>NC_083858.1:2132500-2830000 GCF_029169275.1 Apis cerana
CTGACGTGAATCACTTGTAGACGACACGCAATTCATAATGTCTATCACGGCTATAATATGCTGCTTTGCATGCTGTTCAAAATATCAATTAATTATCTTACATGTTTGTATCGAGCAAAGATCGAATCTTTTTTCGATTAAAACGTATTTCTAAATTAACTAGGTAAAATTAAAATTTTCTTATGTATGTATGTAAATGTATGTATATGTAACATATTATGAAATTCACCGAACCGATCTAAGCATCCTTAAGCGTAATAAAGGATTGATTAGTTAGAATTTCTGATGTTCCATCCCGCATGTACCGTGATAAAATATTCATTTCTGTTTGATGGCTGTTTAAAATATTAATTAATTATTGCATGTATGTTTAAGCTATTGTTGTGACCTCATAAAGTTATATAAAATACACAAAACGTGTTTTCATTTGGAATATGTGCATTCTGAAAGATTAATTATTTAAATTTTTACGTGTTTATTCTGCGATATTATTTAAAAATAAAATTTAAAGAGTATCATTTGAAACAAATATATACACGAAATGTATATATTTTAATTTCGAAACGAGCGCGAATAAAGCACACAAAGAATCAATTGATCATAATTTTAATTTGGGTATTTTTTCCTCGAAATCAAGAATAGAATATCAATTATAACAGTTACAGCTTATGTAATTGGAATTATCCTTTATAAATGTTTAATTAATAATACAAATTAATAACGAATGAAACGTGCATAAAACGTACGTGTTTATTTGAAATTCGCATATTTATAGAAATGGTTGATTATTTAAAATTTCAAGATATTTTATTATTATATTTTATTTATTTAAATTTACGTTTTCTATTTCTCTCCTGGTTTAATTTTTTTCGATCAAAAGCCAATTATAAGTGCTGAAAAATATAAATAGGATGGGCCAAAAAAAACAAATTTATTTCCAAATCGATAAAAATACGAATTCGATAATCATTTCGTGTCTAATCAAACAATATCTTTAATTAATTGATACGAAAGAAAATTCTGTATTATTCTTTTTTTTTTTTCTGTTTGATCTGAATATATCTCCGAAAAATAGATGATCTTTCTCTCGGCAATTAAAGTTAATTAATTTGCAATTAAATCCTTTATCGTGGAAAAGGCAACTTTGCCTTAATTACAATTCATAAGAATTCTTATTTTCTTTTCCTCTTTTTTTTTTTTTTTTTTTTATTTATTTTTAATCCTCGCACGTTTTGACTTTTTCCCTTTCACAATCGAACTGATATCAGTAGCAAAATTTGAGAGATTCAATTATTAACTATTATTCTTGTATTACTCTTTCTAAAAAATATAGATTAATTATATTACGAGATATCAATTATAAAAAAAATTCTTTCGTCGTGATAGTTATCATTGTTAATTTTGATATTGAAACGTCCCATTATTCTAATTACGATAAAGTATTATCTGTTACTTGAATTTCATCAATTTGATATTTATATACGATTATACACTTTCAGTATTGAATGTAATCATTACAATTTAGTATAAAGTTAAATTGTACAGTGTCACAATGGCAAGTAAATGGAAATGTTCAATTTTGTAACTATCCTAAATAAAAATAATTAAAGAGTATGAAAATGCAGTAAAATTATAAGAAAATATATGGTATCGGCTTATCTAGAACCACAGACATTAAAAAACAAAAATATGATATTGAAAGTTACGCGGCAGAAAAGGAATAAAGTCAATTTTGTTAATTTTCGGAATAAATAAAATTCGAGATTGTTTTATTATTCAGATATTTCTTTTCTCTGTTATCAAGGATACGAGAGATTCTACGGTAATAAATTATTTTACGAGAGGAATCTGTACTTAAACATAGAATTTAATAAAATAATTTATGAGAATCGAAATAGATTTCATTTATTTTATGTACAAGAGAACATTTTCTCTTCAGGAGAAAATTAATAAGAAGAAAAAAATAACAAAAAGAAGATTGGATCCAAATTTTTAATAAAATAATTAATCCTGAAAATGTGAGAGATTAAAAAATGATAAAGATTCTCTTCGAGCATATTTATCTAATTTTGTAAAGGACATTTTAAATCCACTTTTTTTTTTATTCTATTAATTTAATATTCGTATAAGCCGATGTAAAATTATAGAAAGATATAAGAAAATGGTATGAAACTATAAATGAATTTAAAAATCACGTTCAGAGTTTCTTTTTTTCTTTTAATATATAATATTTTATATATAGTTCTTCTTATAATTTTTTTTATTACGAAAATCATTGCGACAATCAAGTTTTATTTTTCTTTTAATATATAATATTTTATATATAGTTCTTCTTATAATTTTTTTTATTACGAAAATCATTGCGACAATCAAGTTTTATTTTTTGAATAAATTACTTTCTGCGAAATTATTATAATTTTAAGATAATTAAATAATTCGTATTTGGATTTAATCAAAGGATTAATTAAATCGATACATTTTATTCCTCAAATGATTTAATCAAATTTCTTTCGCGAATTATCTTAATAAAGAAAAAAATAATAATAATAATCGGAGAATTAAATTGAAACATATTGTTTTACAATATTTATCAATCACTCTTACCAATTAAAAGAACATGATCGAAATTAAAATCTCCAACTCGATTCACATGAAGAAGAATGAAATTTCTAAACTATTTATCCCGAATATAATTTAAAAAAACTAATTAAACCTACCATATTAATTTTAATAAGATAATTTTAATAAGAATAAGAATATTTATGTCAAAATATCGTCCAATTACCATTTAAATACTTAAATTAAGAAAAAAAGAGAAAGACGATTGAAATCTTTAATTTGATTTACAATCCGATCGAACAACCTTATTTTTACGTTCGAGTTTCCCCTCTTTCGATACTCTATACTCAATGACTAAAATCCCTTTTGTAAAACCTCCACCGTACGCGTATCCAATCATCAATTTTAAAAGTATTTTAAAAGAAGCTTCTTATCCGAATCCCTTTTTAACCATCCAATCAACAGTTCTATCTGTTAATTAACAGACATTATACCAGAAACTATATACACATATATATCTTAAACGTGTTCAATCAAGGATACATTTGAGACACATGCACAGTACATCGGGAGAAACTCGATTTCGTCGAGAAATTCGAGTCCGGCTGAATGTATTAAATTACTGTTGATCTCACCTCCATATTTGATTTTATCCAGCTGCTCGGTGAATATTCGAAGCTCTGGATTCGAGAGGTCTCCAACCTGAAAGGTAACCGGAATCGGTTATATATCTATCGAGTATCGCTTACTTCGATCGTGTTACGTTCGCGGCTCGATCTTTCGCGAAACGAAAGGCGTGGAAAGCATGACGACGAGCACGAACGATATTAGTACCAGATTAATAGTACCTGGAGAAGAAGAGACAACGCCACGATCCCTTGTGCCCGTTGTAACGCATCCGAGAAGTTGTTGTAGAGTTGCGAGTTGAAGCCGAATATTTGCAACTGTTTCGAAACAAAAATTAAATAATCGAATTAGTTATGATGAGTAAACGATGAGTGATTGATTGTAATAATTAAATGAGTAGAAGTAAGAAATTGATACAGAAAATTGATGGTGTATTTAACAGTTTCAATTGTGAATCGTTGAAATGAGTTTTTGAATGACTTGTGGAATGTTTTTCCTATTTTTTTTTTTTATGCTGCATCGATTTAGAGTCTTTTAAAGTGTAATTCAGAGAATGAATAGTGTGCCGAAAAAGTAAATAAAATGGTAAATTGAGACTTGAGCAATGTAAAGCTTTCAAGTAGTTTACGGTATATATAGTCAGGCATAGTAGAAAAGTAAGTAATGGGATGGAAATATTTTAAAACAGGCATCAAAAAATGAATGGTTTAAGGAACTTTTTTAAATAATCTGATATTTGGGATATAACTAATAATATAGTAAATAACACGATAGAATTATTCTGTAATTCCATTTGAAAATAACGAAGTGATACATTTAATATAATAAAAGTTTCAAGTTAGTTTGAGGCGTGAATAATTTAATTGAGCTTTTGTGTCATTTATAATACAAATCGAATAAAGATTAATACGAGTATCGATTCCTGAGTTTTATTAAAATAATAAAATAAAGTGCTCAAATATTTAAATCCTCAAAGGAATATTCAGCTTAATAGATGATGCGTATAACTCTGTCAGATTAAATAGTAAAAGCTGTCTTTAAGAGGATCCATTCTACTTAAATGTGAAGCGATGAAATCGTTAACTGCTGATGAATTTCTAACTAGAAAATGATCTTATTAATAATAAAAGTCACTAATAAGTAAAAAAGTAAAAGTTTTCATCAACACGTCCATCCATAATTTCTAAATAAATTCTAAGATTTCGCTTTTACCTTCTCGAATAGAATTATATATGCGTTTTATTATTATGTTAATAAAAAAAAAAAAGTATTTATTTAATAAAAAAACTTTTCGAAAAAGTAAAAAACGATTCTGGAATTTTTGAAATATCTCTATCCCCATGCATCGATTCAAAACCATTCACTCTCGCGTTTTATAAAATTTTATTTCGTAATCTCTGCAAAAAGGTATACAAATAATATCTCGATGCACGGTTATCACAAATTTTTCTCCATCCGTCCATAATAAATATTATACATTGCCTCTTTCCGGATTTCGATCCCAACTTTTTGAAACGTTCGATACATTTTACTCGCCTCCTGCTACAAGGGACGTTCTTCATAACAAAAACAAATTTTATCGTTTCGACAATTGATCTCGCCCAGTTGCCTCGAGCACGTTTTCGAAACGTTTTTCCGCCGGCGAATAACAATAAAACTTTTCGAAAAATTCTCTCGACGCACGATTTTTCCACAAATTTCCAAATATAATAAAAAATAATTCTTCGCGACGCGGGAAAACGCGCCCAAATTTTCGCGCGCAAAAATAATAATAATAATAATAATAAAAAGAAAGAAACTCGGAAAGGAACACGCGAGACGAATTAAAAAAACCGGCCCATATATATTGGGAAAGTTTCATAATTTTTTCAAATTCCGTGTCGGCCAACTTTTCCCCAACGTCGATGTAGCAGACTGGCAAACTGTTAAAAGCTATACGTTTTCGCGGGCTGCACGTATATCGCGATTGTATACCGGTAACCCAGTTCGCTAGTTCTGACCCAGTTCGAAGATTAATACTTCGAACGGGAGTGAAAAAAAAAAGAGAGAGAGAGAGAGGAGAGAGAGAGAAGAAAAGAAAAGAAAGAAAGGGGAGGGGGAAAAAAATAGAAGACGTGCTTTCACGTTAATCAGTTTCAGTTACGTGATCAAGTGAATAAAAGTCGTTCTAATCGACGAGTATAAGAATCTGGATAGACGGTTCGGATACGTATCGTGGATGATCGATAATGGATGTCTGGTAGGGCTAGGCCTTCGATAGAAACTGATAGCCTCGGCCACTCGATCCATGGATTATCGAAGTTAAGTTAGATAGAGCGAAGTAGTTAACGTCGGTTCGAGTTTTTTCAAGGCAACATTCGTTCCCTTCATTCATTCCTTTTATTTTTCTATCTCTTCGAAATTGAATCGCCCTACCTCGGTTTAATAACGTGAAACTGTTATGTGTTAAAAAATATACATGTAAGAAAAATTTTTTACCGCTAAAAAATTGGAGCAAGCACAATTTTTCCTGGAAATAAGATAGATAAATACCGGAATTTAGCTACGGGATCTTTGGTACGTGGAAGATTTTTCGGGGGAAGTTTTATCATTATATCGCTTCACGGATAATGCGTATTTTAATATTTGCATACTTGGATTTTTATCCATTTTACTTTATAGCTCTTCTAAAGATTAATTATTTTTCACATCTGTACTATTTCTTTCTGAATCTTTTACATTTTTCTTTTTTTTTTTTTTTTAGATACTTAAAGAAACGAAATTAAAAAAAGGAAAACAAATAGTTTATCATATAAATATTAAAATATTTTATACCTCGTAAAATCATAGAAATTTTGTATTAGTAATTACAACGTATTGGCGTTTATCGCTTGCATTATTAAATTATTGACGTAACTCATCCACTATTAATGATAATAATAATAATAATAACAACAATAATAATGAATTGATGGTCTCATTAACCGTAACAAAATTCATAAATTATATCTCTGTACAGGATTACTGAACTTCATTATATGGCACACCATGAAGAGATTCGAATTAGATTTGAATTTAAATTTAAAATATAATTCTATTTAAAACTCCAAAACACGAATAATTAGTAATGTGCTGGCACTATCGCTACATCATCAATATATATCATTATCCCATTCAGTCTATGTCCTGTTCATGCTATTTGCCATGTTACATCTAATCCAATTAGATGTGACAGTTCTAATCAATAACGAAAATTCACGTACATTATCGATTATATCAGAGGGAGGGGAAAACTTGGCGCATTAACTATGATAGCCCAATTCCTTACATATCAATTATTTCCAACTAACAACAAATATTTATTGCAATTTTCAAACAAAGTTATATTAGCTCTTCGAGGCTCGAAGAAGAATCTTACTACTGCGAAAAGTAGTACAACCAAATCACGTCTCAGACGTTTTCTATCGTTAGAGAATTTCTAAGATTTTAACGAGATACGAAAGAAATTTTATTTCATTTTGGAAAAAGAAAAAGATTGGATTATAAAAAAAAAAAAGATGATAAGATATTCGTGAATAGTGATACAATCCGATACATAATACATAATTCATGCATGATATTCGAAATCGAAATCGATTGGACGATACGGCCGTGAAATCGGTCATGAGTGAAAATTGGAAAATGTTTTTTAAAAGAATTTAAACAGCAATTAGAGTTCAATTCGACAAATTGTTTCCCTTTCGTGATACGTTTAAAAGGAAAATTTAGAACAAATTTAAAAAAAAATAAATATTTCCACTACTCTTTTTCCCACAAATGATACCTCAAATAAAACCACACACGAACAAACACGCGTGATCATTAATCGAAAACATCGTTGCTACAACGATTTTATCTTATCTTATCACTGCATAACACTTTGTACACTGATACATGGAATAAAATGTTACTCACCTCCGCGGGAAACGCGTGTCCGTCCACGGTGTGCTCGCTGCCCGTCCGATCATCCAATCCAAAATGCAAATGTATCTCGTGGAACTGGTACCGATAACTCAACGGGCCACCAGATATGTTGACCGGATGGCGCGTGTCATTGTCCACGGCGAAAACTACACTGTGGCCGGTGTTGGCCAGCACACCACCTACCCTGTGCTTGTCCACGTGAAGGGGTTGCAGGTTCGGGTCGAAGAGGAGCCTGGACGGTTCCAGGTTCACCGGCGATTGACGTCTGCCCTTGTGGCACAGCCACCAATCCGGATTGATCAGACCCCAGAACCCGGGACCTTCGAACCCCGAGATCGATTAAACGAAACGTCGAACGCGATTTTCGACTTTAACCGGAAAGAATTAGCGGATCGAGGATAGGGGGAGGTTAGATTTGTGTGGAGTCGGTGAAAAATTGGACGTGTTTGGAAAACATTGGAGGAAAGATAATTCGTACGAGTTGGTCAGTATTTGTGAGAAGAAATGTGTGATTCGTCATGTTTTGGAAAGTTTGGGTTTATAGACATCTTGGTAGTGAAGATGTGCGAAGAAGTACGTAACTCTCTCTATGAGTAAGTGGATTTTTAGAGTTTCAGAGGATAAAAAGAGAAAAAAATAGAAGAGGAATAATTATATCAATTATTTTAAACGATTCGAGAAAAGAATTCCTGAACGATTTCTAATTTCCAAATTTGAAAAATATTCAACAGATCGAAACGATTTACAAATTTTGAAAGTAAGAAAAGGAAACACGAAAGTGGAAAGAAAGAAGGATGAGAATGTTTAAAAAGTGAAAATAAATAGTTCAAAAGAGGATAATACAATTGTCGATCGATAGAACAACGAAACGTCTTTCTATTAATTGACATGAGTATGGAATCCCTTACCGGAAATACCGTCATAGGTCCACCATTCCTCCCAGCTGACGGGCCTAGATTCTGCAAATAGTTCATTATCAAGAATCCGCACGATGTCACTTATGCGACAGCAGTCCTTAACCTAGAACTAGTTGCAGCGAGTCGAGTGGCAAGGATATTCGGCCACACTCCACCGAATAACGAGCCACTCGTCTCAATTATACACTTTCTTGCTATAGTCTGTCTCGAGTCAATTGTCCGCTTCAAGGTCACTTCCACTCTCTTTTTTCAAGACACGTTTTCCATACAAAGTATACATCTCGTATACACTTCGTCCCGATGGAAACGAGCCAAAGGTAGCAATAACAATAAGAAGGAATTTCTGAAATTTTCCAATTATCTTCCAACGACCTTGAGACGTCAATTAACGCCAACTACAGCATTCGTTATACAATTGAACACGTGTTCGCATGGTCAACGATTCAAACGAAAGATCAAAGTACGATAAAAATTCGTATTAATTACATTATTATAATTATTCATTCGTTCGTTCTCGACGCGCAAGAAAGAATTCGAAGCAATTCGAGCAGAGAGGTTAAGAACTACTTTGGACGCAAGGAAAAAAAAAGAAAAACACACGATGAGCCGGTGTACCTTGTATAAGGACGATCACGAACACTCCCCAGACGCCCAGGAAGACGGAACTGAATGGGGCCATTCCTAGGACTGCGCGGTCTTCGTCAATTGGGCATCATTCGGCTCGATTCTACGGGGCAAAAGAGAGAGAGGACACGATACCGGTCGATCGTCACACTTCGACAAAAGTATATATACGATCATCGCACGAATCGTTCCTCCCACGTGGCGATCTCAACCCTGCCAGCCACCTCGTATTTATCTCTTCCTCGTGACCCTCGAGAATCGGATCGATCCAGAAGCAACCAGACGACTCCACTCGAAAGGAAAGCAACGAACTTTCCGGGCGAAGGTGAGAAGGTATCCTGTCTCTCGACGAGGAACGATAAGAACGCGATTCGATCGATCCGGCCGATGTCTTTGGACTTTTAATTAGCCATCACGTCGCGATCCGAGAAAGCCGGCTTAAGCGTAACAACGAGGGGGAGGGAGGAAGGGAGGGGACGCGTGTCGTGGGTGATAAGAGGCCGCGAGGTTCTCTATCCACGGGACGAGAAAGAAAAGACAAATCTGCAGTCATCGTCGTTGTCGCATGGCAGGGGAGAAGGATGCTCGAAAGGGGATCGTGAGATTCTCTCACTCGAACATCTTTCCCCCACTCCGGTGGCCCATTCTGTGTTAGAGCCCACTCCACCCCGTTCCAACGCCACTCTACACCAGGCCTGTGTTCTTAGGTCAGGAAAACTCGAGTAGAGGCTCCCTTCGAAAGTCGTCGATCGATCGATTCGATCTCGCTCTCCTCGCGCTCTCCTCTCCGATCCACCACGAGTGTCTCTAACCTACAACCAGAACTTCCACCAGCCGGAAAGATAAGAGGCACTCGGCAAGTGCGATGACTCGGCTCTCATTGGGATATGCCTCTCGTTTTTCTTTCCCGGGGAACATCCAGGCAAACCACCATTCCCTTCCACGATTACGATCGTTGGTCAAAATGTTTCGTTTACCACCACATTATCGATCGATGTATAACGAGGTGAAACACCCCTTGTCCTTATATTCCATTCTCTCTGTCTCGCTGGAATTAATTTTCTCTTTTCTACCCGGCTTAGATTACTCCTCTCCTGTTAGAATATTTCTACCATCTCGAAAGATACTTGTAAACGGAGTAATCTTGCTCTATTTCCATCTCTGCTCATGGAGTTTCATAGTTTCATTGACGAGTTCGTGTTTCCTGTCGCAGAATCTGTGTATCCGATCTGTGTTATTCCATCGTTCGTTGGAATTTTTATAACCTCCACGACGAGATTCGGTATCTACGGGGAGTCGCATTAGCGAGGCGTACGCGACGAAACGTTACTTGCTGCGATGCCTCTTTGCCGTAGGGCCATGTAAAGTAATGGATACGCGTCTTTGACGTCACGTTTCGTGGATAGAATCAAAGCGCGCACATTTTTTATGCGACTCTTCGTAGATAGGGAACGTAAGTGTCCGGATAAAGGATAGGAGGGACGCACTCACGAAATATTATTTTGTATTGTGTTCAAGAACGCGAAGACGAGTTTATCGCGGATCGATGTCTCTTCCCTTATCTTTAATCGATATACATTAAAATAATCCGATAATGCTTGTTCAGTATCCGCTAAATTAGTATCGAAGAGAATGTACACGTTCTAGCTTGATCAATGAATTAGAATCATATTTAAATATTTTTCGAATACATGTGTTGAATATTTAAATTTATGTAGTTCCATTTAATTAATATAATATAATTTCTCGATTCTAAATGTCATTTTCCTAATTCGAGCAAAATTTAATAATTAAAATAAAAGGATAACAATTTAATTAGTTTCGATTCTTTGAAACGTTAAAATTTATTCTTCAATAATTCTTACATTTTTCCTAATTTGTTCTTACACATGTGTTTTTCTTCTTTTAAAAAATCTCAAAATTGTATCGTTCATTCATATCAGTCTTTAACTGACTGTAGCTTAGGATATCTATAATGTATTCGTTTTAGAAAATTTTTTTTTCTTTTTTTTTTTGAGATATCCGTACCTGAGATGAAATACAATATTTTTTCAAAATCGACTTTTGCATTAATGGATCGTCGAAGAATTTTCTCACTAAACTCGTAAAATGAGTCTTTGATGTTAGGTATCCAAGTAGGTAAACAACATGTCAGGTTTCTGTAATAATGGAGAAGATATATAGAAGACACTGCGTTTATATGGATTAGTGTTAACTTTCATTTTAGATTTATATCCACATTCTCATTTTATCTTTTCTCAAAGTATCTTTCTTTAAATGTATATGTTTTTGAAGAATGCGATACTTTCTTGTCATTAATTTTTTTCAAAATATATGAAAAAGTTAGGATTTTCTTCTTGATCTCTTTCATTGAGAATTGATCAAATGTAATCGTGATGAATATAGATCACTAATATAGAAGATATTGAATTATACAGATACAAATTGAAGATAGTTAACGAGGCATTACTGCATCGAGTATTTCCCAAAGTTCGTAGACTCATAAAATTATCACAGTATATATATCCTCTGAGAGTATCATACCAGCTACTGAAGATAGTACTCCAAACTTTAAATTTTATTATATATAATATAACCATTAAAAGTATCGAATGAAAAGTTGAAAGTACGTATTCCATCTAATACTAAAAGAGCAAATCTCTCAAGAAAGAAAAAATAATTATTTTTTAAAATTTTTTCCTTCCTTAATTTTCGTTTTTACCATATCATGGAAAAAAATAAAATGGATATAACGTGACCTCGAAGAAATAGCGAATATAATAAATGATCATTTAATAAGGCATTATATGAATTAGTATAATAATAGTCAAGATTCTGAAAATTATTAAAAGTTATTTACATATTCAAACAGAATATTTGTAATATTATAATATTACGTTGTATATTATAGAATATATAGAATATTTAGTTAGCAATTTGAAGATGGTCGAAATAGAGCATCTGTTTCGACCAACGACCATTAGTCGTTTATGAATAAAGTGGGATTACGAATACTACATTCCTTCAGGATAAACGACACAGCAGGCATACAGCGAAGTCATCATATCAATTAGTTTAAATAATCACGTTTCGTTGATGGCGAAACACTAACAAACAAAAATTTATAACTTCGATTAAATTTTTAATACGAAATAAATATATTTAATTGAAACGAAATTTAATATTCGTACTCTAAATTTTTTCTTTTTTTTTTTTGAAATTACAATTCTGCTATTCACTATATTTTATTTTATTTTATTCTATCGTGTTTATCTATCGTTGACCAATTTTTAAAATTCGATTAAGTGTGAAAAAGAATCTTTATCATCTCGTTTTTTCAATTTCGTATGAAAGTTTTTTCTTAACACGTTGACACCTTTTCTACCTATTCTTGAAATATCATCAATTATTAAATCATTAATCGTTTATTTCATCGATTCTAAAACGAATATATAAATAAATACCTTAAATATAAATTAGTCAATATCTACGTTAATTTCTACATCTCAATCTATATTACGCGTATCGCATTTTGTTTAAATAAATTAATCATAACTCGACGTATACGTTCGACGTACCAATACCTTTTCACAAATCTCGTATCGGAAATGAATCAAGCGTAACGAAACAGGGATTGGGATTCGAGCGTCTCTTGCTTCATCTTTAATTAGACCCTATCGGATCACGACTGATCCCGTTGGATTTATTACAAAGACCCTATGATAGTCGACGGAGTTTAATCGAGCGAGCCTCTCCTCTCGTTCGATTGCGCCTCTCGAACACAATTATCAACTCTATGGATTTTTGTGGTGCCTCGTTGGGAGCTCGATTCACGCTCGAAATGCTACCACCACCGGGTTTAATTCGTTGGGGATACCCGTTACCCGAAGAGCGGAGAGAGAGAAAGAGAGAGAGAGGAGGGGAAAAAAAAACACTGAAGACCCTTTTTAACCCGTGTGTCTGAAGAGTAGCGGCTGAAACGGGTCCCGCTTGAGACAACGAAAGGGAACAATTAGCGAAATCTTACCCCAAGCTTGAGTGCAACGACTCGACGACTCACGAGTTTAGCCTCCTCCGATCCTTACGTCGTCTCGTCCTCATGGATGATGTACCGCGTCCGGATCAATCCTTTGTTCTTCCTCTACTCTTGGAAAATGGCCAACAGAGAAGGAATAAGCACGTATAAGAAGGATGAATCGAGTATATCACTGTATATCGTGACGGTGCATCGTACACATTATCCGTGCACACACTCGCGAAAATGTACATACATACATACATATATACATACATAGATAGATATATATACGTACGTATGTACGGGTAGTTCGAGTATCCTGTCCGGTCAAACGATCGATCGTGGGGTCGTGGTTTAGATCGAGACGATCCCTGGTTTAGGGCACGGGTCGCGGCCGATTGACGCGCGTGACGTCACGGGTACCGATTCATGACTCTCGAGGGTGACGGAGAAAGATCAAACGAGCAAACGAAGAAACGATGGAAAAGCGTGGACGAGGAGGAAAGAGAGAGGCGAGCGTATAGGGTCGCGAGCGAGCGAGCGAGCGAGACTTGGTGGGAGGACGAGCGTGCGAATCGATCGGCAAAACGCGCGATGGTGCGGCCAAAAATTTCGCGTGACGAGTAAACGCAGAGGCTATGAGCACCTCCTGGCTGAAATCAATAAACGGCGATCAGGACCACCGTGTCGGAGAGATCTCCTTGAAGCACACGCGACGTGGAGAAGATACCTCCTTCCTAGCGATGGATCTCTCCCCCAAAACACTCCTCCAGGACTAACTTTGCTCGGAGAACTTGGTTCCTCCGATTATATATCGTGTACCAGATACGTAAAAATCGCAGGAAAAAGGAAAGTTCCAACTTGCTCCTTCGGCCCGATACTGACCCCGTGCACGACGACGGCGACGACGAAAAGGACGACGAGCTTCGTCTCGTAGCTTCCTCCGCCTTTCTTCCGCCTGCTCCTCTCGTCTAGCCACCGGCACCACCACTTTGCACTGCTGGTACGAGGGAGCAGCGACACCGTGATACGCGACCGATATAATACTGCAACGAGCGAAAGACACCGGTTTTATGTGTATCGTTGAACGATATAATACCGTACAATGGTCGTAGGGATAGTTTCGCGATCTTTTCTTCCTTTTTTATATCTCCCTGTCGCGCAAAATAATTTTATTAAAAGCGGTCTGCGCCTTTGCGAAGGAACGACGAAGGAGGAACGACTGCCCTACGAGACCAGTGTATACGTTCCTCCTTCTCCCTCTCTCCGCCCCTCCTCGCGCTCCCACCCGATCCGTACTCCATCTAGATCTCTCGTCGGCCGTTCCGGAGGCTGGTGGCGCGCGTGCGCGGCCGCGTTATCCTTTTCTCTCGCTCTCACCCACCCGCATCGCGCGCGGCCGTATAGGGAATGAGGCTAGTTTCCACCATCGCTCCATCCCACTCTGGCAGCCTCTCCTCGTGCGACGTTCAGGCCACATCGATGCTTCCGGACACGGGGGAACGAGCGTTTCGCGCCTCCACTGTTCTTCCACTCGGCCATCCTCGTCGGCGTGCGAGGACGTCTGCGCACTTTATCGGGCTAGGACGAGGCGAGGATGGAAGCCTCCTTCGGGATCTGGCGCACCTGTGTGCCCTTTGCCCGCGACCTACTCGCGATTTTTCTACTATCCTTCCCTAATCCGAATTTGTTAAATTGGTTAAATCGGTTGATCATCGATAGAATTAGTATTCAAAGTGAAAGGGAATGTTTAAAATTAGAATAACTTTTTTTTCTATTTATTTATTTATTTTTTTTTTTTTACGTGGAAATAAGTTGCTAAATTGATCGATTGATGATTAATATATCGTAGATTGTAGATTTTTTTAAGTTGTAATTGTATAAGACAATTAGATAATTACTAATTTGATTTGATCGAATTTGATAAAAAATTTCAATTACCAAGCTCAATTATTATGGGAAAAAGATATATTATATCTTGTAATTGATTTTTTGTTCAATTTTTTGTTAAAATACTTTTGTTACTTTTATTACTTTTATAGAAAATTTTTTTTATAATTTTTATTATTATTTATAATGTCGAAGTTATATAGTAACATTAATAATTATTTATTTTCGATAAATTAATAGTAATAAATTTTCTTGCACAACATTTTCTAGCAATAAAATTTTATAACGAAACAAATAAAATTCTACGAATGAATTTTACCAATTACAAATTGGTAAAATTGATTGTCCCATTCAAGGTAGGATTTTAAAATTGTAAAAACTATTGGCGCAACAAAAGTCTAAAATTCGTGTTTTGACAATTTATCACTATTATTGATTGATGTACTATCGTACAAAGAAATTCTGGGTTTTAAATATTATTGGCGTTTTTATAGGATTTGATTAAGTATTTTTATTTGAAATCGACGAGTTTTTTCTTTCTAAATATTACTCTCATCTAAGTTTCAATTTGAATCGTTATAAATTTAATTACCGTAATTATTTGATCCATTTTCCATTTTATATCATTAGGATTTTTATTTCATATTCAATTAGTGATCTTTTATATTTTTATTCGAAATGGATGAATTATTTTAAATTTTACGTTCTACTAATTCTAACTAATTCAATAAATCAGATTAAAATTATTTAATGTTATCATCCTTCAAGATGTATTTAAATATAGTTGTAAAACGAATGATATTCTTATCTATTCTATTATTATAATGTGATCAATAATTTTTTAGAACCAATAAATTATAATAATAGAATGTTATTACTCTAAATTTCATTTTGCTTTAATCTGATTGAATCCAGAATTTAATTACAAATTTTTATTTAATTATACCGAATTTGCTTAGCGAATTTTCACACGTTTAATCTGGAAATTTTTCAATTCATTTTAAATCCTTTTTTTTTTTTTTGATTCATTGAATTTGATATATTTCAATTGTAATCACACAATCCAAAGTTTTTAATCTCATATAAATTAACAAATGATCTTCTTTTAATTCAAATTACTCTTATTACTCTTCAAATTACATAATTCTATGTAATCGAATTTTTTCATACTTACATCAAACATCCAAGTTGGTTTGATAAAGATTTTATTACGATCCTCTCGCTCAGGATTTTAAGTAGTAATGAAACTTTTTATGAAATTCACTTAACCAAGATTTTTTTTTTCTCTCTCTTAAGCATCTTGTTGGAAATATCTAAAATTCTTAAAATTGACTGTGAAAATAGTAGGATTAGATTGAGTGACACACCGTTGACCCATTTTTAGGTTTCCTTTCCAGAGGCTTTTCCCTCTCACCGAGTCGATAAATTCAGAATGGTTAGTACCGAGGCTGTCGAATTTAACCAGGCAAATACTAGTACTGATTGCTTTCACTTTGAAATTGAATAAGTTAGGTCGATGCAGTTGTTTCGTTCGCATTCGAGTTGTCCATGTTCCATTTATCGCGACTTGCCAGTTGCTTTTTAGCGATGTTCGAGTACCCGGGCTGATTAATTCGATCAATCATCCCGCGTCATCTGCTGGATGCAATTACTTACAGCCCCTTTAATCGGACGTTTTAATCGGATCTATCTCTACAACACGCTGTGTAATCGAGTCATAGAAGAGGACATGCTTGATAGAAACTGTCACACTTAGATCAGCCTTGTCCACGAGTGGTGTCAATTTCACCGATATTCAAACAAATCAAAATTTTCAATCAACGAGAATCATAAATCGGATCAATTCTACCAATTGAAACGATCGAGAACCGTTTTGTAATCCTTAAAAACAGAATGGCAATTCTCGAATTAGAAACTGCGATCTAGTTGTAGGTTTTATTTTTAAAAATAACGATAGATGTATTTGTTAATAATAATTTAATCGTAGTTGTAACGTCGTTTCGATCATTTAATTGAGATACGCGATACAAAAATATATCCAAATTATTCTCGAAATTAAATTATTTTCCGGATACAAATATCTAATTTTATCCTTCGTTTCAAAATCTTATTTTATACTATTATCCTATGTACGAATTCTCCTATAAATTCTTTTCTTTCGCAAAATATAAAGATCTAACTTTGATCTTTATAAGAAATATACATTAATCAATGACTCTTCAACTTTAATCATTCGTGAAAAATTAAATACTAATTTTCCTAAAAATCCTTCACGCACATTTTAATCGTCCATTGAAAAAAAGCGAAATTGCCTTTTTATTCCTTAAACGATTAATAGATGTTTATCCTAAATTTCGAATCGTCCTATAAAACGTAGCAGCAATCAATATATACGTGTACGAACGTTACAGTGAGAAAAACAGAGCAAAATAGGTGACCTAATCTCCTTAAGCTTAACTCGACCCTGGACGATCAATTCGTGTCCGTGATCTTTTCGAGATGGCCGTGTGTCGATAGGGACATTGTGTGCAATTTTAAGCTGATGGCTGGTATTTCCGTGGACGTAAGCAGCGCCACGTGACCAGGGCAGGATCTCCAGCGCGGATACACCGAAAAGCTCCTGACTGGTCGACTACGCGGAGCCGTTTATCGATTTTCAAAGCGGCATTGCCCGAAACGCCGCTTTCCAGGCCTCGTCATTTCCCTCCCTATTCCATATCCAACGTGTGGAACCAAAGGTATGGAGAATTCTAAGTTGATCGTGGCCTTGAAACACGGTATGACACAGCAACATATACCCATTAACGATATTTGTCGTATTTTTGACCCAGTCACCAGTCAGCGGCTTCTAACAACGTAGCATATTAGTTAAAATTTTGTTCGTAATTAGGAAAAAGTTTTAAGAAAATTTCAGATTGTACTATAGTTTTTATTCTAAAAAAAAAGCGAATCGTTATACCTTATAATTTTAAGATACTGAACAATGACGACAACTGCGATCGTTTATGATTTGAGGATCATTTTTTCAATAATTTTTAAATTTTTGCATCGTTTCAGAATTAAGAAATATACGAAGAAGTTATTGACAAAAAAAAAATTTAATTTGGAAAGGGTTAAGATGCAAGACGAGCGCGTTTAATTATACCGAACAATAAATATCGATTTCTAATAAAGCCAGAAGACACAAGTCGAGCGGTTTAGTTCCCATCTTTTCCATCCGGATCGGATATTAGTAATTGGAATTACGAGTTTCCATCGTAAACCTTCGCTACCTCCAAACAATCAACTTCCGTGTGTAGTAACGTAAACTGCATACAGATGCAAGATACTAAACTTAGAATTCTAGCAAAGTTCAACCAGACAGAGTGAATTTGATCAAACACAAAAATAATCAACAAATCAGCCTGCTCGTTTACTACAGAATTGAAATATTATTCTGTAAATATTATTTCTAATAATCTTAGATTTTTATGATAATGAATGTAATAAATAATTATGTTATACGATATTAAAAATTATTTGAAGTAATAACTATTAATTTCTCATCGTTTCCTTTATTAATTTATTTTTATTAAATTATCCTCTGTCGTAGCATATATTTCTTCATATCATATCTCTTTTTCTTTTTTTTTTTTACTAATAATTCAACATTTTTAAATTCATTTTATCTATCTCAAAGTCTTTAAATATTTTCTGGAATTTTTAAGAATCCTAAAAAAATCCTAAGTTATTTTAATCATCTTTACTTTATTATCCAATAAATTCTTAAAGTAATTATTAAAAAAAAACTTTTTCTTCGATAAGAAAAATAATGCAGTTAAAATATTTAAAACTTTATATCCGAATGAACCTAAAATTTACTATTCGAATTTTTCTAGTTATCATAAAATTTTTTTTTACATAATTAACACAATATTACATAATAAATAATATTTTCTATTATACGACATTTCAAAATATAGATGTCAATAAATCTATAATATAAAAAAGTAAAATTAGTAGAATTGTTAAAATCAGAATCCTTTAAACAATCACCTACATTCTGATTTGAGAAAAATGTGAATCTTCCGATTGGGATAACCGACCGACTGAACTCGTTGAAAAACTGAAATTTTCCAATTGAAAGCGAATTAATTGAAAATCTGACTTGAGTAAGATTTTAAGATTTAACTGTAGAATTCTTATGATCTCTAATAAATCGTTTATCCTTTGACTCACTAATTTCTTCCTTGCTCCAAAAGACAAAACTTTTGATCGAGAATCCTTTAGGTTGCTGATTGAACAATCCTTCCAAAATAATGGGGCCAATCATCGCGAATGTCACGGCTCTCTCTTACGAAATCCGTTCTTTTCCGAATCGGGAATGAAGTGTTCTAAGAAATTTAGAGTGATCCTTCACGCCTGGATCTGGAAAAATCCCTTTCGAACCTTGATTCTCGATTCAACGATTCCACGTGTGAATGTCGTGATGTTTGATTTATCAGCTATGCACTCTGAATAAAGAGTGCCTCATTAAATCTATACTCGCGTAATTTATGTACACCGTTACACTTTTATTTTTACAATTATTATTAACGATAAAGGCTAACAAAAAATATCACGTACAAAGAATAAAAATTTCAATGATGTTTAATCTCGATCTATTTCTAAAATCCGATCCTATTACAAATCTAATTGAAATAAACAAATGATTCCAAAATTTGCCCGAAACGGAAAGTTCGTTTATTTGGAAGTTCGTATTTAAAAAAATTTGCCGCCATTTTTCGCAAACACGTCGTAAAATCGGTCATAAATTTCGGCAAACTCGAGCCCCAACTCGGACCCTGACCGCCATGCATTCGAACGTCTATGCACGCGGGTGCAACTGATTGCTCCCGCTCGTCCCATCGCGGTTCTATCCCCACCGTGGCGTGTTATAGGGGCGCTGGATATTGAATTCGCTGCGAAACTTATGTTTGTTTTATTCATGCCCAGAAGGAGCGGGCTGACGGGACACCAATGATTATGGGTTATCGATGCTGTTCGACGTCGCGATCGTTTATGGGTATGCAAAAAACCCTGCGATATTGGCCCAGAGGAAAAATCCGGTGTTTGACGAGACGAGTGGTACGGAGAGGGAGGGAGAAGGGGGCAGACGAATTCGTTTTCGTGTCACGCCTATCTCTCTCTCTACGCTCTTCAACCCTCTTTTTCTACCTCTCGAATCCCCTTTCAACCGTGGCCGATGTATTTAGTTGGTCGAATCGAATGGAGTAATTTTTCGTTTTGCTTCCTCCTCCCTTTCTTTTTTCTTCCCTCCCCTCCCTTCCTCCCCTTTTTTTATTTACTCGTTACTTTTTCTCCTCCGTTATTTCCGCACTTTTTGATTGACGTTGTGTACGCTAGTTGCCTAATATGTATTTACAGGATGTTTCAAAAGTTGAGATTGGAATTGTGAGGTGTTTCAATATGAGAATTGTTAAATATTGATTTCTATGTATATATATATGTGTGTGTGTGTGTATGTGTGCGTGTAGTTGATATATAGAGATATTTGTATGTTATATTCGTAACTGAAACGAATAGAAATTGCAAATATTTTAAAAATTTCACGTTTATTGAGTGTGGTGTACGTGATATGAGAATCGTGTGTAAATTTCATTAAACTTTTGTTTCTAATGAAATTTTGTATGTGACATTAAAAATATTTACAAAAATAGAGATACGAATAAACATTTTAAACGAAATGGAATAATATTTGAAATATTTATTTTTTTTTTTTAGTTTAATTGATCGTCCATTCTTTCAGAAAAGTGATTCTGAAAAATAATTCTGGTAATTTTATTTTGCAACTTTTGAAAGGATAACCACGATATTTTAAAAATTAATTTTAAGAAGAAAAGCTTTTGAAATATCTGGAATAAATTATAGCTATATATTATACATATTATTATTATAATTTTATGATAATAATTTTATTAAAAAACATATATATTTAAATTATTATATTTAAAAAAATTTTAAATTATAAAATTCGTGTTTTTGCAGTTGCCTCATTTAAAGTACTCCTAATACTTTTCTATGAATTTTTTATCTTGACTCAACATTCATATTAGAAGATGGAATCCGTATTTAATTTTTTTTAGAATATTTTGCATATGCACACGAATAATTAATATATGAAAAAAAAACTAATTAAATTTTTCATTATTTTAGAATCAATGATGTTTTATGAAAGGATGTCGACCACAAAAAAACGAAAGGAGGAAATATTTAAATTAGCGTTAGAGAAAGAACGCCGGATCATTGATATTGAATTGGGAGAATTGATTGATCGAAACGTTGGTTTGATTGGTTTTTAATATCGAAAGGGAAATATTAATGAAAAGGAGGAAATATTTCGAGTTCATTTAGCATCGAGAAATTATGTAATATGTAATTTGAAAGAGAAATGGATCATTTATATTTTATATCATCAAATATTTCATAAAAAAATTATTAAATTTTTCTTTAAACTCTTATTTCACAATATTTGCATTGTTAATACGAATTATTGCTTGTTTCTTATATATTTATTCTTTCTTTCAACAAAATAAAATTGTAACAAAATTTATTGAAATTTTAACTTGACAGAATTATATAAACTGATTACTCTGAAGTGGAAATTCTCGAATTAATAACAATATAAAAATACTTTTTAGTAGATGTTAATATATTCATGTAACTTCGAACGATCCGATTCTAGAGGCCGAAACAAACGCAAAAGTTAATAAACCTGAAAAGAAATTAGCCTCTTTTCACTATCGAAAATCTTAAAAACAAAATTAAATAAGAAATAAAATGAATTGAAGAAAAGAAAAGATTTTTGAATTAATTCAACATAAATGTGATTCAATGAAATTAAAATGGGGAAAATCATAAGGTAAAGTGTTATAAGGAACTGATAATATTACTGTGACAATTTATCATTTAAGAATAGACGTTCACCTACTATAATAATAATGATAATAAAAAAAATGAGAATAATGCAAGGACGAGGAAAATATTTTCGCTGAGACAGCGAGTAAATTTGTCTTCTCGCGGAGTAATAAAAAATCGCGTAGCGTCCGATAAAAAGAGATGGCGTCTCATAAAAGTACAAAAGTATCAAGATTCTTACTTTTAACGACAATAACGTGCGCTGTAACAAAGTAACGACTATGGATTATCCGACTATCAGCTCTGAGCGCAATAACCTCCCATCTGTTTCTCCTGCCGTCACGAGTTAAATTGTCTCCAAAATTTTGCACCTTCGATAAAAATATATATATATGTAATATAAAATAAAATTGATTCTTATTAACTTTTAATATTGAATTTATATTCAATATTTGAATTAATATCCTTATTAATTGTGATTCAAATTAATCTATCTTGAAAGTGATGCATAATTTTTTTTATAAAACAAAATGTACTCTTTTACAATACAAAAGGATTTTTTCGATTTTATGAAATAAATTTAAAAGGATAGATATTAAATAAAATGGAACTGGTTATGCAAAATAAAATTATTTGATTAAAAAGTACGATACTTCGTCGTATACTCCTCCATAAAAAAAGAAAGAAGACAATAATTCACCATTTGAGACTCGATTCGCATATTTTTAAGATATTTTATTAATTTATATAATTATAAATTAAGATCATTCGAATTCTCGTTCAATTTCATTATATGTGATTTCACTTGATCCCCTCCCCCTTCTATTCTTTTCTTTTCTTTTTATCGTGGCTAAACAATGTACGGAAAAGAGAAGACAGAACAAAGAGGCGGGAAAAACGAGGAAATTTGTTTCGACAACGGCATTAGTGATGCAAATGAAGTTACGTCGTTGTCGGAATTTTTATGTGTTTTTCCACGCTGGCCAGAGCAAATTTTTTGGCTCGCTTTCAAACCGTGCCCGACGAAAACGGCACGACGAAATCATCGACCGTAGGGTAATCTTTTATTTTTTTTTCTTCTTTCTTTCACCGTTACCTCGTGTTCGCAATTTTGAACGACACTGGGATAATAATTTGAAAAATTATGGCGATCGAAAGAAAATTTTGTCCATTTAAACGAATTCAATTGAAATTCACTCATACGACGATCCCTTAATGCTTCCTTCACTTACGGCATTTTTTTCGAAAATTTTACACTGGGATCAACCGAATTGAATGTATAGAATTTACGAGAAGAAGGGAAAGAGAGAGAGAGAAAGAGAGAGAGAGAGAAAAAAGTTTAATGAAACTATAGTTTTTAAATATCGTATCGACAAATTGGAAAATGACGCGTTTATATAGAATCGAATATTGTATATCTCTCGTGTATTTACCACCTCGTTAAATATACTCTGGCGTGCGAAACGTTATCTTTCTGAAACATTGAAGCCAAATCCAATAAACCAGAAATAAAATTTTTCGCTCGATTCATTTGTTTTAAAAATAAATACGAATTAATTTTATGACTTTTCCTACGGGCGAAAAATTGTCAGCCGTTATTACACAATTGAACGCTTGATCTTGCGAAACTGCTTATTGATCAAGCGTATAATTTGATTAAGTATATATAAAATTTAACGGCATAAAAATTTTATTAGGACAATTTAGTCTGAAATTTAGGCGATCAATATCTTAAGCCAGATCTAATTTATGTCTAATCCTTACTAATTCATGCTAATCTATACTTAACTCTCCCATTATATTCTAAATTAGATTAACTTCAGATCTGGGCTTCAGACGAATTCAGTTCGAATATCTTTCAAATTATATCCATCAACTTGTAAGTATAACTTGTAAATATACTTCTATAAAAATATATTCCATTCGATTATAAAAAACGTATAATTTTTTAAAAAAATTATACGGAATAAGAAGAAAGATTCCAAAAATTTGCTTTAACTAATATTCTACAAGTAATGGATCTTATTCATCGTTTGCTTCTGCTATTTTTCTACAGTTACGTGATCACGAGCAATATCAGGAAACTGTATCATAGCTAAGCACTAGTTAAGTTTGATCTAATCTATTCTTGATTCACACTTAACCCAAATCCAACAAACGTTATCACTTTTAAACCACCCTCAAACACGAAAAAGGAATTGCATTCGTTGACGATTAAATGAAAATGCAAAAGAAAAGAATAAAATATTCCACATACAGAAAAATTCGCTCATCGTATACATATATATATATAATTCTTCTTTTTTTCACACCAAGAATCGTTTCAATTAAACACTCAGAGATACAATACACATATAATTGACAATAATGGATACCTATTTCGTAGACATTTGTCGCACAATTCAGAGAAAATAAGAGAAACGAAGAATACCAAGTAGGTATTATCAAGTCGTCCTAACTACCTCTTTCTCTCTCTCTCTCTCCATCTTTTTCTTTGTACACCCGTACATGTTCGAGTCATTCGTATTTATACATATAACTCGACAAAGAATGCAACCGCGAAAGCGAAATGCACACGCGTATATAACAGTGGAACGCGCAGACAAATGTCGATGGCGAGCAACAAGTGTCGAGGAGGTCTTTACTTTCTGACAATGAGTACAAAATCTGGCTGACTTGAATACGCGAGTAAGAGGAAAAGGAGGGGAGAGTACGTCGCCAAAGGTTCTACGTTCACAATTAGCAATCACGCAAATTCGGCTGCTCCCCTTTCATTCATTCGCCATTCTTTTCTATCTCGCGTATATATATATATATATATATTCCGTGCAAAACTATATTATGTGCATTTACTTACTATATGTATTTGTTATTATCGGCGTGTAATCGTGGAATTTTAATTCGAAGTTTGTTGCGCCACGTTCGCGGAAACGTGTGTCACGCGAAACAAGCATGAATCAAGTTACAAGGATCGTAATTGATAATTGGCCGAGAAAAGTGGTGTTTGGTTAATGAACGATTACGATAAGTTGTCGCGCGTGGGACCGGCGAATTTTCGGCCATTTCTTCCGTGCCTTCGTCGCATTTGCCGACAGACCTCGATCCTTATCGGATCAGATCATATCTCCGTTCTGGTGACTAACATGAGAAACTGAATTAATTTACCCGGTAATTGATCGAATTCGTTGTTCTTGCGCGGGATTTTATAATTGTCGTGAATCGGATTAGGTGGATTAGATTAATACGAAAATTTGAAAAGATAAGACTTCAACAATTTTACGGATCACAAATTGATGAACGATTAATATTATAAATTATGTTATATTTTTTTATAACTTTTAAGAAGTCTTATAGGATAGTTATATTAATTTTACGTAACTTTATTTCATTTTTGTTAATTAATTTCTCGACTTGTTACGTGCATTTGCTTCGTGGAACTCAATTATTCTGCTCGCTTGTTAACTTGAAATTAAAGGTAAGATTCATAAAAATTAAGTGAAAAATAAATGAAACTTTTCTAATCCCAATTTTACTCGATCGTTGTTATTCGGGATCGGCTGTGGGAACTTTTGTAGATCAAGCCTTACTCGAGTAGAAACGGTTTCATTCAGAGGTCATTTCACATTTCATTTAGCGGAGGATTCCTTGGCCCCCGTAAAATTACACGGAATCTTTATTCGATAAGTTTTTCACATTTCATTTCACGCAAGATTCATCGGCCCTCGTAAACTTACCTCCTTCTACCCGATATTTCCCTTCCCTTTCGCATCTCATTCGTAGTTACATCGTTGCTGTCAAGTTCCACGAAACTCACGCGAGACAAGCGTTCGATAATTACGTCGCATCTCGCCGCCAATCTCCCTCGGGATGATCAAACGTGATGATCGTACGATCGTACGATAACATCATATACCGTAGGTTTCAAAACAAAAATGAAATTGCGTATGATATAATAACTCTGTGTGTGTAATAATGTATCGATTTTTTTATATTTTATTTAATAACAAGTTGTTACAGAATTATCTTTTTCCTGCGTGTGTATTTCTACGATTTATAGAAGGCTTATTTATAAAACAGAAATGAGAATTAGCATTTTATTATACATTATATGACGATAAATATATCAAAAATTGGAATAAAGAATTCAAAATTTATGGAATTTTCTCGCGACATCTTCCCTTTATGAAGTCGTAATTGGGAGGACATCTGACAGGTACTGTAATGAGTTGTCTGTTCGTTATATCAAAATTTTCAGTTGATTCTACTGGTTTTTCCGTAGTTGTTGTGTAAATCCAAGTTGGCGGGTCGAAAATATATAAATTATGAATTTTTGCGTTTTCCTTCACCTTTTTGAACGTTTCATGGATCTTTTGTAGAAAAGTAGGCTGCTCGGTTGTGCTTGTGGTTGTAGTTGTGGTGTAGGACTGTCCCTGGGAAAGGTACGTCAACACAACAAGGATAAAGAAGCAAAGATGAAGAATATAAACTTGAAATCTCATCTTTGTGATATCACCGAGAACCTTAACATAGAAATATATCATTATGAGTGTAATGTTTCTCTATTTGTCTTTGTTTATTCGTGAAATGTCCAATATTACAATGTATAATCTGAATATAGATTACCTTTTCAATTTGAAAATTCTTTAAATTGAAGATCCTTTTCTTTTATCTCGATCTTTTTTAATATATCAAGTTGAAATTGCTGATCATTTTTAAGGAAATCTGTATAATGAAATATGAAATTTACAAACTTGTACAACCCATAATCTTCTAGACAAGATAAATATGAGATAATTGCAGGATATAAATAACTAATAAAAAAATAATTAATCACTTCTTTTGCAAAAAGAATTTACATAAACCGTTTTGACAAACTTTCCACTAAATATATCTCTGTACGCTAAATTGATATTCACTTCTTATGAAACTATCTATATTAAAAAAAAATATATAAAATCATTCACAGCCATATTCGAATTTGCTTCCAAAAAATTCTCTCAAATTTCACTTTTCACTGTTTATGAAACAATCCACAATACTACGATATATAAAAAAAAAAAAAAAAAAAACTAAAAATCTAACGAATTATTCATTTTTCGAACAAACTTTACAAGATCGAATAGAATTACTGTTGTGAATACTCCATTGTTGAATAATTATTCATTACCAAGACATCACGTCCGCGAAACACGAAAACAAATAATAACGACGCTCGATTCACGTATCCTCGATACGACTCTCGTGAGACTATAACATCCCTATAACTCGTCGATATCGTGAAGCGAAATAAATCCGCGGAATGCAATATAGTCGGCAGATGAGTATAAAGAGCGCGATTAATCTGACGAGAATCGCAACAACGATGACCAGAAGATGGTAACCAATCCCACAGTTTCGTTCGTCAAAGCGTATCATTTCTTATTGGGTCAAGAGTGCACTCCGTTATTTGCCACGGCAACTTGTTTCGCGATAAATTGTTTTTCCAGATATATTTCTGCTCTCGTTTCCCAATCATTCTTATCTCCCACGACCCGCTTTGTCATCGAATTCTCTTTCTTATTCTATTCCCAGCCTATCACGTGTTAGGCTATCTATTCGTGTAGTCAGCTATTTGTTCCTACATATCTTCAGAGCCGATTTTTCCAATATAATTCTTTGAAATGAATGTGAATGGTGAAAATGGAAAAAATGCGAGGCTTTGCGAGGTTACGGGATTTCGATGTCCCCGTGTGGTTGTTAGGTTAGGTGAAGTAGTAATTTCTTTTGGGAGATAAAATATCCGTGAAATATCTGTCCATTGTGCAATACGGAGATAATATTATAATGGTGATGTTATTCGTGAAAGCTTTCATTGGCTTATTATTATAAACTAACCTGGAAGATAATATAAAAAAGATCTTATTGTGTTTGAATCGAGATGAATTATTCAATAATTCAGATAATATTCGATAGCGTAAACTTGGGAAATAAATAATGAAGATATTTATATAAATAATCTAAATTAAAAATTACATTCAAGTTGTCAAATAATTTAATCAATTACCTACGGAATTATAAAATATGATACAATTATAATTAAAATTTCGTTCAACAGATGGAACGTGTAGATTAAAAATTTCATCCAAATTTTTCGACTTACAAAACAATTTCAAAATTACCACCATTTTATTCTTCGCCAGCATAAAAAAGAAAAAAAAAATCGAAGCTTTTGAAGTATCGTGAACCGAAATTTAATTCCAAACACAACATCCCAAAAAGTATCCTTACAAGAGAGAAAGAGAGAGAGAGAGAGAAAAAAGCACTCACGACGATCGTGATGTAAAAACGTGTAATCCAAAGTGCGGTTGTTCTTTTCGCGTTCAAAGCCAACGGATCGTTATTACGTTTAATTGGACGTGAATTGGCATGCCTAGTAGAAGGGGTAACTAGAAAAGAAAAAAAAAAAAAAGAGGGGTTCGCGAGCTTTCACACGGTTTTCCCTTTCGCAAAGTTTACCGGCCGCTCTTTAAATATGTGCGGTCGACTTTAACACGCCACGGTAAAGACCAGCACGCCTCAAGAGTCCGCTCAAGTACTACTTTTCTTCTTCTAATCTGCAAGTAAGTTGTCGCCTTTGTGGTAACACGGTTATTATAATGCGACCGTATATGTGTATGTGTATACCTGTGTGTGTGTGTAAGCAACGTTACACAACACATGCAATAGAGGCAACGTGCACACACTGACACGCCGCTAATAGCCTCCTCTAGCGGCCCGTGAAAAAACCACAAATCCGATGGCTGCTGGGAAATTAAGGAACATTTAGTATATAGTATGGTGTAACGAGTGGTTTCACGCTTGAATTTCTTCCGCTGGTACACTTAACCTATTATTAACGGATCACGAGATATAGGAAAATACGTATTGAAACGGGTGCAATGAAATGCAATACCGAGATTTTACGGACAAGTGTTATTCTATTGTTTGGAAGTTTGATAAGAATGTGAAGAATATCGAGGAAGATTTTTATAATATGTCCGTTGAAACAGTGGGAAGCCATGTTTGTTTGAGGCAATTTGTTTCTCGGTCTTTTATGAATTATTTCATATGAATTTTTCTATATAGAGAATTTTAAAAATTAACATTATTTTATATCGAATGATTGATATATTATAATTGTATTTATACTTAAGTATCATTCTGATAACTTTATCGTTAATTAGTTTTTTGCATATAGAAACTTAATGATACATGATGAAACTTAATGATAAATAAAATTAACAGAGGAAATTTGAAAATCAATGTTTACTTTTAATCCTTTACTTAGTGATGATATATTTTAATTGCTACAATTGACAAGAGATAATGAAAGATAAATTCAATAATAATGGGAAAAAAAATATCAATTAATAGAAATCTTCTACGACGTGAATCACCGGAAATAAACTAAGACAGATATCTCTTCAACTAGTAGTTAATAATTTGTCAGTGTTAGGATTATATAATTCCATAAAATATTTCAATGCCAATCAACAGTTTTATGATATCAGTATTGATTAAATACTTATTTTTATGTGAGAAATTTTTATCTAAGAAACTATCTATTAATTATTTTTATTCTAATTTAACAAAATTTTAAAATCAGACGTTAACAGTATTTTTAAAACAAAATTTATATTTTAGTGTTATACGTGAGATCTTGTTTTCGTATCTTTACATTTTGCGTTTTATTTATATCCAGTGACGATATTTAGATGATATAAGATCGTATGCATCCTGTCTACATATACGCAAACATTTATTGGGAATTCACCGAAGAAATAAAAAAAATAAAAACATCTTACCAATATCATTTGACATTGAAAATTCTTATTTGTACTTTTCAAGCCATTGTTTATCTTCTATTGCAAATTCTATGGTGTACAAATATTTTTAAATATCTAAAAGATGAGCTAATTCAAATTGAATATTGTATAATTCTGAGCAAAAAAAAAAAATTTAAACTATTCCAACAAATATTTCTAATAGAAATTTACTTTCTTCCAAAGGAATATCACTTGAAATCAACTTTTTTCTAAAAAAAAAAAACCATATATTTTTCGATACAAAATTATTTCCATCCGATTTATAAAATTGTATTAATTTGGAATTATTATTTTAAATTTAATTTTTTAAATTTTGTAATTTAATTTAGCGCATGAAGAAGAAAAAAATGCAAATCGGTATTTTTGCATTTTGCGTGTACACGTAAGTATATTTAAATTATATTTTTCTAAATAAGGAAAAAATATCTTATCAAAAAGATAAACTCTTGAATCAGCTATTCGGTTCAATAATTCGCCATTAACAGTAAATAAATAACGATAAATAAATAAGAACATGAATTCAAGAAGTTTTATTAAAAATGCATTTATATTCCCTGCTTTACTAAGAAATTTCTTTCCGTTTTTTATTTCTCGAAGCTCGATTAAATGCGCGCGCGCGCGCGCGCGTGTCGAATTATCTTGAAAACAGCTTGCCGTACCGTGCGAATTCTCGCGATTTCACAGTTGAATCACGAAACGAAATAAAGAGGCGATTTATTCGACTCCGTTACTCGGAAAACGTGAATCACTGGCACGTAATCACAAAAATGTTTATGTTTAAATTTTTTACAAAATATTTTTCAAATGTTAAAAATTCTTATCGCTAATGACGATCAGAGTATTTAATATTGATATAATCATATGCAGTAATCATTGACTGTTTAATTCAAATGAATTTTCAAACATCAAATTTCGAATTTTTGAAAAATAAAAGTTCAACGAAACCTTTCTTTAAATTGAAATTTACTGAAAAAAAAAAAAGGAATCTTTTTTTGTATTTTTCAAAAAAATTAAATCCCTCTTTTATTATTGGTAGATATAGACAACCACGAAAGCGAAAAATGATCATATGAATAATAATAATAATAATAAATAATAAGAATAGAAGAATTTTTAGCATAAAGAAATATTAAAATAAAATTTAAATATATTACTACTTTTACAACAATTAAATATTCTATCACAATTTTTTCACAAGTTTCTTTATTTAATTCTGTTTAATAATTCCTTCTACTTATATATAAATGCAGTTAACCGAATCATTCAATACTTTGTTCCTTCCTATGTATACTATACGTATTAACCACACAAGTACAATTCTTACATTGTAAAATATCTATTTCATTATCTATTTTAACTACCAAAACTAAAACTACAAAATTTCACCTATCAACTAAAGTAAGTACACAACATTTCATCTCATCTTTCATAATTCTCAATTATTATTACAGACAATACCCCAAGTAATATATTTATAAACTTAATAAAAGGAAGAGGAAACATCATACCGTTGGAAATCCCTATTGTTTCAGAGTCAGACAACCAGAGGGCGCACAGTCGAAAGTATAGCGTTCCGAACAAAAACGCATCGGCACGCTCCAAGTGTTCCATAGAAGCGTAAGAAATATTTTTCCAAAGGATTTCGTCCGTAGAAGTTTGCGCATTATTTCTCGGCTTTCTGCCTTCACGAAGAAAATAGGAGGAGGTACAGAAAGAGAGAGAAAGGGAGACAGAGAGAGGGGGAGGATTTTATCCCGGACTCAGTCATGTGCAACAAAGGGGTATTGATATGGACCGTGCTTGTGAAACGGGCCAATAGCTGTGGCCGCCATTGTCACCCGTGGCCAGATCTATACCAAAGATATCTTCTGTATTCTTCCAACTACAAATTCCCCTGGTCAATCTTTTTTTTCTTTTTAACCCCTCTCTTTCCTGTCGCCGTACGTATCTTTGCACTTTTGGCCACCTTTGTCGGCAATACGTCGATTCCAACATTGAAACATTAAGCGCGCATAAAGACTATCAGGAAACTCCGCTCGATTTTCGAAAATTTAAATTTGGCTTTGAAGTGCCCATCTTACGTTTAATATCGCTATCATTGAGAATTACGATATTACATAAATATAATATATTTTGAATAAATTTGTATCGTTAAGATGAATATGTAACTTTGTTATCGCATATTGTACTTATATTGTATTTATATTAATTAATTTGTGGAAGGTAAATTTATAGCAAGTTGAGAATTAATTATTTCATGAATTTAAAAGCACGATTAAAGTTATGAGAGTAATTTTTTGTGATTTTGAAAGTTAATATCAAATAATAGAATAAAATACACGTGGCGTATAATTTTCCTTCAAATTTTGATTTATAAATCTCTTGTACGATTAAAAACATAGTAGACACCCTTTGTGCGAGGCTATGAAGAAAATAAGATTAATGAAAAAGTGGAAAATATTCGTATTAATTTTGTTTCTTCAAATTATCGAGATATTTGGAATATTTCTCAACTTAGTTAGAAACTGGCGATTAATTGGGCCGATATCGATGAAATATTTCGTCAGCGCGTGATAATATTTCGAGTTACATCGAACTTAATAACCGGTATGAATGGTCAGCCCGGTTAAATCTGTTATCTGTATCAACAATCATGAATTATCATAACGAAATCCGTGCAGAAGTGGATATTGTTATGTCCGTGACACGATATTCAAATGATGAAACAGATTGTAGGTCATCGTTGAATATTTTATGAGTTGTTGCGGGATGGTGAAGTTGAATTTATTACATAAACTTTACACGGACCACGAGCTTACGACATGATACTTGATGTTAAGGTGATAATACGGTTCGTTACGCTCTCTACAGAATTTATAATCATACCCTTGTTCACTTGTGACGCGACACTTTCATTTCGGAATAATAATTAAATCTTTCTTGAAAATTAAATATATTCAAAATGACAGTTCAAAATAATGAATAAATTATATGTATTATGAAATTTACAGGCTATTGTAGAATTTTAACAAGATTTCCTATTTCCTATCCGCTCATTTTTTCCTTCGACAATTTCTTTTTTGATCTTCAAACATTTTCAGTTCCAACATTCTATCTGGAACTGAACGAAAGTTCCATTAAAATTTCATGGTTACGTGTGCAGAGAGGATTGATCGATTCGAACAAGTTTTCTAAGTAAAGTTCTGCATAATCGACGGTTCGCCATGGGATATATATTTTTTAAAAGTCAAAGTATAGAAACTTTATTTATAACTTGTTTTTTAAACTTTTTTCTTCAAAAAATTTAAATTTACACGTTAATGTATATTGTTTACCAATAAATATTTCCATTTTATCAATAGTGATAATCAAAATATATAATTGTATCGTGAGATTTAATTAAAAACTTTTTTCTTATTTTACGTAATATTATTGATAAAAGAGTAATATCTAAAATTTCTAACGTTGTATCGTGAATTCTTCTTGATTTTTTTAAATATTTTTAAAATATTTATCAGTAACTATTTTTGTTTGGAAACCAATTCCTAAATTATTAAATTACGATATAAGAAGAGCCTAAATATAAGCATGAAATAAAATGTTATATAGAATAGCAACATTATGGTTCTCAGTCGGTAACTCAAGCAAATAAATTTATAGAAAGCTTCTTAGCGCATGCGTGTCTCGCACGATTCAATGTTTCCCTCTGTAATTTTCTTTGAATTTGTCTCTCAATGCTTTCCTCTTTCTTCCTTTTTTCTTTCTCACGAAATCACTGGAAGGTTTTATCTTCTATTCCATTATGATTTCATCGCTCGAGTGCTTTTTATTTCACACGTACATAAAAAAGTCCTTTTCTTTTTAATATTTCCTGTTTTTCTTGACACACCTGAGTCATCAATCTTTTCCCTTCTTTCGTTCTTTTTTCAAGCCTCGTATAAAACATATGCAAAATTCGAAAATTTTAAAGTTAATATTTTTCAAATTTAAAAGAGAATACACTTTTTAATAAGAAATGCATTTTCTTAATGGAAAATAATTAAGAATTAAATTCCGCTTGATAATTAAACGAGCTATCGATCATTTTTACGATTAATTTTGATTCGATTTTTGCTGGTTTTGGATGTAATTTATATAAATTCTTAGAAATAATTTCATAAATTTCGTTAAAACGCTCTGTACATCTGCTGTCGAATGCTTGAAATGAATATCTTTGGATTCCTTCCAAATCAATTAATCTGAATCAATGCTCGGAAATTCGATTTCCGATCGGCTCAAATTTCAATAAACTAGGCATGTGAAATACAATCATTTGTATTCGATAGCCGAATTCTTCGATCACTTGATATATCGATTGAAAATACAATTTTGTTTATTATTTTTAATTTCAAGAATCGCGTCCCTTAGAAATTCCGTCCGTTTCACAAAGAAGGAAATAAAAAATGAAAAAAAAATTTTTTCATTTTCATTAACTCCATCCACTCTCGGATCAGATCGTTCCCTTTCATTTTTCTTTCGAATAAAACAATTCGAGATGAATTCGAGATGAATCGTCGAGATTAACGCGACAATTGAACGACAGGATGGCGCATCATCGTATGGCGATTTTTAGCTGCGTTATAAATTTCATCCAATTGACAGGATATTAAGCGAATAAAAAAAAAAAACGAAAAGGTTAGGAAAAATCTATTTATGAGAAAGTGGATTCGTTTATTACCAGAGATTACGTAAACCCTATTACGACCGAGAGAAAAGGTTATCCATGACTATGGATCTCTGCTCCACGAACTGTAAATAACTTGATTGCGAATGTCGACGTTCGACAAAAGGATACGTTCGAGTGATATCCGATTTAACCTTACCAAGGAATTTCCCTTTTTCTTGGCCTACGTTCCTCTCGATAAATTCGATCTTAGATATGAATTCGTTTCATCAAAGCTATTGCGCCGGAAGCTTTTTTAGTCACGAAGACTCGAAAATTTAATATATATATATACATGTAGATATACGTATAATGATATTTATATCTGTCATTTTAATTCTGTTATTATCATTCATTAAATTTTATATAGAAATATAAAATGAAAAAAATACGGTACAATAGAATCCTCACTTCCATTATCCGAATATTCTATTATCTAAAAGTTCTGTTATCCGAACATCCGTTTCACATTGATATTTATATACGTGTAATCTTTATAATGTATATTTTTCTGTGATTCGAATGAATTCACCTAGTTATAATTTAGTATCGAACTGTATGGCATCATAATGGTTATTAAAAAATGAAAATATTTGATCCTAACTGATTGATGATCTGTGCGCACATCTATGATCACACAGATATTAAGAAACAAAAATTTTAACATGGAAAATTCTTTTCTTATCAATGTGAATACGAGAGATTGCATTAGAGACCGATTAATAAAGAAAACATCGATATTTACGAAAATAAATAATTTTCCAAAAAATAAAGAAAGACTAATACTGGATGAAACGAACAAATTAAAGATGTAGTTAAAAGTAAGAAAAAATATATATCATCCAATAGCTCTTTAAAATCGTAACTTGAAATTTTATTAGAATCACTAACAAAAAAACGATATTGAATAATTCACTTTTATAATAAAGTATTAAAGGAAATTCGCGATATAACAAGTGTCGATAATTACAAAGTAAGGTCAAGTATCTCGGGAATGAACTAGGTAATGAATCGAACTGTAACGAGGAAGTTACATAATCAAAAGTTAATCGAAAAAGAGAATCGTAAAAAAAAAAAAAAAAAGGCAGCTCGAAACGAAGACCGAAAACAAAAAGAAGCGGAAAAAAGGGAGGGGGGGAAAAAAGAAAAATAAGGGAACAAAATGAATTTTGCGGTGAAAGTTCATCACGCTTGAGTAAATTTTTCTCCCCTCATTTAATGATCCTTCCGCGACGTTACTATAGCCTCGAAGTAGTTCTCGATGCGGACTCGTGGCCCTAATAAACGCCATTCAAAAAGTCTCGTGAAAGAGGTGTGAGGGGAGGAGAAAGGAAGAAGAGTGAAAATAAAACGCAGAGTAAAGCAACGTCTCTTCAACTTGCTCGAATAAAAAGATTTAATGAGCTTATTATACGCGAATTAACGTACACTAATAACGCGTTCCTGGAGCCTCTCGACACTCGCTAACGATTTCTCCTAGGAAAGGGAGAGGGTCACGTTGTTTTATTTGCACATCGACCTATCATAGCTGTGTAAAGGCGAGAGTGGCGTCGCCTTTGATGTTTCTAATGGTCTCGTGCACAACAGATTATACGTCAAATATTAAAGATATTTGACAGCGTGATTACGATTTCCAGAAAATCGATGGCAGGAAACTTAACACTGTTCAAAATGCCGCCTATATCTGATACAAAAATTTGTCGCGTCAAATACGAAGCAACGTTCTTTTGACAAAATATATGTTATCTTTTGTATAATGTATAATTTGGAAAGCAAATGCTCTTAAAGACTAATTGACCTATGCCTCTACTTTTCGAGAAAAGAAAAAAGACAAATTTCTAATTACCATAACGAAGAAAGATGTTAAACAATGAATTACTACTTACTACTTATTCCACTTATTATAACAACGATTAATTCGAGTATTATCTATTTAAACAATAGACAAATAATATTGCATTTCAGTCTCATTAAATCTTAAAAACGTAGCATTTTTTTCCTTGCTTCGTTATCACGACGAATTAAGCGTGCTAACGATCGGATCAGACACGTCTCTCCAAATTCGACGTGTTTACTTTGTGTATAGTTCGCTTTTTCGAGGCAAATCAGCATCTTGTCGATCGTCGGCGAACGTGATGTAAGCAACGTTTGAGATGCAAAACAACGTTTCGGCATTAACGAACGTGTGTACACGTGTATCCGGGCACGTGTGCAAAACGAATGAGAATGTCCCGTATACGGGTCAGAATAGGCGATAGAAAGAGAGAGAGAGAAAGAGGGAGGGAAGGAGAGGGAGAGAGAGTGGTACAAGGGATGGAACGGGACGTTTGGCGTACAATAGAGGCGTGGATATTGAAAATTTATCGGAGGCAAAATAAGTGGATGAACCTTGGCCGAGGCTATTTGTCGGAAATTGAAATTTATCGAATTTTCATCCACGTCCACGAAACTGTGCTCTCGAATTTTCTCACCGGGCTGCTTTAACACTCAATAATATGTGAAACATCGAGAGATTTTTTTCCCAGACTTAGTGATTTCTAGAGGGCGCTCCGGGCGTCGAGCATCGATTCATATTCGACGCAGAAAATTTTCGAAGGGAAAAAAGAGAGATCTCTTCGTTCCTGACCAACGTAAACCGATAACGAGTGTTTTCTTCTTCTTCTTTTTCTTTTTATTTGAATAAAATGTATATAATCGAATATTTGGTTTCCTTGTGATATATGGAATTTTAAATGAGTAAACGTAGCAATTAATAGAAAAAAGTTATTCTATGAATATGTTATCAATATGTTAAAATTAATAGTTGAAAAGATATTTGATTTCTCGTGACATAGAAATTCGAAATTCGAAGACTTGTACTTGTAAGGAAGAGTTAAACAACTACTTGTAAAATATGAAGAATAAATAAATTCTAAAAAAAAAAGAAATTGCGAAAAATTCATGAAATTAACAAAAACAATAATTTTTAAGTGTCTTGTCGTAAAGTTTCTCGATCAAAAAAATCCTTATTTTAACAGTTATAAAAATATCCATTTATCGAGAACAGGAAAAAAAAAAGATTCTTACTTATTCTACATATGCTAGACAGAAACACGATTACGATCCCCGAAAGAAACTTTATTCCAATTCGATTGACAGAGGGCGAGGATCATAGTTTGACCAATGTTGACCTAGAATGTCTGGTGGAAAGCGAACAGGTACCCGCAGGGAGGCAAAAGGCGATAACAAAGCTCTCGCGGGAAGGCTGAATTGTCATGGAATCCTTTGAAATACGAGGTTGCACTGCCTCGGTGTGTTTCTTCGCCCGGTGGGCTGCAAGACTTCCGTTAGCCCCCGCGAGCCTTTTTCAACGGCACGGCTACTCGACCATTTCGAATTATCGATCTTCATTGTTGGGGCCGTGGATGCGACCAGATTATTATGCGCAAGAAAGAAGCCTCGTTGCCGGGCTCCTGTTTCTTTCTTTCTTTTCTTCTTTTTTTTTTTCATTGAACAAAGTCTTTTCGAGCAACGGGCCGTTGTAAAAACGGGCGTAGAGTTTATTGAAAATTTGAAGATCGCGGCTAATCTTTCATCTTCGAATGGATAATGGTAATAATAATATCTTCGATGGAAATTTTATCAATTTTATTTTAATTTACGAAGGATGCTTCGTATAAAAAAAGGTTTATAATTTAATAAAATATAAAAGATTTAATGCATAGTGTATACAGACTATGAAAATATATCGAAGATTTCATGTTACAATTTTTTAAATTGGAAATTTATCTTTTTTTTGTTGTTTTTTTTTTTCTGCATCGTCTAAGTTGACCTAGTTGTATGAATAATACAATACACGTGCAATAGTAGTGCTCCAAGCGCACAATGTCTTTTCATTCTAAAATGTATACATAGTGTTGCCATGCACATATAATCATTTGTATATATTATTTAATGCAAATATATACAGCATAATTTATATTATTCTGCTGTATTTATATAAAAGTGTTTATGTATTCATGGAAAAATCGGTAAATAAAAATAAAAATAAAAATTATACAAAAATTTCGATTGATTCATAGGTTATAATTAATGGAAATTAAACGAAGCGAGCCGGAAATACATTAAAACCTTTTTCTATCTCCGTTATATAATTTTCATTGCATTCTATTTTCGCCCCATCGAACTCAAATTGCTGCATAACTTAATAAATATGCCTCAATCGACATTTTTGTGCATTAATATTTATGCTTATTTTGGCTTCTAGAATTTGCTTTTCAAAGATGTTTCACGAATATATTAACACCCTGAATATAAATTCAATATCCGATATTGAATTAACCATAATGTTATTCCAAACTTCTTCTTCTTCTTCTTCTTCTTCTTCTTCTACAATAATGCGTTTTAATTAAAGCAGGATTGAAACGATTACGAAATTACGTATCGAAGAATGTTTATAAATGTTATTTAGAATCTTCGCGTGGTTTTTCAATAAAACCGCCTACGCTCGAAACGGAAACCGATTAACGATACGACGGGAAGAAACTTTACGAGCCGTTGAAATATTGCTTTCTAAAAGCAATATTGTTCCTCAACTCTATACTGTGTAAAACTTTATCCATTATTTCATTTGCTTTATTTAACGGTGGAGAAACGAAACGTTTCGCAATTACATTGACTGATCATCGTCATAGCGCATCGATCTATATAAACGTGTCATAAGATAGAAACTTTAATTTTTCTCTGTTTTCATATTTTTCTCCAATCGTAAAAATGTTTCCCAATGATAAAAGGAAACATTCTTTTAAATGACTTTTAATCCCTTAAAAATTATTTGATTTATAAAATTTACGAATCTTTAAAGAATCGCAAATACATTCACAATTAAATATATTTCGATATTTAACATTAAACTACACTCTACTCTTATTCCTATTAAATTCCAATAAATAAAACGACGTGTGTTTCTCGCCGAAAAACGAAATAAAAGTTAAAAGATTAATTAAACGGATAATAATATAAATTATATAATATTGAAATTATACGAGAAAAATTTTGAATCGAATTTTCAAAGCCACACGTCATACCATACGTTTAGCGTTAATTGGAAGAAATGGTTTTTAATTGTGTGGAAAAATTGATTTTCCTAGCGACATTTTATGAATATATTTTTGATCTCGGATTGAATAGACTCGTCGTTCTATTCGATTACCAGAGACGCGTCGCTTCGAAGAGTAAATATCTCGCGAAAGTTTCGCAGAATCAGCAAAATTGCACGACTGCACAAACATCTGCGCCGGTCCGCACTCGGACATCGTATTTGTCCATCAAGTTTATTTCCAAGTGAACTCGGTAATTTATTCCCGTGCACATTCAATTTCATAATTTTATCATTGGGAATTTTTCCATTCCCAAAAAAAACCGCGTCATTTAAGTCGTCATCGTCCAATTATAATTAATATTAAATAATAATAAAATTCAAAAATCATTATAATAATATTAACGTTTAACGCATTTAAAATCAATGAAATCGCAAAAATCGAATACTTCCTGGACGTCAGGTATATTGATTTTCGATAAATACAAAAAAAAACAGTTGTAAAACGGTAAAAAATACGACGAAATCCAAAATGTATTGTGCATATTGACAACACTTGTATGCAAAAGAAAAGCCGGATGTGTGGAATTTTTTTTTTTTCTATTTTTTTAAATTCCTTGAAAAAAATTTATGTAACAATACGCGTCAATCGCTACACAATAAAAAATTCTCACGGCGCATACATTGTATCATTAATTTTAAATGTGTTAATAATATAACTATCATTTAATCGCAACGTAATACGAAAACATAGCAGATATTTACAATAGGTGATAAATTATTTAAAATATTAAAATAATATTGATTATTTATTTGTGAAAATTAAATATATTTTTTTTCTATGTTAAGTGATTCGAATCGAAGCATCAATTTGTTAATTGATGTGGATAAATCGCAGGTTTATGCGAAGAGAAATGAGAGGTACAACATCGAAGATTTGACTGCCTTAAGAACAGGATGTTGGCAGCTGTATATAATCAAAAATGAAACAAAAGGAGTGCTCCACTTTCGACCGATTGTCTAGAATTTAAAAGAAAATAATGTTGTAGAAAATCAGGCCGTTATACAATTCGCTAAAATAAACTACGAGTAATTTTATCCTTAATATAAATTACAATATATGGGATTAAAGCGATTTTAAATGTTTTTATTGTTTATCATTTTTTAAAATAAATTCTTTCATTGAATTTAACTTTACAACTTTGTAAAGCAACAATTCCCATGAATGTGGAACATCGAAATTTATCTTAATGAAAAATACGAATCTAAAAATCTTTATAATTTCGAAATCCGAAAATTATCCCCATAAATATTTATTCAAAGTCGCTTTTATAATTCATATATTTAAAATCGAAAAAAATTACTCTTTTAATCTTAGAGTTTGAAAAAAGAGCTATGCAATCATACAGTCATTTTCCCATACTTTAAGCTCTAAATGGATCAACTTCTATAACCATAAGAGATTATTTTAAAGTGATACATCTATAAATATCACAATATTCATTTTGTAATTTTTAAAAATTATATTTTTTATTTCTTTTTTTATTTGAAAATTTCTTGTTTATAAATAAATAAAGAAAAAATCATAATTAAAGAAATTATTTTATATTAGAAAATTCTTCAATCTGATTCGAATTCGTCGTGATAATCATTGATATAGGTATTTACTTTTTATCTCACGAATAGCATAACTATACAATGTCGTTCTCCTACAGATGTCATATACATTTCGAAAGCATTCTGAGTTATATCGACTATGCTTTTCTTATCTTGCCGCCATTCTATAGCATCATATACGATGCTACTTAACTATATCAGTAACATTCAGCATTTGGTTAAATGGACTATTGTATTCCAAAGGGAAATGACTTTCACGTTTTTAATAAGTTTTATTTAAAAATAATGAATTTGTAAAATTATACTCCAGTAAAAATTATATGGAAAAACAATATAAAAATAAAAAAAATAATGTATGAAAGTTGCAGTATAAAAATTTATTTTAAACAAATGGATTAAACATACTATGCATTTTTTAATGCGCTTTTTATCACTTTTATAAAAAATTATTTTAACAAAAATGAAAAAATTTTTCTTTTTGATATATATACTATATTTTAAAATTAATTTATCATGGATTTATTAGTCGATAAAGTAGAATGTATACTATATATGTATCAAGAATCGATAAAATAGAATACCATTATCCACTGATAAGAAATAAATTCAAACTTTTATCAGGTGAGAAATAGAATAAAAGATTAGTATATTTTTATATGAACTAACAAAAACCTAGAAACAAGATAAGAAATAAATAAGAAATGATTATCAGTGCCATTTTTTCACTATTGGTAACTCGTTTTTAAAAAAATTGAGAATGAGTGCCATCTTTTGAGTAAAGATTCATAGATACTAATATTTCCTTAAAAAATTTAAGAGATGGCGCTAAAAAACAATTCTTATCTACATCTATCCTACTTAAAAAATCATTTCATTTAAAAATCATTTTTTTTTTAATCAAATTATTCATCACTGAAGAAAAAAGACCTCATATATATTATTTAATATATTGCTAATAATTTAATATATTGCGAATGAAAGAAGTTAGAGGAAAATCGTTATTGCTCATACGGAGCAATAACATTAAATATTAAAAGATATAATAAATACTTTTTGTGAACAAGCTAATAAATGATTCGCGATATTTAAAAATAAAAGCGAAGACTAATACATTAAAAAATCTTAATAACCAAAAAATAATCGCGTGCGCAGCCAATCAGCTCATATTATTGGCTATAAAATTTATAACCGTATCTGCGATACGATTATGAATAATATAGTAAATAATAATGATTTCCCAGGTCTCACCACGTGGAGGTTGCTGCGAATTGGAGACCCACCCTATCCACGATCCCATCCACCCTCCTTTACGTAAAAATTCATTTAAAATCAATATAAACCTTCCTTTTGACTGTAAGATTGCAAAACGTTCGATCTTTGATCGTTGTGCAAAACAAACAGTAAAAGGAGTTTTTAGAGAAAACCGACGCGATGATCTAAACCTGGAAGTAAAAATTAAATTACATCTTATAATTATATATAACTCTATGTGAAAAGACACATACAGACACATACAGGCACACATGATATACATTACTTCGTACGTATATCGATATTTTATATTTTCATGAAAACAACCTATGTATAAAATATTGATAATTACGAAGTTTAAAACAAGAACAAAAAAGGGATTTTTCACACAGAGTTATATTTATTTTATTAACCACCACCATAATACCACCATTTTTAATACCAACATTACTACTTCTACTACTACTGTGCATGCACTTACAAATAGATTCTACTTTAAGCAATATTTCTACAGCAGCAGTTCTACAAGCAGTTCTACTACTTACATTCTATTTATATTCTACTTATATTCTAAAACTTACATTTATTAGAAAAATTTCATGAATCATTAAACTTAATTAAACTTAAACTTAAAAGTATCCTAATTATAAATATAATTTAATTAATGATCCTTAAGGAACATTGAATTAAATAAAATAATTTTACTTAAATCTATAATTTTTTGTACCCCCTATTCACATATTAAAGTTAAATACCTTTTTAAATTTCTACTTAGCACACATCTAAAACTAATACCTTCCTTTTTATAATTTGAAGATTTGTTTAGGGAGTCTAACTATAGAAAAATCTCAATGAAATCAAGGGGATTGCATGAAATACAAATGTCCTCCTTTATTGGTTTCACACTGATCTCTGAAACAAATAACACTACAAAAGATTAGTAAAATTTTAGAATTGGTTCCACCAAAATAGAATTCACATGATTCCTACTTACATAGAAACTAAATATTTTTCTTCTATTCTAACAGTGAAACTGTACTATTTACCTAAAATCAGTTTATCGATAATTATCTGTGATAATATAATTATTCATGATATTAAGACTTAAGGGGCCCCTTCTACGGTAAAATATTAATAATTAAGGAAGGAAATCAAAGGAAAGGTAAAGGAATAATATATGAAATACGCATAGTCTTCAAGTTCTTCAATTTCACAATAGTTCCTGAAACAAATCAAACTACGAATAATTAATAAAATATCACAAGATATAATTACCAATAATTGATACATTTCAAAAAAATATTTGAGCCACCATCAATTTATTAATTGACGCTTCCTGAAAGTTCATATATCTGAAACAAACTTATTTAAAGGATTAATAAAAAAAGAAAAAATATTATGATCTAAAATAATTTAAAAAGATAAATTTTATAACGAACATTCACCACTATTTAATTTAAAAAAATTTAATAAGAAAAATTTAAATTTAAAAATTATTTTAAAAAATTGGATAAATCTTGATCAACGAGAAATACAAACATGTACATGTATTATAGCAAAATTTTCTGTAACAAACGTAGAATGTAAAAGGGTGCTGAAAAAGAAAAAGAATTCAGTAGCCAGAAGGGCTACTAAAATAAGAATATTTTCCACTCGATATGAGCCCGAGCAAACCGCGAGTGGAATGTTTATTTTGTATCGCAACACTAATGAACTAATATTTTTTTATAAATCAATCGCGAAGAGTGCTTTATTGTATTTGCAATATTAATTAATTTTCAATAAAAAAAAATATATATAAAAAAGTTGAAAAATTCCCGAAATCAATTATTTACGCAACACTATACTCTATGCACTCAAATTTAAACAACGCAACACTAATGGCGAAAAATCCAGTGCAGTCTCCTTAATGACTGCTGTCGTATAGTCACCCTTGTAGCTTTTTTAGCCACTTAAGGTGATTCAGGAACATTTCCACAATCTTAGTGGAAATTTGGGCATTTAATATTCGCAACACTACTTGAAAAAACGCGATTATTTATAAACGCAACGCTACTTTTTAAAATAAATTCGATAAAAATCATTTTTCTACAATTAGAAAGCTATTAATAATTAAAAATAGACATTAGACAAATAGAAATTAATAATCAATGATATAAACTATAATACTATTTTATAAGAAACTGTAACAATTTATAATAAACAGAAATCGCGACATATTATAATTCGCAACACTAATGCAAACGCGATTTTCATTTAACGCAACACTAATGCAAAACGCGAAATTTAAAACGCAACTCTAATTCAACCCGTTATTATATAATCGCAACACTAATAAAAAATCGCGATGCCCATGATGACTGGATCTGGATGATGGGCCGGCATGCAAATCGGCCAGACAACACAACAACAATTACTACATATACTAAAACGAGCACAATGACAAAATAGTAACAATGACTTCCCATCCTTTGGACCCAAAACAGATCCAAAAGATGAGAAGCCATTCGTTGCAGCCCCTCTTCGTGACAGTTTGTCGAGGCCTCTTCGGTCTTCCTCCTTCGGGCGCGATGCCCGCTGAAACTTAAATCTAGGCTCGAGACTCACTAATCGCAAATCAAAGAAAAAAAAACGAAAAAAAAAAAGGCTAAATCGCGGAAACTAAGTGCACATAGACGACCAACCATCAATTGTCGATCGTACACGTGCAGAATCTCGAGCGCAACGTTCGTTTCGAATTTACCTCGCGATCGCGACCGCGGAAATTCGAAAAATCGATGAATGAAGTCAAATACGAGTGGCATGCTCCATTCGTATATTCCAACTTCATCCTCGATTTTTCAAATTATATTTCCTGAAACAAGTTGTCACGCGAAAACGCGCCTACCCGACCAGAGACTGTGACAACTTGCCCGGCCCTACCTACTTATAATTAACACACACACCAGAAGTATACTACCTATCCTACCTAACCCTATATTTAAAAATATGGCAAAACAGGCATACCAACACATTCGTTCTACGATTCTCACGCATAACACTCGGGCGCAAAAGCCTACACTAGGGAAAGCGTCCCGGGACGCCTCCGACACCCGAGCTTGGCACACAACTCGCACACTCTAACTTTACGTACCATTTTCCTGAAATCGACTGACGATGGCTAGTGACCATTGCGTGAAATGCAAATAAAAACATGTACATCTTAATTCTAATTATAAATATTTATTATTAAATCTTATATCTTGAATATATCTTTTATAATATATCAATTGAATTATTAAAGTAATGTAAATTTGATCATCATTGACCATTGTTATAATTTGAAAGTAAAAATTATAATATCGTGTACAAATATTGTTGTTGGAAATCGTAATGATATTAATCGTGAATATTTTAAATATTTCAAGTTATATTGTATCATAGATAAATGAAACGACGCAATTCCACAGCCTAACCACACACACATAATGTGGAAAATACGTCGTGCACGATACACTAACGCATCGTCAGTCGCTAAAAAATGATTAGTAACTTATAAACTAAAGTCATCATGCCCATTGCCTCTCTCTCACCCAAGTAGCACTTGGGCACGTGAGTGAGATCCTGGCAATAAACATGGAAGGGGTTAAACCTGAAAATCCTGAGCTAAAAAAAAGTATTAGTGCGAATTAACGGGCTAAAATTATATCATTTTACTTCATTCTTTAATGAATGTTTTATTTAACAAATTTAATGAATTATTGAATTATTATTTTTAGAAAATAGCAATACAAAAAAAGATATTTATTTGTAATAATTAATAATAAAAATAATTGACTCTAAATAAAATATTAATCAAAATAACCTCAGGCGATCTCTCCATCAAAGCATATATTCGAAAATAAAGAAACAATGTGCAAAACTTTTTGCCCTGATTCAGAGATCTACCTGTCGCGAAATATCTTCTTGCACATAATATTTCATACATTTCTTTTTTACGGAGGAAATTAAATATTTTATAATTTAATTTAATTCAAATCATAGTTATTATATATTTATAACATATCAAATAATTATATATTATGATCAAAAGTAAAACTGAATTTGTTTTTATTACTACATTCATATAGTTATTCATATATAGTTTGATTCATATAGTTGTTTAATTTTTACTTTACAAATCATTGCGGAAATATTTTCAACTATAAACAATCAAACTAATTTGTATCATTCTAGCTAATCATATTAAAAAAAATCAGGTATATATTATATAATATTAACTATCAATATCTTATCTTTAAAACGCGATGTGCAAGAAGATCTATCCTGATCTAGTAAATAAAACACAAAGAAATGTTACTATTCACGGGTATGATGAATACCCGCGGTCATTGTGCTCGTACAAAAATCTACGTATACAACCAATCACTCGTGTCGGTTCGGACTTTTTGTCCTACGACATGATTGAATGACCGGAGGAACATAAATGCATGCGACTCACCGATAGATGCGAAGAATCTGCATTGTCGTAGCCCAAGATGTCATCGCCAAAGTAGTCATCATCAGGAAGTGGAAACTGTAAGAAAACATGAAACATTTTAATTAAAACGCAATACTGATTATTTTAAAAAGTTGAACTGGAAAATATATATAAATAATTACCTCTTCGCGTGGTGGATGATTGTCCTATTCCTTTGAGAAACACTGACTCTACTCTGTACCGAAAACGAATATTAAAAATAAAAAATAAAAATAAAAAACTACCATCGCGTCGATTTAAAACATCGGCGACGAACAAGCACTGATTCTAATTTCGCGAATAATTATGACAGTTTAATTATTAACAGTTATTATACATTAAAATATAAAAAATAAAAAAAAACTGTTACGGAACAAACACTGATTCTACAGACCGCATTGCACGCGGTCACAAAACGTTATTTAAAATTGAAATCCAACAGAAATGTTCACTGGCAAAGTCAGGCATCTTTAACAAAATATAAAGTGTTATGTGTAATTATTTTTTCAACAATACAATATCGATGATATAAAAATATTAAAATAATAAAAAAAATAGTTACCTCTTCGCGTGATGGATGACTGCCTTCTTCCTTAGAGAAACACTGACTCTACTCTGTACCGAAAACGAATATTAAAAATAAAAAAAATAAAAATAAAAAACTATTAACGCGTCCGTTTAATTTACAATCGGCGAATAAACACTGATTCTAATTTCCCGATTATAATAAGTAAATTTAATTAGAGCTATCGCGCTCTAAAATATTAAAAAACTGTTACGAAACAAACACTGAATCTACCGATCGCATTGCGCGCGATCACAATAATTGTCTGAAAATAAAACTGTATTAATAATGGGGGGGAATATAATAGAAAAAGAAGCAAAATATTTTTTTCTTCTTCTTTCTATCATTTGTTTCAGAAAAAAATTGTCATTTTTATTGAAACTATGGATTCATTATTATCAATTTTTTTTATGAATAAAAAAATTTTATATACAAGAAAATAGTATATATATCATTAATACAAAACTATTAATATTTATGGTGAATGTTCATTATAAATATTCATTATAATATACTTTAAAATGATAAAGTATATCATAAAACCGATCGAATAAAAACAGAATAAATACATACAGTAAAATGAAACATCAAACCTTTTCTTCAAAAAGTACGATGGCGTCCATATTGAAATTCTTCCCGCCTTTCAAATTATACCAATAATCGGGTAATAATCTGTACGAAAGAAAATAAGAATTTTCAAATATATATGTATATGAAATGAAATAAAATTAATCGATCATACATAAAAATAAAACTAAAATCAAACACAAATTCCATTTTAAAAAGGCATACATACGAATTAATTAAAATCTTAACTAAAATTCTAACCGTCGAATAAAAGATTATTATTACGATTGACGAATTGAAGGGGTATGCGCGCGCACGATAATTCGACAAGTCGAAACCTGTCGAAACTTGTCGAAGCATGAACTTTCAAATTCTTAGAAAAGCGATATTATGATATTATGAAAACAAATAATGAGCCTCGAGCATTGAACAAAAACTGAAAAAAAATATATAAACATTACGGAGAGATGCATTTAGAAACGAAATATATTTATAATACGTATATATATATATATATATATATATATATTATACGTACATATCGATATATTTCGAATATGATAAAATAAAATTGATTTTATACACGTTCGTTTCAATATGGATAAAAAAATTATAAAAATCTATTCCAAATAAATTTATTCTAATAAATTTGTTCGTTAAAAGATATATTAACATGAAAATCATCAGTCATAAATCGTTGTAATGTGTCCATATCACGAAGCTATTTTTCCTTCCAAATTATCCCGACAATCGAGCGAACGAATTATTTCAAATAAAAATTAAAATTGTAAAACAAATCTATAAAAAAACTATATTAAAATGAAGCAACAAGTGAATTCGAAACCCGATTCAACGAAGCACGAAATACCGGTAATCTCGACGGAAACGATCGATGAAAAAAACACAAAAAAAATCTCAAATACTAATTAATTTTGACACTACAATAATAAATAAATTATTAAATAAACGAAAATGATAATAATTTATAAAATTGATGATGAAATATGATCAAAATTACTTACTGCGTAGTAGAATTTTCGAAGCCGGCTGCGACGACACGTCCACTCACTATCACTTTCCACACAAAACTGATCCCTGCGCGCCAAAATTTACTTAGGAGCTTTCTGATTGGTTGGCATCGTACGATTCGATAATCGAAATTGCCCTGAAAATTAAAATATTCTATAATATATTTTATTTATTTTAATTAATAATATTAACTAAAAAATTAATTTACTTACATATTTTTAAATTTTAATCTATTATTTATTTTTCTAATTCTTATATTTATATATTTTTTTATTAATTTATTTATTCATTAATTTATTATCGATATATCGATTATCGATTTATCCAATTTATTTACTGAATTATTTATTCCTTTAATGATTTATTTTTACATATTTTTATAAATTTATATTATAAATATATTATTATTTATATTATTATTTTTATAAATTTATATCATAAATTTATATTATTATTTTATTTTATAAATTTATTATCGATATATCGATTATCGATTTATTTACTTAATTATTTATTCCTTTAATGATTTATTTTTACATATTTTTATAAATTTCTTTAAACTGCTCATTTATATACACAAAAAATTAATTATTTCTTAATTTGTCATTTTTTCTACAATTATTAATAAATTTATTTATATAATATAATTGTTTATATATTTATTTGTCTATACCCATTTGTCTAATTATTTCATAAACATTTTTATGGATATTTTTTTTCTGTTCATTCAATCATGCATCTACTTATTTATTTATTTGCTCTCATTTATTCCTTTATTTGGTTATTTATATATTTATTTATTCATTTGTGCAATGACTTATTTGTACACTTCATTAATTATATCCATTTATGCATCAATTCATTCATTCATTTATTTACTTCTTCACCTATTTATATTTATTAATTTATTCTTTTATTAATTCATTTATCTACTGACTTATTTATAATAAATTTCTTTATTTTATTCATTTATGTATACACATGAATATATTTCTTTTCTCTTTTATTCCTTCATTCATTTAGTTATTTTTTTTATTTCATTTATATATTTATTCACACATTTCTCTAATGAATAAATAAATATATAAATTATTAAACTAATGTAATAAAAATTTCTTTATACATATCTTGATACATAATACATAATACATAAATGAACAAAATATAAAATCTATAAATAAATCTATAGAAGAATGAATGTATAAAAGAATAAATATATAAATAATTAAATGAATAAATAAATAAATAATTTAATGCATGTATAAATGTCAAAAATAAATATATAAATGAATATATTTTTATTGTTTCATATATAAGTATATATAAAACAAAAAGTTTACAAATAAGTCATTAAACAAATGAATGAATAAATATATAAGTAATTAAATAAAGAAAAGAGTGAATAAATAAATAATTTGATATAAATAAGCAAAACAAAAAATCTATAAATAAATCAATAGACAAATGAATAAATAAAAAAATAAATGGATATATATGTAAGCTAATAACTTAAGGAGTACTTACACAAATAACTTGATGCATATATAAATAAACAAAATAAAAAAGTCCAGAAATGAATCATTAATCAAATGAATAAATAAATATATACATTTATACAATAACTGATCAAAATAGTTAATATATAAATGATTTGATACGTACACAAATGAACAAAATTACAAAAAAATTTATTATATGTATGATATTTGTTATTTCATTTGTATAATGATTTCTTTCTTGATTTTTTTGATTAGATTTTATTGTTTTATTCATTTATATCTACATCAATTTATCAATTTATTTATTTATTCTTTCACATATTAAACATTAATTTTGTCACAAAAGAATGAATATATAATTTTACAAATAGTTAAGAATGCAAATAAAAAAATATAAAATAAATAAATGTATAAAATTATATAATTGAAAGAATAAATAAATCAAAAGAACAATATTTATATAAATATATAAAATAAGTGTACAGATAAATAAATAAATAAAGTAAATGATGAAAATTAATAAATAAACGAATGAAATAAAAATATTAAAAAATTAAAAAATAAATTAAGAAATAAATGTGCAAATAAATAAATAAGTAAAAATATAAATTAAAAAATAAATCAAGAAATAAATGTGGAAATAAGTAAATAAAAAAAAATATGAATTGAAAAATAAATGTTTAAATAAAAAAAATATGTAAATGATTAAACAATTAATAAAAATTTATTAAAAAGTAAGAATAAATAATATATAATGTATATGGCGATATATAATAAATGTATTAAAAATATTAATTTACAATAACGTTGAAAATTATTTATTATAAAATTAAAAAAATTTACAATTAAATTAAAACTTAAAAAATTTAATTAATATACTATAAAATCGATCTACTCGTCGACAAAGTTCGATAAGGAATGATTATTCCGTCCCGACCTGCTTTGTATTTATAGGACGCGAAGATATACGGAAACGTACGTACTTTGTCGATTGCTTTAAAATCGACATTTCGAATATAATAATTAATAATTTTTCAAATTTTAGATTTTTATTGTTAATTTATGCATATAATTATTAATTACGATATTAAATGTAATAATTAATATATATTTTTACAAATCAAGTTGCTGTTTTATGATCTTAATTACAATTTATTTATATCATATTAAAATATTTTAAATATTATATTATAAATAATAAATATAGAGCAACTATAAACGAATGATGATTAATAATTTAAAAATTATTATTATTAATTTATAAATCCAATAATTCGTATAACAAACGTAATAATTATATTTTTGGAAATTAGGTTATATGTATTTATATGTACAATTATTTATAAATTTATTTGCATAATATAATTACTTATATATTTATTTATCTATTTATCCAATGATTTATTCATAGACATTTTATAGATTTTTTGTTCTATTCATTCAATTTATATATGAATTTATTTAGTTATTTATTTATTTGCTTATTTACTCTTTTATTTGATTATTTTTATAATTATTTATTCATTTGTTCAATAATTTATATGTAGATTTCATTATTATGACCATTTATATAGACATTTTATTTTTTTATTTATTTACTTCTTCATTTATTTTGTTTTTATATATTTATTCAATTTTTTATTTATTAATTTGTTTATTGATTTTTATAGACTCTTTTATTTTATTCATTTATATAATATATTTATATATATATTAATATATTTATTTAGTCATTTGTTTTATGGCTTATTTTTGAACTTTTTTATTTTGTTCACTTATGTACATTTATGTACACATTATGTACATTTATTAATGAATTTTTACATTTACTTAATTATTTATATATTTATTTATTCATTTGATTACTGAATTATTTGTAAATCTTTTTTTATTTTGTTCATTTATGATTTTATATATCCAATGCATTTTATTTATTCATTTATTAATATTTTTATGTGTTTAGTTATTTTCATATTTAATAATTCATTTGTCCATTGACTTATTTATAGAGTTTTTATCTTGTTCATTAATATATCCATCAAATTATTTTTCTGTTTTTATTTCTTTATTTATTTATTTAAGTTTTAATTATTTACTTATGCATTTGTCTTTAATGATTTATTTGTTTTATTCAAACTATTACTTATATATAACTTATATAATTTATTTTGTTTTATCTATATTTATATCAAATTATTTATATTTAGTTTTTACATATTTATTTATTATTTATTTGTATATTTGTTTATTGATTTATTTGTAGGTTCTTTTATTTTGTTCATTTATATATGCATTAACATATTATTTACTTATTTATTTATTTTTTCATTCATTTTTTCATTATATATTATTATTATTTTAATTATATATTTATTCAGTAATATATTTAATTACTTATTTGGATTTTCCTATAAACTTTTTTATTTTATTTATTTATATATGTATAAATATATTTATTTGTTTTTATGTGTTTAGTTATTTATATACTTAATAATTCATTTTTAATCCTTTATTTATTTAATTATTTAGTCACATAATTTTGTTAATTATTTATTTGTGCACTTATTCTAACAATTTATTTGTAAATTATTTTATTTTGTTCATCTATGTATCAAATTATTTACTTTTTTTATTTATCCATTATTCCATTTATATTATTTATTCATTCATTTATGAATTTGTCTATTGATTTATTTGTAACTACTTAAAATGTAATTATATAACATTTTAAGTTACATTTAATTATAATAGTAATTTATGAATGAATATTTAAATATTTATATAATTATATTGTATTATAATATTAAAGTATAAGTACAGACTAGATATTTATCCATTCATTTATTTGTTTATTTATATATATGTATATATATAAAGAAATAAATATTTTAAATAAATATTTATTATATATTTATTATATATTATCATATGTAAATAAATAAATAAATATATATTGTGCAAACAGATTTTCAAATAAATGAATAAATTATTCATTTATTTAATTATTGTTTCAACTAACTAAATAAGTAAATAAATTGATGCATATAATACATACATATAAATTAATAGAAAAAGACTTATAAGAAAATGATCAAATAAATTATTACATAAATAAATGAATAAATGGAAAAATAAATAAGTAATTCTATAAATAAATGAAGAAATAAAATAAAATCATATAAATAAGTCATATAAATAAAGTCATATAAAATATGAAATAAACACAAAAAGTAAACAAATGAATAAATAAATAAATGAATACATATTGAATTTGTGCTTATCCTTTTATAATAAAATTATAAATAAAATTTAAAATAAAAATTAAAAATATAATAAAGTTTTATTTCTGACTATTATTAACGATTAATAATAATTATTTTCTATACTGAACTGTCATATAAAATGATTTTACTCTTTTATTTTTCAGAAGTATCTAAAACAAAGAAAACAAATAATGAAGGGTATGAGAGATGGTGCTAATTTTTAATTCTTATTCTACCTTATCCTGTTCTGAAAAGATATCCTTAGCAGTCGGTAGATGATATTAGTTCTCAATTCCTATTATATCTATCCTTTTCTTATTATTTTCTATCTTTCTTTATGTATTTCATTTGCGGCACTCTGAAGATGGCGTTGATTTCAATATTTTTGCTCTATCTCTATCTTTCTCTCATAAATTGCCAAAAATCCTTGTCCATATTACTTTATATTATTCTTGGTGCATAATCACCATATAAGCAATATAAGATATCAATCAATTTTCATTATTTCTTTTCCAAGATTAAAATATGTTTAACTTTTAACAAATATAGACACTACATTCTTAGTTTTATAATGTATCTTGATATATAGTACGAGATATCATTCGGTGACAGAATAGCGTAGCTATATTGCATTTAAAATTCCATCAAAAAGAATAAGAAGGAATTTGAAGTATTTTAACGATGTTAAAACGATGTTATCGAAGATTTGTTTGTCAAATCTATTCTTTTATATTCTTGTAGAATTTTCCTCAAACTTATTTAGTTAACCGTTTAAACACAAATTATTATCTAATACACGATAAAAAAAAATTATACAATTATAAAAATATATAAAAATATAAAATATCAATTTGTAAATTACATTTATTTATAATGTGTCACAATTTGTATATTATAATGTATCTACAGAATATATTTGAACTCTAGAATGTATATCTCATTGTATTTAATTTTTTAATTTATAATTACTTTTATATACAAGTGATATTTAAATATTTAAAGATTATTTTAAAAAATATTATATCCAAAAATATGAAAAAATATAATTTTATTCTTGGAAATATAATACAATATATTAATTTTCATAATATAATATTTTTTCTAATTTTTAAAATATTTTGTTATAAATGAATTAAAATAATTGCAAAATAAAAGTTTATTTCTAACCTTTGCTTAATAAAAATATTTTTCAGTAGTTATAAAAAAAAAATACATATGATATAATAGTGTGATACAATATTAATATGGAACAATCATTCTAATTATTTATTATATATAAATCATGTATAAAATACATATACAATATTTAAAATATTAATATATACCTAAAAATGATATATTAAAATAAAATATTTTTTTTAATATATTTTTTTTTATTATTATTTTTTATTATTATAATTTTATATTGAAATTCAATTTTAATTTCATTCATTTATTACAATCTTATCTTAAACCGAATCGATAACATTAAGAATTCCGAAACATAGAGTAGGAAATACATTGCATTAGATTTCGTAATTATGGTGAAAATTTAAATTTGATAGGAAGATTATGCAAATCATATATTTTTGTAAAAATATATCATAAATCATTCAATGGATGAGATCATATAATATTTTTTCTAATATTTTCTTGAATAACTTAAATTTACTTCCTAAATTTTAATTTCCTATGATTATTTTTGATTTTAAAAAAATATAACAATATATATTTAATAAATTATACTAATATATAACTTTATATTGTTATTTTTACGATAATAAAAATATTTATTAATATTATAAAAATTTTGAATAATTTTGGAAATATAATATTATAATATATAAATTCTTGTCTTACAATTATCAAAAAATCTATCTTCATCCATATTTTGCGTGTACCTTCATTTTACAGTAGTCTGAAATCTGTTTAGCTTTAAAGAATATACATGAAATAAAAAAAAATTGTTCCCTTTACCATTTTTATCTCTTTATTCAGATCTCAGTTCCCCAATCTCTTCTAGATACACTTAACATAAATATCACTTATAAATATTACTTAATCTCAAGTTTCATTCCTTTTTACTTATAAATAAAACTTTTTTATCAAATAAAGGAAAGAAGAATCTGTAATAAAAGAAGGAAAATATTTTGGAAAAAAAAATAATAAAATAAAATTTATTCTCTCAAAAAAAAAAAATAAAAATAAATTCTCACAGGTTTTTCCCATTCTTCTAATTCTCACTAACTTTAAACGTACAATTGATATGCAAATGAAATAACGAATAGATAAAATTTTCCCTGTAAATCAGTGGCACACATTCACACATGATTCCTTGAAACTGATCTTGCATCGTCATTCCTACTCCACAGAATACCAATAAAGGAATATATAATGGCCGTGAAATATTTTTAAATATTTAAAATAGTCATTTATATAAATGACTTTTTAATCGCGCAATGTGAAAACAAAAAGAAATACGATTAATGTATTGTAATAAATTATATTATTTACTCACGGATGATTATATCGATGATGATTATATCATTAATACTTGTAACATAAATTAACATAAATTAACGATTCCCTTGAATAGATAAAACATTTAATATATTTAAATATTTCGCAAAATTCGAAGAAAAAATATACTTTATAAATAAACATTTTAAATCTTAGATTAAAAAAAAAAAGTTTAAGCATTTTAAAAAAATTTGAATATAAATTGAATTAACAAAAAATAATCATACAATGATGCGATATTGATTAAAAATTAGAATTGTTTTACACAAATATTTTATCAAATATAATGTCAATATTCGTTAAAATTATTTTTCATTGTACAATATTAAATAAATGAATTGTTTTATGTTATTTTTTATTTTTTTCTATTTTAATAGTAATTTAATTTCAATTTTTAATATTATCTTTTAATTTTTTAATATCATTAAATTATTTTTTGTACATTACATGTATATTTCAGTGTCAATTTTCTCATAATCATAACCAAACTTATACAATTTCCTTTTTATAAAATGTATTCTTCATCTAGATAAAACCTTCACTTTCCACTGATTTTTCTACTTTTCTTCCAGTGTTTTTAAAATAAAAAAAAAATATCTGTAATCATTTTCTATATTATAACTGATACAAAGTTTTTCAATTTTTGTTTCCCATAAATTTTTGAATTTTTCCTAAAATTGTATATAATGTTGTGACTCTTATATGAAAAAAAATTTGTAATTTTCATGGTGAAATCTTCGTTAAAATCTTCGATCCATTTTCTATTATTTCGTAAGTTGTAAATAAACGAAAAATTTTATACGTTTGCTTCTAATCATTGCTGAGTAACTACTGATAGGAAAGAAAAGAATAGAAAATATGTCAAGTACTTATTTTTATCGATCGAAGTCAGCTCATGTTCAGTTTTTTTTTTTCAGTAAATATTTCTTTTTCTTTTCCAATCATATAAATTTAAAATTTAGTATGATTAGTTTTAACGACGCATCAAATATGCATTATTGCGTTATATTCAAATATATTCAAATATTATTTTGTCCAGAATAATCAATCTTTCGTAAATGATATTTCCATCTCGTCGTTGTATTCGCCATCGAAAATGGTTTTTCCGCAATAACTCCCGATTGTGTTCCAACGAATTCAAAATCCACTTATCTATGTGCAAACACGCGAAGAAAATGCCACGTATCATTCGTAAGCATAAAATCCTCATCTTATGTAAATAATTCCATTTATTCCACAATTTAAAATACCTTTGGCAAAAGAAACATTTTGAATTTTAAATAAAACGATAAACTTGAAAACTTTGGCTAAATACCTTCGAGAAAATTTTATTTCAACCGGTATTTTGTCTCGACATAGTTAAACGCAATTAAGATAAATTATCCGATATTTCTAATTACAATCGCGCAAAATATTTTCAATCCTCGTCTCTTTTTTTTCCTTTAAAAAAAAAAAAAATTAATTATGACAAGGTAAAAACCATTAAATGCAGAGATAATCGCGGATATCGTAATCAAGATGGAGAAACTTTCCCGATCAAAAACATTCTCACTCGACCAGACAGAACCAAACGGAGCGTAACTAAGGGAATATGAAAATTGACCAGAGAGAGATTTCCTCTCGAGCAATGCAATTAATTACACGATTGCCACGGTGGCATCTCGATACCTGGGCTCGACACGCTCCCCACGATTACCTTATCTCCATTTTAAAAGCAAGAAAACAAGCGTCATTGGCCGCGGTCGCATCTTTCAACGGAAACCCGCGAGAGAGGAGAGGTAATACATAAGAGATATTACAGGTATACGGGAACGGTCAGGTAGAACTCACGTACGTTAAGGTCGTGTAGCCGGTTATTATGTAGCCGATATGGTTCCGAGGCAATTAATACTATTGTTATGATTCAGACGAATACGTCATGTGTGTCTGAACGACGATGCAACGCCGCGTTTTCGTTGGTCAGTATTCGACTATAATAACTTGCAGCTACTCGCTACTCTGGTCCGGACGATCGTTCCATGCTTAAACCGCTTTCTAAATTAATGCGTTGGGAAAAATGCGTGTGCGCTCGCCACCTGGAACGGATGTAATTAATTGTTCAGTGTCACGACGATATATATACAATAATATATAGTATGGGAATATCGACTACAGTTTAATTCGTCAAAAGGAATCCTAATTCGGGAAAAGTGGCACGAGAGAGAGAGAGAGAAAAAGAGGCTATGGGATATGGTGCAAAAAAACTGGAACGCATGATAATCGGTGATCGTACGTATGCACTCTGCAGTGATTTAACGTTGGAAAGGAAACGATGATAATGTCGGGTGTTCGTGAAAATTGCGCTAAGATTCTTTGATCTCTCTTTCCAGAACGATGGATGGAGTATCGACGAGGTACTGATATCGAAAACCTTTTGACGACAGATGTTGTTGACGATGAGACTTCGACAATACGGAAATAGGAGATAACGAATAAGCAATTATGTCGAATAATAATCTCGGCGAAGGGAAATCTTTTAACAGTACGCTGATCCAAGATGTAAAAGTTACGAACGAGAAGTACGATAAGAACAATGCAGTCGGCCCGCACAAAAGCAGCGAGGAAACGGTGAAAAAGTCGAGCAAAGCGACTCAGATCGATCTTATCCAATTGTCTTACGGTACGCAGAGAATCAGGCCACCTTCTTTGGATTATTTGCCGAAACAGATGCAGACCAATGAATCCAGTTATCCAAGCTATAATTCCAAGAGCCCATCGTTGTGCCCGTCTCAGAGCGAGTTAGTTCTATCGCCAAGAAACAAGAATAATCGTTATGTAGCTTTGGATATGAGATCGATGAATAGTTTTCCATTCTCAAATAGTCATACCTCGATAAATAACATGCCGTACACATGTTGTTGTGCGTGCGCGGGATCACCAGGATCTCCAACACCTTCCTCCAGACAAATAGAGGAACAAGATGGCCCTGAAGGTCTTTCGTGGAGAAGATTACACATGAGCAGAGCTAAATTAAAAGCTACTGCAACAACGTCGGAATTATTAAGCGGTTTCGCTATGGTGAGTATATCTCTTTTTTCTTTTTTTTTTTTTTTAAATAGGATGATGATGTATTATTTCGTTGGAATTCTTTATAACAATTATTTTCTTATATGTAATTCTTTATAATTTATAACAACAATGATCAATTATCGGATTAATCATTCATGCCTTGATACTTGAAAACGATCGATGTAACAAAAAACGGATGCATTTCCATCGAATTAATTTAATTAATAGAGGAAAATTCTGTCGTAATAATAAATTTGTCGAAATATTTGTCGTTGAACGATATTAAAATAGTTCCTGTTTTTTCCTCTTGGACAAGTTAATTTCCCAAGAAAATTGGTATTTGTATTGTAACCAGAAAAATCCACGGCGGATTACACAACGTTTCCTGAAAATCATTAAACAGACGTGGACGACAATTCCGTATAATCTTCAACTTCGTTCTATGATTAAATAAAGCAAATTTCAATATCACTTTCTTTAACAATACATGTCGTTCCGATGCAAGCTTAATTGATTTTAAAATATATGTAAAGGCAAAATCACGAAGATAACGATATCTTCAAGGAGAATTTATATCGTTGTGATAGCATTAATATGCCAAATAAGACAGACTTGTCTTTATTAACAGGTATTAAAAGTTATACGAGTCAATTTTTATTATTTTCTTTTTTTCTTTTTATCTTTTCAGATAGCTATGGTTGAACTGCAAATAAATGAGACAACCGAGGTGCCCGAATGGCTGTTTGTGATGTTCGCTGTTTGCACAACCGTCCTAGTATCAGTACACATCTTTGCTTTAATGATAAGCACGTATTTATTGCCGAATATCGAGGCCGTCAGTAAACTTCACGTGTCTCGCCTCGTTTCGGAATCACCTCATGAAAGAATGCGCGGCTTCATCGAGCTGGCTTGGGCATTTTCCACGGTATTAGGATTATTTTTGTTCCTAGTGGAAGTAGCTATACTGTGCTGGGTGAAATTCTGGGATTATTCGTTTACCGCCGCCACTGCCAGTACTATCATAGTCATTCCAGTCCTCATAGTGTTCATTGCGTTCGCCGTTCACTTCTATCATTCCTTAGTGGTATATAAATGCGAATCAACGATGACTGATATGAACGAGTTGGAAAATATCAAAAGAAATTTAGATAACGTGACGATGAGGCAGAGCAGCGTATGATAAAATTAAAGATCTCGATTTTCAAATCAATTTCGAATTTCGATTGGTTGTGTCCTTGTCTTCTAAAATACGTCCCGGAGACTCTGCGTATTATTTACCCATGTTTTACTGGAAAGTATTGTAACCATATTCAATAACATATACGCACTACACACATTAATAACGATGAAAGAAGAACACATGTAAGTTTATTCAATAACTTTACTTATTCAATACGATCACGCGAAAGCGATCGTATTTTTATTATATATAAAAATGTACATAGCTGTACACATGCAAGTCGAGAATTGCAACAGTACAAGCAAAGTGCTCTTATAAGTATATCAGCTATATTATTTAGCATTTAATTATATTCTATTTATGACTTAATTCCCAACTTCTTCTTTAAATGTATCTCTCATTTACCTTTTTATTTCATACATCATATCAATATATATATATATATATATATATATTTATTTATATATATATTATATATCATTTTGTCACTTAGTTTGTGGAAAAACTGAAGGACAATCGAGTGTGTTATTTATGTACATGCTTCTCATTCTGAAACTTATTATATCCTAGTCACAATAAGTTACTTATCAGACTTGAAGATTCTCATTGATTAAAATTCTCGTGATTTTTTACATGAATTTATAAAAAAGAAGAAATGTAATTTTATGCATCTTTCACTTTCACCATAAACTAAGTTGTTAGTTTAATCTTATATCCGATATTTTCTACATTATTATGCATTAAATTTTGTTTGTACAAAAACAAACAATTTGAATTAAACATAAAAATGTAATTAAAGTAAGAACATAATATAATCATTTTCCTATACAAAAAATAATTCAGGGATTTCACTCTAATAATGAAAGCATTGAAACACATTTTATTATTGCATAATATCTCTGATGAAATATTTTTTGTTTTTTGTTTTAACTAAAATATTTAATTAAATTTTAACTTACAAAAATCAATTGTATAGTTGTAATTAGTGGCAATAATTGTAATAAATCGAATTGAAATTAATAATATAAAATTAATGTATAGAGTTAATATGTATATGTATATATACATATATCCAATATTATACATTAAAAAAAAAATGTATATAAAAAATTATGAAATATTAATGCTGCATAATTTAAAAGGAAGAATAAAAGTTTAAGTATAGAGAAAAATGAATCATAAAATGAGTTTTAAGCTTTCTGAACTTTAATAAAACGCAAAATTATAATTTATTAGATTTATCTTCTCGAACAATGATGTCAAGTCTATTTTTTCTTTTTTTTTTCTTTTTTTTTTTTTTTTATGTTTACGTTTATAACGGAAGTAGTTAAAATATATTTTGTCACTTATATTCTTATATCTTATAAGAGAAATAGATATTTCTTCTATATGATTTGAAATGATGTGTCCAAAGATTATTTCAAGACATATAATGAATAAGAATAACTGCTTGTGCTATGGACAGGTGAATAAAATATAGGAAGAATTACAGTTTTATACAAAAACTAATTGTATCAAAAAGAGTATTTTTATGAGTAAGATATTAAACAGCTTGTATATGATACATCGTAAAAATTGCTTAAATTCTCTGATTCACATTAATATAAGCAAAAAAACATCGCGTATATAAATAATATTTTATTCATTTTTAGAAAATTTAGAATTATTAGTTTTTGTATAACACTAACATCAATCTATTAATATTATAAAAATAAGAACGAAAAGAGAAAAATGAAGTACCGAAATTTTTCTAATTAATAAGATTGCAATATGTTTTTTTTTTCGTCCACGTAAAGTTTAGAGTTTAATTTCTATGTCAATATACAAGTGTACAAGTCATGATTAATTTAAATCAATATTATCTGTATTCGGTGATTTATCTCATTTAATACCATGTTATATTATTCTAGATGCAAAACAGATTACATTAAAAAACGTACCGCTTTTCTTAAAATATTCTTATCCATAAAATATATTTACAGATCAAAATTCAAATATACATACATATAATTCGTTTATAATCTTTAGAATGTAATGAATAAAGTATTATAAAAACAAACAGTAAACAACTAACACATTTTAAAGTCTAAATTTTTCATAATCTACAATAAGTAATATGAATATTATGAAAGCAATTATTCTATTTGAGACATATTGTGTAATATTGTATTACATATAATAATATATTGTATCATATCAATCTATGATATTATAAATTGATACAAAGAAAATTAAACAAAAGTATTGATTTTATTTTGAAAGAGAGACAGACTTCTAAATATATTGGCTTTCATACAATATTACTTTCAGTCTTGTTTTTAAATAAACATATAAAGTCTTTCTGGTGCCTATCCATAGCAAGAGCTTAGTTAAAACCTCTATTTTTCAATCATAAATCCTTCTTTCTTATCGAAGACATAGTCCTTGAAAATCAAAATATGAATACACAATTTCTTTTTTCTTTTTGACAATAAAATTTTACAACATTCATTTTTCATTTCATCAAAATTTTCCAACGTGCTATATAAAGTTAGCAAGACATTTGGCAAATAGAAATTGCTTGCTATTTATTCTAATAACGAACTGTAAACTTTTCCTTAAGTTTATAAAAACCAAAATTTATATACATGTTTGCATAAAGAATGCTTTGTTCAATGCTAGCTCCAAGTAAAAGAAAATCACAACCTACACGCATACGTTTACTAGATTTTCATCGAAATCGTCGAATAATTATTAAATTATCCATATCTACCCATAACTACACGTTACATATAATAATCTGGTAAACAATATAAATTAAAAAGAATCTTTTTGCACAGAATATCACATACATTTGTAACGGTGTTATAATGAAATTATTAATATGTATAATATTTTATTTTTAATGTAAAAAAAAAGGAATAAAAAAATTGTGTATTTTGAATCATTAAAAATTTATATAGTAAATTCACTGTAAAATTAAAAAAAATATATATCCATTTTATCAAATGAATTTCAGAACGCGTTTTTATTCATTTACAGAAATAGTAATTGATATCATTTATACGTTCATTTATTTATTTAATATTGAATTTAAGATATAAAATGAACGTTATTATAATCAGTATTTTAAATATAAAACTTTTTCAAAAACAGTTTTATCTTTCAATTTAATAAAAAGACTTTTCTGTTTGTATTATATTTTTAATTTTATATTAAATCAATGTCAAAATATAGTATACTTTATTTTTCTCGTGTATGAAATTGTGTAATTTGCATTGTAGCATTAAAAGACGCAAGTATAAAAAAAATTACTTACATTAAATGACATTGATAAAAATAAGGATGTTATGATAAGTGACAATAGGATTTTACAATTAGTTTTCCTTCCATAATGTGTAATATACACAAACCCATGACTGTTGTCAAACTTCCATATGTTTGGAAGGTTGTTGAGATATGAATGGTTCGCTCCACATTCGACGTAAATCTCCCTATAAATATCATATTCGTTACAATTTATGATCTCAATATAAAAGCATATTAAAAGAAATATTAAATGAAAAGTACCTTCAAATATGCCATTGTAAGTAATGGCAATAAAGTAAAGGGCACAAGGTACAATAAGGCAGGTTGCGCAGCTTTGAACACCTCAGAGCTTACAGTAGCAGTAAGTAAACCAAGAAAATAACCAATGAGTGAACAATGGAAATAACTAATGCGATTGATGTGACGCGGCGGTGGAACTCCTGTTTCACAACCACCGGGCAACAATTGAGTCTTTTTGTACGCGTCATATCGTAAAACGAAGCAAAGCAATAGTCCTGGCATAACAACATCGCCAAGACCTAACATTGAAAAATGTCCTGCTTGATGCATCGATGGAAATACTAATTTTCCAGGTAATGGAAGTTTTGGTGCTTCTCTCGCTACACCACCTAAGTGCAACCTTCTAGCCACAAGATTTACTGGATTATCTGCTGGTCTAGTTGCTACCTGTCATTGATAAAATAAAAATCATTTAACATAAATGTTTATTTATCATAAATTTCTTCAAACTTACCTTAACCATTACATTTGTGCTGAATATATAGGATGAAAAGAAAACCCAGAAGACATCATAAATGAGTAATCCAGTTAATAATATGGTGGATACCTTTAGACTAGGTAATCGAATGAATGCAATGAATGCTACACATAGTCCCATACCCATTGCGTCCATAAGAAGCCAATGTCCAGTCAGTACCCAAATGCATACTATACTCACACTTAATGAAAATGAAAGTAATTCTGCACCAGTAAACCTTCCACATACACCAAAGGATATTTTGTTACCATCTGAACATGGTCTAATAATATATTGACACATGGGTAAAAGAAGAAATGCCAGTGCAACTGCAGCTACAACTGTAAGAAAAATATCTTTGATATTTATAGCTATTCTTCATTTAAATAATAATAATAATAATTAAAGTAAAAAAATTATTGTCCTATAAAACTTACTAGCTGTACAGATTGCTACAAGCATTTGCATGCTGTCAAAAAAGAAAAACATGACGAGTAGAGAAATGGAAGCACCAAGAGGTAGACAGAGAGCATGCATTGTATTTAAGGTTTGAACTCTTCCATTAGCACCATCTGCGTTTGCTGTGCTACTGTTACTCAAAATTCCAGTCAATAAATTACCACGTTCCTTTTCTTTTTCTCTTTCTCTAGCTTCTTGTTCCATGTTTAAAGATCGGAAACTACCATAGACTATCAATAAAATTGATATTAGGAATGTGGATATTCTAGATGAATCCATTATGGTATAAGCCCTAAAATAATACTTGACTTGAATATCAATATGAACTTCAATTATGAATTGTTTAATTTATTATTCATATTAATAACAATATATATATTATATTAACATCAATAACATATTAATAGTAAAATTAATATTAATTCAGAGACTAACCACTGATAGTCAACTTGATACGTGGCCATCTTTAAAAATGCCTGGCCAAAGCATGAAACGTTATGCTAGGACACCTTCTGACATTTAGATGTCCTATTTGAAAGTGCTTTCTGCTTGCACTAACCTATATCAGAGATCATCTGTAATTACTGTAAATATAATATGTTAATATCTATAACATAAAAATCTTCAAAAATAAAAACACAGTATGTATACCTGCAATGCTTTGTATTCAACATTGTCAGTAATGAAAATAGGCCTTGTACAACTTCGGTCACCCCCTTTAAAATATAAAATAAAAAAATTAGTAGCATCAAACTATAAAATATAACGATCAAAATTACTTTCAAAGTAATTACATAAAGATATGAAGTTCAGTCATCTGGAATGGGAACGCAAAAAAATAGTAATCCAATAGGTCAGAGTTTAAAAAATTGCGTAATTAATAAGGCAATTATCGCATCGTGAGTAAATACACTCAAACAATTCGTAATGAATTGCAATAATTCTAATAGATCAAAAAAATCGAGAGCTTATATGTATATTGTAGACACTTTCGTACAACTACTTTCAAACTTTCGCTACAATCATTTGTGACAACTAAATGCAGCACGAATATAATAGGAGCTACAGTTGCTCGTTATGAAATATTAACGCTAACGATAATCTCATTGTAATTCTGTTTCTGTTTTATTATACATGTCACAGATAAATTAATAGCTATTAGAAAAAATTGAAAATTACTTATAAAACATAAATGTACACCATTTTGGTAAACAGAAGGGTCACGTGACTAGCTGTGGCCCCAAGAGGTTGCTACTCCCTTACCCCAGATTATGTCTCGAAGGAATATTTTAGAAATAAAGATATTTTACCTGGGCGGTCCGAAGTTTGGCCCTTTTGTAGGTTCTCTCATCACCTCATGTATACTACACGATTTACGAACGAAAAAATCGTGACAAAATACGAAAACACAGAAAAATATAATAGCGCGCGATCAGTCAACTATCACAGTTAACTACACAGGTCAACTGCTGGTTGACAGGCGCAGACTTGCGTCGAGTTTCTCTACTGGGTGTTCAAAACATACTAACTTTAAAAAACTATATATAATAATACCAAGCATGATTATTTATTTTAAATAAGCAATGTTTTTTTTCTATTTAAATAATAAATTTTACTTTGAAATATATAACAGTTGATATGTGAATCTGTGTTTTATTATATAATTTTATTATATAATTATATATATTACGTATATTATTTATACAATATAACATATAAAAATAATTATATTCTTTTAATTATAAAAAGAAAATCTAATTATAAAAACATATCTTTTTAATTTAAATTAATTTAAATTAAAGGAAAGTAATTTTGATTTATTATTTACAATTTTTAAATTTTAATTGGTAGGAATCATTTTTATTGTATATTGTATTTTTCTTTTAATTTAAAAAAATTTATATAATTTATATAATTTATAAATATATATTTATTTAATCAAAAAATTTTATTTCATAAATACACTAATATAAATTTATTTAGTACTATTTGAAGATAAGGGATCATAAGAAAAAAACTTGTACAATAATTTATTTATTAAACGTATTATATTAATGATTATTTTTAATCCAAATTAATCCAAAATCAAAACTTTTTAAATCAAATTAATTTAGTAAAACTATTTAAAAATAATTTTGTTTTATAAATATTGTGTAAGAATTTTAATATAATAATCTTATAAATTCTATTATAAAACGATATATCTTTTAAATTCAAACAAACACATGCAAGAAATATTTGTTATATTTAATATTATAATATTTATAAATTATAATTTCTAAAATCATAAAAAATAAATTTCATTTTACTGATTAAATATTTAAAACTTAATAAAATTGAATTTTAGATCACACAGATTAGATTAGATCACAACTATATTATATACAGATATAATATAGTTATAATATTTTATCATATATTATAGTAAGTTTATGCTTGTCACTAGAACTGAAATACCAATTGGAAAAATCAGTGTTTTCTGCGCTCTCTACAATTTAAAATGATAATCTTAGAAAATAATTTTATTGATTATTATTAAAATTATATACAAAAAATTTAAATATTCAATTAATAATTAATAATTACATTACATGATTAATATCATTAAAAAATACAATAAGAATTTTTATCATAAAATTATTAAAAAATATAAAATATGGAGGATTATTATTATTATTCACGAAAACCATTAAATTATAAAAAAATCATAAAAAATTAATCTTAATTTTTGAAGACAATGAACTACGATACTGATAAGAATATTATTATGTCACACTTTAAACTATATAAAATGTATATTTTTGACATATATTTTCTTTAAAATTCTTTTAAAATTATATTTTTTATATATATATATATTTTTAAAATTTCTTTTAAAGGAATTCACATTTACATTTCTTTTTAAATTTTCTAAATTTAATGTATATACTTTTATATATATATGTAATGTATGTTATTATGTTATTATGTATTATTATATATTATTATTATATAGTATAATAATTAATACACAATAATTATACATGATATTAATATTGAAATAACAAAAAATTAAATTTTTTTTTTAATATTTGTCTTCACATTATAACAAATAATTATAATATATCTTCAAGTATTAAATAATTTTAAATATATACAATTTAAAAAAATTTGATATTATGATATTGAATTACACAAATTATCTATTCTAATTAAATTTCAATTTTATACTTTGAAGATTATTTCAAAATATAATTAACTTAATTATTACACAATCATTTACAACATTTATTATTTTATATATTTTATTTATAATATTTTCTAATTATATTTATTATATTTATAAATCTAATCATTTTTATTTTAAATAATAATATTATTAATAATAATATTAATTATTAAATAATATAATATATTATTTACTTTTTTATTTATTTATTATTTATTTATATTTAAATATACTTTATTAAAATATTATTTTATAATATTATTATTTTAAACTTTTATTATTTTAAATGAATAGTAAGCTAAGTCGATAACATTGATATTCGTTTTTGTGTTATCGATAAAGTAAAATGACATTGAATTTTATTTTCCACAATTTTACTTATTAAGCATAAAAGTAATAAACTTATCTATACAAGAAACAATTATTTGAGTCAAACAATTAATATATAAAATTGACCAGAAAATTCGCCTTTTTGTGTTTTGTATATATACTCTACAAATACGTGAGGTGACTACATAGTTATTAATACATTGAAATTTGTAATATACATTCTTCGTAGGATAGAATGAAGAGGCACTTGAGTACTTCTTACGTTGTGTGATCTGCTCAGATAAATTAAGAGCTTGGTTTCATTTGGAGATAATGGTCAGTATCAAACATCTAATCGAAGAGTGTACTGAGTGCTTCTTTATGACATTTCTTCCAAACGGAACTATTTGTCTGAGCAGACCGTACGCATATTTTGCCAAATGACAGAACGAATGTATTTTCGTTGGCGTATTCGTTCCAAAAAGTATGTAAAAGTTTCGTTAATTCCTGTCGAGTAAATATATCCACGTGATATTAAATAATTATATATTTCATATTTGCTATCATTTACAAGTATTGTAATGCACGTGACATGTATGAAATTTTCTTTTTCTTAATTAAGATTAATAGGAAAACGTCAAGAATGACAGTAACCCTAGGATTTCTTTCATTTTGACAAATGCATACTAGTAACTTTTTATTCATTCAAACTCTAGTTCAATAGAGTCTAAACAATACAAAGACAAAAAAGAGAACATATGCTACATATTTGAACATATTTTGAAAAATCTTTATTGCAATTTTTCATTTTGAAATTTATTATGTGAAAATTCTATATTATTCAAACTATCTACTATTGTTTTTATTTGTAACACTTTTATTGGAAATTGTTCTTTTTTCATAAAAATAGAAAAAAAACAAAAGGAAAATAATTAAAGAAATTTGCAAAATCACAGATTACCCGTAATCAAATTTATATGTATTTGTGTACACGAATATGAATATTATATAGATGACTGGTAATAAAGGTTAGGCGCCGTCACTGAGAACGTGACTGGTCACCACGCCGTGTAAAAGAAAGACCTATACTATTTCCGAATATATTGTGCTTTTAAGGCACACTCTTGAATCTGTTGGTATCGCTGCTGGTATATTGCAAATTTACGAACAGTGTGTATAAGTACAATTTCGATCTAAGAGCGCACAGTCTGTGGGCTAGAAGAATATCAAAATGGTGGCTGTACGACACGGGTGATGTGTACGCAAATATTGGAGTGCATTATAATTTCAGGAAAAACACGTGTGAGCACGCAACGTATACTAAAATGGGTGATTCAAAGACTCAACATGGTACACAGGAGATGAAAGGCTGGCTTTTTAAATGGACTAATTATTTGAAAGGTTATCAACGAAGGTGGTTCGTCCTGTCAAATGGCCTACTGTCGTATTACAGGTAGTTTCCTACGTGTCAGTATTTTCCTTTAAGCTACTTTATTTTCATAAATTACGCTAAAAATTGATGTGATATTTTATTCATAATAAAATATTTCTTTAATGATTTTCATCTTATAATTGCTGTTTTTCCAACAGCACAATAATGACAGTTATTATTAAAAAAATTATCTTGGATACAATACGGAGCTGTTCTTTTATTATTATATCTTTAATTATTATATACATTTCAAAATATTGTACATATATACTTAATTGTATTTATTCTTTTAAAATTAATTTTATGGAATGATATTTTCAATTTGATTTTATACAAAAACAATTTAAAAATGACAAGTCATATAACCTTTTTCAACCATCTGTTAAATATAAATAATATGATGATATGAAGTCTGACTTATAATATTTTATTTCCAATTAAATGAGAAAGAATAAAGAAAATTTTTTAAAAAAGCAATCATTCACATAATATACAAGCATAAAATTGTTTACAAACTTATACATGCTAACAAATATATACATAAACTTTTATATTGTATAATATATAATATCTGAAATAAAAACATTATTTTTATTAAGATATATTTTTCTATTTAAATATAATAATGAGAAATCATATATGTATAAATTAAAAAAACACGCATATGAAAATATATTCAAGGAACAGCTCTGGATTATATGTATTTTAATATATTTTATATATTAAATCTTATTTATGATTTTTTTCAGTGCCTTAAATAGTCTATGTTTAAGAATATATTAAATAAAATATAACACTAAATTTAACAGTTTGAAGTTGCATGTATATAATAAACAGCCAGTGTGCAGGCTCAATTATGGATATTATTATATATGGTTTATCCAAGTATATTTAATTAAAATTAATCATAATTTCGTTTAAAACTCATATTTACATATTCCATACTTATCCATTCTAGTACAAGCAATATATCCTGAGCATGTACATGCCATAAAACACATTGAAATTTACATTAAAAAAGAATTAGAAAGCATTGAAAGAAATATTGATTGGTCAAAAGGACCATATATTTTGTATATATATTCGCTTACATTTGTCATACGCATCAGAGAAAATTTATTGCATATTTGCCTTGTACTTTTTTTTTTTTCAGTACAATAAAATTTTACATTTAATAATTTTTGTTTACTTCTGTATGTTTATGAATTATATTATTGAAAACTGTTTAGAAAAAATTATTGTTTAATCATTATTAGTCATAAAAAGTTTATAAATTTATAATTATTTATTTCTACGAACAAAATTCAATCTTTCGATCTTAGAATTACTGATCGTGGATACAGGTGAGAAAATACTAAGGAATATAACATATATGCCTCGAAAATTCTACTATTCAATTTCTTTATATTTAGAACATCCACGTTCCCTGACAACATGCAATGCCTAGATCTTCTTTTAATTTTCCGCTTGGCACAGTTGTGTGATTTGAGTTTGCAATATCTCGCAAATTGCAAAAACAGTATGTCCTGCAATTTTATTTTTACACGAACTACAACTTCGTGAACGTCAAAATGCTTCTCGCACAAAGTATGTACTTATACGCAACGCACGAACGTGATGGTTGCACTATTGCTATAAAGGAAAGAAAGATGGAATGTAAGAGAAAGAGAGAATGAGTATAGCGAGAAAGGAAAAGAGTGAAAGAAAAAAAAGTAACAATAAAATAAATATGAACGAAAGAAGGAACATCGCAATATCGCGAAAATCCAAATAGGATAAATAGGAACAGAAAAAAGTATATAGATATTTTATTTTCGAACAGAAAAAAAAAATATCGTTTTTATGCAATGTTACACAATGTGAACGGGGTCTATTTGTTTTATGGACTGTTTAGGGCTGAACCAACAGGGGGGCCAAAGATATCAACACGACGCAAGCGGAAGGCTGGCAGAGCCTCCGAGTAAGTAAGAATATCGAAAAAGCCGAAATATCCTGAATCTTCTTTGAATCGAACTTTTAATTAAAACAGACAAAGACGATGTTCGAGTTTCATTCTCATTTCATTATCAACTCCTTATCATATTATATATATATATGTATATATATAATATCATATATATATATATATGAATGTGTGTGTGTATGTATATAATATACATATATATATACATATATATTTGATTTATTATTAATACAATATTTTCAATGTTCCTAATAAATTTATTTGCTTCCTATCCATTTTTTTACCCTCATCATAAATCTAATTTACAAAATTATCCTCACCCCTTCACATCATTTCTTTAATTAAAATTTAATTGTATTTAAAAATTATTAAAATTGTATATTTTTGTGTTCTATGTGTACATATAAATACGTGCGTATATACGTATTTACCGTGATATAAAACAGACATCGCTTCATTTTGTTGGTAGTTCCAGATTCGTTCAGGAAGTATCCTGAAGGTCTTTGCAAAATGTGTAAAGATTTTACTAGCTTGGGAATGATCCAAGAAATAATTATAGCACGAATAGATGAGCTGGTATCAACGAATATCGATAATTTTAATTTGTTAAATATTTTCAATGAAAGAAACTTATTCATTATTTTATGTCGTAAACATTATGAATTTATTCTAGTAAACTTATTTTATTCTTACGTAATGCGTGAGAATCTAATTTTCTAATTATCTTACACTATTGATTCCTGTAAGAATAATTTTCAAATAGTGATGCAAGAATATGAAGAATAGTTATCAATAATAAAATCTTTTTCTTTCAATTTCAATATTTTACAATAATCAATTATTTAAGAATTTTAATCTGATAGTAAAATCAATCAGTTAGACCTTCTATGATACATATCATCATTTCAATTTACATTAATATGTTGTATTTAGCAAAATCATTTTATTTAATTGTTTATTCGTTATGACTAGAACTTCGTTATATTCGACAGTGTTCAATGATAATAAAAATGTAAGTTTTCAATCCATTTTTTATGAGCTTTGTCTCGTTCTGTCCCTTCGATGTTTTATTATATACGCACAATATGTTTATACATTTCACACCCGCATTTTTCCTGCCTATTGAATTCATATGAAATCTCTACAATCAATAAACTTGAGGTATTTAATATGTCACACAGGAGTAAAATATGTGAGATATATTACTTGTTATTTTGAAATACGAAAACATTATTTTTTAATAGAATTTTAGATAAATAAAATATAAATAAAAAATAATTTTGCGAAAATGCCTGTGATCTATGCGGACAATATGCAATAATAATTTCTGAACGCGTTAGCATGATTATTCTTTCATCGTGTACAAAGTCTCGATTCTTGCGTGTTAGATTTAATTTCATTGACCCTAAAGTGCATGACACGATCCGCGAGCTATCTGTTCCCCTTCTTTCAATCATCAGGTCAGCTTTTAAGTATTGTATTTTTTTTTCTTTTATTTCTTCATTAAATTACCGTTGGGTTGTTCTTTCATTTGTGTGTAGAAAAAATACAATCGTATAAGTGGTAATGGGCCTGCTTGGAAAAAATTTATAATCAATCTTGCTAATCTCTACATGAACTTCATTTTCTACGTTCTTTACACTTTATGCGTACATATCATATATTGTCACAGATTAACACAGACTGTCATATTGTTTGCTACGGTATAAATGTTACCGTAAAAGTACTACGTCTATTTTGATGTTGTTGTATAAAATTTCTTCGAAGTTTCATAGAATTATTATAATAAATTACAATTGTGATAAGTCATCAATTACATTCAATTACATTCAGATCTGGTACAATATATAGTAAACGATAAAATTCACTGCATCAGTAGTAAAAAAAGTTATTAGCATTTTGTCTGTGAGTTTCATTTTATCGTGGATTTATTATTGCATATTCTCAAATTCGAGTTGTTGTTTCGTTTCAGGTTAGATCAATATTAAGATGTCCACGTGTCTAACTGGTATTCGAAGTTCTCAGAAATAGATAGAGAAAGAGAGAGTTCGAAGAATTGTAATTAATCGCTTTCACGGTAACATGTATAACCCGTGCATGCGTATAATCCAATTATGTGTAATCATTCTTTGGGTGAACCGGAAATGTTCTATTTTTGGCTTGGATAAACCTCAGACTTACATTAGACGCAGCAAGCGACTAACTTGCAAACTCACGTCTGTCTTTCTCTGTGTCATTCGGTTCTTAAGCGATAGAAGAATATGTCCACGGAACTGTCGCTATTTCTCTTCTTTGTTTAGAAATCCCGCGGAGATGTCGCACACGTGCCGCGGCACAATATCCTTACACGGGGCCTTAATACACACCGTGGACGCTTGCACATTCGTTGTGAGCAACGGTGGTACGCAAACCTTCCATATCAAGGCAGCGACAGAGGTAGAACGTCAGCAATGGGTCACGGCCCTTGAGTTGGCGAAGGCCAAGGCTATCCAGGCCATGGAATCTGGTCTGTACCCAGAAATGATCATTCGTTTTCTATTTCATATTTGTGAAAGAGAGAAAGAATCATTTGTTAAAATTATTATGTAATAAATTTATATGAATAATTATAAATTGGAATCTTCAGCTGAATGTATATTAGAGAAACTACATTAGAGAAAAATTTAATCATTTTGCAAGAAAAGTGATTTTGTAATTTTTAGAAAATAATCTTAAGTAAATCATAAATAATCTTTAGAATTTATTATATTTATTGTATCTTCAAACTGAAGTTTCATTTAAGAACAATGATGTCATATTTATTAAATCGATTGAGCAATTTAGTGTGTTTAGTTCTTATTGTGAATATTAAATTTGCTGATTGTGATATCAGATAATCGTAAACAATATTAATAACTTAATAATATAACTGAATAATTACTTATAAAATCCTATCACTAAATCCAATTTTGATTTAGTGTTTTATAAAATTGATTCTTTTTCTCTTATTTTATTGGCCGATAATTCTGAGCAGGAATCAATTATTATCTTCAACTAATAAATCTATTAACAAAAACAATTGTTTATAGCAGCTCTTCTAACATTTACATCAATGGTAACCAATAGATGAACAATGAACGATGCAAGAATTATATAATAATATAAATCTCGATCGCAATTGAGAATCACATACAATAGATTTATATTTCTTTGGTTTTTATTAGTTACTTCAATATAGTAGAAATTAGAATAAAATACTCTATTTTAATTTTAATTTTTCATAATGAATGCTTTGTAATATCTGTGAATTAACTATATATATATATATATATATACATGTATTATATTTTATATTACAAAAAAAGTTAATAAAATTATCGATTAATCATAGCATTGAAATTCTATTGCTTTCAATAGAATTTCAATATATAATTGAAATATGTAAACTTTTTGAATTTATTTAAGTTTTTTTTATTCAAATAACATAATAAATAACATAAAAATCTAAATGATGAAACAAAGACAAAAAAAAATATATTATAATATGAATATTTACCACTTGATCTATTTCTTTTATCAATGTTTATAAAACGTAAAATGTTTATAATTTTTTTATTTAATATATGATTTAATCACATATTTATATATTTATAATATATTAAATAAATTTTTAATTAAAAATATATTTTTTCAATAAATTATAAAAATTATTAAATAATTATAATATATTTATAATCGGATATATATAATTTCTTTGTTTTTTTTTTTTTAATTTAAAAATTATAATTTAAAAAATAATTAATTCAGCCGCTTAATTAATCAAAACTATTTTTTCATTTGGAATTCTTTTTACAATATTAAATTATAAATATGTTTTTGTCAATATTGTTGTTATGTATTATTTTCTTTTGAAGAATTCATAGACTTTTCGTCATCTTTAACAAAATATAAATTCAAGTTTCAATAAATATCAAGTCTTTTGCACTACTTTAAAAAACAATTATGTTATGTAGTATAAAATTTGTTTCAGAAGAAGAGGAGGAGGAATTTCAGGATAATGATAGTCAAAAACCAGAACAAGTCTCTGTAAAGGATCTATCACAACGTTTAGAAAATTTACAAGCCTGTAATGATTTATTAGTAAAAAAAGGGACAATGCTTCAGCGGATCTTAAACGAGCTTGAAGCGTTGGAGCCTCCATCGGCCGAATTAGGGACAAAAATAAAGACAGTCAGTGAACGAGCCACACTCTTTCGCATCGCAGCCAGTGCTATGGTTAATGTAAGTTGAAAGGCCATCGTTAAGACTAATATTCAGATTAAAATTTCTGGACAACATCATACAAAATTACTCTATTCTAATCTTATTATTCTGTTTCTAGTGTTATTGATTTATAAAACAGATTTACAAAATAATCAGATATTGTTTGTTAAATTTTCGTTAAATTTTGTAGTAATAGAGTTAATATCGCAAAGTTACAATATATTAATATAAGTATATAACAGAATTTATAAAAGTATATAAAAAAACAACAAAATGACATTTATTAATTTAATGTTATGTTCAAAAATGTTGAAGTTATATTGATCGTGTAAGAAATTAGAAAGAATTCTAATTCCAGGCAAGCAATGAATATTTGCAATTAGCGCAGCAACAAGAACCAAAATGGAAAAAGATGCTGCAACATGAGCGCGATCAGAAAGTACGAATAGAAAAAATGGTAGAACAATTGGCTAGGCAGCATTCTCATTTGGAAGAAGCTGCACAACATGCCTTACCTTCGGCAGTTCCAACTGGAGGACACAGAACTTCGCGTAATAATATTTTTTATATTAATGTGATTAGTAATGCTGTAATTAGTGTCGATGCAAGAATATTAACTATTGTTGTATATGCTAATATTGAGAAAACGAAACTCAAGTATTCGTTTATTGTTCATATTTTTTCAAGCTTATACTTTTGTATTTGTATTATTCGCAACATCATTTTATATTGTAAATCTTTGCAGTCTTCCTTTTTGTAATATTAATTGATTACATTTTATTAGAAATGTATGTTATATAAATAATCATATGTTCAATGTGGTAAGCAATGCTGTATTTATCAAACGATAGTGCACAGCTATATATAATTACATATTTTATACATGCTTATCTATTTTATATATGCTTACTAATATGCTTTGCTATATAATATGTATATTTGAATTTTCGCGCCTTTATCATTCTATATTTTAATATTCTTAAACCAGATGGCACTCGTGTAACTGTACTTGATTTGAATGGTATCGTGACTTATGTAGTTTAAAGTCTATGCATGCAAGACACAGTATATTGTATGACATACTATAGTAATGTATATAAAGTTTACACACACGCGCGCGCGCACACATACACAGAGATATAGATATTGAATATATATATATACGTATTAGTGTGCTTTCATTTCTCCCGAGTTTGGTGTTTAATCAGACTCAGATGGCCTTGCAAATTTCCGTGTTGTGTGAATTTCTTTTTTGACAGTTTTTTCGTGATTTCACTATTAAATTTGATGTAATATACTTAGTCGAACGTCGAAAATTTCGACGATTGTGTTCGAGAGAATCAGTGGAGAGATGTTAAACTGATAGTTAAACGGGGCAAGGGGAGAAATTTATTATCAACAGTTTATAACGGTCGACAGTTTCGATCAAATTTTTAGCAAAGACTGAATGAGAGCGCCAAACCGATCTTTGAATGTAGCATAACCTAATGGGTGGTACATTATAGTAACCTGTAAAAAAAATCACTGTGTACGAGCATCTTTAGTGATTCATTGTTCGTTACTTTAACCAGTACTGCAGGTGTGGACCGAAGTTGGAGGGGGTAGAGGACGGTACAACTTAATGGCAACAGCAGTTGTCATACCACGATTCAATCGGTTAGGAAGGGGAGTGATACAAATAATAACAGGGGAGGGGTGGAAGGAATATTTCATAGTAGAGAAGTAAAGTGAAATAAATTTGAGCAGTGGCATGTGTGGCTACATAGGTTCAAACAATTTTTCATTCTTTGTGTTATATTTTTTATTGGCGCGAAATATATATTTTATTGCATAATCGTAATGAAAGCTTTTATTGTATTTTGTGTTCATATATTCGCGTTTTATCTTTAATCTTAATAAGAAATTTATAAGTGATAAATGAAGATTTTTCTCTATCTATAATTATAAAATTTGCTGTAAGATTATAATTGAATAACTTTTATTGATTTACTAAATCTCATTTAGCTATGCATATATATGTTTAGTTACTTATTTAATTATCAGTATAGTAAAATTCTGAGTAAAATTTTGATTATTGTTGTAGATACAACAGTTACAACTTCTCCATCAGAAGACGAAGAAGATAATGCAGAATTTTATGATGCACAAGAATCTGATACTTTTACCTTAAGTATACCTGGTGTTCCGACAAATAATTCAAGAGATCGAACTGATTCGCAAGGTAGTGACGATGGCTCTAGTTCAGAAGGAGATCAGACACCTTTACCTTTATCAGAGACTGCTACTACAAATTCTTTTCGCATTGTGACCGATTCTACAGTAGTAACTCCAGTCACTGCTCCTAATACTGACAATCTGGATAATGTAAGTGATTCTTATTTTCCATTTTTCAAATTTTAAATTAATTTGTAATTAATTTTTATCTAATATATTTCATGTCAGACAAATTGGGAATCCAATAATGGCTGCACTGGCAGCACCGGGGTAACAGGTTATAGGCGAAAACGGAGAACTAGGGTACCTGAAAAACCAAATTATCCATTAAATTTATGGAGTATTATGAAAAATTGCATTGGCAAAGATTTGTCAAAAATTCCAATGCCTGTCAATTTTTCTGAACCACTTAGTATGCTTCAACGGCTTACAGAAGATTATGAATATGCAGATATTCTTGACAGGTATATTTTATTTCAATTTTTACTAAATTATTGTTATATAAATAATATAAACGAAATAAATATTATATTTTTTTAACAGGGCAGCAGAATGTAAAGATATCTGTGAACAAATGGCTTATGTTGCTGCATTTACTATATCTAGTTATTCTACAACTGCTTCCAGAACTGGCAAACCTTTTAATCCTTTATTAGGTGAAACGTATGAATGTGATCGCGTTGAAGATTTAGGATGGCGTGCGATTTCAGAACAAGTATCTCATCATCCTCCAATGTTAGCGCAACATTGCGAGGGTCGAAACTGGCGTTGTTGGCAAGAATTTACTATGGCATCTAAATTTCGTGGGAAATATCTCCAGGTAGATTTTATAATTTATTTTTAAATATCTTATAACATTTTAGTAAATTTACAATAATTAATTTTCTAAAAATTATTATATATTATATATTATATAGGTAATACCATTAGGAACTGCTCATCTTGAAATTGATGGTACACATCATTACACATGGCGAAAAGTTACTACCACTGTACACAATATTATAGTAGGAAAATTATGGGTTGATCAAAGTGGTGATACAGATATTGTGAATCATAAAGAAGGTATCAAGTGCCATTTGAAGTACACGCCCTATTCGTATTTTTCGAGAGATAGTCAACGTAAAGTAAAAGGAATAGTTATGAATTCAGACAATGAAGTTAAATGGGTAGTACAGGGTACATGGGATTCAAAAATAGAAATCGCTCCCGTGATTAGTACATCTGGCACACTAGATAATCCAGTATACAAAACAGGGCCTTATATACTTGCCTGGAAACGTCGTATGCCTTGGTAAGTATGTAATTGAATTATGCATTACATTATTACAAAAGGAAAGCATATAAATTTTTACATATTATAATATTTTTATTTTTATAGTGAAGATAGTGAAAAGTATTACAATTTTACCGAATTAGCATGTCAACTTAATGAACTTGAAGAAGGCGTAGCTCCTACAGATTCCCGATTTAGGCCTGATCAACGATTAATGGAAAATGGTGAATGGGACAAAGCGAATGCAGAAAAACTTCGATTAGAAGAAAAACAAAGAGCTTCTCGACGTGCACGGGAACACGAAGCTGAAAAAGCAGCCGCTCAAGGTATAATATCAAATATATTTTCAAAATAATCAAAGAAATAATTGTTTAATAATTAATAGTTCAATAATTTTGATTATAATTAAAAATTTAATTTATATTAGGTTTACCATATGAAACTTATGAACCTTTATGGTTTAAGAAAGAGCAGGATCCATACACGGACAGTCTGTGCTATGTATACAATGGTGAATATTGGGAATGTAAGAGTAAAGGTGATTGGTCACGATGTCCAAACATATTTTAGCTTAATATATAATTATATCAATATTGTGACCGTCAATATACAATGCAGAAGTGTTTGGATTTATTTTAAGTGAAGATAGTTGATTTTAGAAATCACTGCTTCTAAAAAAATGCTGACATGATATGACATGATATAGTGGGATTGTTAGGGGACATGATTTAATCATTATTTCTTCCAAAGAACTGGTCGAAGTGGTAGAAGATGGCATTCTAATTTGAAACTAGCGTTTTTATAGTATGTCATTATCTCCATTCTCCTACATATCCTTTATCTGTTTATATTACCGCTGCATCCCTCTTTTATTCATTTTTCTAAATAACCAAAAACATTTGCGTATAATCCACATGGCCCAATTAATGCTTTGCAAACAATATTTGTACAGATTCAAAAATTTTCTGTATTTTTTATTTGTTTTTATTAAGGTAAATGTGCCGTAATATTTTCACTAAAAATTTAAATATGATTAATAAGCAAATTTATTAAAATTTTGTGAATTCAGTTTATAACTGGAATAGCATATATAATAAGATAAATAATTTTTAACACAAGAACATTAATACATTACAAATTAAAACCATAATGGGAATTTAAGTTAAATATGAAAACTTACTTAATACAACTACAGTATTCGTAATTTGTTTCAAACAAATTTAGATATATTTAAATATTTTTATTTTTAGAAATGGAACTGAATTTATAAGTTCCAAAAAACCGATAACAGCAACTTCGAGAAATTGCCATAACTTTCTAATATTCGATTATTATATATACATCGCGAAAAGTACTTACATAGATTATAAAATGTATTTTTGATGCTTGACGCGATGATAAAAATATCTAAAAATTGAAAAAACTTTTCAATTAGTATTGCTGAGTAAATTATAAAAACTATTCGCGTTGTATGTGACTAAAGCCTTATTGAATTATTTAAAGTAGATATTGATAGGTAATACATTTTTACATATTGGTTATTTACACGTATGGTGCGGCCAGACTGTTCATCGACTGCCACGTCTTAACCTTTGCACAAAAAATGGGATAAGAAGCGGCATTCGTTTATGTTAATACGACAATCTGCAACCGCTATGAAAGAAATGTTCCTGCAGATAAAATGTTCATAACAACGAGAGAATTCAGTATGTTGAGATTTCATCTCAATAATTCATGCAAAAATGGTAGTTTTATTAGTAACATGCGACAAAATAAGAAAGAAGAAGCAGATAATATAAATGGATATGCTTCCAAATTTCTGCAATTTTCCGTGCAGACGTAGAGAGACTCTTGAATGTTCCACAAAATATTGACTGGTTATCTAACCAGCCTAATTACTATACACTCCGTCGAGCTAATGTTACAAAACATAATCAATATTATTACGGGAAGAGTGTAAGGAGAATTTAAAATCATGTTGAAGGGCTTATAAATTGTAGTAAATTCTTTTCTTTTATAATTTTTTTAAATAATGCTTCAACTCAGAACATTAACATTCGTTAAAGCCGAAATCCTTTTCTCCAATTACATTATGTAGACACGCACACATTCATACACAGGTACAAATCGCGCGAATGTTGCGTACGTACGTACGTATGTATGTATGTTGTATGTATGCGTGCTTGTATGTATGTATGTGTGTGTGTATGTATGTATGTATGTATGATGCATGCATGCCCGTATGTACATATAATAATTAATAAAACCCATTGTATATCCCTCTTATGAGCACATCATACAGTTGTTCCGTTCATAGTATTTGTATATTGACAACTACATATTTCAGTCTGTATAGGGCGATATTAAACGGAACATCTAGCTTGCAACCAATGTTTACAATGATTGTTATAATTAAGTATTTGGCTGTATTATAATTTTAATAGTTGATTATAATCGGATATATCTGTATACATATATATAAATACAAATTAACTATAAAATAAATAATTTAAAGAAAATACAATAAGACGGATAGAACAGATGTTTGAATTAAGTAGTGCTTGTACATTAGCTATTCGTGTGGAACGATAAATACAATATGCTTCGCAAAATCGAAGATATCTTCGTAGCATTCACATAATTGCCGTTTGGCATTTCCTATGTAACACCCGTTGGTCGCACAAATGGTGCAATTATTTATACGATAAATAACCGTAGTATTTTGTTCCATTAAAGAAATTGTATTGATTTATTGTAACAAATTAAAAACAATCTTGAACGGGTAATATTTATCATTGAATATTTCATTATTATCCAGTGATCAATCCATTTACCTATCATTACTGATAATCATGATTTGATATCTCGCGCGCACAATGGAATACACTGGAATGTTATTTTGTCTTGTTTTAGTTTGCTTTTTATATTATGCGCGCAAAATTATTATTTTCCATATAGCTTTTATTATATTTTTACTAGAAAACAAAATCGATTTTCATTCAGCATGAAATTGCTTGCTATTAAAGTTATTTAAAACAAAAAACGGTAAAATGTTTGCTCGAGAATAACGAATTGCTTGTCAAAAAGTTTTTTCTTTCATTCCGTATTTCTTGCAGCTAGTTCCACATTTCAATAAAACATAGTATCATTGATTTTATAACATGTGAATGAAATATATGTTATAAATTCCTTGTTTATCGTTAATTAAGAAGAAAGCAACGTGAAAAGATACGTTGATATTTTCGTTTCTACAGTTTTACCGGATATTCGGTGAATTTAACCGACATGCGCGCGACGTTGGTAAAGAATGACGTCAGGCGTAGTAATACACGCTAAGAGCGCATGGCGAGTGGAGCGTCTGCAGAGGCTGCGCGAAGTGGGAACTGCTTTCGATTGTTGGCGGGCGCCGCCATCTTGGTCAGTGAGCTTGCGAGTGGCTGTACGACGAGGTGTACGTATTTCGGTGAAACGAGTATTTGGTGCGATTTCCCTGAAATCTTTCGTCTACCCGTGAAATCCACGAGCATCCAAGATGTCGGAACGGGAGGACAACGTTTATAAAGCGAAATTGGCTGAGCAAGCGGAGCGCTATGACGGTGAGTACATATTTTCCGGGAAAAGGACCCGGCCTGCGCTAAAATGAAATCCATGAAATCGACACAAAGCATTGCTACAAAGAGAAAGGAGGTAACACCGCTCTCGTGACGTGCCTGCTATACGATATCGTGGGATATATAACGAATTCCTCCGAGAATCGAGAACCTCAAACTGGGATCGTGTCTCATTGGATCTGTCAAAAGTTTATGAAACGTCAAATACGACTAATCCATACACGATAGTGGTCAAGTAGCCGGTTCATAACCGGTGTTTCTTTATTAAAGGGTAGATTTGTTCTTAGATTTTGTCACTTCTGCACTAAAGCCTGTCAAGGTATATGAACTCTTGAGAGTTTTCATAAAGGATTGATTGAAAAGCTATGAAAAGATTTCGTCGTTTTCGAGTTATATTGTTTCATCGAAACAAACTAGTTAACGCCGAGATAGCGTTGCTAGGCGTGCTGTGTTCAGTACTTTACGGGGTCTCTCGGCAGATAACCAGACAGTCGGTCCTTCACCGACATGTATGACGCATAGACACGACACGATACTTACCAATCGCTGCCGGGTTACTCCTTAGACACGTAGTAACGCGTGCTCTGCTCGTGGCATTTGGCCTTGAAAGCAGAGAGAAATTATTTGGTCGATCAACCGTCCGATCTATCCCATCGACAATAATACTTATTAAAATTATCTTGTATTTTTTCTCATAGTTATTTCCTACATCATATTTTCTCAAATACTATTTCTTCGTATACAGTACGCATGGTTAATAATTTCGTTTATAGAAATTTTTACGTCTGGCGAAAGCGACGCGTAGTGGGGATTTCTCGTCTGGTAGAAGGGGAAACCGTCAAATCTTTTCGTTTTACGAACCTCTTATTTTGCATTTCTCCTTAGATATATTTTATGCATAACACTGCTTTGTCTTGTTATCAAACTTGCAAATCAAGTATACAACATTTGACATTTTACGGAAGCAATGATATATCTTCATGCAAATTTCCTGTAATCATTCAATAACTCGTATTTCTTACGAATTTGTTTCGTTTTATATATGAACTATAATTATGTATATATATATATATATCTGACTTATTGTGTGTTTCAATATTTTTTTTCAAAAGTTTTTCACACAAAAAAGATTATTTCAATGAAAATTCTTTATACGTGTATTCTAATTAAATAATAAAAATCATTTCATTTTGAATTAAATAAATTTATTTTACATATTTTATTATACTATAAATTATGAAAAATTATATTATTTATTTCTAAAATTGGAAGTCAAGGAAGAAATTAATCAATGAAGCAGCAAAAAAATGATTTTTCTATTCATCTCATAAATCTGTTTTTTTTTTATAATTTTACTATTTTCATCTCTGTGTGAACATATTAATCAAGATAGATATATTAAAGGGTGGAAACACTCGCACATAAGAATTCTAGAAATGATTCTGAAATGATTGCTAAATGTGAAGAATGACAGGATAGAGAGAGAAGAGCTGTTGTGATTCTCCCGGGATGAGGAAAAGGAAGGGCGGTGGGCAAATTTGAGGGTTGTGAGAGCAAGATATGGATGGAAAGGGGAAGAGAGACGAAAGGACGACGGGCGGGCGAGATTATGAGTGGAGGGTAAGAACGGGAAGGGGTGAGATATATAGAGTAGAGTGGGGGAAAAGAGGGGCCATAGCAGAAGGAAAGTATTGATCTGCACTAGCTATCCTACGTTTCTGTACACCTCCGTCACCGGGTATACCATGTTTATAGTATATAATTCGTGTCATCCAGAACCGTCATGAACTTGAGTCTGATCTCTTCTCACAAATGTCATTCTGAAACCTCTGTTGATTTTAGCCAATGATGAGAAAGTCAAGATGATAAAGAGAAAATATAAATTAATTCTTTCTTTAATTTGAATATTTATATATTGAATTTATACGTCACCAATTTTTTTTCAGGATATTTAGATTGCTTGAATGATAGTTATTGATTAATTTATAAAGGACAAATTTTTTTTTAATCGAATTATTATCGATATAATTTGATATAGATAAAAATCTAAAATTTTGAATTTTATTTATTTTAAAGATAAGATTTCAATTGTAAAATTATCTGAAAACTCATGTCCATTTTTAATCGTTTTTCATTTAATGCACGACCCCGTAATACCTTTTGCAACCATCTATCGATTTTATCGAGGAATCATAGATTTTAATGTCACCTAAAAATATAACAATATATTAATTTGTTAATGTTAATATTTATTTATGATAATAAGTATTTATACTAAATAAATAGAGAAATTATTGATCATATTCTTTTCCCAGTTATGAGTTGTAGACAAACGTGTCATTTGATCGATATCATTATTCCCAAACATCCTATATCTATAGATAATAAGTACATAATATTAACTTATAAAGTTCAAGGGGCAACAGATAAATATATGCCTGTATACCAATTTTTCTCGTGCAGAATTTCTTTAATATCTCAGATGAAACTAGATAATAATGTTTTCACGCACAACGTAGCGATGTATTAATAAGATCAATAGATCATTTCTAATTCATTACTTTGCCATGATTGCATGCAATTTATTTCGGTAAGTTCGATACTTTTATTAAAATATATAGTATACTTTTTCATTGTATAACTTTCATAATTTTATCCTTCAAGAAAATTTCGATAATTAAATTAATTTTATTATATATTTTGTTACATGTTATTATTTCGTAATTTCTATTAGTTTTCAATTTAATGAGAGTTTTGTCGATGGCGACGCTTTCGCCGATGTGATTTTATAGAAATGGTCGAGGCGATGAAGAAGGTCGCCTCGTTGGATGTGGAGTTAACCGTCGAAGAGAGGAATCTTCTTTCTGTCGCTTATAAAAATGTGATTGGCGCGAGAAGGGCATCCTGGAGAATAATCTCTAGCATCGAACAAAAGGAAGAGAACAAAGGTGCCGAGCGGAAACTAGAGATGATCCGTCAGTACCGATCTCAGGTTGAAAAAGAGCTGAAAGACATCTGCGCCGATATCCTCGGAGTTTTAGATAAACATTTGCTCCCATGTGCATCTACTGGCGAATCGAAAGTCTTCTATTATAAAATGTAAGTCAACGTGGCAAATTTTGATTTGAGATCTTCAAATAGGAAATTATTTGTTTTTGTATTTTTATTTTCTATTTTCGAAGAATATTGCATATTTAATGTTACCAATTATACAATAAATTTTATATTGTAAATTTAAAAATATAGTTTTGAAAAATCAATAATAAATTGAAGTAACTTAAATTAAAAAGTAACTAATGGAACAGTTTTGTTTCCGTCTAACTAACTTTTATATTATTTTCTGAAATAGTTGATAATGTTGTCTCGATAATTACATGAATATAATCATTTCTTGGCGGATATGATTTATGAATAAGCGCAGATTCCATTTCATTGTATTCGTATAGCAAGAAATACTAAAATATAAATCTAGCAAAATTTTATTTAATATGTAACAAAATTTATTTATTTTATTACATTTGCAAATAATCAATATTTATATTTATAATATTTATCATATCATCATGAACATCAATATTTGTTATATACAAAATGAATGGAAGAAATTAGTAAAAAATATATTCATAATATGTTAAAATATGTTATGATTTAAAAAAAATTATATTTAATCTAATTAATTATGTTTATTCTAATAATTCTATAATAGATTTTAATTAAAGATTACAATATAAAATTGATGCAATATATTGTAAATAAACTTGTTTATAAAGACAAAATTTTGACCTGTTATCGTAGGAAGGGTGATTATCACCGTTACCTTGCTGAATTCGCCGTTGGCAACGATAGGAAGGAAGCCGCAGAGAATTCTTTGGTCGCTTATAAAGCAGCAAGTGACACCGCCATGACGGATCTACCACCAACTCATCCCATCCGCTTAGGATTGGCACTCAACTTTTCCGTGTTCTATTATGAGATTCTCAATAGCCCTGATAGAGCATGTCGTCTTGCGAAGGCAGCCTTTGACGACGCGATCGCGGAACTAGACACCTTATCCGAGGAGAGTTACAAAGATTCTACCCTCATTATGCAGCTTCTTAGGGACAATCTTACTCTATGGACGTCAGACATGCAAGGAGACGGTTAGTATATCTTTTTGTAAAAAAAATTGCTCGTTGCGTTTAAAACGTTCACCACTACTACTAAACGGTAGAAGTTGTGTCGTACGATCAATAATATGTATTGCAGCAGCGCGATAAAATCTTCTCGTTATATATCAGATTTTTTCACGAAATTCTGTGAGAGAACATATGGGATTCTTTTTTTTTTATTTCATAAAATTTACGTATTATACAGAATAATATAAAAAATGCAAAAATTTTTGAATTGAAACAAAAATAAAGAAAGAAAGTAAAGTTTTCTCTCGGGTAAGACATTTTTAGTTGCATTATTATTCACATATAATTCTGTATAATAGTTTTGAATATTATTGAAATGATATATGTGTATATATGTTTATATATGGGTAGAGAATTATTGGTCTGTGATTTAGAGTTCGAGGCTGACCGCGAAAACGAGGCTGCCGCGGTTTCCACCAATGCTTGAACTCAGGCATCCTTTCCATACGCCCTTGCATTATAAAGTCACCTGGTGAGCAACTCGATCGATCCTTCTCCTCCTTCCTTCTTAAGCATTTAGATCCTTCAATTAGCAGGGTAGGGTTGAAATAACTCACGCCCAACTTTTAATTGTGAGTTGAATCGACCCCATCCTATCCGTTTGTTATACAATTGATATTTTATTATCGAATCAGAACACGTTTATTAACAAATTTTCTTTTTATGTCGCATAGGGGAGGGCGAACAAAAGGAGCAGTTGCCAGATGTGGAAGATCAGGACGTATCGTAACTCTAACTGTAGTGAGTGTTATATTGCGTATATAAAACTGAAAAAACACAAGAAAGCAAAAAACTCTTAATAACTTGTAAGCAAACTTGTAAGAAAACAATTCAGCAGGTGGCAGTTCGGGGTGGGAAGGGGAGATCTTTAACGATTGCGTGTTCTAAGCACGCACGTACGGTTATTCCAAAAAAAAAAAAAGAAAATACAAAAATGAAAAAAAAAAATATCATTCGAAATAATACACACTAAATTACGAAGCGCGCAGAAAAGTTATAAAATAAAAGGACATACTCATTACGCAGTTAACAGAAAAGCTGCAAGAGCATGTGGAGAGGCATTATTCTTTGCCTTCTTTGCGTATCGAGAAGAAAAAAAGATGCTGTCTCTTTCAGTGTACGATGTCGAGAACGTTTGAGTTGGCGCCGACTGATGCAGCGCGTAGTATATATTCAATCATAGTAATAAAACCAGAAAAGCACGGAATGAAATAAAAAAAAAAAAAAAAAGAATATGCGCTAATCCAGTCGGAATAAACTCTCATTTTTGTTTGCTCCAGCGAGTGAGAACGAATAGCATTATCCTCTCCGCAATGTTTTATCAATAACGAATTAATGGCTCGACGTCGATCGAAATGCATATTGTGTTCGTTTGTTTTCACCCCACCCCCAATCTCCTCCTCCTCGTCCTCTTCCCCGCTTTTTTACTGCGCGCATCATTATTCTCGCATACTATGATAAATAACGATATTATTAATGTATGCGTGTAAATCGAGTGTAAATCATTCGTTTATCTAAGGGATAAACCCGTCTCTTCCAGAGCTGGAGTTACATGGTTGATCGACAACTGACTAAACAGTTAAGATAGAACCATGCACCTTCATCTCTGTTTTCTGTATAAGATATTATGAATGTACTTCCGACGAAGTCCCAGTTTGCAAAGCAAGTAATTTCATACATCATATACATAGGTCTTGAGCATGGGTTCTCTCGTATAGTTACTTGTAAACTATTCAAGAACATGTGCTTACCGCGAAAGCGATGTACTTAAAAAAAGAAAAAAAAAAATGCAATAACATCTTGTCTTACGTTAAGTCTGGCTTTCGCAGTATCAAATTTTATGTTAAGTCGAAAACAAATTCTTTTAATTTTGTGAGTAAGAGAAAATATATATTCGCTATTCTCGTCGTAATAGATATTCTTTCATATACCAATCAGTTGTGTCCCTCTGTGACGAAAGAGCAATCTGATCTTCGAAAGAAGGCTGAAAAAAAATCATGGTTGATAAGCATTTTTAATACGAAAAAGATAAAAAAAAAAAAGGGAAGAGAAATTATGTTTCGCAGACAGAAAATAGCAGGAAACAAGTAACTACCTAGCTAGTCTGTAATTGTGGTTGTACTTTTTCATACGCCTCTTCTGTAAACTATAACGATCGCTGTGGTATAACAAATTACAGAATAAACAATTGTATCCCGACTCGTTCTTCACCCGCGCTCACTTTCGCTATTATCACTGTCCTCGATTCCACTATATCTTAGTTGATCTTAGCCATACGTCCATTCACCTTTTTATCGATGAACCGTTCCGTCGATTTTAGCTTATGAAAAAAAAAGAAAAGAAAAGAAAAGAAAAATAAACGGGAAACATTCCAATAAAAACGCTAAGAGAGGCTTCGTTTATTATTAAAATCCGTGAAATTTGCGCATTTTGAATAAAATAGTTTAGTAATACAATAGAATTATTTGTTTGTCGAGATAAATATTATTGGTTGAAAATTTGTGCGATATAAACAAATTTTTAAACAAAAAACATCTTTAAGTGCAATGTTTCTGTATTCAATAATAGAATATTAATATTTTGCTTGATGATTAAAAATGCAAAGAAATCATATACTGCATATTTCAATCGTAAGTTTCTGCTTTTCACTGTGTTACATATTTCAAAACCAGTTTTTTTCGCGATTAAAAGATATCGAAGATGTTTCGTGAACCGTGTAAGCGTGCAGCAAAAAAGCGAGGTTTAATATTTAAATGAAAAAAAAATAATAATAATAATAAAGGCGAAGAAAACGCGCAAATGAAAAAATCGAGAGCTCTGCCTAGAAATTTTTAGTGTACATCGTGCCCCTGTATTTAGGTATTAATAACACGATACAAATTGATAATCATGTTATAAAATAAAGTTATAAAGAATAATTCAAGTAATATCAACGGCACCGTAAGTAAATATATACGATTAATCTTAAGATCGTAAAGTTAGGATATCAAAAAAAGAACTCAATCGACGCGAATCGTTCAAGCGATAGTATGGAGAGAAACGAACAGTTTAGAGAGCGTATCATGAAATGAAACGCAAACAGAAGTGATTTTGATAATCGTATGAAAGACATGATGGAAAATAATGGAACCATAGAAGGAAGATTGAAGAAGAATGGAAAAGTAGAGAAAACATTGGAATCATCGGATATATATATTATATAATTTACGTAAATGCGTAATATGTGCACAATAACATGCGATAAATCTTTGAGAAAAAATAAATAAATAAAAAGGAAGGATACAAAAAATTTAAAATTCAATAAAAATTTGTTAATGGCAACGAATGTGGCATGAAATAAATTCCAAACGACGATAAACTGTGAGATACCTCATCCAATTACTTGCTTACACGATGGATTAAAAACAAGATGAAGTAGCCCAACGTGATAACATTATTATTATTATCGTCGATGATGTAGTGTATGATTCATAATGAAATGAAAAAAAAAAAAAAGTAAATGTAGAATGTTCTCGGTTAAAAATTGGGTAGATATCGATACTACCTGAATTTTATTGTAGAATTATTATGAAAGAATATAGATAATCGATGTATCGATCGAAACCGCTTTTATCCTTTATTCAGTATCGTTGTGCGTGCTTAGTCGATTTTTATAAAAAAAAAGAAAAAGGTAAAAGAAATAATACATACCACATACACACATCTAATGTTTCATCTCTAGATGTATTACTTGCTCTTGTCTCTGTATTTTAAACACTAATTGTGTATCTCTTTCTCTTTTTGTAATTATCTTCAGATCATTCCATCTTGTCGCTAACCCAATTCACGAGAGCGAATAATTAGACCTAGATATCGAAATTTATCGTCATTTGGAGGGGATTAAATCTGTCGTTTCTTTTATCGGATTCGTATGCGTTCTCACGCTCCGTACTACTATTATTAACTACTATTATTGCAATCAATGCGATTACACTGGATACGATCTTTTTCTGTAAAACCACATACACACACACAGAAACACACACATACGTGAAAGCTACAAATAAAATAATTACAACTCTCTAAATGTTTCCACAAATCTTTATTATTAATATTATTATTATATTAGTATATGAGTCAATAATTATAATTGAATATAATTTTAAAATATTTTTCGTATTTTGTCATCAATTTAGAATGAGTCGTTTCAAAACCAGTAACAATTCTAATTAATAAATATTACAGAATCGTAATTTAATATATTAAAAAAACAAATTTCATATGAGTAAAATTTGAAGACATTCTTACAGGCTGTAAAATTGTAAAAGTAAAATTTTGAGCGGATTTTGTAAAATATAAGCGTTTTGTCTCTCACGTATTAAGTTACAATTCAGTAAAAAAAGGAAAAAAGAAAAAAATTCGTCATAGATAAAATTCTCTACTATTAATAAATTGTTCTTATTCATCATATTATATTAGATAACCCGATCTATGTATCGATTAATCAATAACAAAATAACTTAATTTACTAAAAGTTGCGACATATTTCTGATATCAATATTACATAATCTGTTCCTTTAATCTACGATTATCGACTTCTGTAACGCAGTCATAGATTGTGAATTGTTATTTTTCGTATCTACGCTCGATAATTGATTATCTTTTCCAATAATATTTTCGCGAAAACTTGACGAGCTCGATAATAGACGCCTTGGGCCACGTTTATTAATTTCCACTTGTTTTAGAATTCGCCCTAATGAGTTTTCCGAATTTTTTGTAATCGGAGACAAACTGAGACTTGGTGCTGTTCGCGTTTTAATTATTCGTCCGCTCCTTGGAGACCTTATGATTTGATCAGTCGTTCTGCGCCTGGCAGATTTTAATTTCACACTACGTAACATATCTAAGGAAACGACGGGTCCCTTTGGTCCTGGTATCGTGTTTCTTCTATTCTCCTGAAATTAACATTTTTCTTCTTTGTATATTTTAATTTTAATATATATATATATATATATAATTCCAAGATAGAAATTATATTCGACATTGACAAATTAATTTTTTCAATTCATATTTAGAGATTACATTTATTTTAAATTAATTTGGAATAATGTATTCGTTTAAGTGGTGCAAAGAAAACTCTTTGAGAGATTTCCGATTTATTTTTCACAGATATATGTATCACCTTGGGATTTTTAAATAACCCCCTAGTGTTCGGTTGAATGGCAACGAGGGTTGAGGAACAATTGATCAGACTGAAAGTTGTATCGCTTTGATGAGTGGCCGGCTAGTAAAGTATTTAAAATACTTGGAAAAATGTATCTTTAGCAACATAATTCTCTTACTCTACTTCAACGAATCGCAATAAGAAATCTAACATTTTACACAGCTTAATTCTAAAAGATATAACAATAATTTTTCAAATAGAACAATTAATTAAAGTAGGATAATTTAGAAATTTCAATATAATACACATATAATAATAAGACTTTTATGCTAAATAAATATTTATGATAACTCGAAACTTATGATTCTCACTCACGTATTCTCATCGGGTTGAATGAAAATATTGTTACAATGAAAATATAACAATTGGAAAAAGCTATGGAATTTTTTAAGAATTTCTTTTGATAAAAGAAGTCTGATCATCCCAAGTTGATTTGCTAAATATTTTATGATCTTTTCGAAACGAGAATCAACCAATGCCTTGAACTTTAGCAAATTTTAACTTCGAAAGAACAGAATTCTTCACTCCACTTATTCATATACTCCAATTAATGAAGTGTCGTGTAATAGTCCTCGGATTTACCTTAAAGTTTTGCGGTGCTTTTTTTAGGGTCACCTTCAGCAAATCCTCGACAGTTATAGCTGGCCTATTAAACAGTGGTGTCGAGCACTTTCTCGAGGGCGACCTGATGTTTCTATCATTATTTGGAGTGGTTGGTGTGATCGGCGACTTATGCGACGAAATTTGAAGAAACGATGATTGTGGTGGTGGTGGAGGGAGAGGTGGAGGAGGAGGCGGTGGAGGAGGAGGAGGAGGAGGAGGAGGAAGAGCAGCTGATGGAATGGATGACATTAAAATTGATGGTATAGGGGGTGGAAGAGATGGAAGAGGTGGTGGTGGTGGTGGTAGTGGTAGTGATAGTGGTTTCTTCGGAGATTTCGATTGCATATTCTTCAGCATTTGGTGTAATGTTTTCAATTCTTGCATCAACGTCTCGTTATTTCCGGCCAACTTTTTACTTAGTTCTTGTATATTGATAACTTCTGCAGTTAAAGTGGCAATAGCGGTTGAATTACCTGCACACACCTGTGATAAACATTAATGCTAAAAAAAACTTATTTAATACATGACTGACATGGAATTACAAATCAGAATTAAAAAATGCTACGATATTTGTATGTCATACGTATATACTCTTTTTAATTTTATGAAAGCATGAATAGACATGCTTTTATATGGGATTTCAGAATTTTTTAATTTTTTAATCTTTTTATTACGTCAAAATATAAATAATATAATAATGTTATAAAAAAATTTTTTCGTAAAATATTAAATATTAAATAGTATACTTGAGTAATTTGTTCAGACAAACAGGTAATTTTCTCCAAAAATTTGTTGATCATCTGTTCATTCTCTGAGCGTAATGTTATAATAACTTGATTGAATTCTTTCATTTGTTGTTTCGTTGATATAGACGTTGAAACAATTCGCTTAAAATTTCCATAAGCCTGAAAAAATTATTATATTGTAGATAATTGAACACAGATAATTTTTTAAATAAGCAACTACTACTTACTTCTTTCATTATAGTTGTTATTTTTTTTATCATCCAAACACAAAATAGAACAATTTTAGCAATAGGTTTCTTTGCAAATTGAAGTTTTTGAAATGGCTTGCTTTGCTGAAAACTGGTACACGTGCATTTTTTATTAAATTCAATAGGCTGCAAATAATAATTAAGTTCTATATTGTTTCTTTTTTATGATAATAATAGTACTTTTATCATTCTTAATTATAAAAGCAATATATATTTGAATAACTGAAAAGTATCTTAATCTTAAATAAATGAATAGAATTAAAGAAATTAATGAATTACTTCTTGAAAACATCTACTACAGCTGCCAGAATCAGACATAACTGGAAGATCTAAAATCAAAGTGGTCGGGGATTCTGAACTGTTGCTGCTCCAAATGGTTTTCGTGATCGTTGTATTCGGACAAAAATAATTCTGAACATTTTTTTTTTCTATTTGCAATAAATCAGTAACTGTAGCGGAATCTACAGGTTTTTGTGATCCTTCTGCTTCCACTTCGTCATCAAATTTAAGCGTAGTCCGACATCTTTTCGCAGGAGGAGGTGAACCACTGCAAGGAGTGATCGATCGAGCTCTAATCCTCGTTGTAGTACTTTTCGTATCTGTGTAATTTTGCCCATCATCGACTTTATTATTGATCTTCTCATCTTCTACGGAATAATGTTTATTGATACGTTCATTCGAAGTCTCATTTGAAGTTAATGACGAAGAAGTATAACAAGAAAATGAATTTGTTTGAACACGATTTCCAAAGAATTCTTGATTTGCAGTTCGTACTTTAATGTTACTTAAATATCGTAAATTTGAAAGAATCTGTCTGCACTCACTCCAATTATTGGATCGATTTCCATCTGAATCTTGCTCAATTTTTTCATTTATTATTTTAACTCTTGTATCTTGATCGTGTTTATTCCATTTTTCTTCATGGCCTACAGAATCGCATGTAGAAATCATTGTTTGAAATTCGTCTAAAAAATTATGAAATTCGTGAGATTCTGATTCTGAATTAAAATTAGAAAATTTTGTTGGTTCTGAGCTGTAGCCACAAGAAAAGTGATAAGATGATTTTGGAGAACGAACTTCGGTAGTGGTATAATCGTTAAATTTAATCCTTGAAAAAGATTTTTTCTCTTGCAAAAACTTACAATTGTTCATTTCCAATTTTATTTCCTGATTCATCGATAGAGTTTTGTCTAATAGAAAGCATTCTTTCGCAGATACATCGATATTCTGTTTAAACAAATTATTTACTTGATTTATTTTAGCCACTTCTGACTCTTTTTCACTATTGTTTTTGTCTCTTGCCTCATGTTTATCCGATCCATTTAAATCTAATTTTATTCGACGAAATCGTGGTACGATTTCTGGACTTAAATCATCATAGTATGATAAATCAGGTTGTTCAGATTCAAATAGTACAGATTCTGGGGATCGTTGATGCAAAAGTCGTTCAGATGATCTCGACTTTTTCTGTAAAGAAATATATTTGTTTTCTGCATAATCGATCTCGTCAGAAGTATCTGAATTTTGTAATAAAGTTTCTTGAGATTGATATAAAAATTGTTTATGTCGAGATCGTTTGTGATTTTTCCGTTTTGACATTATAATTTTTATTCAAATAATTTATTCGATATTTGTACGAAATCCAGCTATGCTCGTGGATTTATTATATAATTAAGAGAGTAACAACATTTCTTAAGAGAAATTCTTTACAGAACACTTTTTAAGCCAAAAAATTAACATACACAATGGAAAACACGTATTTTCAAACTCGTTTCGTTAATTTATACAATGAATATGAAACTGTTCTATTTATTCGTTATATAGATGACATTGTATTAAAGGTTGCCTATTAATGTTTATTTTGATTTTAATAGAGGAAATAGTACACTAGGGAATTTTTGTTATCATATAATTTACGATTCTATTTTTTGAATTAATGAAATTAATAATAAAAAAGATATAAATAGAATAAAAAATTTTTTTTATTTAATGAAATTTATTTTCAAATTACATGTAGTATATTGCAATTTTGATATTCTATTCTTTTAAAATGAGATAGTGAATATTCAATATTCAATAGTGAATATCCAATTTTTTATATTTTATATAATTTTTTATATTCCATTTCTTTTAGAACAAAGTAATGAGTATTTCTTTTCAAATACTGTTCTATTTCATATTTCTTATTGTTCTACCATATTATAAATGAATTTAAACATCTATAAAATATGTGTTATATCTACTGATTAATAAAGAATCCGCCGCTTCTATTTTTTTAAATTTTTCGCGTACAACGCGAATTATTTTCATAATCAATATCAAAAGTTATTGAGTTTTATTTGATATTGTGTATACCCTAATATTTTAATAATTCATGGGAATAATTTAATGTTCATTTTTTCATAAATTGTTCTCCCTTTTCAACATTCTTCTTGAGTTCTGGGATCGCTGCATTTAACAGTTCTTTTTCATATGCATTGAGTTTCTCAATACCAAGATTCTTTTCAATTCCTCCTTTCTAAAATTTACAAAACATAAATATAATATTCCATTCCAATATAAATATACCATTGATTGATAATTATACTTACACCCAAAACAACAGCTGTTGAGAAATATTTGGTGTCACAAACATCAGATTTAACATAACAGTATTCTGTAATACGTTCTCCATTAAGTGCTTTGATTAAGGAAAAACCAAATCGTGCACCAGCATATGCCATTGAAAGAGTGGCAGAACCTGTGCCAGCCTTGGCTTTAACAACTTCTGTACCAGCCTCTTGAATTCTCATAGTAAGAGCTTTCACTTTATCCTCTGGAAAAGAAACTGAGGGTTTAGTTTGTGAAATTAAAGGAATAATAGTGACACCACTATGACCACCGATAACTGGCACTGAGACATTTTGTGGATTCAAGCCCTAAAAAAAAGTATTATATGTATGTAAATCTAAGATATTATGTAGAATTTAATTACTTAATATTTTTTACAAACTTTGGCTTCGGCAATGAATGTATTTGCTCTGACAATATCGAGAGTTGTTACACCAAATACTCTATTGGGGTCATAAACGCCAGCTTTTTTCAACACTTCACTGGCAATTGGCACAGTACTATTAACTGGATTTGAAATAATGGCAATAAAAGCTTTTGGTGATACTTCTGCTATAGCTTGGGTAAGATCTCTTACTATCGAGGCGTTTGTAGAAAAAAGATCATCTCTAGTCATTCCTGGTTTACGTGGAACACCGGCAGGAATTATGACTACCTATATAAAAATACAACAAATAAAAAATTTTATAGTTTTTCATTAATCTTAATCATTTTTAATAAAAAAAATTTAATAAAATAGAAACCTGCGTTCCTTTAAGTGCATCTTTTAGTTCTTCTGGACCAGTATACGCTTTTACTTTTGCCGGCGTATCCATGTGCGACAGATCAGCAGCGACACCTGGTGTATTTACGACATCATATAATGATAATTCGGTTACAAGAGGAGATTGTTTCATAAGTAATGAGAGCGGTTGGCCAATTCCTCCGCTTGCTCCGAGAATTGCAACCTTGGCATTGCACTAAATAAAATATGTCAAAATTAAAATAAATATAAAGTATATATATGAGTATGTATATGTATACATATTTGTAATGTTTTCTTATATACCTCTTATATATGTTATAGTTTTCTCTTTCATGTTTTGAATTTCACATAAAAATTTATTATATTAAAAATTAAATATTTGATCGCTAATATTAATAATAATGTTCACGATTGCATAACTGTACTTCACGTGTATGTCGTAAACTATACTTTACTGATACATACAATGTTTCAATGTCATTAACTAATCTGATTATAATCTTTAGTTTAATAAAAAATTAAATAAATAGTGAAAACATAAACATAATATATTGTTTTTGGTAAATATAATATTTAGTAAAAATTTAAATTATTAGTTAAAAAAAGCTTACTTTAGCGCTGGTAGATAGTCGTTTCGCTCCTTGTTGAGTAACATTCAAAATAGGTTTCAAATATTGTGGCAACATATTCTCTATAACTTTCTAGATACAAATGTAAATGATTTCAAATTTCGAACGCTCAATAACCTTTCAAAGACACTCCAATGACCTCAATGATATTTCGCACTTGTTCTTTGCTGTTCTCTCCAATCGTTTAACGTGTCGTAATACGTATACGATCATGCGTACTCTCGCATAGATAATATACGCAAGACTGAAATTACTTATAAAGTATAACGCGGGAATTTTGAAAATTATTATCCATTATTATATATATATTTTTTTTCAATCATTTCTTCTATTAGTTTTGCACAGATTATATTTATGAAATATATTGAAAAATATGTAAAAATTTTTTTATATATTTTACTACTTTATAAATATCATTTTATCATTTTTATATATTTTCTTAAATTGCATTTTAAATTTATCATTAAATATAAATTTATAATTAATTTATAATTAATTTAAAAAAAAATATTCTATATTTTTATCTGAAAATATCTAAAAAAAATTATTTTTCTTATATAATCTTATAATTATATTGTTAATAAGTTAATAATTCATTGTTACTTAAAAATATAAAATCAATTAATTTAAAGTAAAATATTTTACATTTCTATTTTGAAAATATCTAAAAAAAATTATTTTTTAATCTTATAATTATATTAAATAGTAAATTAATAATTGATTAAATTACATTTTAAATTCATTGTTAAATAAAAATATAAAATCAATTAATTTTAAAATAGAATATTTTACATTTGTATCTAAAAATATAAAAATATCTAAAAGAAATAATTATTTTTTAATTTTATAATAACAAATAGTACGTAAAAATAAGTATGTTTACTAGTATAGTAACTAGTATAGTAACTATAGTATAATTCAGTTCTCATAAACTGAATAATACATATGAAAAACTTTTCAACATTGTTTTTTAAATTTGATTTAAATTGAACTGTTAAAAATATTTTAATAAAAAAAAAATTTAATAAAATATTTAAAAAATGTGTTTAGAAAATTAAATTTGTATTTGTATTAAATAGTTGCATTAATTTATATTGATTCAAGATGTCAAATGGTATGTTAAGGTTAACTAACCTATGAAAAAATGTAAAATATAATTTCTTTTTTATCTATTTAAATAAAAAAAATTATATAATTATATTACTTCCAGAAATAGAGACAAGTTTATTAATAATAATATTAGATGTAAATCCAGTGCAAAGAATTATAAAACAAGAAACAAGAATATTGACACAATGTTTGGATTCTACTATTGTTTTTGCCAATGCTCATTTAATGCAGTCATCTAATAATCAACTTGCAGTAATAGCATGCCATAGTCATGGAGCAAAGTTCTTATATCCTTGTGAAGATGCATTAGAAATTAGGCAAATTGATGGACAATATGAAAAATTTACTATGATTGAACTCACTGTAAGGCAACAATTACAAAAAGTTATCAATGAAATTACTTCAAATAAATTATTAAATGGTGAAAGTTTAATATCTGGAGCATTGACTATGGCATTATGTTATATTGCAAGATTAGAAAGAGAAAAGATCGCTGGTGAAAAATTATATTCAAGAATTCTTGTGATTACAGCAAGTAATGATTCAGCAACACAATATATGAATTATATGAATATATTTTTTACAGCTCAAAAAATGGTTTGTAATTCTTTTTATTTTAATATTTATATGATTTAAATTTAATACTTTAAATACAACTTTTTTTAAAATAAATAGGGAGTAATATTGGATGTATGTAGTTTAGATCAAGAATTAACCTTACTTCAACAGGGTTGTGATATTACTGGAGGAAATTATTTAAAAGTTCCTCAGTTAAATGGATTATTACAATATTTATTGGTAAGAAAAAAAATAATTAAATTTCTAAATATTTTATTAATTGTGTAATTAATTTTTAGTGGATATTTTTACCAGATCCAAATGTTAGATCAAAATTAGTATTTCCACCACCTGTAAAGGTAGATTATAGAGCAGCATGTTTTTGCCATCAAGAATTAATTGATATTGGCTATGTATGCTCTATATGTTTATCAAGTAAGAAAAACAAGTTTTTTATATATCATTACATAAATTTTTTGATAATAATACTAATAATTTTTTTTAGTATTTTGTAAATTTAGTCCAATATGCACAACTTGCCAGTAAGTATTCTAATTAAATTTTAATTTATGATAATTCATATTTTTTATATTTTAATAATTATTCAATTATCTTAATTATTTCAATATTGTTTTTCTTTTTGCTTTTTACAGCACAGTATTCAAAATGCCAGGACCTATACCTATAAAAATGAAGAAGAAAAAAAAGAATGTAGATATTGTTCATTAATTGTATTTAGAATTAGGAAATTTTTTTTCTCTTAAAAATATTTATTAAAATAAATATTTATTTTCTCATCATAAATATTTTTCACTGAAAACGTTTTATAATCCTTTATTGTAACATATTTGTACATTATTCATATATTCTTTCATACATTTCTTGAAATCTTTATATTTATAAATATGATTTCATTAATTTTAGATTCATAAAACTTAATGATTAAAACACATTATTGCCCGTCCATGATTAATGTGAATTAAAAAGAAAAATAAATATTGAATTTGCTTACTTTTACAAAATAGCAAAAATAGATGGAATTATAAATATATAGCTATAAAAATAAATTATATTTAATAAATATTATTAAAAAATTAATATTATTAAAATTAAATAAACATTAAATATAAATATAATATTAAAATTGAAATCTGATAATTATCACAAAACACAAGTTCCAATTGCGAATAATATTTAGTTGTAAGAAAAGTCGTAAAGAAAAGTAAAGTATAAATATTTGAATTAGGATTATAATGAAAAATAAACATAATATAAATATAGTTTTTGTAATTAAATATTCATTATTCTCTTAATTCTGCTGTTTTTTTGATTTCATAAAATTAAAGATTTCTTCTTATCTTTAATAATAGAATTTTTTTTAATATCTTTGTATTGTATAATTAATAAATTTAGCTTGCATCTATATATATATTATAATAGTATGTTATAATTTAAAATAACATTATCTCATGTAATAATAATGGAAATATTTCTAGTAATCAAATTATTTTATTCTAAAAAAAATATCTTATTTTTTCATAAAATAAAAGTATTTAAACTTATAATATAAAGATTATATAAATATATATAAAGATTATCAATGCAGTAAATATGATTGAAATATTTAACCAAATAATCTGACAATGTTTTATATTAATTTATTAGTATTAATATGAAATGCTGAATTTTTTGTATAAATATTTATGTTTCCAGAAGTATTCATTCTGATAAAAAATTTGAAATTTTTAAATAATAGAAAAAAATAAAAAATGACTTACTTGCAATAAGAATTGTTTTCTATTTAAAAATCAATTATAATATAAACATATAATAAAAGCAAAATATTTCCATCTATCAATACATGTCAATTGATCCTACAATGTTTATCAATATCTTCTTTTATCGATATTTATCATTTAATTAAATATTTATTTTTAATTTTTTAAAAATATTTTATACTTCTAAATACTTTTCTGCAAGTATTAATAATACTGACAAATTCATATTTATCAATTGTTTATCAACTATAATTTTTTATTAAATATTTTATATTACATAATTTTATTTTCTATTTGAATTTTTATCGATTTTGAATTATAAAAAATAAGATAATTAGAAAAAATAAAAATTATTATAGAAAGAAAATTAATGATGATATCATTTAATTTTAATATAAAATATATAAAATATTAAATTTTTATGAAATGAAGTTAACTGAAAATAATTGTATTAATACATTGTTTATAAAAATTTGTTTCATTTATTAAGATTGGAATGGACAGACAAAATGGTAAGATTTTTTTTATAATGTAATATTCTTTATTTTTTTCTAAAAATTTATAATGTAAGTTTTACATAGACTCTTAAAGCAACAACTTGTAAGGAAGCTATTCAGCGATGGGAAGATAAGACAGGTCTAAGTGCCAATGAAGAGAAAGAAATTATTTTGTCTTTTCAGTGGCCGCCGATTGAAAAAATGGATAATAATTTAGCAGCACTTGCTGCTGTAGAGTTAGTAATATTTTTAAAATTTATTTAGTAAAAATATTAAAAGTAAAATTTTTCTAGAAAACTATCTCTCTCAACAAACATGATAGAAAAAATCACTGGTATCAGTGCATTAAAAAATTTAAAAATTCTATCTTTGGGTCGCAATCAAATTAAAACATTCTCTGGATTGGAAGCAGTTGGAGAACATTTAGAAGAATTATGGATATCATATAATCTAATTGAAAAAATTAAAGGTGTGAATGTATTAAAAGCATTAAAAGTGCTTTATATGTCGAATAATCTGGTAAAAGATTGGGCTGAATTTAATCGTTTGCAAGAAATTCCGCTTCTCGAAGATTTATTATTTGTCAATAATCCTATCTGTGAAAGTATGGATGTAGAATCTTGGCGCAGCCAAGTAACTAGAAGACTACCAAAACTAAAAAAACTCGATGCTATACCGGTTGTATAATTATTTAATCTAGTTAAATATATGAAATGACAATAGAAATTTGAATTAAAAAATTTTGCAATAAAATTGCAAAATATATATTTACACGGTATAGTGTACATTTATAATACATTTTTTTTTATGTTTGAATATAATACATTATATTGACATTATTGACATTGTCTTATTTTATAATTTTTTGTGATGGTCAATTAATAATCTTCAACTTTCATGTCGTTTAATCCCAGTTCTTCATTCTGATCAAAACTTCTTTCATATTTAGTAATCTTTAAACCATTATCTAAACCTTCATTAGAAAGACTTTGAATGTAACTATTACCCGCTGGATCATCTAATATAAGTGTAATCTTTCGCTTTCCTTCCAAAACTTCATTTAAATGAGATATGAAAATTTCCATCCGTTTAACAGTTTCTGGATCACTACTATCACCACTAAAAGCTGTCGATGATGATAATTGTTCTTTAATAGCTACTAAAATGCCTTCTATAGTAGTAAAACGTCCACCTAAAGCAGCAGGACCAATTTCTAATTCCAATTCTGGTATTTGCATATGACAAGTTTCAGACTTTAACAAATCGCGACTGAAATCTTCTTTTCCTATGATTGTTACTTCTATTTTCACTCCCATGGGTTCAATACCTCCACCACTTTTAACTTCGTTTGTTCTATGCCCACATGAATCACAAACTGTTGCCATAATTACAACTTCCTTAAAATGTGGAATATCTAAAAATTGAGTTAAGAATAAACTTTTTTTTTTAATGAAATAAGAATTGAAAATCAACAAAAAATTAAAATAAGAATATTAATATTTAGGAAATTAATAAAACAAAAAATAATATTAAAAAAAGAAAGAATATATTGTATATGAATATTAAGTAACACAAAAAGGATACTGGTCAATTTCATATTAGTTTCACATGGGCAATTACATTCTGGACAATTTGTTCGAAAAGAAAGTACTTCTCCTTCGATTTGTTCTAAAGTATATTCTCCTTCCTTTATAGGTTTCAACAAAGTATCTTCTGAATTTTCAGTATAAATTCCTAAAATATGATCTTGTTCTTTTGTTCTTTTAAATTGTATTATACTATATTCTTCATCTTTTAACGGAGCTTTTGGATTTTCTACATAACATTCACCTGATATATCTTCAAATATCATAATGAAAGGTTGTTCTAAAGATTTAAGTTTTTTTAGTTTCTCAAGAAATTCATCAATTTGAAATGCAGCAGTTGCATACTTTTTTCTTCTTTCAGGTTGATCTTGTTCTAATCCATTAATAGTTCTTTCTATAATTCCTTCAATTGTTGTGATCTCTCCTTTTTGTGATCTAGAAGGAATTTCAAAATCTAAAGATGGAATTTTTATACAGGTATAATCTGACTTAACCACTTGACGATTCAAATCTCTTGTAGTTTTAATTTGTAATGTTATTCTAATTCCTTTTTCTGCAATTTTTCCACTATTTTGTATTTCATTATTTTGAAAACCACAATGTTCACAATCAAAAGACATTACTACAATATCTTTATAATATGGGATCTTTGTTAACAATAATCTGGTAACACCCTGTATTTACAAAATGATAGATTAAATCAAAAATATTTTGTTATTTGAATATTTTGTATATTCATAATAATACCATACATTTTGTTCACAATTCATGCAGAGACTTTCTATCTCTGTCGTTTCTGGTTCTGGATCATCAGCCGTCAAATTACGAAATATTGGTTTCGTTTTTTCTTCAATATTTTGTTTCTGATCTTCTGCCATTTTTTTGGTTATATAGAATTTATATATCAAATTTATATAAAAAATCTGTTTTAAATAAAATTGAAATAAATAAGTGAATTAATAATTTCTATATCTATTAAATTATATGTATTTTTACCTGCTAAATATAATAAATTTTTAAACACAATTTATCATTCTTCAAATCTTTAGAAAACATAATGATGCAAATAAATTCACATTCACATGTGTAAATTATTTATTCTGATCTAGAATCTCTAGATGAAGAAGTGTAGGCAATCCTAGCTTGTTATATTACTAAAATTTTAGAACATATATAATTATTATAGAATTTATGCAATCTGTATAATTAAATAATTATTTTGCATACTATTATATCAATTACAATAAAATAATTGCATTTATGCAAAAAATGTGGAATATTAAAATTTATATAAAAGTATTGTCATTTACATAAAATACTATATTTTTACTAAAAATATATATTATTTAATAAATAGATACAAACAAGGAAATTTCAATAATATCAAGTAATTAATACAGAATTTTTTTATTCAAAATTGATCATAAACAAAATTTTGAAATATCACACTTTATGTTTATAAATATTAACTAACTTCATGTATATCGTTTTGAATGCATTTAAAACAGTACAATGTAATTTGGATTTGACACTTTGAACAATAATTTTATATTTTTTTAGGTAAGACAGTTTAAACATTTATTTTTCTATAGCTTTATTTATTAAAATTTATTACTTTTTTAATAAATAAAGTTGTTCAAATTGTTTCAAATTATGATTCTTAATAATGATTCAATTGAATATATATTAATAATACTATAACCTGTAGTATCGCAGAACAAAATATAAATGCATTACAAATTATCAGATTTCTATAATATTAATGTATTGTAATCATAATATTTCATTTATATATAGCAATACACGTGGAAGTTGAATATAAAACAGTATTTTTCATGATATAAAAAGAACATATAAGAAGAAGTTTCTGAAGCACTTTAAGCTAGGGAAAAGTCGAAACTCAGCATTCTCAGTGAGTGGCGCGAATCGCCGGCTGAAAGTACAATGGTTAAGCATAGCCAATGGCCGCCGCGAATGAGTGTCTCGTGTCGGTTCGGTTGCCGCTAATCGATGTGTTACTACGTGTTTTCGAAGTGTGCTAACTTGCATTCAACTCGATCACGCGTAGCATTAATTTGCGATCGATAATATGTCGAGTCGGCAGTCAAAAAAAGAAAAGGTGCGTTCATTATGTTGCATATCGCTCCTGTCTCTAATCATGTACGTCTCTTATGCGATCGGTATTCGCATACGTGAAAACAGAGTTCCTTTGACGAGGAAAGATCGCGGGCACGCGCGCATTTCAGAGAAGGAAAGAAAATATATGTATGCATGAAAGAGCGAGAGCGAGTAAGCAAGCGAGTGAGTGAGAAAGACAGAAAGACAGAGACAGACAGACAGACAGACAGAGAGAGATGGAAAAAGAGAGGGTGACAATGACAGGGATAGGGATAGGAGAGAAAAGAAAGAAGGGAGAGTAAAGAGAGTACGGGGAAACAACCCCGGTAGCCGAGACACCAAAGGGTGTAGCGTGATTCTGATTTCTTGATATCCATTTCGTTGGTACATTTTCTCAAGCAAACGTTTTGAAGAACCTAACAATGGTACTTCAACTAATTCTCGTTTCCGTTGTGACATCGCAAGTGCGAGTTTGTCGAGCAACCGCGTCTTGAATGTGAATTGTGCTGTCGTGGCATTGTACGCTAATATAAGCGGTGCAATTTACTTGTTTTGTTCCAGGATACGACGAAGATCGGGAAGGACAAAGGAAAGAATGGCAAGGATGTTGAGACGAATGACGAGGTGAGGTTATATCGTCCTTCTATGTCCTTCTTATTGATGTGACTCGATTCATTACGAATCGACTTCTGTCATCATCAGTTTCTCCTATTATAGATTTTCCTTTCTATATTTATACATGTCATGTATTCAATTCGTTAAAGTTATCAAATATTGACGTTGTGTCATTTCTTTAGAGAAAAGATTTTATTTAACAGTTATTCTTTGAAAGTGATCTAGTATCCATCTTCGACACTGTGCTACCTGAAATGTTTTTCTTTTCAAAGTCATGTACATGTGTGTATTTTAAATATATATTTCTCTGTGATATAATTTTTCAATATTTTTTAATCAAGTTTATATTCTATGATTAATGTTTCTAAAATGATTTTAAAGTTATCAATGAAAAAATGTTGCTCGACACAGGTGGCGCTTGTGTGTGGACTTAGTTGATAAATAGAAAACGATATAAACGAAAGATGTATTACGAAATAACCGATATTTTTTTAATCTTTGTTTCTTATTATTTTTGTTATATAGGACATATTTAGATTTTCTAATTAAAGTAATATGTGATTAAAAAAATAATCAAAATTATAATTATTTCCCAACTTTTTTTTCAATCATGATTTATATATAATATATGTGGAATATAATCATTTACGATATGAAATCCAAGAATGGTATTAATGTGCAATTATATGTAAGCAGAAAAATATTTATTAATTATTAAAATTAATATGTTATCTTGCAATTTGTAGAATAGTATATAAATAATTTTCATAATAATATACATTAATTGATATATTTAATTTTTTTATATGCATCTTATATGTATATATATATTATATATTACGATTTTTATTTTTTCGATTTGTTAAAAAGCTTATATAATTAATTTTAATTAAATGAACAATATGATATATAAAATTGATGATTAATAATAATAAATTTATTTTATATGAATCAATTAATAAAATAATAATAAAATATTATTAAAATAAAATATTTATGTAATAGTATGATATAATAATTTAGAAGAAATTATATATTATGCTGCATTATTTAATTATTGATTGGTGATTGTTAATATAAAGATTTACAATCGATTAATTATTATTTAGTTTTATATAAAATACGAATAATTATTTCATTTATAATTTATAAATTTAATATAGAGATCTGTACTTAAATAAATTGCAATTATTATTATTTCATGATTAATAATATTTATATAAATAATATTATTTATATATATTAATTAATATTCTACACACACACACACACGCACACACACACACACATGAATTGATACACAAATATACATAAATATGCATAAATATATATATGAATTGATATATAAATTTTTATTGAATTTTCATACTTTGAGGCATTTTTTTTAATTTATCTTATCAAATGTTTTCTTGTTTTTGTCTAATAAGGTAATAATTATCAAAAAATCAATTAAAAACTCATTTGTAAAATGAAGTAATATCAAAATTATATGCATGTATTTTCAAGAATATTCAATCAATCACAAAAATATTTAATAGGAAAAAAATTAATGTAACATATTAACAGACCGCAATTGTAGAAATAAGAAAAGTTAAAATCCATTTTACACAGCCAAGAGGGAATATTTATATATAATTGTTATGAGATACACTTCCTCAAGGACTACACCATCAACTAGGTTCCTCAAGAAGAAGTTTTGTGATTGGTGTTGAAATCATTCTTGCATCTTTGTCAATTTTTTTATTTTACATTAATAAATACAACATATTAATAAAAGTGTTACTATGTACTATATATATAATTGTCCAAAACTCATTCACAAGTAATTGTCATCTTTTTTGGCCACTAGAGGATACTCTAAATGGACATCAGCTCAGATGAAGAGTCAAGACCAATAGTGCATAAATGGTTTCAAGATCAACCACAAAACTTCTTTCGAGGAAGCCAGGCATTAATGCTACGTTGGAACAATTGTATTAAATGTAATGAAGATTACATATAAAGACATACATTTGCTTTTAAGAAACAATCTTCATTCATCAATTTTGAATTATATCATGATATTTAATGGAATTTTATATAAATAAAGTATTTTCTGATTAATTTATTTTTGTATAGTTCAAAGAGTATAATATTCTTTGATAAATATATTATAAAAATTATGTGATACAACAAATAAAATTAAAACAAATAAAATTGTTCTATTTAGATACATATTTTTATTTAATGTTGTTCCATTGTTGAATATATATGGTTAGATTACATATATAATATTATTCTATTTAAATATGGAAGTTTCTCTTTTAACAATAAATTATTTAATTATTGCTTTATATATGCAATGTTATGCATATGTAAAGCAACATATTATATTTGTTTATATTTAATTTTTATTTTTATAGAATTTTTATTATTTTTATTGTTTCTCTTATTTCATAGACGAATAAGGTAGCAGGAGGACCACCGGTAACTACTGCACCACCGCCCCCAACGTTGATTAATAAAATTAAATATCAACCTGGAGGTCCTATAATAAAGAAAGATAAACGACAAAGTAGCTCAAGATTTAACATATCGAAAAATCGCGAACTTCAAAAGTTGCCGCTTCTATCTGGTAAGTCGTTATATTTTTAAAATTTCATAAAAAACTACATAATTACAGTAATAAATAATAATGCACTGGCTATAGTTAGAATTGGCTTTTAAATATAAATAATAATAATATAAAAAAAAATAATTTACTCTGAATAAATTGTAAAAATATTTATTTATTTTATCTTTTTTTATATTAATTAACAACATAATTATAGAAAGAAAATTTTATCCGTGATAAATTCGTCAAGATTTATTATTTCTATGTTTTAAAAGCGAACCATAGCTTTCTTCTCAATGATTGTCGTATAAAATGTCGAATGATTTATTAATATAACAAATTATAAAAAATGAAAACAATAGTAATAAATTGTAATGCATTTAATGAATGAATCAAAATATAGGTAGTATTACTTTATATAATTTAAAATACAATGCATTTAATTATTTTAATTTTTATTTCATTTTTAATATTCAAAGATGTATTTTAGATATATCGTAAAATGAAAAAAATAAAAAATAAGAAAAGTATTTTAACAAAAGAAAAATATATTATTAATATTTATTAAAGTTATAATAATTAATATTGCCATAATAATTAAAAATTTCATGAAAAAAATAATAACAAGATTTAAGATTGAAGTAGAGTTTAGAATTTTTCGTGAAATAAATTTTGATTTTAATTTATCATCAAATATATAATTTGTTCATTTACATTTTAATATGTTGATAATTAGAGTTGTGAAATATTTAAAAAAATATTTTATAGAAAAAAAAATTAAATGTAGTATTGAATAATATAATACAATAATTAAAAAGTAAAATTTTTTGTTATCAATCAAATTAAGATTTTCATTAAAATAACAGAAATCGTAAAAAAATTGATCTATAAATAATAATACATAAGTGATTGATGTATCGAAAATCTACAAAGATTACACTTGGTTATTACATCTTAAATGACCTTGAATGTTATTTTAATAATTAATATTCCATAATATTAAATTTAATCAAATTTATAAAAATAATATCATTGTAATATATCGCTTTATTTTTTATGGAAATTTTAATTTTTTAGTACATTATTTTATTAAATATTATAGTATATTTTTTTATCAATTATTATTTTAAAAACTCTGTTTTTAAATTTATAAATTGAATTGATATTATATATTTATCACATACATAATTCTAAAAGAGAATTAATTAATTACTTTTGTTTTTTTAATCCCGGTCACATAGGATTGCGAAAGCAGCTACGTCAGAACGTATCGATTGTAAGGCGCGGTGGTTCACGCATGCGCACGTGAGGCATTTGCGATTCCTACTTTTTTAACGTAAACAGTCCTTTCTCGTTCAAACGGCCTTTAGTATCAGCAATATATTTTCTTTATCCGAATTTGTAACTTGTTTCTTTTGATTTTTTTTTATATCTATTTAAGATCAAGTAATTGAGTAACGAAACGTTTGGAAATCTTTGTGCATTTATATCATCATACAGATATATGCCCGGTTCTTACTCGAAAGAACAGTCAGTTACGTCGAAGCAACAGATTGTTATGTGAACAAGGAAACCGGTGCGTATAGGAATGTAATTTACCGTGAACGGACCGGAAAAAGAAGATAAATTCCGGTGATAGATATCAAAAACGTAGATTGTCGAATAATAAAATGGTTCATGTGGATGGATATATTCCTTTTTCTACTGGTGGCCTACCAAAAAGTCCAAGCTTCCACCAGGGACTTGCCTTGGCTACTGCTCTATCTCGAGAATCGAATAAACCTTACTTAACCAACTTCACTTCGCATTATCAACCATTACGACCCCTATTAATCGGTAATGAAACCTCTGAAGTTTGCTTCTTATTTCGATTCTCATAATTATCAAATAGATGAATGAGTATGTATTTAGGGAAGAATAAAAAGGATATGGATAAATATTTATTAAGAACAGTAGAAAAACATAGGTTGTATGAAATGAGCTGAGATTTGAGAGAGAGATTGAGAGAGAGAAAGAGAGAGAGAGAGAACGCGCGCGCGCACAAGAGAGAAAGAGAGAGAGATGTAAACAGTTCATTAAAGATTATTAATAAAAAAGAAAATGAACAAAAAACTGAACAAGACAGGCATGATTATGATGATTGAAAATAAATAAACGATAGAGAAGATTCATAAAAATATTGAAAAAAAATATACAAGAAAAAGAAATATGGGAAAGAGTATATGGTAGAAAAAAAAAATGGAAATCTATGCAAGAATGTGAGAGGAAAAGGAATGTTATGAGAGAAAGTTTACGGTAGTAAAAGTATGAGAGAAAGAAATGTATGATAAAAAGAAAAAAAGAACATACGGGAGAGAATAATTACGAATGTATGTGTGCATGTGTATTCATTTAATGTGTACATGATTTGTTTATCAAAAAAAAAAAAAAAAAGAAATAGAAAAAAAAATCCAAGAGAAAGAATTCATAATATTATTCGAGTATATACATATGTGTATATACATATAATAGGATGTGCGTACGTGTGTGTATATTTATCCGTAAAGAAAATATGAAATTCATATGAATATATTTTGTATTTGCAATCATTGATGCAAAGTATATTCAAGAAGCATTCTAGAAAACGAGCTTTTTGTTTATAGAAATGTTGATTAAATTTCTTAGATATTTTCTAATTTTTTTTTATTCTAGAAACGCAACAAGGAAACGAAAGGGAAGAACTTTTCATCCAGAAATTACGTCAATGTTGCGTGCTGTTCGATTTCGAGTCCGATCCCCTTTCGGATTTAAAATGGAAAGAGGTAAAGCGTACCGCTCTGAACGAAATGGTCGAATATGTCACCAAGAACAAAAATGTGATTACGGAAGCGATATATCCTGAGGCAGTGAATATGGTAAGTGAACTATTTAACGCGTTAGTCATAGAAATTCGATAATAAAACAATTCATGATTGAGATTACAGATACAATGGATACATTATAAAAGTATGATTATTTTTCTAATTCGAAATTTTTCAGTTCGCAGTGAATCTTTTTCGCACTCTTCCTCCATCATCAAATCCAAACGGAGCTGAATTTGATCCGGAAGAGGATGAGCCAACATTAGAAGCGGCCTGGCCTCATTTACAGCTAGTTTATGAATTTTTCTTACGATTGCTTGAATCTCAGGACTTTCAACCTTCTATCGCTAGACGTTACATAGATCAAAAATTTGTATTGCAACTTTTAGAGTTATTTGATTCGGAAGATCCACGAGAAAGAGATTTTTTAAAAACAACGCTTCATAGAATTTATGGAAAATTTTTGGGTCTCAGAGCGTATATCAGAAAGCAAATAAATAATGTTTTTTATCGATTTATATACGAAACCGAGCATCATAATGGTATTGCTGAACTTCTTGAGATTTTGGGAAGGTAACTTTGAACTGTTCATTGTACAATATTTATTTTATTATATTTTATCATAATAAATAAATTCATTGTTCTTTTTTTTTTTTTTAGTATAATCAATGGATTTGCATTACCATTAAAAGAAGAACATAAAGTATTTCTATTGAAGGTGCTTTTACCTTTACATAAAGCTAAATCGCTCTCTGTATATCATCCCCAATTGGCGTATTGCGTGGTTCAATTTTTGGAAAAAGATCCGTCGTTAACTGAACCTGTTATTAGAAGTTTGTTGAAATTTTGGCCAAAAACACATTCTCCGAAGGAAGTAATGTTTTTAAACGAACTCGAAGAAATTCTTGATGTAATCGAACCTGCGGAATTCCAAAAAGTTATGGATCCGTTGTTTAGACAATTAGCGAAATGTGTATCATCTCCGCACTTTCAGGTATGCAATATTTTTTTTTCACATTGATGATAGATTTATATAGACTTAAAATTATTTATATATTTTTTTTTTTCAGGTCGCTGAAAGAGCTTTGTATTACTGGAACAACGAATACATAATGTCACTTATATCGGATAATTATTCAGTCATTCTACCAATTATGTATCCAGCATTCTATAGAAATTCCCGAAATCATTGGAACAAAACTATTCATGGGTTAATATATAATGCATTAAAGCTTTTTATGGAGATGAATCAGAAAGTATTCGACGAGTGTACTCAACAGTATTATCAGGTATGTTCTTTATCATTATAAAACAGGATAAAAAAATAATATTCATTGAAAATATTTGTAGGATCGACAAAGAGAAAGAAAACTTATGAAAGACAGAGATGAAGCGTGGATGCGCGTTGAAGCTCTGGCAATGCGACATCCAAATTACAATGCGACTATAAAAGGTATTACGAATACAACAATTGGCACAATATCGCAACAACAATTGGACAGCCCTCCGCCCGATGAAGATGGTGATACAGATCAGACACCACTTACATTGGAAAAAATAGAAGCGAAAGCAAATGAGGTATGACAAATCGACCTTTTTCTCGTGTCTATTAACAAATCTAAAATAAATTTTCTTTTCTCATAGGCAAAAAAAATGACGAACTCTAATAAAACAAAGCCACTTTTACGGAGGAAAAGCGATTTACCCCAAGACACGTATACAATGCGGGCATTATCTGATCATAAACGTGCAGATGAATATCTCGTTACGCCACCGGATCCTAATAATTGCTAGTCTCTACCGCAATCTCTTCCCATGTATCCTCTCTTTTGCTGCAGTGATTTTGGGAGTTAGCTTTTTCGAAGAGAGAACTAAAACAGCGATGAGTCGAATCTAATCAAGCGATCATCACATTCGACGACAACCGCCTGCAACAGAGTTTGATCATATAGAGAAGTCAACAATGTCGTAATCCAATCTTCCCTACCCTTCGTCTTGTATCAGTATTATCGAGATATATATTCTAATATTTTTCTTCGTATCTCGATAAATGAAAAAAAAAAAAAAAGCTTTCTCTCACTGCACCCAGCACATTCGGAAGATGTATCCATGTCCGTAGTAATCTATAAAAAGAAAAGAATGCTGATAACTTCCTATATACTCTTTGAGTTAATTTACATAAGATATCGCGAGAATTATGAAAATATTACATACTCGCTATCAAAGAAATTAAAATCATGAGATGTAAAAGAAACCTAGAGAATAAGGGTCCTAAGTGTGTACATATATACATATATATATATATACACACGCGCGTGCGCGCGCCCACACACACACATACACACACACATACAGATATTTTATAAATTGTAGATTTCTTGTATATGGAGAAATCTATCGCTGACAATAAGACAATTTTCTCATATTCGTAAATACACCTTTACATTTTCAAATTATTTATATTCTATGTATAAAGGATATTTATTGTTTAGATTAATATACAAAGTCTTGAATTTAAATCTCACACAATTTATCTTTAAAGATCCGAAGATTCAATTCAATAAAAGAGGTTGTCTTGCTTTTGGCGGGGGATTTTCTTCATATTATAGAAATTTATGATTTATTGAACACCATTTGCATAGGATATATTGCCATGAGTGAATACAAATTTATCACTTGATTTTGGGAATAATTTTGGCATTTTATTTAGAAGAATTAAAATTAATTATTTATTTATATTTTATATTTATTTATATTTTTATATTATATTTTTAAATGAAAAAGAATAACTTCTTGTATTTATAAAATATATGGAAGAAGTTATTTTTTTCAAAGTTTTCTAATTAAAATAAATATGTTTATTCAAAAATGTTTAGGTATTATTTAAGCATTATATCATATTACATTATTTGGCAAAAGTTAGGAATTTTTTTACGTTATTTAATAAATTTTGAGAGTACTTTTTGCATAATATTTTTTTTCCAAGTTTTTTTTATTCAAAGTCTGTCTTCGAATGATAAATTATTGTTCACTCACACTATATATCCTGTACTCTAAATAAACAAAAAAATTTTATACGAATTCGAAAGAAGTCAAAAAAGAATGGCCGCGTGCTTGATGTTGTAATAATAATAACAATAAAAAAAGAAAACAAATTTTAGTATGAAGTTTGAGGCGTTTACTCTTCTGGGCGAGATTTCCACTGATGCGCAAACGACAGATATTTAATAATACACAAGTGATATATAGCTGCTTCAAACGCTATCAGCTCGTAATTAGCGGCAAAAAAAAAAAAAAAAAAAGAAAAAAAGAAAAAAAAAGAAAAAAAAAAAGAAAAAATTGCAAAAAGAAGTGAAAAGTCGTTTTAGAGTTTAGATGAACGTGATAGCACTATTTTAGAATATGGATTGTTATAAATCTAAATATTCCTGAACGTACTACTTTTATATCTGTCGTGCCTAGATGCCTGTGGAACGCATTCGCAAGAATCGCCTCTGCCAGAGGCCTATAATTAAGAATCGTTAAACAAAAGGATAAAAAAAAAAAAAGAAAAAAGAAATAATAAGCAACGAGTTATATGTGACGTTACCAAATGGTGTAATCGCATTACGAATTTTTTCAAGAACGCTTACAAAAATGTTGTGTTGTTGCACTGTCAGTTTCATGGTTCAAAAGAAAAAAAGAAAAAAAAAAAGAGCAACATTGTATACTAGTTTTTTGCTGGCAAAGAAAAACAAGGGGGAAAAAAAATGAAGAATTTGAAAAGTTTAAGAGAAATTGGGGAGAAATTGAAAGAATTGGAGCGCGAGCGGGAATTAAACGTGTGTGACACCTGTTGGTTGATCAAATGTGCCCTCATCAATTTTACTTAGGCGTTTTCGCTATTTCCTCATGTTACTCCTGTTTATCGGAGTTTATGGAGATTCCATTTCCATATAAATAATAAAATTTAATGAGACAAAAAGAGCGATCCAAGCGAAATATCTTTTGTCTTTGCGCTGCTGGCAGACTGTTATGTTTAAACATTGTAAGGGATGAACTTGTTGAAAGATACGGTTAGCACTTATTATTAAACGAAAATTAAAACCAAATGAGATAAATATAAAAGAAAAAAAGAATTATTTACTATTTAATCATCCCTTCAGAAGGAGAATGGCTGTTTTTGTTATGGAAACCATTAAACAATATGAGTATTCTTGTCGATTTTTATTATCAAGTGCAGTGTAATCTCGATGAACCTCGTAAATTCGAACGAATTTGTTTGGATCATCGATTTTATTAAAAACACTGTATTTTACGCAACATATATTTAATAATAAAAGTATTTTTAGTAAAACTTTTCATCATGAAATAGGTTTACATTTTTCAGTAATATACCTAATTAAAAAATAAGTAATTAAATTGCATTTACTGCAATTGTGAATATAGTTTTTATTTTTTTCTTTAATTTCATATCTTTGTACCTGTATGGATTATCTAATATGGACTAATATGGATTATCGGGATTACATTGTATTTTTCAATCGTTGAAGTCAATCTAAAAAAAAGAAAAAAAAAAGAAAAAAAAAAAGAAAAAAAAAAGAAAAAAGTAGATAATAATGTTTGAGAGAAATGTCTCTCCGATAATGCATGTTTTCAAGTTCCGTCTCTTATTGCATCTATTCTTTCACTTATATCATTTAAGATACATCTTTAAAATTTACAGATTTCATTGTAGATCAGAAGATCATTCGAGTTTCTTGTGCTTAAATTTTCAGAAGACTGTTACTGGCTCATCGTTGGTTGAGTATTATCGACTTTTTCTGACTTCCGCTTTCGTATTGCGCCAAGCTTAATGATAAACAACAAACAAAAAAAATGATTAAATAAACAAACAAAAAAAAACAAAAACAAAAAAACAAAAAAAAAACGAAGAAAAAGAAAGAAAAAAGGAGAAAATGAAATTTGATTTCATTCGATGTAGGTTGTTCTTTGTAACTCTGTATGGGTTACCTCGAGTGAGTTTAAAGATTCATTTTCAGCAATGTTTTATACGTTTTTTATGATAAGAAAGTCAGCCAACAATCGAGTATTTTGTAGGTAGAAAGATAAACATATGCGATGAACGATTTAATTTATGTAAGGAAGAGCAAGGATATCCTAATAGAAAAGGAGAAATTATTATTAGGCAGCTTTTGAATCTCTAAAAATGTCTTTGTTCTTCCTTATATAAAGTTTTACGAATTTAAGAGTTATTCAATAAAAAATAAAAGCAAAAAATGGTAATAAAGAAAATATTCATATGTACAGTGACTTGCTTCGAACTTAGAGATATAAATCTACGTGTACAGAATGGATGGGACATATACAGAACTGTGTATCAATGTTCAATCAATTACAAAATTTTTTTAATGATCGCTTGTCCGGTCGATTCGATTCCATGCATGCATATATTCCTTTACAATTTGTTGGAAGCATAATTTTATAATAAATAAATCATTATAATGAAACAAAAAATATCTTTTAATTTTTATTAAATCCTTTAAGATCCCAAATTATTTTTATTTATCTTTTAAAAGTCATATTCATCATATTACAGGCAAACAGTTAATAAATTTGTTTTAGATTGGAGATATAAATAGTGTAAATAATATAAATTGCAGTTATGTAGTATCTTGAACGTGTGATTGCGTTAATAATAAAACTGCTGTAGTTTTATTTCTTTTTTTATGCATATGTATTGAGAGTAACTACATGATCCTAAGCTGTGTGATACAGACATGATACAGACAATTCTAACTGTCAATTTAATTTTTTATGGCAAAATGTTCTTAAAATACAACGTATGCTAATAAAATTAACAAAAGAACTTTGAAAAAATATATGAGAATAAATAAAATACAAATATTTATATTTAGTTTCAGTTTTACAAATTCTCCGTTATTTTATTCTTATTCTTAAAATTTTAGAAAACACGATTATAAATAAATGTTTACTTCTTATAAATATTTATTTTTGATCGTAATTAAAATGTATCAATTTATCGACTTTTTCTTTTTCTCTATAATTTTTTTAACACATTGTTTTTTATTTGTATTTTGTCTATATCATTGTTAAAATATCCTATAAATTATTTTAAAAAGTCGAAGAGAAGTTTTAATAAAAGAGTAAACTCGATTGAGAAAATCATCAGATTATAGAGGATTATTAATACGTCATACCAGTTTCATCGTCTTTTCGATCTAGTTGACCGCCAACGTGTCAGTGACTCCCAGCATTCAACAGGTATCTATACAATCGATGTATGTTTGTGTTCTGTACTATCCCCGCGGTGGCGTTGTATTAGTATTAGTGATCTGCGCTTCCTTCGAAGAGACGCTTGCGCCGGTAAGGCAGACTCACCGCGGTCCGTGGCTATCCGTTATTAGTACGCCGCCGACCGTTGAAGGTGGATGGTCTTTTGTTTATAAATCGGGCGGTCTATTGTGTTATTTTTGTTTATGTGATCAGTTTTTCTATGAAACAAAATTTTGAATCGAGTAATCGACGTTTATTGATCCTAGACATGGATGTATATCGTTCGCAAAATCATCGATAAACGAATCATGGTGATAGAATTGCATCGATAGAATTTTCGATTTTATTCAGTATTCGATTATTATCGATACTGTACGTTGAATTAGTTGTATTAGAGTATCGAATGAGTGGATTTTTGAAGCTTAATATTTGGTGGATGATACGTGTGCAGTTCAAATTGTTTCTTGATTTTTCATCATTTAAAGTTTATTGTGAAAGCGAATAATGAGCTTGTCACGAGTAGAATTAAAATAAGTCATGTGATGGAGAAAGTGTGATATATTGACGAATGTTTATACGTATATTATTTTCAGTGAAGTTGTGAATTCTACGAGAATGGTACATATTGTATGACAAAATGTAAAGAATATTTTTTGGAAGAAAAATTGAATCACAATAATATGCATGCGTAGGTATTCAAATTTATCGAAAATTGTAGAAATTCGTTATCTTTTGCAATATTTCAAAAACATTGATAATACATAGTGATTGTATATGTCATAAATTATTTTTTGTATAAAAATTTCTTGAATTAATATTTTTTTTTTGTTATATTCATGTTCCCGCGCTTACATTATCCATTCTTCTTTTTATCACCTCTCAATAAATAATTTAAGATTAATAAATTTATTTTTTAAAAAATTAATATTTCATCAAATATTTTAAAACAATCGAATAGATAGATACTCATGTATAATATTTTTTGAATTCATCCTATAAATATTTTGAATTTATTTTTAATCTGTTTATTTTCTTAATTTTTTTTTCAGAGACTCAAATAAATTTAAATTTATATACAAGTATAGATACAAAGGATTTTTATAAGAAAAATTTGAAAGAAAATTAAGAAATAATGAATTGATTTCGAAAATGATTAATCTTCATTTCATGATTTCCAATTATAGATAAAAGAAACAAAGAAGTTTATCTGAATGATATTTTTGTTGATAAAAATTAAAAATGTAAGCATTTTATAACTCTTTCATCTATCATTATATATTATCATCTTAACGAATTATTAAATAAATTATTTTTAACAGCTAAAAATTATTAAAAATATGAGAATTTCATTTTCATCATTGCCAATATAATTCGATTTATCTGAAAATTATATAGAATTACAATTAGAGATTAAAAATATTGTAATTTAATCTGCTATATAAAGCAGAAAATAAAAAAATATGCAAACAAAAGGAGGAAGATAGTATTTTAAATAAAAAAAATTGCACGTACGAGATATAATCTATATGAAAATTTTTTTTTAATAATATACCTTATAAAATTGAAAAATGATCAAGCGAAATTGAAATATAAAATAAAGTACAAAATAGAAATAGAAAATGGAAATATGTAGAGTAACATCAAATTTCTTTTTTTTTAAAAGAATTGGCAAATATTTGTTAAAAATATTGAAATTTTAACGTAAATAATTTTTATATCTGCGTTACCTCGAAAAATTATTTCAGAGTTTAAAGGATACACAAAGAATACACCTCAAAAAAAATATAATTCAAAAGTTCTATGATTGAAGTAATTTATTTCAAATTATATTTTATTATATTTCACCCAACTTTCCTTCTTTTAAAATAATCTCTAGGCAAACGAAAATTTATGGTAAGGAGTTTAAAAAAATCAAATCTAACCAAGCTCGTAAAAATAATTTTGTATAGTTCCAGAGAATATTTATTACCGAAAAAATCATATTAAATTTTTTGTAAAAATATAGAAGTAATTCGATTTTCTATGATTAAACATTTATTAAGAATAATAATAATCGTTAATAATAATCAAATCGTTAATATAATCAAATATCAAGTCAAATTTTAATCGATCGATAATTTCATATACTCACAAATATAAATGATTCTCGTGAAGTTCATTCTTCGTAATATTCAAGAATTTTATTAAGTAAAACTAGTACCATTCTCGAAGAAGTTATTAACACGGGTTATTCGATAATTAGAGGAAATGAGAGAAAAGTAGGAAAGTGAAAACAAAAACGAAAGTGTGAACTGCAATGTGCAAGAAAAAAAGTGAGTGTGCTTCTATCAAGAAAAACATAAGAGAAACACGGCAACGATGACGGAAGGCGGACCTAACATAAGCGTGAGTAAAAGATAATTTCACTTTACGCAATATGCTCGATAGAGTAAGATTATGACAATTTATGCAATTATGTATTTTCTCTACCTTTTATTTTTTATATTATCTATGTTCAATTTCCTGTTTTCTTAATTTTTCCTTTCTTCGTGCATTATATCCTTTATCTTTATTTACAGATTTTTAGAGAAATTTTTTTCTTTTCACGCATCATTCCTTCACTAAGTTTCCGCTTATAGATTCTGAAAGTCTTCCTTCTTTCAATTTTTCTCTTTTATACATTTCTTCCTTCTTTTGTCTATCTACTTTTTCACAGTGTTTCTTCCTCTGAATCTCTCCTTAGTCCTCTGTGTCTCCTTATCAGTGGATTCTCGTTTCCTTAGCCTTCCTATCTGGATCTCCTGTACATCTTTTCTTTTCCCTTAAAGTCTCTGGTTTTAAAAGCTTCCCTCGTACGATCTTTTTTCTCATACTTTGAAAAGATTCAAATTGAATAATTAAAAAAACGAAGATGGTACCGTTTCATTTATCATGGAATTAATAATTATTATTATCCTGTAAACAAGGAAGAATTGAATTCTATCAATTTTTATTTATGAATAAATAAATAACAAATTTAAGTATAATAAATAATTTATAAATTTATTTACGAAATTAATTGTAATATTTTTAAATATTTTAATCTATTTATGATTATTTTATAACCTGATTTTATTCATTCAATATTTGATTTCAGAATTAACGTCAATATGACGTTAATAAACAAACAAATTTTATTTAATATAAGAAGAGATAATTAAAAAATAGTCACTTTTTTATAATTTGTATCATTTCAATGTTTCAATTAACGAAGTTAAGAAAAAAAAATATAATGTCGCGCTTATTGCACGATAACGGGAGCCAGCGTTTTCATTTAAGAATTTATGGAGGGTGGAGGGTGGTGCTTTAATCTTGGACGGGGATGAACGGTTTTAAACGGAAGGCCGAAGTGTCTCTTAACAATTTCAATGATATTACACAGATCGTTATACACACTTTTACCCTGAACTTATGGCGTTATTAAATTGAGAAAATGACTTTAGTAATTCTCCAACGTGGGTACTCGTTTATCTGGATACCGATCATCCGGATTTTTGTCTTATCTGATAGATTAAAGGCCGGATAACCTTGAGATAGCTTCATTGAATTTTTAAATATCAAAGAATTAGTGATTTATTCGTTTATCGGATTCCTCTTCTTTGTTTCGTGTTATTTTATTCAGTAACATCTTCTTTCTTCTTTAGAATTTAGAATTGTTACAATTACTAATGGATTCTCTTGAGTTTAACCGGAGAATCGAGTTTGGGTCATTAACATTTTTCCCTCGCTCATTTATTATTCATTCAAGGAGGCTGCTTAAACTTCGTGAATCACTACATTCTTTTTCTATATAAGATATTCTTTGCATTTGCGTTATTATTAAGCAATATTTTAAAAGATTTAATCAGAAAAGTTACGAATCAAATTACAAATAAACAATTATTTAAAAGAAAAATAACTTGATTTCTATTAATAATTAATATTACAATGTATAGAGTTTTTGTTTGTTTTTAATATGTATCGAATCAAGGTTAAGATATTTTTAATGCACTTTTTAATAAATAATTAAATGAATAATGTAAAAAAATATTGTAACAAAAATATGTAACATGAATGAAATTAAAGCTTAATTTTTAAACATTTAAATTTTGATCATTTAACCATTTACATTGTGTTCCTTCGACGATATTCTTTAATGTTTCTACTTGAATAAATTTTTAATCACATTTTAATGTAATCTATAAAATCAATCTATACTTCTGATTTATAAAATCAATATGTATTATATATTACTATTATTAATTCTTACGTTTTATTAAAATTTCCTATATTGTAATACATGGCAATCCATTTAAAACTCACATTTTAATCTAAATATTGCTCGCATCAATCTCGAAAGAATCTGTATTTTTCACAAAAGTTTAAATTTTGTTTCTACGTTTTCGGTTTTTACGAGTATTGAAGTTTGGAAGTTGGTTTACGCCACCAATTGTCCCTTGAGTCCGACTACTTCTTGTGGACAGCATGTAGACTTTGTGGCTAGTCAGTGGTCACTAGTGGTCACTTTCTCCAAAATCGTTTCTGGCGACTATCTAAACCATTGTAGATGTTTCTGAGGATTCTCTTCCAGTTCCAATTTCTGTGTTCATCATTGGTGGAAAATAATCTTTCACGGGCAAGTAACTTGGTATGCTGGAGGTATGCTCCTTTGGGATGATGGAATTGGAATTAGAAAAATTTCCACAATGCAGGGAATAAAATGTGATATTGGAGGAAAAATTAGTAATTTTCGTTCAAGGAAGAAGAATATGAGAAAAATAAAACAAAGGGTGTCAAAAAAATGTTGGAAATTAAAAAATGCTATGTAAAAATAGTAAAATAAATATTGCAGTAATATAAGACAAGAATAAGAAACGAAAAAAGGATTCCAAAGGGGGAATTTACAAGAATAAAAAATGTAATTGCAATTTCAGTAAAAAAGAAATTTGTGGAATTAAACGAACAATATGCTAAGCAAAGAGAAAAATAGGAAGACAAAAAGAAAACAAAGAATATCCCAGGATCAAGCAAAAGCATCAAATAAAAATAAAAATCAAAGAACGTCAGTTGAGATGATATAAGATAAAGTTAAATTATAAAACACACTTGTCGACGTGGAAATTGATGATATACAAATATAACTGATAGTAAATGCGTATATCCAAAGTGTTAAAGACTAAAACAAACGTAAAAATTAACATAAAAACGTTATTTAAGGCTTATTTAAGTTAGCAATTTTTTAAAACAATTTAGCTGTGCATCGTATGAATTATACACGGAATTATATAATATTTAATAAAAATGTTTATACTCGCTTCATTTAACAGAATTTCTAATTGCTTATAATTTAATAAACAAGCTTTTTATATATTAACTTTTATATTTATTTTGATTTTTAGAATTAGCCCTTTAAAAATGTTTCATGAATATGTTAACATATGTACTTATATTTATATATTCATACATATACATATATATTTATGAACACGTTTAATATGTGCACGTATGTATGCATCATTTCAATATAAATGCTCTTGCTCATACTATAAATGTAACGTGGGAAACTTCATGATGAAAACATAAGATCAGTGTATTGTAAATTAGTATCTGTTGCAAACATGTGTTTAATATATTTTTATATTAATATGTATTAATATTATAAATTAATAATATATAATAATAATAATATTATAAAATAATATTATTAATATTAATATGTATTAATATTATATTATAAAAAATAATAAATGTTTAATAAATTTGTGTGTGTGTGTATATATATATATATGTATGTATGTGTATATATATATATATATATATATATATATATATTGATAAAATTAATATTTTTTAAAATAATAAATATTTATCAAATATATTCGAAATACAAAAACCGAGAAATTCTAAGAATTTCTACATTTTATCCAAGAATCTTAAGAATTCACCAAGAACAAAGAATGTAACAGTAAGAATGCTAAGGAAACGAAATGATTAATGGTATCGTGGATCCGTGAATTCATTTTTTGGATTAATTAAAAATGAGCACAGACTGATTCGATTCTCGAAATTTAAAACGAACCTGGAAACACGTAATTATAATTATGAGGGAACGTAACGGCCCAGTTTTCCAACAACAGGAGTTTTCATTAGGGGACAAACAGTATTCCGAGCCATTCATTATCGCTTTATCTAAACCTCGTAACAGTTCGAGAGCACTTCGCAATGTGTGCTCTCTTGCACAATAGAACTAGTACGCAATTAGCCAAGTGTCGCTCTAATAAGGATTTGTAGGATAGGTTGGGTCAAGCTAAATCGGCTTGTTTACCGTTAAACAGCTGGACAGACCATCCGGATTCGTGTTTCGACTGGTGAATGTCACAGAGTTCGCATTATGATGAACAGCGATTCGTTTCTGGTGTTTCTCGAAATTAGTTTATCCTGGAGAAACCGTGGGAAAAGTTAGCTAATTTCCAGTGGTCTCCTAAATTGAGAATTTTAACTCTTTCTCAAATAATTATTTGTTCACAGTTTGGATTGTTCTTCCTTTAATCTTGTTTTTTAGAAATACGTCACATATTCGAAACATAGAAACCTTGGAAAATTTTAAAAATATTTTTTTAGTTTTGTAATTTAAAACCATAGATAATTTAAAGGATAATTTAATATTAGAAAAAATCACTTACCAGAATGTTTTTTGAGAATAAATATTCAGTAAATATTTAATTATAAAATTTATTTAATAATAATATCCATTTAAGTTTCTATTTCGACTTCAAATTCATTTTAATTTGTACAATTCATAATCATTTGTATAATTCATTATCATATATAGTATTTAAAAGATAAATAAAAAGATAATATAATTAATTTTAATTGTTTTTACTTTTTCACTACACACTACTCAATAAGAATTATAATTTAAAAACTTGCGAAATTTCGATGTTTCGCCTTATATTCTGGTTAATTCAACAGCAACCGGGTTAACCATAACTCGTTCCAAGATCCAGGATTAAAATACGTAGGAAGTTCCGTAAAACTCGACCGATTATGAAAAGAAATTTCCATTATAAATTCTGTTTATCTTAACTTCCGAGTTATTCCACTTATGTTTGTTCTCTCGTTATATTGGAATATTGGTTAGATTATTTCTTTCCCAGTTTTTCCTCGAATCTTTTATTTTCTTCATCTTGTAACTGTTTCGTATCTGGAATATATCAATGATAAGTACTTATTAAAGCAATGTCTTTAATTTTTGTAATTTGTAAAAGCTCGAGCGAGATATATTTTATGAATTTCTCTTAGCTTGATTTTCAGCGATGTACCATCTTCGCAAGGAGGTAAGTACTGAATGTTTTTGCACGTGTACGATGGAACCGGTATGGTACAGTCGGTAACAAAGCTGTCATCAACCGACCGAGTTGAAATCTTGTCGTTTCGAGCGTTCGAAGTTAACTCGCGTCACAAGCAGACTTCGTACTTTCATCTTCCTCGAGTTTAACGTCTTGTGTAGTTTCACGAGTTGACTCTTGTTGCTTGCCTATGTATCTGGTTTAGTTGAGACCTGGATTGAGTTGAAAAGAGATACAGTCTACTCTTTACTGGATCGTCTTATCGGTAAAATAATTGAAATACCAGGTTGAATCGCGAATTTCCAGTTAGAGGACGATTAACAGAAACATTTACACTTGTTAGATACAATAATCTCGTCTTTGTATTGGATCTAATGAGTTCAGAACGAATGCTTTGTCTCGAAAAAGAGATTTCACGGAAGCTAAATTTCATCAAAGGCAATTACAAAGTAGGAGCATAGAAGTAATAGAGGATGAAGTCGAAGTACCAATAACATTTGCTGGAAAGTTTTTGGCTGAAATTGAATGCCTCGAATATACGTAAAATTCGATATGCCTGTGCATCTACTAGAGTAATTTTCTTATTTATCTCACATAAAGTATTATCTATTATATATAAATTATTATTTGTTTAAAGATTATAAAATTCATTTAAATCATAAAATTAACTATAATTTTTCAGGAAAAATAAAAAAAAATTGATTAACGATAATAATAATTAGCAAATATAAAGATAATAATTTGGATGCAAATGTAAAAAGTTAGAGATAAAAAAATAAAGAAAAATTATTTTTCACGTCACATCAATAATCTTCAAATTTAAAATCCTTTAATATAGGATATTTTTTTAAAAATTTTATTTTTAAGGTCAACTTGATATTGAATAGAGATACCACTCTGTATATACAAATACATACACGTATGCATATACGGGCATATACGCGTGGTACTATTTCTTCGAATTTTGGGATTCGTCCAAATTGGATCTCGCGTATTTAGTGGAACGAGCATGGCTCCGGAAGGAATTCGTAGGTACGCGCTTACACGTACATTGATAACAAAGTGTACGTATATTGTGAACCGGGTCTATCTACAATAACCGCGAAAACGAATGGCGATCCAGCTGTTTTCTTCTCGCCAACGCGTCGCGACCGTTCCCTCTCTCGCCCACTACGTGGTTTCAACCCTCTTTTCCGCGATGATCTCTGTCCAACCACAATGTAATTCCGAGTTATTCGATGTATTCCATCGAATTACGCATTTGCTACACTTTCTTGTAATAATCCGGTCGAATCACTTTTGTTGTTGGAACATCGGCCAAGTAATTCCTGAACGAACGACTATCAGGGAGGAAAAAGGAACGAGCGAGCGATGTTGATAGGGATCTACAGAATGAAGAAGTTGTTATCGCAAATTATTATATTTCTACCGATAAAGTTTAATATAAAATTTATTTCGATTTTCTTATCTTATCGAGTTTCGCTTTATTTTTGAAATATAAATGAAACTGTATTCATTGTCTTTTATTTTTTAATCATTATTTATTTTTTTCTTTTTACTTCTGAAATTTTCATTTATAGATATATGAATCTTTTATGAAATTTACGAAATGGTTTATTCGTGGTAAGTTTTTGCTTCTTTTTGATTAATTCGCTCTTCTGTTAACCAAATGATAAATTGAAACTATATATAGTTCAATTTTTATCCATAATTAAATTAAATAGGAAATCTAAAAGGTTGAAACTTGTATAAACAACTGTCGTAAAAAAACAATCGTAAAGAGAAAAATTTACTCACAAGATGAGCATGGTAATCATATGGATGATGAACAGACGATTATTTTAGCTTTAAATTGATTCGTATAATATTGGAAACCGATGAGTAAAAAATATATTTGCACTCATCCTTTGTATAACTGACCTAATTCTATATCCAATTCACAATACGAGTCAATACGAGATAAAGAAGAAAGGAATGAAATAAAGTTATATGCAGTCGCTGATACTTGATTATTTATATTCTTTATTCTTGACTGGCACTGGTATATGTTTCAACTTTGGATTATCTTCTCTTTTTGAAATGAATCTTTTATTCCGTTTTTTTGACTTTTTCCTTTGCACTATCACTCTTATACGTTATCTAACCACGTAATATTCTCTCCGCCATTCTAATCATGTATCATTTCTCTGACATTCTTTTGCATTGTTCTTTTCATTTCTTTGCGTTTTTCAGTCAGAAGTTGTTCGTTTCATTCTCTTGCGATTGAAAGAATTTGTAATATTTTCCTATTTTATTAGGCAACCAAGAAAATTCTGATCGCTTCTTTTATGATAAAAAATAAAATAAAAAATTATTTATAAAATACTGCTTTCTACAAAGAATTGTAAATAATCGATGAAATTTAAAATGATGATATATGATAAATTAAAATTATTCATTTATATCTATTGTATTCATTTACAATGAATACAGAGATTTATTTCCAAAAAAGTTATCACAGATAAATGAAAATTTTTTTATTCTCCTGAGACCTTTCTTATATTATTAGAAGATTATTATACATATAAATTATAGAATCTAACCAACTATCTTTAAAATTAAAAATAGAGCGTTCAAGAAAAGAATTTCATTTCTAAAAATCGTAAAATTTATAATTTATAATGAATAAAAATTTATTTTTTTCCATAATAAAAAAATCAACAAAATTTTCGCGAAATTAGATAATTTGTATCTTATCCTATCTATCGGAATATCTTCCCATCTCTTTTCTTTTCCTCGTTTAAAGTTATAACCGAGATAACCATAGTCGAGTCTGCCTTCACGATACACATTGCCTTCAAAGATTTAGCGGACTCAGCGTTTTTCGAGGAAACCGCATCATAAAACTCGGGGGGGCTACTTTGCCCTGGGGGCCTTCATTTAACTTCTCATAGAGCAATCGGGCAATTTGAACGTAATAAAAAAACTTTCCGTCGTGAAAGTGAAACGGGTGCTAACTGGAACGCCAGAGTTTGGACAGAGAAAAAGGTAGAAAAGATGGGAAGAAAGGAATTGGAATTGTGATCGCAAAGGAGAAGTATCGAGCTATACGCAGACGTGGACGTCAATGGCGAGACTCGAGTATTGCGCGGGAGGGATACGAGGGATTAATAATGGCATAGAGGCGAAAATAAACCGCGATTTGAAATCGTATTGTCGTTTCCAAGGTTGGAGAACGCGATAAATTCTAGCAGACTCGTTGCTACTTCTTTTTTTTTTTTTGCTTAGCCAAGAGATTCGTCGAAGAAAAATGGCTTCCTGCTTGCAACACGACTTAAAAAGGACGAGTTAATCTCATAATATCTGTGGCGAACTTGGTTGAAAATTAATCTTGTAAGTAATTAGCGACCCTTGAATGAAATGAACGATGAAAAAAGGGATTTTAAACAGATTATCAAATGTGATTATTCGTTTGAAAAGTTGAAAAATTTTATAATTCAATGTAAGATGGAATATTCATATTGCTCTGATTTGATCGTATATGCTGTGTGTTTTTTTGGACAATTTTTAACTTTACTTTCTAGAATCGTATTGGTAAAATTTTTTGATATCGAAAAAATAAAATTGCAGAGAGATATTCGTATCTTTTTGATATCGATTAGGAAATGTGTTCGATCATAGACAATTTATATTCCCTTAAGCGTTGCCTTTTTCTTTTCCTTCCTTTTTTCAAGGTTTCTCGTTCGATAAAAATATTTTGTCTCGAGATTCGAATTAATTGTCGATTACTCTCGTTATTTATCCATTCAAGTGGAAATTAAGAGTTTCTTTCTTATATCACTGTTCGCAAAACAGCGTTTCGATTTCGATCTTTCTTTATCGATCGAGTTCGATTCAGTTAAATCGTAGAAACTCGTTTGCATAAAATCGGATCGAATCGAGATGATAACATGATTGAACGATTCGAGTGTAAACGAATGAAATTGAAACGGGACAACAAACTTGAAGCAGCCGTTCACCAATACTATAATCCGCCGCGAATAGAAGCAATTTAGCATAAACAATCTCATGAAAACCAATCTACGTGACATCATTGATTCGTTTTAAAAAGATTTTAATTAAAAAATCATTTTATACCTACTCGCCTTTGTTAATCAGATTTAAAAAAATTCGAACATTTAATTTTTAAAAATGATTAAATTTAAAATTTAGATAAAAAAAAAACAACTCAACTTCGAAAGTTCAAATTTGAAATTCAAATAAAAAGGCCGGTTAAAATTTTACGGTTTTTCCGTTCGCGTATAAAATTTCATTCGTTGCAACTAATCGATCGATTTTATACTATCCATGTATTTTTCGTCGGAAGCGTACATTCAAGCGTAGATTCATGATTTTAAAAAAAATTATGTTGAATCAGGTTGGAAGGAAAATTATTCTTTCGTCGAATATTCGTACACAGAAGCGGTTCGTAACTATAACGCGGTTGGAAATCGAAATGAATAAAATCAAACGAAAAGCTATTCGAGTGTTTTCTATGCTTCGAACATGGTTACGAATATACATTCTCTCTTTCGTTCTTGTTGAAAATTTTAACGTCGATAACTTGTTTAATTAGTAAACGGAAAAAGGAACGAGAAATAAAAATAAAAAAGTTAATTAATGAATTCTAACTAACGAATGTTTGAAAAAAATTGTTGCATCAAATTAATTCATGATGGCGTCAGCTTTTAAAATAATTTCTGTTTTGGATTTGAAGACGATTCGAGAAATGTTCGAAACCAATCGATATATCGATTCGACTTATTCGATTTCATAAATAAGATTTTTATCAGGCTTCGATTTATAAAAATATTTGCCTCTACAAAAACATTCTTCTTGCACGATTCTTTTTTATTTCGCTTCATTTCATCTCGATTCGATTCGATTACAAAACTCATGCTTTGTTATTTGAAAAGAAAAAAATTATTGATTTTAAATAACACATGCAACAATGTGATCAACTTTGAAACCTTTATATTTTTATAATAATTTTGTTTCAGGAATATGTTCAAAGAATTTTAATTAAAAGTTCTTGCATAATTATTAAACAATAATGCAAGAACACCATTTTTTCTTTTATTGTTATGAAAAAAATAAACAAAAGTATATCTTGAAGCGATATATGTTTCGACAAAATTTCACAATTGGTTATTTTGTTTTTAATAATATGTATATAGAATTTTGCAAATGTAAAACATTAGCTTTAACGAATATCTTTAAAAAGCTAAATATATAATATGTATACGTATATAAAATTTATAAATATAGTTTGCATAGAAGCGATTGTTAATAGTCGCTAAATTTATCGGTAAAAACGCTGTCATTCATAAAATTTTTGAACACATCCATTACGATGAAAGCAACAACAATTTTGTTGTAACCAGTCACATTGTAAATCGTCGAAATCGTATGAGTTTCGTTTGAAACATTTATTTGAGTGAAACGCTGAAAAGTGGCAATCATGTAGCACTTTTCACTCTTTTTTTCTAGTCTATAGAAATATTTCCATAAGTTACTGAAAGGTTTCTAGTTCTTTTTTTTACATTTTTTTTCGCCATTTGCATGCGTAATTTTCTCAAAAAGAGGTGTCGTAGTGATAAAATGTCTCGTGAAAAATACTTGACTGCGCGTGCATTGCGAATTTTTCACATTGATATATGTGCGATATATCAAATAGAAAGAGAAAAGCGCGTCATGTTGATTCGTAAAACTGCGTTTTCGAGTCAACCGTTTTGTCGATGTGAACGCAAATGGTACAAAGTCTATACATACATTGCGAAACGTTTGATAGAATAATTCTGTTATCTTATATTGAATTCTTATTCTCGAGACGGAAACTTTGTAAGAAAAGAGTAAACAGTTGTCTGAATTGTCTTGAATTACTCTAGAATATTAATTACGCAACAGAATTTATTCTCTTGGACAGTTGCAACGTGATAAGATCGTAAAATTAAAACTGAGAAGTTCGAGTAACGTGCCCACTTGCATAAAATTAAAATGTAATTTTAATTTTTTTATAAAGATCATATTCACAATGAGATTTATTGTTTTTATTTCACGTTGCTCTTCAAAGAGAAAATTACAACATCGCTATATTTTTTTTCTAATAGAAAGGATTCACATATTTCTTTAATCTACGTTCAAAATTAAAATTCTACTTACGATGTAGCTCATTTACTAGAACTGCAATTCTCACGCAATTTAACGTTTCATTATACATTTTAATTGCGCGTTTTGCCAGTATTTATTTCACCACATTGTCACCATATTGTTTTGTGTGTAGTCGATATCTACTTCATGAAAACAGGCTTCTTCTATTGGCAGAAATGTAACAACAATGCAAATGTAACCGTATGGACAAACGTACTCGTTGCGAAATGGAACAATGATCCATGAAACGTTCAACCGGAATTGATTGCAATGTTCATTCTACGGACTACGATTTCGTATAACCGATGAAAATTCACAGGGAGAAAATCGACAAGATTCTACCAGTGCAGTGACATGTTGCACATGGTGAAACTTCTCCTTTCTACGGGATCCAAGCGCGACGATTTGGCCGAAGTAAGCCGAATACAGCCGAATATTACCGAACGACAACTCGCATGAGAAAGACTGAGAAAGAAGGAGTCGCGCGATACTTACGGACGTATGATCGTATGCGCGTATTCGATCGCTAGTTTTTTGTATCGAAAAATTAATCGCGATCGATTTTTAACAAGTTGATTCGTTTCTATCGAGAAATACGAAATTTGTGTCAAGCTGGATTAATCAAGAACATATTGAACATCGTGGATGCCGTTTCCAGTCCGGTATTTCCGACACGTGAGCGTTCACTTTTCTTACTTTCTACGAAAATGCGGCTTTGTGCTCTTGCTGTCAATTCACCTTCTCTCGCAGATCGCATTGAGGTTGGGTTTCGTATTGGATCGATTTAATAGGACGAGGTTATCCACATGTTCGTATGTCCTGTTCAAGACTTGTTCGTTTCTGTCATATCAGGTATTTACGAAATGAGATAATTTGCTGGTTTGGTTAATGATTCTTTCGACATTTTTATGGCAGTTATTCGAGACAAGTCAGCATAATTCGAAACAGATATTTGTCGAGGTATTTTCTGATTTAAGTTAGTAAATATGAAACGATTGATTCATGTTTCCAAGAAAAAATTATTGCTTAATTAAAGTGTAATTTTCTCGTGTCATAATTTTATACGGAATTTGAAGATTATTTTTATACGTTAGAAAATTTCATATCGAACTATTAACACGCATGCGTGGTTACCTGTCTTTTGATCGACTGATTGAACCGGACAGTAGAGAATAATGAAAAAAATAACGAATATTAGAAACGGATAAGCAAATCGGACTCTTCTTCTCTTCAGAATACAAATAACGATATATTAATTTCTGTTTCGCTAATTCTTGTTGGAAATTTTTTTAAACTTGTCATCAAATAATTATAGAAAATAATTTAACTATTTGAAGCGAGAAATTGTTGAATGAATCGTTTGAAACGATAAATATAAGTTCCAAAATTGTAGAATAAAGGATTATTTTGATTTCCAGCTTTGTTCGAGTTTGATTGCGTTTCACTAAGAACGATTCAAATTGCTCATACGTTTTTTTTTCAGATTACAATCATTATCGAGTGACTCGTCGGATTGCATTCTTTTTCGATCTCTATTGAGACGAACGCTTCCGCAATTTTTCATTTCGTTTCTCTCTGTTATTTGACGATTCTGCGATTTCTTACGGTAAAAAATATCATTTTTAAAATTCTTAAATTTACGTTGATTTACTAGAATTTAATTTCTACTTTGAAGAATTTCTTAATTTTATTCTGTAACAGTTGCCACGAGCTTAAATTACTCTCTAACTGCTGTGTGCTTTATGTGACGTCAAAAGCCGCAGGACAAAGCTATGTATATCCCAAGAAACAGCGGCTTCAATCTCTTGGATTAATTAGAAAGCTTAATTTTTCATTTTTGAAATCTCGTCCAATTTATGCGAATTATTTGTAAAATGAACAGCGAAGATATAAAATTTTCAATCTTTCTATAATTCAAAGAGTAAGTTTTTCCTTTTCTTGAAATTTTATGTTAAAATAATTCTTATTCTAAGTATTACTTCTTCAAAATACGATTTACAATGATTTCTTTGAATCTGAATTTTCAATTGTTTCTTTTTTTATCTTGATAAATCAATAGGGGAAATGTGTTTTAAAGTGTTGAACGAATGTCTACGTTTGATTAATAAATGATGGCTCTACCACTGAATGCTTTTCATACCCTTGACACCGAATTCAATAAAACGATTACACGGAAACAAACGTGAATGGAGGGAAAATACGTGAAACATTCGCATTCCAGTGAGGCTGCATGTAAATTCAATTGATAATCACGCTATGGGAAATTGTGTCTCCGTGAAACAAGAGTTTTTACACTGTTGACGATTCGATTTGCAAAAAGAAAAAAACATGGCTTCTCTATGCTTCATTTCCATATCACTATCTTATGGACGAAAAACTCGAATCTTTTTAAAATTCGTTAATCCACGACTCCCTCGCAATTTTCTTCATTTCGTTAATCTACGATTCCCCGACAATTTTGTCCATTTTAATTCGAGATAACCGTTTTCGAAAATTGCGGTCGCCTGAAATTAAAAAGTTGTACCATTAATAACATCGCGATGCACGAAGCAAATTATCGATGCTGATATTTGTATCGATATATTTGTAAATTGTTGAGAGTTTTATTTTACGATTTGTATTAGGAATAACGATGGAACGAACGAATTTGTTGCAACGGATTATGCAACGACATTGGAAAACAGGTTTTGTGTTCCTATCTCGAACTGGTAGTATTCGTCAGGGTCGAATTAATAGATTGGGCAATGTGCGTGTACGTGAAAGTCGCCAAGGTTGAGATGTTAACAAAGACTTTACAACGACGATGCACCGAGCTGAAAGATTGTCGCAATCTATTCTCCTATTATTGGTCTATTCTCCTATTGATGATATCTTTGTAGGAAAAAAATGCAAAAGGAAAATTGCACCGGCATTAGAAGCAATTCAATTCTACGTCAATTCGCACGTAACTCGTCTTGAAGGATAATTTACGTAACTTATATTAATGATTCATGATTATTATTATTATTATTATAACGTGTGATTTTCTCGTTCATATTCGCCTCTTGTGCTCATCTTTTAACGTTTTCATTGAAATTTCACGCGTATTTAGTTTACAAAACGCTACCACTTCTATGAATATAACAGAATAGATTAGAATTCTGACGAGACTTTTCACTTTTAACATCGTATTATCAGAACGAATAATTAACCGTTACTAACAAGCTTCGCTTTAAGCTACGCTAATTATCCCTAGTTACCGATATATCGAGCAAAATTATATATATATTCGTTATTATATACACCATACATGTTTAATGATTAATTAATACAGCGGGCCAATGCATAATTGCAAGTATCGCGATCATAATATCCTGAAGAGTATTCAACAGCGTGTAATTATCGCGCGGTACATCAATCGTGCCGACGATATTGCTGAAAAAACGATTCAAAGCCTCGTTGAGCCAAGATGGAAAGTCTTCTTTTCCTCCGTATTTTTTCCGCCAATTTAGAAATAATCGAATTCGCCGCGCCGCAAAATCAATTACCGACCGAGCGAACGTTTTCACGGCGAAACTGTCACAATGGCCCGATTCAATGACCCGATTCGAACCTGTGCGAAACAGGCATCAAGTCTCTCTCTCTCTCTCTCTCTCTCTTAAGGGCGAGCGCATCTCTATTCGCTTGGCTGGCTTTCACTTTAGGGAGATACGGGCATACTTAATTGCATCCTTTCTCCTCGAGATGCTGAATACCGAACTACCTACTTAACCGTTCTTAATATCGCAGTTTCACGATGCGTGACTCATCCTGGCTCATCTTTTCAAATTCGCATGGTGAAATTGCACGTCGAAATTGCCTCCGGCTTTGTAACGTTATCCTTAACCGTGATCTATCCTCCTGGTGAAATTCGTGTTTTATAATGATTGTTGCATTGTCTCGCGATTAATTTTTCAGAAACTTTCATAGAATCGAAATCTTTAAGCATATTCAATTATCGCGTTTCAACTCTCGAGAGTGTAAATTTTAGCAAGAAAGTGTGCATCTGTACACGATATCTGGAGATTCGTTTTCACATAATCGTCCGAATTTCGGATATTTCAATTTTTCAAAATTCTTTGCGCGAGATTGGAAATTATTATCGCTCGAAATATTGGGCGACAAATCTTATTACGCTTGAGCTCCGACTCCGTAAAAATTTTCACGTGAATTTCGAATCCTCGGGTATTCCAATTCATGAATAACCAAGTTTTTAAACACCCGAGTATCCATCTTTTTGAATATTTAAAAAGTGCTAGACTTTTTCCGCAATTCATTTTCGAAATAAAATTTTCCAACGTGCCCCGTTCTATTTACTTTTCAACGACACGATATATTCTGAAACGCAGATGGAATGGTTAAAACTATCTAACTTGGACGAGAGATCCTCGCATTAAAAACTCACCGAGATATTCAAGTAATATTTTTATATAATTGGGAATATATTTTAATGAAATTGATTTACGAGTAGAGTTTGCCATCCCTCCCCTTCCCCACAACTTTCGCAGTTGCGAGAGTCCAATTAAAATTCTGTAATTACAGTAACTCCGGGTTCATTCATAATGATGTTCACGGACCGCTACTTACTTTCTTTTTTACACCCCTTTCGAATGTACATACCGAATATATATATACATTTCTTTTTCTTCAATCAACTGCAGGAATACATTATATATCTCTCTCTCTCTCGATATCTTTATATGGATAGCCGTTGTTCGATATTGACCGATTTACAAATGGCTGGAACACAATACGCCGTTTAAAATATATTTAAATTTGATGAAAAAGCGGCGACCTCCGAGCGGGAAGAAAAAATTGCAAATGAATACGCGTTGATGGATGGATATTGCGTCATGCGAATCGAGAAGCACTTGAGCTGGCAACTTCTTTTTATCTTCTAAAAAAAGAAAATACGACGAAATGAATTTGTTATCGCGTTATTACGCAATTCGTAGGATTATCCATTCCATTGTGTCAATATTTTGCAGTTAAAAAAATAATTGTCATGATTAGAGATACGTGATTATATAATTTTATATATATATGTATACATGTTTTATAAGTTCGGGATCAGGGAGATAAGAGAGTGATTGTTCGCCAAAGAGTTATGCCTCATTTCTTGCGTATTCGAATTCCGTTATCCTTTTATGGGATGACCCGATAAATCTTGGTCGATTGGTGTGTAAATCAGAAAAAATGGTTAGAACCACTTTAAAAATGGCGGTGGAAAGGTTCTCGCCAATGGTTGTATCGATCGTTAACTCGTTGATTTCCCTCGACGAAGGTATAGTTTCGTCAATTTAGATAAGTGAAATTATATTGGGGGGGTTTGGGAACTGAACATTTTTCTTTTCAATTGATCATTCCGTTTAATCGAACCTCCTTCCATAAACGCCTTCCATAAATCCAATCTTTTTTTTACTATTTTCTCTTATTCTTAAATTTTTAATATACTTTATCTCCTTATCTCGTTAAATTACCATTTGAGATTCGAAAGGATTTAATCAATTTTCTAATAACAGATTTATTATCAAAATCGATTTTCACATTTCTCAATCAGACGGGTGGAAAAAGAAGAAGAAGAAGAAGAAGAGGAAGAAAGAACGAATTATTTAAAAGTTTAAGGAATTTCTTTAACAACGTCAACAAGAAGTTGAATCGATGCAGCGTAAAATAATCCTCTCGAAGCATAAAACAAAGTGGATACCGTTATAAACTATCCGATATCGTTTCCCTTTGTAAACTTTGCGCAACCGGTGGTAGTAAAGCCCCCTTTTAAAAATCATTTGTTAAATGAAATTCCGCGATAAAAAAAAAAGAAAGTCTTTCCTCATCCGTGGGGCTTCCCCTCCCCCCTTTCCTGGTAATGGATCAGCCTCGAGGGAGGTTTAAATTTAATTTTGATAAAAGAGCCTCACAAGCATCGTTTAACTTTCACATTTAAGGACACGAACGAGACGAGATGTTACTTTTCCAAGGGTACGGAATCGAAAATGCCCCGATGTCCTTGCGCCACGCCCGGATATTACCTCACGTTTCACCTATACGTTTCCTTATCCTATCCGGAAGCAGCCTCGATCGCGCCCTTAAAAGGGTTATATACTTCATCAATTCGACATTATTGCATACGAGATCCTCGTTAATTTTCGCAGATCACGAATTTTCCATCTTTTATACATCCGTCTCGAGATTAAACATTTTATAGCGCTCTTAACGTTTTTCATCTGAAAAGGGGAGGGGACCATTCTTGGCTCTTACGAACATTTCACGTTCATTGCGCGGGTATTAAGGCTTCTTTGACAAATTAACGCGGGGGAAAGGATATTGGAATGGAAGATTGGAAGGTTTCTGTCTTTTGAATTTTGTCTGTTATTTTATAAACACATTTCCAAGTAATTTTCGATACGGTTCTATTGTTTCAGACTTATCGAGAAATTTATTCGTTAATTCTAAATAGTCGTAACTTTTACTTCTTTCTTTTATTATAATCGATAATAAAATTATATTGCATGGAGTTGAAAGTTTATATTTTATAAGGCGTTCCATGGATTATTTTTCTGATATTATATACTTAGATTGCAATAATTTGTAGTAGAATTTAAATCTCAATTTTCTATAGGATTATGCGAAATTATCCGAATTATAATTATTATAAAATTTTAAATTTTATTCGGTGCAAAAATAAATTACATCGTATTAGCTTTTCATGAAATTTCCACGATACTTTTCTCCTCTCAAATTGAAAACTTCAAATTTGCAATGTGCCAAATAATACGTAAAGTGGATTTATCAATAAGCAACAATTTTAAAAATCGTTCCTTCCTACTTTCGACTTTATCTCTACATTTACGTAATTTCGGGCGAAAAATTATCAGGAAAAGGAACAGAGTAAGCTTGTTATAATTAAAAAGATGATTATTAAAAATATCAAAGTACGATGTCAACTTGAAAGACCACTCCTCGATTATTTATCGCGAAATTCGTGAAATTTCTGATTCGTGGAGAATTCACGTCTGTGCAAGTTATCCGGATGCCTCTTCTCGGATGACTGCTTGTTCACGAGTAAGCCACCGTGGTCGGCTAAGGATGCCATCCTTTTCACCTGGATATTCCTGCGCCATCACGCTCCATAAATCTAGATCTCTCGAAGGTTTCGCGAGAATCGCAACGATTCTTTACCCATCTTGAAATACATTTGCTCTTTTCTTATTATTGTACGGCGATGGGTCATTTAATTCCCCCGGAATTTCTTACTGGTTGTCGCGGTCAATGGAAAAAAATTTATCCACCGTGATAAATCACACGAACGATCCTCTCGCGGGGATTATACTATTTTTTAAGTGGTCGAAGGATCGTTGGAGAATTTATGGATAGCGAAGGAAAATGAAATCGCGCTGGTGAAGCTCGTGTAATAAAGGGTATAATAAAACGGCGGGATCTTCAGAAATCTCGGGGCGGCGGTACATTTCCATTCAAAAGTTTTGCCTCGTGGCTTAATCGAAATCCATTTCATATTAAAAAGACGTAATGCTAACCTAGAAAAGTTTACTTATATATCTCCTATTCCTGCTTATCGATTTATTTGATTTATTTGTACTGAATTTTCCCCAAAACTCGTATACATCGCCAGTGTAATGGATCTATTATTTTATTCGACGCATTATTCCCGGCTCGAGATGAAAAAAGATAGTAAAGTTTTCGCTTCAAATTTAAAAATATGAACTTGTAGAAACAAGAGGTTTGCAATTTTCTCTCTGTTATCATGATATTTCTCCTTTCAATTTGCGGGAAATAATTATTTTCGTTATTTACCCATTCAAAACGTTGTATCGTATTCAAAAGATACAACCAATCGAGTCAATGTTAAAGTTTTGTTCGTACTTTCAAAAATTTCGTTATCTATTCCATTTACTAAAAATCTTCATAACAATACTTCAATTTGATAAGAATTAAGCGAAGATTTTTCGTATCGTGTTGTAAAAGAAAGAAAATCTCGCAAAGGAATTAATCGCAATTAATTCAACGAAAGATCCTAAACTTTTAGACGTCCGTGTATAACTATCGCTCTTTCGCCTCCTTTTTCCTTGCCTCGAGCCAGATAACCGGAAGCGTTGATCCCAGGAAAAATTCTCGCCGCAGTCGACTGTAATGTAATCGCGGAAGAGAAACCTCACTCGGGTTAGAGACACCCACGGCTCGTTCTTTGGGATAATTGAAAACTTCTATCGGTCTCTTCTTTAAACGATCGCGAGCATCCAAAGCCCCTTTCACAAAGCGACCCTGTACAACGAAGCACAATTCGTAACCAATTAATTAATTAATAACCCGGAATTATTCGAAATCCCATCGAAATACAAAACATTTTTGAGCAAAATAAAAATTTAAGTTTAAGAATGGAATGTTTTAATTGACAATCTTCTCGAGGAGAATTGTGTTGAGATTGGCTCATTTGTTTTCTTCGGTTACAGTTGATTTCCTTTGTTAAATTTATCGTTAAATTTAAAGTAACACGTGAAATTGATCATGCATCGTGTTACAGAAGAAGAAAATTACATGAGAAAAATTTCATCCCATTCGTTTAAAACAAGGTTTAAACGAAATTAATCTTATATTTCCATTTCAAATTCGATAAAACCGATTCCCTCGATCCGATCTATTGAATTTTATTACGTGAAAGAAAGACTCGTTCAAGTTTTCTAACGAGTGTAAGGGATAATTTTAAACGGTTATCCCTCGGCGAACCCTCTCTCCTTGCCTCTTTGAGCCATGCGTTCGAAGTTGATCGCCGTCTAAGGCGATCCTCACACAGGAAAACGAGTGAAACGGGACGATGGATCGATCTTGAAACGGATTTGCAGGGCGATTGGCGTGGAAATCGAAATGCTCGCGGAATTTTCGATGTAAAAGGTGATCCAGATTTCGTCATCTCGAAAAACGATTAATTCCTTCTTTCCATTCCCCGATAGAAATCTTCTTTTCCGAGCTAATGATTCCGGAAATATAAGAATCGAAATAGCAGCGCATCGACGAGTGCAATTATACTGCTTACTCAATCCTTTCGTCCAATTTGCGAAAATTCTTTTCTCTCTCCCCTCTTGATAATTAAACTCGTCTTCTAATCCGCGAAAGACCGATGAAATTAAAGAAAAAGAAAAAGAGAGAAGCGTTTCCCTCGTGATTTATCGATCGGTTGGTCGGTGTGGACGGAGCTTAAGGCGCTCTCTTCCACCAAACGCGGCCGAGGAGGAATTGCGCGAATGAAGTTCTCATCAGGCAAGTTAAACGTCGCGTCGCGTTGAAAAGGTCCCGAAGGTAAACACGAGAGAGCAGGAAGAATTGTTACGGGTCCAAACAGAATCCGGTTTCCAGGTCAAAGGAGGAAAGAAAAACAGAAAAGAGAGAGAGAGAGGAAAAGAGAAAAAAATTGACACGGTTATATCAAGCGATAAACAGCGGAAACGAGTCGACTCTTTTGCACCGAAAGAATTATTTAAACGCATTGTGGCCGGGATGCGTGTTTCGTTTTTCGAAATACGACGACGAGAGACACGTCGTACGCGTTTGCGCGTTATGCATATGAGATACGTTCCAGAGATATCTGTGTATATATATATATATACAGCTGAAAATCTTACCCACGTACCTTCGAATCGAATTACATATAGGTAGATGTTTTCGCGCAAATCGGTTCAACACGCTTCGAAAAAATTATCGAAAGTAAAAATAAGAAAATGTGTGTGCAAATCGAGGCATGAAATTAATTCCTACTAACATTGCCATCGAATATTGACGATAATATTCATTTTACTTTCTATTTATTTAAAAAAGAAACACAAAATGATTAATCGTTATAATCACGTTGTTCGAATGAAACAACACTTTTAAATAAAGTCTAATCGTTATTTCCAATCCCTTTTTAGCTTCATCCGCAATGTTTCTTTAAAGATTAAAAAGTATCCGCGTTTAATAACGATTCCAATTCTTAAATAACATCTCTAGCAAACTCTAGAACTCTGAGTCGGTATCCATTGCATCCTCGTAAACCTTGCAAATCCACTGCCTCCTGTCCTTAACATCTGTCGGTTTCCTAACTTGCCCCCGCAAGAGGCACCGAGTGGACACAGCTTAACCCTCCCCTGGCTCGGTTTGGTAATTGTTCCAGGACCTGATGACGAAGAACAAGCAACGGAATTGGCGGCGATTTCTGGCCGGCTGCTTGGTCGCCGTGGTCGTGCTCGGCTTGGTCATCGCGGCAACGGTTCTTCTAACCGGAAGCCCGGACTCCTCGGCCTCGAGGACCCCCCTCGCATCTGGTATCTCTCTGGAGGAGTGGCTCGCGGGCTCGTTATCCCCAAAAAGTTTCAACGGGACATGGATCACCGGTAAATATATATTTTTAATCAATCTTCACTCATAATTGGGAAATCTTAATCGGTCCAAGATTTAACAGGTCGTTGCGTATAAAATAAGTAACTTTGCTTTGATGAGATAAATATCAATCGACTGTTTTGCAATTGGAACGATTTACAACGTTACAGTTTGTCTCTTTGTATAGAATAAAATGCTCCAAGATCGATACCTCCATCTTTCCAATAACACACGATTTCCAATTTCGATACCGCGCAAAGATATTACACCGCATTACACTAACCCAAAGTATCCAATACCTCTTTCATCTTTATCGAACGTAACGCGAGAAAAGGAAAGAAGAAGACACCCTCCTTATTACGTCTAAATTTAACTTATCCCACGATCTATATCGAATGGTAACCGTATTAAACCCTTGAAACGCAGATTTGATCGCGCATTCGGGGCGATCCGTTTCCAGTTCCAACAGCTTAAACACGGGAGAGGTGTTATCGAGGGGATGGACGACAAAGATTCACCCTCCTCGAAATCCCGATTAATCGCTGAAATCTTTATTGTGGCCTGCCGACGGTTTGCGATTGCGAGCAGGGTGGAGGGGATTTGACGTGGGCGCGGTAATTAGGGGATCACGGGGAGAGAATCGTCCCCTTGCCGAGGGAGGGAGGAGGCTCGGTCCATTGCCGCAAATTGAGGGGTTTCGATTCGCCGGCTGTATCTACACGCTACCTGTGTACCGGATGGCGCGACGTTAATTTCCCTCCGCTTATACGGGCCTATCGATTTGCGCCATTACACGCACGGCAAACATCATTTTCAGCAATCAACGAACCTCCCCTCCGATGAATCGAGAGTTTTTCAATCTCTCTCTCTATTTTCTTCCCCTCTCAAAGGAATCTTCTTTCCTTCGCTCGAATTCAATCGAAGGAAGGGCGAAAGGAAGACGGGTGGCCGACGTTTCGAACGTTGTTTGGTTAATTTTAAAATTATTTTTATTATCAACGTAATCTCGGTTTGATTGGTTATAACGAGTTTTGTCACACGCTGACAATTCGTGTAATTATCGTTCGCTCGTTCCTCGAGTTATTAAGTCTTGCGTCGTCTTTCCAGAAATCTTTTTTTTCCTTCTTTTCCAAGAAGTAATTATTTATAAAAAGATATCTCGATAATTTTCTTTTTTCGAGTTGTGGAAATTCGTCCAAAGTTATTAAAATATTTTTCGATCTGCGATTTTTAATTTAATCCTTACTCTTAACTATTTTCAATTTCCATTTTTACGTAATCTACGAACCATCGATTCTTTTATGCACGATCATGCGTGTGTCGTAAGAAAGAGCATACTTCCTGCTAATTTTTTCCCTCGAACGATCTCGTTTCGTTTTGGGATTAGCGGCCCTCTTTTGTCCCGGTAAATGGCGAAGCTTCCAGCGAGTTTGACACTGGTTGTTCGAAACCATTGTCCCGAACGTTTCTAAGGGAAACTTCACTTTCACTGGCCTCCGTTTCCAGGGAACAAAGATTCCATTCGGCGAATTAATTCCCCACCGCCCTGTTACCAACTTAGAAACTTTCCCCCTTTGACGATTCCTGCGCCAAGGAACATCAATTCCCTACGTGGAGGCATTCCACGACTCGTTCAACTCGGCCAAAAGTGCATACTTCGGCCTCGTTTTCTAACAAGACCGCTTTGTGAAACGTTGAATTACCGGTGTGTAAAAAAAAAAAAGGAAAGAAAAAGTAAAAAAAAGAAGCGAGCGAGGTAAGAATAGGTCGCTAATTGAGGGAAGGAAATGGAGAGAAAGAGAGAGGATCGCCGTTTCATTCCTCTTTCTCCAGCTCGGGACAAGGCATTAATCACGTTTCCATTAGAGGAAGTCTTGGAATTTAGAAATATATCATTAACCACCGGTTATATCGGTTTATACAACCGTGATCATCGAATCGTTCCGTGCAAATCTTTTCCCCTCCCCTCTCTTATTTAATCCTCGCGTGAATTATTACCGGCAAATTACTCTGTCAAACACCGTTCCTTCTTCCTTCCTTCCATGCGCGCACGCACGATAAACTTTCAAAGATGCAACCTTTCACCGAGCCTTCGCTCTACCGGATTCCTTCCTTTCTAGGTCTATTTTTAGTCCCGAATTCTTTCCCAGACGGGGGATAAGGAGCGGAGGTGTTTCGAAATCGGTTGCGTAATCGATCCGCAAAGGGGATCGATCCGTTGGAGAGATGACACCGTCACGTGGCCCGCATGCCGTCACGTAACAAGTGATACGAATCGTTCTGGACAGAATTTTCTGGCACGAGAGGAGCTGGGACGGGTCTCCTGGCGAGCTGCCTGACCCCTCCTCTCCCTCCAATCGTGACACTGGCGAAGAAGCTGGCGGTTGATCATTTCGGAATGCCGCTTCTCCAAAGTCGAGTGTCTCGAGACCATTTTCCCCAACCTTCCTCTTTCCATTTCTTTTCGAAGAATTTATCCGATTACTCCTCTCTGTACATCAGTTTTGTTAGCTTCGAACTCGATCAAGCCGATACTTTGAAAGCTCTCGATCAGATTAGCGATCGCTGCGTTCTTATCTTTGTCTCCCCTCCTCTCCTGGCTGCATCAGCCGCGGATCCTTTGAAGCTCGTTTTCATCCCGTTGAATTTTTCTTCGCAGGGGACGAGAAATAAAAATATTCTCGTGTATCTTCCATCCCTTTTTCCACGAAATTTTTCTCGAAACGTGTGATTTATGCAATATCTCTGGTTGGAGGGGGGAGGGGTTCTTCATATTTCACGTTGCTGAAGCGTATTGTGCGCCGTGGAAGGCTTTTGAAACGCGGCTGGGGACTTTTCGAGGAGAGATTCGGCTCGTTGAAATTTGACGCGGATTCCACTTGGATAAACTTTTTTCCTCGAGCGACATCGAGTATCGAGTAATTTCGAAATGATAATTTCTTAAGAGGAAATGATTGCAATTCCAGCTTCCCTTTCCTTCTTAGTGGATTTCTCTTACTAATAATAATAGAATTACTCTTCCACGGGGCGGTAAATTGAATTTCTCGCTTGTCGTTACATGTTGTGAAACGTATTATCGTACGAAGCTATCGAAATATCATATTCGAAATTGGTCAAGGTTTCCAGTAACAAGCTCGTGTAAGTGAATCGAGACGATATTTATTGAATATCATGATATATCTCTCGAATATATAAATAAATTTTATTTTTCAAAAAGGAAGAAAAAAAATAATGATTTTTATTTCCAATATATATATATAAAATGAATCGTCATTATTTGCAATTTATATAAATTTGAATATTCGTGTTGTTGTTGATTCTTTGAGTTTTTATTTATATTTACATATATTATTACACGTTTGCTTTTCTAGCCTGCTAAATCATCAACATTTTTAATCTCCTTTATCCTTTTTATCTTTCCCAGTGCTTAAAAGCATTATGACGAAAAGAAAAGGAGCTGGAAAACAACATAAAAGAATTTCTCGTTCCACGATTAAACGAAACTTTGAGATATCAACTACAAAATTTCGCTTAACAATATACAGTACCTAAACAAAGGAACAAAAATGATAAAAAAACCATCGTTAAAAATATATTCATCATTCTCCACGAACATTATTCCACGTTTACAAACGAGCAACAGTTCTCTCACAAAAGAACGTGCACGTACGAAATTCCCACTAACATTCCGCATCCTATCCAAATTCATCCCAAAAATTTCAAGATTTTACACAGGCAACGCAACAACAAAAGGCTCGCGAGTTTTGCATCCCAAAACTTTTATTCCCAAATCAATCCGCATTCCAGCAAAGAAACACGATCATCCCCTCCCCTTTTCATTCTCTCGTTGCCGTTTCAAAAATCAATTTCAACCAAAAGAAAAAAAAACCCATCGTTAGTCCCATTCTCTCTTCTTCGTACCTTTTGATTCGAACCTCCCTCCCCTTCCTTTCCTCTCCAGAAACTCGTTCCGAGAATCGTGCTCGTGAAAGAAACGGGGTGACAAGAAGGGAAGGTACGAGCGACAAGTTCCTCGAACAGGTTCCTCCAACTAACTTCTCCATCCCGTTTCTTTTTTTACGAACCCTTCAACCCCCCGTGAGATCAAAGAAATAGTCTCTCGCGAACGTCTTCTTTGTGACAGGATGCGCCAACGTGTGCGTCCTGAACGAGTTTCAACTGCTGTTTACGAACTCGCTTGTTTTATGTTTTTGCGCGGCTCCCCGGGAGAAACTTGGCCGAGGATCGTCTTAACTTATGCCGCATTATGCTCTTCCTCCCCCCTCCCTCGTGTCTCGTGCACGAACGAGGCTGTATCGCCGTTTTAAAAGGGGGAAATCTATCATCGAGGAGAGGGGAAGGGGTTTCTTGTTGATCTTTTGGAGGAGGTTTTCCTCTTCGTTTAATCCACTCAGTGAGCAAGTTGGCTTGGCACTGTACGATGATTCGAGAGGAAGTAATTACAGAGAAGAATCGCTCTGTTTGCGTGGAATATTTAATACGGGGGCGAGGGTGACGTTTCCATTGTTCCCGGTGAATTGAATTATTAACGGAATTAGGGTTGGAGATTTATTTCCAGGCGAAACGAATAATTAAATTATTAACGTTGCTCGAAATATTTGTTTCATTTGTTAAATTAAAGATTATATGTATAATTTTGTTGTTTTTTTTAAATTCTTGAATTAATTTTGTCATCGTCGTTGTCTGGCGAATGAATTATCCGAGAAGAATAATAATAGGATTTTTATTCTCTTCGCAAAAAGATTTTATGTATTCAAGAAATTGGCAATAAGCGATACGATTCGCGCAAGAACAACAGTTTTAATCTCGAAGAAATTTTTAAAATGCATAAAAGAAAAGTTTAATTAAAAGAAGAAAAAAAAGAAAAGAAGAAGAAAGTTCTCGTCTGTCCTACAGGGATTCCTCTCTTGCGCAACTGCAATACTTCATTTCCAAACTTTTTCGTCCAATATTCTCTTCCTCTCTTCTCTCCCTGGAACGCGATGGATAGCATTTTCGAAGCGAAATATCAATGATCTCGTACGATAAAATAATACAAGCGTTATCATTAAAATTAATTTTCAATTCCAAGATTACATTGCTTCGAAACTAACCCGATATCTTTTTAAAGAAGAATTGGAAGGGAAGTAGATCGTAACTTTGCCGTGTATTTTAACTCGCTCGCTACAACTTTTCCAACGGCCAACTCGCCAACGTGTGACCCAATGTATCATCAATCGTCGATTCGATGCCGCGCCGCTTCATTCTTTTCTTTCTTCCGCGCTCGATTCCTCGATTTTTAGGTCAAATAGAGTGCAATTTGTCGAGGCTATTCTTGGAAGAATCGGGGGAGGAGGGAAACAAGTGTTTGCGAAATAAATTGAAAATATAAAATGAAAATTTCCTCGGGTTGGACGCTCGTTTTTTGGTAGGAAATGACTTCGAGAAATGGCGGCCTCTCTCTCTCTTGTTACATTTAGCACTATTTTAGCACTATTTACTAAACGGCTTTGCTAAATCAATCTAGAAATTATATCTAGAAATTATCAACGTATCTCAGTTGGAATTTTTAAATTAAAAATTTGTCCACTTCCATTCGACAAATTCGATCGAAAATTAAAGACAAATTGGATCGACAAGTTCCATTTATTCTTTCGAATCCGACGTAACACTGCTCCTCGCCTCGCTAAAACTATGTAACGCGATATTCCGCTTCGATGAATAGTCGTCCTCGGGGAGTTTAGAAAAGGGAAGGAAAAAATTATTCGGGGCAACGTTTCGTATCCGAATAAATCTCGAAACAATTCCAACGCGCGCTCTTTCAGAATTCGCGAAATACGCGAGAACAAGAGGAACGAGGGAGAGGGACGTAAATTTTTCGAAACGCGGGGAAAAATAATCTTGTAATTATTTTTTTCCGCTTGTCCTGCACGAGTGAATTAAACTCCGCCGGAGATCGAAGAAAAAGCAGGCGGGGAGGGAAGGAGAGGGGAAAGAATGCAGGGGGAGAAAAGAAAGGAAAGCATTCTCGGCAGCAACGTTCTCGTTTCGTATTTACCGCTTCCCCGCCGGTCTCCAACGATTCTCGGGTGAACAAAAGGAAAGGATTCTCGGGCGGAGGGAAATTAGAGAAGAAATTCTGCGGGCAAAACGGGTCGAAATCGGGCCGTGAGATTTTTCGAGAAATTTTGGAAATGCACGACGATGATCGAATCTTGGCGTCTCTCCATTGATCCGGTGTAAATCTCCAAAGAATAGAGAAGATGAAATTTTCGAAAATTGTTTACGATTGTTATTCGAGAAGTTAATGTATCTCGTTTAAGAGATTATAAGTGAAATTTTGCAAAAAATAATTACGATCGATATGGACAATATTCACGAAAGTTAATTATTTTTCAACTTTTTATATTATACGTATATATATATATATATAACAAGTATAACTATATTCTGTTTTGATACAATAAGTATACGTTGAAATTTTAATCGCGAAAACCGACGAAAAACAACGATTGTTGATAGAATATCATCGGATCGATCGCGAATTTATTATTTTTTCCACAAACATGGGATCGACAAATTTTACATTAAATTCGGATTAACAATTCGAAATATCCCCTCAATTTTTTACCCCCATTTTTCTTCTCTTACGAGCCGAGAAAATAGTTTGTTTCGCAAAACATCACGAGTTTTTCTCCCCCCACGAAAAAGATAAATATCCACGTCATTCATTGTATTTCGACGTGTATCCCGCAGCAAGAAAATCGTGGCCTATAACCGTTTTTCCCGGGCATTAGCCACGCGTGTTGCTGACGCACGGCGGAACTGGCCCACCTAGCACAGCTCCATCCGACGCAGAAACGCTAAATACGTACGAGATCACCACAATTTCGGGGGTGCTGCGGTTCCAGCCGAGCGTGAAACTCTCATCAACCACCATAATCACCGCCCTCTGGTCTTCCTCCTCCGCTAACGCAGCTATCCTGCCCGACCTTCCTCCTCCTATTTTTTCCAACCTACCCCGTTCCGTTTCCATCGGTGTCTCGAGGAAAAACTAACAAGCAGGAGCCCGAATAGACTTGTCGCCGTTAATTTTTGAGAGAGGGCGGCTACCTGGGGGGAAATCCACCAAAGGTTTCCACGGAATCGATCGGCATTAATTTCGATCCTCCTGTAATTGGCGAGCTCAGTTTCTTCCACAGATATATTTCCCCTCCTCGGTTTCGGCTCTGATCGCGAAAGATGGCCCGTTTCGCCCGGCCATTTCTCCTCGTTACTCGAATCGTGTAACCTCTTCCTCTTCTTCTCTCTGGGCTCTTTGTTTTTTATACTTTCCTCTCCGATAACAATCACGGATGGAAATTTTGTTAAATTTCGGAGGATTCTTTTTTCTCTCTCTCTTTTTTCCTCCGCTCCCTTGGCTTGGATTCGAAAATTGTTTATTGCGAGAGAAAAGGGAGGGAGAAATTCGGTGCGTAAAATGATGGATTAAAACGGCGAAAGCGAAAATGTTTCTCGTCCTTTTTTGAAACGTATGAACAGCGTCCACGGCTTTTATGCGCGTTGGAATGTTTTTGGTGTTTCTACGAAATGTTTCAACTCATTATGAGGCAACCAATTTTCATTCGTTGAAACGCGTCGTCCTCTCTCCTCATTTTTCGAATATTTTTAAAAAAGGAAATATCGTAAACGCACGTGCGTCCAAATTGAAAATTCTCTCTCACGTTTCAACATGTTTTTCTTTTTATTTCGCCATTTATAATATCGTATTGGCAACTTGTAATTCGTTTCTCCAGAGACGATTAAATGTAAACAGTTTATTTAAACGCGTTTCTCGGGTTGAAAAATTTTTACACCGGGAAAAATATTTAAACTCTGGATGCGTCTGGAACCGAGTAATCAAGCAAACATCACGCGATTCCTGTTGCTAGCCAATCAAACATTACGTCAGATTAGGGGATAATCCTACGATTAATCTGTATCGATCGAAATGCTGGTAAATACTTCCGTCTGGTTGCACCAATTGCGCGAACCGCACTAATTATGGACAATCGATCTCTATCCTTGGAATAACTCTGCCGATTACATCGAATTATAACGACATTTTATTACGCCTTCCTCCTGTCCTCTTCTTTTAAATTTTAAATTGAACCAATCGTAATTTCCACCTCTTCTCTCGCGTAAAAAAATCCTCGAAATCTCTCGAATTCGTCCTTCGATGCCTCCCCCTCTTTAAACGCTGTGCCGATTCGGCGAAATAAAAGAAGAAAGAAAATTTCCAATCGCCCCTTCACGTCCCCACAAATTTTTCCTCTCTCCCAAACTCCACCCTCATTTCGGATTCCAACCTCGTCCGTCCGTCAATCGCGACTCGGATTTCCTCGTATCCTCCCCCAACTTTCCTCGCTTTTTTAATCGCGAGAGAAAAGAAAGCTCCTCGGATGAATTTATATCTCTTACGATCGGTCGAGAGCCGTAATTGTTTCAATTTCGCCGTTCAACGATCGACGACGGCGACCTCGAGCAAGCCTCGAAGCAGACAGAATTCGAATAATAACGAGTGGGAAGGAACCACCTCTACTTCTCGAGCATCTGGTGTCGTTAATTAAGACGCGATAGGGGAGGGGAGGGGTAAGTTTCCAGGTGGTAATTGGTAACCCGGAGCAGGGATACCTCTTTCAGAGCCGTCGGCGCGAAAGAAGTCCCGAAGAAAACTCGAACAAAACTGTATCATTCCGGCGAGAGCGCGCATAATGGGCGTTGATTAAATCCGCTTCTAGCTGGGGGAAGGGGAGGGACGACGCCCGAATTAAAATAGCGCGAAGCTGCCTCTCCTCTCCCCCCAGTTTCGAAACTTCTCCTCTCTCGACCGATCTTCCGTTCCGCTTTTCCTTTTGGCAACCAAAATCCTCTAATCCTCTCCACTGTTTTTCTTTCCTTCCCTCTCTCTTTTAATACATCTTTCTCCCCTTTTTCCTTTTGCTTTGTTTTGGTTTATTTCGTGCACATCAATCGTTCGCCATCAACGATAAGACTTTCGTTCCGTGTCGAGGATCTTGGAAGTTATTAAACTTTCCTTTTTGGGGTTCATTAATGAGGTGAATATTGGTATTAATTTTAATGCGAGTTTTAAGGGGTTTAATTTACTAACGCGATCGTGGAAATTTTGGAACCGCTAGAATTGTTCAAGTTGTTCACTTTACGTTGTTACTCTTTTTTATCTAATGGCTTTCGCTTATTTCATCCTAAATTTAGGAATACAATACATATTATTAAGAATTCACTTCAAACTAAATCAAGCTAAATCAATCTTCCAACGATTAAATGAACGCTTTGATGTTTAATTGGATCTCCTGCCTGTTTTTTTTTTTTTTTTTTTAAATAAAAGCGCTCAATCCCTTGTAAGTTGTCTCATTCAAAGTGTCTCGCTCAAAGTAACCGCAAATTGTGCCGTTATATGTATATTTATTGCCCGAATCGATCGAGGCTTTGTACCCGAAGAAAAGAATATTTGCAAATGAATCGAAAAGAGAAATGCGGATTCCATAATTGAAATAAAATGATTTCCTTCGATTCGGTGGATTTCTACTAGAGCTTTTTCGAAATAAACTTCGATCAGTGATAAATTAACGATCGAACAATTACGGTCGGTGAAGAATTCTTACTTATCCTACTAATAATAATGGATTGTTACGAAAACTGTACGATAAATCCTGTTTTACGCGTTTTACATGTCACGAATATGTAAATTAGAATGGATTATATATGCAACGATTCTTTTAAAATGTATCTTAATTATAAAATATTTAGACTTTGGCGCTTCTTTATTTTTATATTTACTGTAAAAAACTGATATGCATAATGTATTATTAGATAGATAGATGTATATTGTAACACAATATATGTATATGGAGATTGTACGTATGGAACTTTGAAAATAATATAAGATAATTGAAAATCTCTAATCGGTTGGAACGAAGGGCGATTTTTAAATGCTCGTTTTTCTTCTATTCATTCGTGGTGAACAGTGGAGGATGTTGTTAAAACGTGAATTTATAAGAAACAAAGATCGGTAAATTTTTTTCATTGCCCGGATTTTATCGAACGATTTTCCAACGAATTCAAAGAGAATTCGTATTTTCGAAGGGATACATGACCCCGTTAAATTCGATTCGAACGAGGGATCGAAATTCTAGGGAATATCGCAAATAATTACAATTATTAAATCGATTGTGAATCGATTCGTCAATTGAATTTGATATGGGGTTCCAAAATATACAAATTTTGTCGTAATTTTTTTTTCTCTTCGATGGATATTAACTTGCGCGGATAAAATATCATTATATATATATATATCTTTTATAAAAACATCCTGTATTTGCCAATCGATCGGATATTTTCCTCTACGAGGATGAATTAAGAGCAGTAACGTTTTATTTAATCGATATTCTCCCAACTAAAATTAATACTACGAATAAAATTTCCTTCTTTCACCGATTTGTCTTATTTAATTAAACATCTATTAATAATTAAAATCCAAAGTTGACAAATTAATTCGGCTTAATTTAATCTCAAATTTCTATCATTATATTCTCCCGCTACACGTCCCATTTTTGTAATTAGGTTTAATCAGACTGGATCCCCGGTTTTTAATTTAATTTCTAACTGAGAGAAATTCTTTTTTTTTTTTTCCATTTATGAAAAAAAACGAATTTTAATTCAACTTTCACATATAGACGATCTTCCTTCAAGACGTTGAATTAAAAAAGAAAAAGAAATTATTTAAAAGTGAAATGGAAAAAAAGATTTATATCGATCCGAGTAAAAAAAAGACTCGCTTCAAAGCTATCCAAGAGAAGAATCTTTGTCCACGTTCTCTGAAAAAAAGAGGCTCGTAAAGTGTACAGGATTGGAGGACATTTTATCGGTCTCCAACGTTTCTCACGGTATCCGAGATATTAAAGATTAGGATATGATTTAACGATAAAGTATTGCCCCGTAATTGGCTCCCGTTTTTCCGAATTTCAAATTATTTCGCCGCTCGAAGGTTAAAATTTACGGGAAAATCGACTTATAACGATTTATTAAAATATATATAAATTCGAAAATTTTAACTCTCTCCTCTTTACTTGCTCGCAAATCCCCAAATTTAATCGAAACAGCAAAACTCTTCCAAACCAAATACCTTCCTCGTAATTTACACAGAGTATTTCACCGCCTCCTCTCCTTCTCTCAACCACCCTTCTCGCCAACCAACTCCCAAAAGACCAAAAGAGGGGGAGAGGGAAAAAAGCGAAGCGATCCATCAAAACCATCCGGATAAATCTTCCTCCCCTTTCCTCCACAGGACTCCTCTCTCGCGAGGTGCGAAAATTTATTCACCCTACCCTCTTTCAGAAATTAATAAGCGTTGTTCGAGGGGGTATGATCGAGGGCCGAATACGTAAATTCCGGGGGATCGAGGGCCGGTGGTTTTAACGGCCGTAAAACCGTGTTTCCCTCCATTATTTCCAGGCACGTGGTCGTGTTGGGAGAGGCACGCGATCGCGCTCCTCGAGGGGACGGTTCTTCCCGCAGATGTCCGTAACGGCGAGAAACAACAACGCGTGGATCGTTGTTATCTTCGGGTAACACGAGCAGCCCCTTTCCTTTTCTTTCCCCCCTCTTCTTTTCCCTTTTCAACGCAGAAGAGAGAACGTGATAAATGTGAATATATTGTTGGAAGTGGATTAATTTTTTCGAGTTATGTAACGGTGGTCGTAAGATTAATTAAGAATGGTAAACGAGTTTGGTTGTTAGAAGAAGGGAGGCGAGTTGGACAGGTCTGCTTTAAGAGGGCGATAGTTGTGGTTTATATATGTGGCACGATGCGCGGATGATGATGTACGAGTAACGATTGGATACAAGGGAGTTCCATTTGTAGAAAACGAGGTGGTTCGGCTTGTTTGGCTTGCGCGGGGACGCAATTAGGGGTTGGGAACATGGAGGAAAATTTTGATGCGGTTGTTATCGCGCCTTCTCTTTCGATCCTTGGCAAGGGAAATATCGAGGGAGGAAATTTCCAGTGCTCTTTCAACCTTCTTTATATCATTCTTTATATAATCAACGTGAATCATTATTTGAAAATTCCCATTTTTAAACATATCGATAGTGTACGAAAAAACTCTCGAATTGAACAAAGTTTCGCGAACTTATCGCTTAGAAAAATAACCATCTCGATCCAAGGATTTTCGAGCGACCACCTCCCCAAGAAACGGCCACGGTTCGCCATTTTTCACCTCTCGGAGAAACTATGCACCGTTCCCCTTAATCTCAGCCTTGTTATCGCGAACGTTTACGAACCGAGCATTTCCCTCGGTTTACAACGCGCCGTTGAGAGGTCCTTATAAAAGCATGCACACACGCGGTTGCTCGTTCCTTTTTGCAAATGGCGTCGTTCCGCCCCAATGTCCTCCGTACTCCATAAGCTGGACGCGGCCGTCTACTTCGCCTCTTCTCTCGCTTCCTAAGCCCCCCCTTCCCTCCCTGCTTCGAGAATCTCCTCGACAAAACAGCTCGTTAAACGAGCGAGAGGAAAATTAAATAAACCCTGTTTCGAGAAAATCAACGCAGCGGCTCTCTCCAAGGCAAATGCTATTCGTAGGATGTGTGTCGATAAGAATGAAATGATCGTCGCGAATTGTTCTTCCAATTTTTCCCGAGAGACGAACACACGAGATCGGAATTTTCGCAAAATGTTAATCAACAAATATCCGTTTCTCTCCTCCTTTATTGTTTCTTTTTTCCTCTCGCGAATCGAGCCATCAATTTTACCAAGCAAAAGTGGAACGGGCAATTTTTCACGCCATCGCGCCTACCATCCAGCGTCGATTTTCCTAACGAATCGCTCGGAAAAAATTGGCAAACTGGATGGAACGCGAAACTCCCCGCGGCTTGTCTGTCTTCCACGAGGGGAACAAGTGTCGCGCGCGAGTATACCGTGTTAAATTTTCATCCCCAATCTTCTACTATGTATGGGGAAGAAAGAAGGGAAAAAGGAAAGGTAAATATATACAAAGGGAGAGAGACTGCGTTATCAATATTGCATCGGTATTTCGGAATTTCCAAGGCGAGCTGGAATTACGAGATAATTTCCTGGCGAAAAAAATTGCTTTTTTTAAAAAGCGTAACATTTTCTTTTCCACGATTTTCTCTCTTTCCTAATTTTTAAAGTTAATCGAGGGGAGAGAAGACGATCGATTCGCAATTTCTCCTTACGACTTCTCAAACGCTCGTCGATGATACGAGGTTGATTTGCATAAAGGCGAATGGAAAAAGAAAAAGAGAGAGAAATGGAGGAAAATGAAATTATGCTTTGAACCGGTCGAGGGGGAGCGAAAGCTCGATCGAGTGTAATTACCGGCGCGCGAACGCCATTTATAAAATACTTGGCGTACGGTCGATCGAAGAAATATACAGAACGGCCCGAAATTGAAATGTCGATCGACGCACTAATAATATCCTCCTGTTTCGTTAATCACCAAAGTGTATTCCAATTTCTCTTCGATTTTCGAAAATCCTCCGCCTATTAATAATATATGCACACACGTTGGCCGGTGTATAATCGCTGGTGGCGCCAGCTGCGTCGCCACCTTCGAGCGCGCAATCGATATTTTTCGGGACGTTTCATCGATTTAACTCCCGGAACACGTACGGATGTATCCAATTTCACGAGCTTGTTATATTTCTTCCATCGACTCTGCCCCTCCCTCGATTAATATGCGACGATACGCACGGAGGAGGAGCAACGAAGGTGGTACACAAAGATGGGCGTTTTTTGAATTCTTCCCCTCACCTCGGGCTGTTTAATGGCGGCTTAGGAGGAGGAAAGAGAATCCTCGAAAAGAGAGGGAAAGAAAATCATTTCGCCTGGCTTCAAGGGAGAGGCAAATGACAAATGTTCTCGAAACGTTCGACAGAAATTATACGCTATAAATTATACGGTATAAGTTGCAAACTTGAAATATGCATTATATTTAAATTATGATAATGACTCTGGTCGAGTCAAAGCTCCCAGGAGGAGGGCATTCATACGGCTTATGCCTCAAAGTCGATGCCACGTCCCCGGGGCATCGTGACTCTGCCAAGAGGAGGAGGGGATAAATTGCAACGTCGCTTATTAACGTTCGTTCAAAGTAACTTTTCCCGAATTTTTACCCCTCCCAAGTCCCAGTTTCCCCATTACATTATGTAATGATAAAGGGAGCCGATCATTCTTTACGAAAAACGTCAAATTATTGTATAAGGAGCGTGGCCACGATCGTGAAATGGAGGAAGGGAATGATATAGCTCGTCAAAATCCTTCCATCTGACTCTATCTGTTAGAAACGAGCAATATCAAGTTCACAATCTCGGAAATAGGCCTTTTTCTAAATATCGCAAATGATCGTGTCTCCAGTCGTTCTTGAATAAGCAAACAACTGCGAGGCACGTAGAGGGTGAATAGGCTGCTGCAGCAAGGGTCGTAGAGGTCTCGTGGAGGCAAACAGGTTCGTTAGCAGGCTTAGATGCGATGATGGGCTAATAGTTTAAGAGGTTGGACATCTCTCGAGGAGCTTACTTATAATTACGTCACAAAATTTCGAATCTCGATCAAGAATTTAATAACCGAATACGCTTCCCTTCCACGGAATTTATGTATTTCGAAAGAAAACGAGGGGAGGGGAAATGCTCGTCGGCAAAAATGTTTCAACGGGGTTGCAACAAAATAGAGGCGCTGGTTGATCCGTGTCGTTGCGTCGTGAGAAATTGGAGAGCGCAACGTGTCGAACGACTCAAGGCTGCGCGCCGTTATCCCGGCCAAATCCCGCGTCGACGCGGGATTTTGCGGGGCGTCGTCCCTCTCCACCATATATTTGGAATCGCGTAATAACGCGGCCGCGTTGCCGTCGATAGACTTGGTGAAATCTAAAGTGATCCCCCGGATTTCTATGGAAATGAGCCAAACGAGTTCGTTCACCTGTCTGACGAACCCCCTCCATCATTTTGAAAACGACTCTTCTCTTGGAATAATAATTTCATTTTTCGACGGAATTCGAGCGTATAGATCGATCTCTGTATAAAACTTTGACGAGGATACGTGAGAGAGAAATGTTGGTCGTTTCATGGTTTACGAGATGTTTAACGATAAAAATCGGGTATAAATATCTCGGCTTTATTACTTGTACGTACGGGCGATAACAATGGTAATCGTTACCTCGAAATACCATTGACTGGTGCCCTCGAGAGGGAAAAAGAAACGAGGTTCGATCATAAAAATTGTTGGAACAAAAGTAAAGGAGCGAAATACATGCAAATTCCATTCGGATGGAATGGCCGGTTTATTGGCACGTCATGGTAGCATCATAAGCGACAGTGGCGTAGCCCCTGCGGCGGAATGGGGTCGACCTGTCAGACGTGGTGGTATAGCATACGTGTAAGGTTGTCTCGCCTAAGAGCGCGGGTCGGAAATAATTTCGAAATTGTTCGTTCCGGTGGAAAGAAAAAAAATATCGGGGAAAAAGTTCTGAATAATTTCCAAAAAGGGGAGGAGCATTCCAGTTTTTATTTTTTCGAGATAAAAAATCATCAAACTATCTTTCCAATCTGTATATCCATTGTATATATATATACACGTATATCGAGATACTCGTTCGTTCGAGAAAAACTATATTTATCATAAACGATATATATATATATATATCTTTCAAAAATCCTTCTACTTCTTTTATTATTTATTCAACTTTTCCTTTCCAATCGACGATTTCCTCCCCCTCATTCATTCGTCATCCACCGCTCACGGTCGTCGATCCGCCGCAACGGATATTAAAAAGCGTATAAACGCAGCGTCCCACGTTCGCAGTTTTATACGACGATACACGTGCAATGACGCGGTAAGGAAACACCGCGCGTGCGAGAGAGAGAGAGAGATATCCGTGGGCGATCCGGCGCGCAGGTTTGACGTTTATATTAGCTCCTCGATACATCGAAAACCCCGCCCCCTTCCCGTGTGGATATCGGTTACAGGTGCGCGTTCCACGCGGGCCACGATGAAATCTTGTTAATCCTAACTAATTGGGAACAGTGGTGGTGGTGGTTAATGGTTAAAGAGGGGAGGGATCGAATGGGATCGTGGATTATTGCGGTTTAATTTTCGTCTGACGGGCAAAACTTCGTCAAATCGCGTTATAGATCCGAATTAGGCGTATTATCAACGGGATCGAGAGATGGACGAATCTTCTTTTTTAGAATTTTCTTTTTTCTTTTATATACGTAATATGTATTCTTGTGCGTTTGTTTTTTTATGTATATGTTTTTTTTTTGTGTACAATTTTTACAACAGGCGGAATAATCACTTTATTCGCCGAACGAACGAGCGACGCGTCCGTCCTGCTCGGCGTTCCAAACACGACTACGTTATATCGATATTTCGAATGTGAATGACGGTCGATTTTGTTGTCGTTTCTTGCGCCGCCGTTTCGATGCCGTTTCAAAGTTCGTAATAACATATTTATATCACGTTTATTACGATTAAAGCTGAGAGACGAATTAATCGTTCGCATATTTTTTAGTATTTTTTTATCTTTACCTTCCCTTTTACGTAAGCATATTCGAAAAAAAAATTATATAAAAAATATATGTATATGTATTCTTTTTCGTATTAATTATTATATCTTAAAATAAAAAAATTGTTTTTTTTGTTTTTAAATTTCGAATCTAACTAAATCGTTCCCCTGATATATTTTTTATTGATTTATACCCCATTTAAAATATTATTAGAAAATTATTAGATTCAGAAATTAAATAATATCGCGAATTTTGGACACAGAAGAATCATTTTTTGTCCAATAAAAAATATATATATATCATTAAAAAATTGCTAAAGAATTAGTAGAAAAAATTGGAATAAAAACAGAATTTTCTCCAAAAAGAGAAGCAAATTTTTTTAGAACGAATCAGAATCGACAACATCGATATAAAATTTGTCCGAAAACGGGTGTTTCCCCCGTCGATCCCATCGTGGCTAATATCGAGGTAATCTCGTTTTATCAGCCGTGCCTTTATCGGCCAATTCCCCCTCCTTCCCCTGCAACAAAAGCTCCTCGAGGAGATCGCAGGAGAGGAATACACGTGGACTGTCTCTGTTCCAGGAAACGAGATACTGTATCGCGATGAAATTGGGAATCTCTTGATCTATAACGTCGCATCGAGAAAGCCGAGGAAAATCCTGGACTCGTCTAATAACGTGAGTACGAATCCCTTTGTGCGACGCCGTTTAAAATTACCGAAAGATAAATAATAATTAATAATCGTTCAAAATTTCGGTGTTCGAAAAAATTATCTTTGCGCATTCTCTTGATTAATTGTTAATTAAATAAAATAGAAACATATAATAAAAAAGAAAAATCTACATTTCTAATCTCCCAATTGTATTCCGCAAATTCAGATAACATCGTTCAGATCGACGAAACTCGAAACTAAATTTACTTAATTAAATTTACAAATTAAACAAAAACAGTTGCTTGAGAGATTTAAATGCGATTTTCAGGTGCTGATATTGAGTTTCGATTATCAACTGTCCGCCGACCGGAAATATCTTCTGCTGGCCATCAACTACCAGAAGGTAAGCTAGCTGAATTCGCGCGGAATCCCGGAGATCTTTATCGGGCCAATAGAAGTAGAAATGAAAATTTCGCCGTTATTACGCCGTGGACGTTGAACCGGGAATAAATTTCGAGCGGGCTGACCGCGAAATTACCACCGTCCGATAGGCTTCGATCAATACCCGCACCTGGGGCCCCCTCCTCCCCCTCCTCCTCCTCCCCCCCTCGATTCCGCAAAAGTGCGCCAACGATACAACGATAAATCGGCGGCGCGAAAACTCGATGGACAAATCGTATAGGAAATAAAGGATCTCTCTAAAGGCGAGAAATGGATTATTTGGAAAGGAGGGAAGGCGAGAGCAAATTCGACGATGAAGACGAATGATCCCTGAGGGATGAATTTAACTAGAAGTTTCTCAGGGATGAAACTTTTCCCCTCCCCCTTTTCTCTCGAGTGAAACTAAGGATTTCTGTTCTCCAAGCTTTCCCCATAATCTGTGAGACCTCGTTCCCGCAACTTTCTTCCTCTTCGTTAAGGCTCGATTTTATTTTTCTTCTTCTTCTTCTCTCTCTTCCACCCGAATTGCTCGAATTTAGAGACGTTGGAGACAGGTTGTATTTATTTATTTAAGTGTCTTTAATGAGCAACAATGAGGGTAAAATTGGGTTGGTTCGATGATCAAAGGTAACGTATAAACTAGTTCCCTTCGATATCATATCGTTCGATAGGTTAGTTCAATATAGGGGATGATTTTACGTTTCTTTTTTTAACCAATTACGGGGCATTTCCGCAATTTCTCTCAAATGTACGAGTACACCGTTGCGTGTTGCAACAACAACAGTTTATTTACGCTACAAACGATATCTTTGTGTCCACTTTTAACGGTCAATTTTGCCAACGATCAGCGCGACATCTGTCCGACGAATTTAATAACAAAATATCTCAACGACGGGCTAAACAATTTGAACGATATTCAACGATATTTAAATCCTCTTTCCACGTCCACTTTCCACATTTCCGATAATAATTCCAAAATTTTGAATTTTCCAATATATAACCAGTACATACGATGCTTTCGTTCATCATTTCGAGATCGATAAACTGATCGTTAAACTGATACTTAATCCCGTTTTTCCCGATCGAATTGGACGCGAAACGAAGAAGAAGAAGAAGAAAAAAAAGTCTTCTTCCTTTCCGCTGCAACGGGCGACAGTTGTTTTATCACCCTTGAAGTTTACATTTGCATTTAAATGAATTGGATTTTGGTTGGCGGGAAAGGATCCGTGGCTTTTTTTTCTTTTTTTCGGAACAGCGACCGCGGAAGGGATTATTTGAAATTCACCGTGGCTCCGTCCACGGTGAAAACATGGAATTTTTATTTCGATCCCGTTTTTCCGACTAACGCTCGCCGGCTTGCTTGCTTTGCAAACTCAATTACGTTATCCGTTATTCCAAAATAATCGGCTGATTCGAACGCGTTGCGTATGAGTCCGCGGCTCGATTTACGCTTGTTGGGACAAAAAATGAACGAGACAGAGAGAGATATCTTCTCCGACTGCTTACGATTAACAGGGATATAAATCTATTCGAATCTTCTTCGAGGAGGAAGCGTATCGAACAAGTCCGTTCATTATTTCTATTTAATGTAATTGTTTTTTCCACAAGTGCAAGTAAAATTTAACTTGGAATTGTGCCGCGTTAACTATTGAAACGAAATTGGAAATAAATAATATCGGGGAAATTGGAGATATTAAAAGATACGGAAGTGGAGAAAATATAAGATTTTAGCAAAATTTCGAACCGATGTTGTAATGATTAAAAATCAAAAACTGGGATCGTATACTCTATCGTAAAGAAAAGATTATTTCTCTCGAAATACAGGATGATAAAGTTTAAAGAAAGATTCCGTCGAAAGTAAATTGAAATTAATTCTCTAAAGTCAGTTTTCTAAACAAAACTGTAATAATCCTGGTGCAGTAACGCGATCAGAGAAACACACGTTTCCCTGATAATTTTCCACGTAAAATAATAAGAGTTCGGATAACAATGGAAGGCCGGATAATCAAGCTATGTAAAATTTCGTTCGTTTAAAGCTGGTAGAAAACTAATTTCTCCGATGTTTCTCGCGACCTGGGATGATCAAGTTTGAAAGTTATATACGAAAGTTGAAAAAGTTGGTACGTGTACATCGCTAATATACGCGGCAAGGAAGCACTTGGCTGGTAGATTTTTAGGGCGCGGTATCGAACGCATCGGTGGCCCAGTTCGAAGTAAAAGCAATAAAACGGGGAAAAATGCCAGAAATTATTACCCTTCTTCTCCTCCTCCTCCTCGATCGAGGAACACAGATTTTCAGTTTCTCCAACACCTCGACTGCCTTCATAAATAACCCTCGTAATTACGCCGTAATTAACTCCTCCAGTTATTCGAGGATAAAAATGTACGTAACAACTTATGTACCATTCCATTCGAGATCGTTCCCCTTCAGAATATTGCGGATATTTCGTTATATCGAGAATTAATGATATATCAAAGGAGAGGATAACACTTTCCATTTATTAATTTTCCTCTTCTTCTCCGTGCTCGACGGAAGAAAACCCATCGACGAATAATATAATTGGAGCAACGGATGTGTACCCGTATGTTCCGGGACACGTGTTCCACGCGTAATTCCGAATCGCAGAATGCCGAAGCTCGGCGTGCGTGGAACAGATACACGCTAAATACCGTATAATACCTGACATGCATAGAGTCTAGCGGCAGACGGTTCTGGCTTCCTGGACTCCTCCTCGCCATTCAGAGCCACGCATAATCGGCCAACAGGGGGGGCTACCATCCCGCATACTGGTCTAATTGCATACATTATGGCCGCCGAATCTCTTTCGTCCTTGTCTTCTCCATACGCGTTTCTCACGGGACGCCGACCCTTTTGTCTTCCCGCGCAAGTCGAAACGTCCGTTTTTAACCGAGATTTTCTCCAAATTTCGGATGTCTCGGATATTTCACAAGGTTTGAATCGCTTTGAAAATCGTTAAAATTGATTATCGAGGTTGGTATCATAAATTATTTCAAATTTCAATACAGCTCGTTGTAAACCGTTTTAACTTTTGATTTATCGAGTTGATCCTTAAATCTCTCTAAACTTGGCGAATCAATTAAGTAATAGCCAAGATATTCTCGAATCATAAAAGTCATTTTTAAAATTTTCCATATATATATATATTGTATTTCTTAATTTTGTTGCAAAAACTCGTATTAGATTCGAAAGAAGAGCTAAAAAGAAGAATTAAAAAGTTAGATTATGATTGATGTTATATGAAAAAAATTTCAAGCAACTTTCAACCCCCAAACCACACCTATTTATACACGTATTCGATACAGCTCTGAGCTGTTTAGACGGTTTCCCACTCGTCTCTATTTGTAACACAACGTATTCAAATTCAAAATACGATAGATTTATTTTAGAATCGCACCCTCCTCCCCTTCGGTTCATCCAGTCCGCTCTTCTTTTCCTATTTGTCTGCATTTCACCCTTCCAAACTCTCTCTCTCTCTTCCTGTTCCCAACCCTCGGTTTCGCTACATTTGTACGCCAAGCCTCCCTCCCTCCCTCTCTCTATTCGATCCTGCGTGTAGCGGCAACGAAACCACGGACCATCCTGTTACCGGTGCACGTGAAATCCTGAGTTATGTACGACTGTGTTATATCCGACCAGTTGGATTTCCGGACGACGATTCGACGTTCTTAACGAACAAGTTCTGGAACAAGTTAGTTTCCATGATCGAATCTTTGCTTCTTTCCTTTCTTTTTCTTTATTCATTCGATTAATGGATAACTCGATTAATTGAATTGATTTTTCTCGCTTCAAATTGTAGGGAGAAATTCGTGTCGCGTTATTGCTCGATATGATGAATTTTAAATAAATTTTCACGAACAACTCGAATATCTGGAGTCGTTGTAATCGACAGATCCGATTGCGATTCAATTTGCAAAGGAAAATTCATTCGAATAATCTTACCTTTAGACGTCGAGTCGTACACCAGGATCGAAGGAATGTGTATATATATATATGGTCATCGGTGTTCGAATTTCACACCCTCGAGGCGTTACCAACCCCTCTCCACTCCTCCATCTTATCGGCAAAGGATCGTTCGTAATGAGGGCTGCCCCGAGCGATGTCCTGCTTCTCGAAATCCTCTTAATTCCCTCTCGAATAGTAGTAATATTCAATGGGTCTCCGCACCGCAGCGGCCCCAATTTCAACGCCCCCATTTTTTTCGCCCCTCTTTATTCTCTTATTTATCCTTACCGCGAATAATAATTTCACAGCTGTTTCGAAGAATTAAAAAAAGGAAGCGAATCAGGTTAAGAGGAAATCCAATATTCCGATGTGTGATATTTCTTCTCAGGGGAAGTCAAATTGCTCGCGAGATTTTTGCTCGACATCCTCGTCTGAGAATCCATTATTTCAAGCATGCTAATATCTTGTCCACGCGGATCTTATTACTCGTAATGCAAATTTTGATTCGCAATTTGAGAAAAATAGATCGATAAAACAATTTCAAAATCTATTAAAGCTTATCGATATCTCATTGACTATTAATATCATCCCACAGGGATATAATTCTTTATAATACCCTGATTAATACGATTTTCTAAAAAGAAAAAGGAAATCCCCTAGATTTCTTCAAATTCGATCTCTCGGAATCGGAACGGGTAAGTTGAAGTAAATGGGCGCGGTATCGCCGTCTTGCAATTAATCATAGTGATTAATGCCGTCCCGCGCAGCAATTAATGCGCGTAATTAATGGCAAATGTTATTATCGCCCGGACGTCTCAATTCGAATCCATCGACGACAACGCGAAATACCCTCGATACGACAATAACAACGATAATTAATAATAAAAGGATAAGAAATGTGTCGCCTTTAAAAGATAAAAAATTGGAGTCGATAGGCCGTCCAATGAATTCCGCAGTTGTCAAGTAAGTCAAGTTTGCCGATTATTTCGCTGCGTTGCCGCTCACCGAACAGCGAAAACGAAGTGGATGGAGAGAGATGACACACGTAAACGCGGGTTTTCTGGCAAAAGGAGAGGGGATATTGCCGCGCCACCATCCGGTCCTTGCGTCATTAGAGGGATGCGCGATGGCATAATGTCACGTTACTCGCCGCATAATGTGTATCCTCTGCACGGAGTTTTATCTTGCCATCGTGTATCGCGCGCGTTTAATGAAGTCACGCTCAAACATCCACAGTGGAAAATCGGTCTCGGCTATCCCTGCTCGTTAACGCTGTTCCTTCTTGTTTTTTCCACCCCTCCCCTCTTTGTATTCCCCTCGCGTCGCGTCTTCTCCTTCTTTTTAATCCGTTAGTTTCGCTTCCACGTTGAAAAATGAGAATTTACGAAAGGATCGACAATGGAAGAGGGTTCACCAGTAGGGTGAGTTGTTGGTTTTCGATGAAAATAATTAAAATTTGGAGCATTCTTTCTCTTCTCAAGGGAATCGTTTTACGGGTAATATCGAAGAAAAATTTATAATCGAATGTTTCGTAAACAGATTGCTAGGAAGGATGGTTCTTGTCTCGATAAATTTCAATAAATTCGGATAACGATTCGAAGAAATACTTCAAGTTAATTATGAAACTATTATATCCAATATAACAAAATTATAAATACTTTTACTTATTATCGTATATTATTCACTGAATACCACGTAGTCGAACTTGATTGGTTCCGCCCCAAAAGAATAAAGATCCAAATTTTTGGAAAAATTATCAATCGTGAATTTGCATCCACGAGAGCAACATGGAATTTTTCAAGAGCTTCCTACAAACTATCGAAGCCTACTAAAGTGGATTTCATTTCTGAATTGCCTCTAGAATTATCCCAGATAATTCTTCGCAATTTGGACGAGGAGTCCTTGCTGTGCGTTGCTCGAGTACCGCGAAAATGGTTGTAAGTTCGATAAAATTTTAAAACAAACTGCTGCAGAGAAATCAGAAGGAAAACGAGGGAACAAATTTTGGGACGAGATTCAAGGATTGAGAAGAGATAGAAATAGCTGGAAAACGCAAAAGTCCGTCAAGATTAGTTTTGGCCTGTACTGTACACCTGCTCGTACGAAATCTCGCTTTATTTCCCACGAGCGCGAACGATAAACGTCGGATGCCGTTATAATGCAGCATAGTCGGTTATCAGCACCCGACGTGTTTACACGATGTGTCGTCGCGCTTTTTGCGCGTCCAATAAATGTTGCGCCGGTGTATTAATCATAACGACGATTAAATTGCAATAAATGCCGAGAAAAACTCCAACACGTTCCCCTTCCATCTTTTAAATATCGTGGAACGGTTATCGCGAATCAAAAAGCATCGAATTTGCAATACGTACAGATTATTGAAGAGGAGGAGCTCGATGCTAAGAAGTCTTCAAACACGTCTCAAAAGATTCCATCCAAGGAATGTCCAATCCGTTTGGACAAATTTCGAAACCCTTTCTGTGACTCGTTCGAAAAGGCGTCCATTTTTAGTGATTACAACCTTTTTTCCCCCATTTTCGAGGGTAAATCGATCGAGGTGGAGTGGAGTGGAAGTACATAAATAAGATGAATAACGATTTCTGTGATAATACGATTAACAAGATTGTTTGAGTATTAAGTGGAAGGCTCTTAAATAACGCAGTCAATTTTGTTAAAAAATGTAGAGCAGAGAAAGTGCGTATTACGATACAAAGAACTGAAGAGCTCGCGATAGAAATTTTAAAATTAAAAAGATAGTTAATTCAACTGTTCGAAATGAAACGAGCAACCAATATTTAAAAAAGGCTATCTTCCAATCATTCGATCGACGATTCACTTCGGATAGAACGATAGAACTCCAGAATCATGACAAGATCATTATCACATTGATCACCTTAACGAAGAATAATAATATAACATCCATCCGTGTGATCCGCGATAATCCATCATCGATCCACGCCGATCATCCCTTTCTATGGAATCGAAGAAGAAAGAAAATTTCATTTTTTCCCTCTTTTTTTTCTTTTTTTACGCTCCCCCTTTCGAACGAGATTTCCGACGATTTCCAGGCGTAACAGCTGCGGGGCGGGGAAAAAACTGTCGCATTAATTCACCGCGGCTCCCGCCGATTAATTAATCATTTACGTTTGCGAGACGTTTGGGGTGAATGGATGCGTGCTAGATTGAAAACGTGGCGCGGCACGTAACGACAATGAACTATGGGGAAACGGATGACCGATCAATTACCGCGGAGAGCCCTTTGACGGTGGCCACAAAGAACAACGAACTCTCGACGCGACACCATGGCGACCTTGTCGGGAGAACCTTTGGCAAAATTTCACCTATGCGTCTGTTAAAACGATTTCGTCCGTTCTTTCGTTTTAAAATTTTTCCGTCATTTCCCGCTTCGCTTCTTTCAGGGATACTTCGTTTCGTTGATCGTTTCCTCCGATCGAAATTCAGATTTCAATTATATATATATATTGGAATAATTTCTCGCTTCTACTTGAATCGGATGAATTCGGCCTTTCGATCGATTCTATTCGTGAAACATCAAAGCAAAAGGAGTTTAATGGATTCGAACGATATTTTTCTTTGAATATGAAAGAAGATGCAATCGAGAATGGAGGATTTTGTATCGGGGAATCTTTTTATCCTTTGATAATTCTTCTCGAATTGTGGCGAAACGCGATACCTTTCAACAATCCTTCCCGAAAATCTAATACGAGAAAGATTGTCTTTCTCGAAAGAGATGTCGCCACTTGCGATTCCTCTCTGCATGCGTATCTTGTCTGTCATAACATAACCTCTGAAACTTTACTACTTTTGAATTATCTGAGAATTTAGTCGGGAAACGAATACGAAGCACGAGATCGACGATTGAAATGCTCGTAACGGAAACTCTTTAGGTTTTTATCGCTGGAGATAAGGTTTGTACAAGTTCGAATGTTTAAGATGGATAGGCGAGAAAAAGTAGGTTGTAGATTATTGAAAATATATCGGTCAAATAGCAGCGATTGATTTTTGATGATAGATATTCATTGTTCGTTTTGAAAAATTGAAAAAATTGAGGTGGAAAAAATCGTTCTACGTCATATAATATATTATTTCAATATCGTATATTGGATATTCCCCCGACGCTTCTGCACATAAATTATTCAGAATTATTCCAATGTTCAATATTACATGGCAATTAGAAGTTCAAAATGTAGTTTAATTTGTTCATAATATTCAAATAAAATTAACAATCGAGAGAAAAGTATGCTACAAATATTTGTATTTCGATCGGCATCGTTTAGTTTAAAAAGTTCACGAGTGAAATATCATCGAAAATATGACAAGTTTTTTTACATCACGTATCGCTAACACCTCTGTTTAGTCTTACGTTTATTATTTATTATACCTTTCTATGCTCCCACGATCAGGTTTAAACGAAATAAAACAACGAGTACAAATATATACACATACCATAATGAAAGTAAAGAACAAAAACCAAATTATTAACCACGAATAGTTTCAACCTTACCGGCGATTCTATAACAAGATAAATCGACCAATCAACGAAAAATATCGAATGATAAATATTCATATAAATAACAACCGATTCGTATGTACAAAATGTAAAAAAAAATATATATATAAAATTTAAAAAAAAATAATACTTTTAATGGAATAAAAAAAACAGACGCAAACCTAGATATTTTCCCCCAACAAATCCGATCTTCCCTTTGTCGATCGTAATCGTTACGTTACCATCGCTTGCTGGAACGCCTCGTTTCTTAATTATAAATTCCATCTACGGAGTGGCGGTGCCGCAAACCCGGCTCTAATAATGTAAATAGTAGGTAAGGGATGGTTGATTGAGTGACGTGATTCGAATGTCTGCGCGATAATTCGGCGGAGACGGGCAAGAGCCAGGGCGGAGGAGCCGCAATGCGCGAGCATAATTAGCAAGAACGACGGAACGTGGAACGTGGGATCGCGAAACGCGCGAAACGGGGGAATCGAGATCTTGCATTCGAGACGGATTGGCCGCGGCAACGGCGCAAGATGTTGCCAGATGTACGAAAATTAATTAATTCCCAAGTCGAAACGGCGGGATATCTTTCTTTTTTGAAACGGGGAGAGGATTTTCAATGGTTGATCGTTCATCGGTGGGCAGTGTATGATAATATAATCGTATATGAGAAATGAATCCGTCGAACGAGTTTATATGTATGTATGTATGCATGTATAGAGTGTTGGATTTTGAAAGAAAAGTTGTAAAAGTGAAAGGAATGATGCTGAAATTTCCCTTGTTAAATCTCAAATTTAATTTCGCAAATTAAAACGAATTAATGATATTAGAAAATTAACGATAACTTGCTCTTTTATAATTATACGTCAAATGAGATATTTGGATGATTCTTCGTAATATGAAATATCAAATCGAATCAAAGTTTTGGAAGAATAGAATAATGGATATTTCAGATGGAATTTTAACCACTTTCATTTTAGGAAAATTAAATCATAAAGATTTTAAAAATAGCTATAATATCTTTTCTTCTATAACATAATGAAGCTTAGTAATACGATAAAGATTATCACAGTAACGTTAGATATAATGTATTTTCACCGACGAATCGAATATTCCAGAATTTATTTCCTTACCGTTTACATCCTTAAGAAGGGTCTTGGAACGAACGTAAATCTTTTCTGAACAGAGAATCTTCCTCTTTCAACTAGGGGAATAAAAACAACTACTCCTATTTTCTATTGGCATTCGAATCGATAAACGTTAAATCCGTCTAATTTAGAATTGTAATATAACGGTGACTAACGAATTCACGATCGAAACGATTCGGATCAAATGACGATACCGGATTTAACCGGATACGGAAGTTTCCAAGATCTAACTAGTTTTAACCAATCTCCAACTTGGGAGGAAACCATTCTCCAACTGAAATTCTACGATCACGCGATGAAACGTCTAATTTTATCCTATTATTCACCATTCTCCTATCTTTTTAATACTTTATAATGTTGTCAACATCATCGTTCTGGTTGTAAGGATCTTTACTCGATGATCGTTGCTCGTTAAAAGAATTATCATCGACTTGGAAATGTCAGGGAAACGGTTTAAGGTAGATTTAATCAGATTTATTCGAGATTCGTATCAGATTAGATCAATAATTTTGGAATACAATAGTCTTGTTTCGAATCGTACGGTAATATGGATCGTTTACCGCGAGAAATATCGATCGTTGAAAGTTTGAAAGTTGGAAAAGTGAGCGAGTGACAACTACGTAAATCAGCGAGAAAGCGTGGTTGCGAGAGTAAATCTTTTTGGCGGAGGCAGATACACCTGTCGAATATTTCTCCTCCTCCTTCCCTCCCTTTTTCTTCTCTTCTATCTCGATAATAATAGCGAAATAAATTCAAATCAAACCTATTTTATAATTAATCGTTCGACGAGACAACTCTATCGATCGATCGATCCACGAATTGTTGTTCTCGTCCATTCGAGTGATTACATTCGACCAAGAAATTCCATACTTTTTATTTTCTTTTTTAAATACACAATTCAGGTAAAAAAGTTTTTAAAAAAAGCTCCACTCCATCCCGTGGAGTTTTATCCCATCCTCTTTGACGTCGCGAATCCTCGAATCTCTAATCCTTCCTCCCTTCCATCCTCTCTGCAATTATCCCCCTATGTTTTATTCAAGACAACGAAAGAATAATAATTTCCCCGATGGACGACAGCAACAACAACAACAACAATAATAATAATCTTCCACTCCGCGTCAGTTTCGTTTATTCTTTAAAAAAACAAATTTACTCTGTTTCTCCAAACAAAGGTGATAAAACACGTTCCCTTCTTTTTCCCCCTCCCCTTGCTCCAACGTGGTGCAAACGTCGGATCTTATCAGCCAAAAATTTTCAACCCGATCCCGCCTCATCGCGTCATTCGTTTCAACTTACGTGAAAGCATCGCAGGATAAATACCAGCAGGAAATATTACGTTTCCAAAGGGGTGGTGGGCGCGCGTATATATATATACACGCCTTCCCCCAGTGCGGAATAATCACGAAAACTGGTGGCTGCAAATAGCGCGACGACCCTCTTTTCCAGGGTTTGTTTGTTAGTCGCTTTTCTATGGGGGTGGGGGGCGCGACATTTACATTCGAGGTCGAGGGACGAGTTATTGCGTTCGCCTCGTGGAAACGAGATTTATAGTTGACGCGTTGCTTAAAGCCGCGTTTCAACCCTCCCCTCTCCTTTTCTCTGCCCCTCCCCCCGTTTGTGAAAAAACCCAAACGTTTTGCTCGATTTTCGATCCGGAGACAAATGGAAATACAGTCGTTCGGATTCGGTGGTTACGGGATGGTGTAACGGACACGGGGTGTCTTCTTTTTTTATTTTTATACGTCTTCCTCGTTTTCTCGTTTTGTTATTATTATTATTATTATTGAAAAATGGTGAATGTGTGAAAGATGAATTTTGTTTTTTTTCATTAATGCATCGATGGTGAAGGGATTATTAAAAAATCTCAATCAAAGTTAAATGTTTCTTGGAACGTGGGATCTATAAAAAGTTTTTATTATGGATTTTATTGTGGAAAAACGAAGAGGTTGCAGAGAGATAAGGAGAAAACGGAACAAGGATAGGATTTGGAGGAAGATGTTTCTCTTCGAATCTCGTCATCAACTTAACCATCGTATTTTATTCATAATCGCTAAGAGTTCGGTTCGTTTTCCATATTTCTCCCCTTCGTTCTCTTCGTTCTCTTTCATAAATTATAAATAAGGTTGTTATGGAATAAAAAAAAAAATTTTCCGTTCATTTGTGATCATCAAACTTGATAAATAGATAAAACGAAGAAGTTAATTTTAGATAGATCGTTATTGATATTTGTACAATAATCGAAGCTCGAAATTCGATGAGGGAATTGTTCGTCGAATTAAATATTTATAAGATCGAGCGCAAAAAGAAAAACTCTGATCTCAATTTTTTTCTCCCATCTATCCAATCGATCGATGTTTTTACGTTTTAAAAACACTAATAAATTAATCTCTGTTGGAACAATATCGATACGAGTTTTTATCTTTATTCTTCAGCTTTGTAGAACGCTTTTTATCATTCGTTCGACAGATTGGACGTATCTCTTAACAACCTTTTAATTCCTCCGAACGAATAATTCTTACCTTTTCATTTACGCCCCGCAACAATTAGATATCAATCTTATCGATAATATTCTATACGTTATTAAATTTTTATCTCGAAAATAAAAAGTCATCGTCACTCTTTCCGACAAGAAACGTTACTCGATGATAAAGTCGTATAGATCTTTTTATACAGACAGAAAATCATGAAAAATATATAATCTACTCTCTGATCTTGAGAGATCAACACTCAAGAACGAGGAAAAGAAAAAAGTAAATTATAACAAAGAAACCAATTTTATTATTCTCCCATCGCAATCTTGAGATCGACCCATCTTTTCTCCATTTTTAACTCGCATTCCTCTCTTAACACTTTCAATCTACATAAAGTAAAGAAAAAAAAAAAGAAATTTTATAAGTTAAACAACGGTTCCTCGGGAATATTCCGAAAGGAAGAAGAAAAGAAAGGAAAAGGAAAGCTCGTCCAACGAAAAAAAGAGAAAACAAGACAATTAGATTCGTTTCGCTTCCGCAAGAAATCCCCTACGCGACACGTTTATTCGTACACCTCCCCCCACGAAGATAAATCGTAGTTTTATCGAGGGTGCAAGTTAATGTAATTCGGAGTCACTAAAAGGAAAGTTTATGGAATTAAAGAAGTTGTTCCGGGTGGCGGAGGCAAGGATTAAGCCGGCAAGGGGCAAACGTTACCCGATCCGAAAGTTTCTGCTTTTATTCACGATTAGCAGCGAAGCCACCCCCTCTTCCTTCTCCAAGGGGGCGAAAGGGGCTTAAGCGCCCCGCCAACTTCTGTAATCGTTCGAACGAAGCACCCGATAGCGCTCAACCCTTTCATATCTCCAACCACCGCATCTCACCGCCCATCTCTCCTCCTCAACCTGACATTAGCGAACCATTACTCCTTTATCTTAATTCTTCACGAGGTGAATCCAGTTGTGCGTTGCAATTTTATTTACAAGGGGGAAGAATAATTTGTTATTGCTCTTGTTTGGAAAAGACGTTTTTCTTTAGAGATAAAGTTAGACAAGCCTGGATATATATATATATATGAATATTTCTTTGGATGAATCAAAAGTATATTATTATAAGAAATGGATCTATAATTTTCATATATATCTGGATCTATAAGTTTTCATTCTTAACTTCTGAATGAGTGATTAAACTTTATTTTATTATTTAATTCAAATGGCTAATATTATTATCAATTTGTTATTTTATTTCTTTTATGTAAATATAATGAAATATACTTCAAGTATTTATTATTAATTTGAAATTAAATTTATTTTATAATAATTACTTCATTTAGATATAAAAATAACGCTTCTTATAACAGAAACAAAGAAACATTATAGAAACAAACTTATGTGTTATGAGTTATTACTTATGTGAATGTGGTATATGAAAAATAAATAAAAAGATCTCGATCGTAATTCGATATATCATTAACCATTCGTGATACATTTGAAAAGTGATGTGAATATGAAAAGTATAAAACGTATATTTTAGATTCGAATCGTGGAAATCAATATTTTCATACGGGATCCAAAAATAAATAATATTTGCCCATATATTTGAACATTAAACGAAATATTATGGAAATATTTCAATTCTCCTCAATATATATATATTTATTTTAACTTGTTTCCGATTTTTTTCCCTCCAAGCTTTGATTAAAACTTTGTTCCACGCGTGTGTATAATGCTTGCATGCCGTTTTGAAAGATTGAATTTTTTCTTTCCCCCTTTCTTTTCCTTAAGACGAATAAATTAGATGTTCTCCGATATCTCTGGTATATTGGATTTTTTCCTCTCTTTTTTTGGAAAAGTCATAAAAGATGGAAACTTTTGAACACTTTGAAAACTTATACCTGGAAAATGGAAAAGCGGTGGATAAGATATTTCGAGGACGGATAAAACGGTGTTTTATAGTGAAAATCGAACCGAATCGAAGTAAATATCTCAGAATTACCGTTATATTTTACGTTTAAAGTACATTTACTTCATAATGTTATCAAATTGCAATATTTACGCGCCTAAGAGACCGATGTGATGTATATTGTATCGTAAATTCTTTATATCGTTACCATTTTCAATCGAAATTGTTGCTGCAAATATGAAAGTCAATTTACATCCATAAATTTATCGAAATTATTTTCAACAATCCTTTATGAAAGTAATAAAACAGTAGCTTTGTTTGAAAATCGTTTTCTTCAATTTTATATAGAAAACAGTGGAATTCGTGTCATAGGGCGATTCGAGGGAAGATATTTTTCCCAGTTTCAATTCTAAGAAAGAAAACACGTCCACATTCGATTTCGTATTCCCCGAATTCCCCGAGTTATTACTTATTTTTCTTAAGAAGCTCCGAAAGAAGCATCCCTTTCAATCTCCCTCCCGCTCTCGTCCACCGACTCTTCATTAAACTTCCCTCCTCAAAATTATTCTACAGATTGAGCGACGTTAATTGGCCGTTCTCATCGAGAGGATTACCCCTTTCAACTTCCCCTTTTAAACCGGGAGAAATCACGCGTCATTTCAGGTAAAAAAGGGAAAAATTAAATCAACTCCTGAAGAGGAGAAAATCTCCGTTGATAAAAAAGATCCCCGCCATATTTCGCTCTTCCTCGTCGAGAGAAAGGGAAAAAAGGAAAGTTGACAAAAATCGTGAAGCGAAAGGCTCACTCGATGGCGCCACCTTTCCACACCTGTGTGTGTGTGCGTGTGGGCTCACACAGGTGCGAGGAACGTTTGAAAAATCGGCAATGATTCAGGCAGGGAGGGAAGGAAGAAATTAATCCAGGACTTAAATGCACGTCACGGGAGCGGGTAACACGTCTCGCGGCCAATTTTCATGATGCATTGCCAACTGCAACGCGAATATTGGAGCGTAGGTGTTGGGGATATTCGACCTTGGGCGGAAGGTTTTCACGGGTGGAACACGGCTAATGAAATCGCGCGTTCTATATTCGGGCGGCGCAAATTTGCCTCGGTGTTTCCCGGGGAAATGAAAATATTTTCGTCTCTTTAATAATTATTCGGCCGTTCGGGATTATTCGGGAATTTTCGTAATTAAGGATGTTTTTTATCCTTTTCTCCTTCGTACGGATTAAAGATTGCGAGTAATCTCGTGAAATTTAATCGAAACGCTTAAAGCAAATATTGCGTTGGTTAATTAATGATAATCGAGATGATAAATCAGAAAATAATTTGCGTTCGATTAAATTTCCAATTTTCGATCTTTTGAAAACTTTTGATCGGTGATGGATTAAAAAAGATATTATTAGGTCGCGCAAATTGTGTAACGTATTTCAATCAAGTGAAAACCATCAGTAATTAAATTCAAGAAATATCGTATAACTTAACTGAACTAATCGAAAGCGGCTGCAATCGTAAGGAAAATTTTTTAAAAAAATAAAAAGGTTTATCCGGTTTATTTATTATAAAACGTAGAGAAAATATGGTAAAGAAATATTTAATCTATCTGAAAAATGTAAATATAATATTCTTATAAAGAAAGTGAACGAGTTTATTACGATCGATATTTTTTTGAGACGGAAAGAGAGACCGTTATATGGATTAATTTAGAAATTGGAATTCCTAATGATACAACTTTTGATTGATATATATGATCGTCCAACGTTAATTTTTATTCAGAATTTAATTGATCAAAGTCCGATTTGTTACACGTATGAATATGTATATTATATCACGTAAATACACAATTAACAATTAATATCCGAGACCACTATCGAATATGAATTTAATGACTAGCTGAATTTTATAATAGTTATCATTGATTCATCGATTCGTTAAGCAATTAATTTCATCCTTAATCCAATAAAATATCTACTACAATCCAACTATCCTTCAACGTGCACGAAAACGAATCCAATTTACGCATAATGGATAAGAGTAAAAAGATCTTAAATATTTAAAAATTAACACGTTCCAATTTATTATTACATTGACCATTATCGCTCAATCTTGCTAAAAATTTGGATATTTTGCTCATATCGTGCGAATAATATGTAAAATAATAGGATCGAATAATTATGCTTGTAAAACTGTATTTCCAAATTTGTAACGTTCGATAAACATGACATTATTTCACGAAATCCTCTTATCCCCCAAGCTCTGTTCTCGATTATTATTCCGGGAATTATTATTCGAATCAAAATATCATTCTCGAACTAGTTTAGGCAAAGTGGGAAACGGAGATATAGAGAATATATCTAATTCCCTTTATCCAACTTAAATCCAGCTTATTTAATTTAATAAAACGTTTTGACACACTTCACTCGTATCAATTTCTCTATTTGTTTTCGAATCCCGAGAATTAACGCGTAAATCATTTACGCTCTCCTCGCAGCTATGATTTTCCATTTAATTTATAGGAGTTTGCGTTTGCACGAAGAACGTTAATTTATCCGCGAGGAGGAGCGATTATTAGCGGTAAAAAGCAAACATCGATACACGGAATATATCGATTGAAGATTATTCAATCACTTAAATCACGATGTTTGTTCGGGAATAAAAATTTTTACGAGCTCATGTAAGAATTTTTAAATGCACTCGTCGCACACGTTTCTCTCCACGTTTAAAGTATAAATGCAAAACACCGGCCAAATAAATCCAATTTATAAGTATATATACTTATAATGAACAATTCCAACTTTTCCTTTTTCATTTTCGATTATCTAGAATTCTCCGAGTCTCCAAAAATTGATGTACAAAAAACTTAATCGTTTATATAATATAGGTTAGGTTAACTGTGCGTCCAAACAATCGATCCAAACAATTAATATTAAATATTAATCGAGATGCATTTCAAAACTGTTTCACGAATATATCACAGCCATTCTCACTCTACCAACTAAAATTACATTAACTCAAATAAATTTTATCGAATCGTGAACGAAATCGCAAAAACTCGCGAAAACACGTTCGTTCGGTTATCCTCGCTCGTTTACAGCTGCGCAGGCGCAGTTTCTTGCTAGAAGAGAAACGTAGAAATTGGACAAGTTGTCGCTGAGACAAGGATCTCAAGGAAGAGGTTAGAAAAACCGACCTGAACTTTCTTCTGGCGAGCAAGCTCCATCGATCAGAAATTCTCGCCGATTCTTGACGATTACTTAAGAGAGTTGTTTTCCATTCGATCGAGGCGTTTATCGTCGTCACGATGAAACGAATTACCGGTTTCCACTCGAAATTATTGTCTCGCGTATTCGTCTCGAAAATTATTTTCAGTTTTTTTTTTTTTTCTAATTAAAATGGAATTTTGAAAAAACTTGGCGATCCCCGATTCCCCGAAAGGGAAAAGTTAAAAGCTTTCGAATATAGCGTATCGTTTCTCTTTCGCTTTTCGAGAAGATTTAACGAATGAAATTTTTCGAAAAAAGGATTTTACTGGTTTAACGTATTGCAGGAAAAAAGTAAAGCTTGTAAAGATCTGCACGTATTTTTGAAACGGGAATACGAATTCGCAAGTAATATTCGATTCTTTGAATTTTTTTTCCCACTTATCCCATCTAAATTATGTTAAAACGAATAAGTTTAAGAATAATCGAAACTTATTATTTATCGTCTAAATAAAATCCACGTACCTAATTTTTTTCAGACAATTCCATCCATTTGTTCTCCCATTTGATTGCACGTTTCGTAATAATTCTTCCTTCGTCCCAAGATCAACATTTCCTTCGGTGTTGATTCGAGGCGCGAATTGCAGCCGTTTCGCGGTCGTTTTGCGAGAAGACAGACACAGGGACACGAGTTAATTAGTTAATTCACCGATTCCGAGCTGGGCGAAAAGATCCGTGCTCTCCGCGCAGAGTTTCCACAACGAGTTTTAATAAATTTCGTGCCGCTTCTCTCGACGACCACGTTCGACGCAATTATTAAAACGGGAAAAATGTGTATAAAAGCTGCTCCTTTCGTTCTCTTCTTGCTCGCCCGCGTGTTTATTCATCTCTGAAGCGTTTGTGACATTGGACTCGAACGAACGTTTTTCCTTTCGCTCGGGACGAGTTCGCGTTTGCGGGGACGAGATTATGCTGGGGCATAGAGAAATACGTGGGATAAGGATGATTCCTCCTCCTTCTCCTTCTTCCTCTTCTTAGAATAAATATTATATTGTGGAAGGTAAAAGATGAATGAATTTACGTTTGGCGTTTTTACTCGATGGATTTTGTTATTATATAATTTATTCGTCGCGCGAGACGTGAAATTTCGAATAATTAAATGCTCTTTTCTCGAAATGGTATAAATACGAATGTTATAAATCGGTTGGATATATTAAAAGAAAATAGTAATAATAACGTGTTCATAGAAAATGAATCGAGTGTGCAATAAAAATCGATCGATTAAATACTTTCCTTCATTCTATTTCTCCGAAAAAAATTTAACGTTTTTCACGCGTTTTTCGAAGATTATTTATTCTTGCTAATAAAATTATATCCTTAACGAATGTAAATATATACACGTGATAAAACGTGTTGTTAAATTATAATAAATTATGATAAATTGGTGGGAAGCTTCAATTTCCAGAATTATTCTTTTCTACATCTTTTACACAATTCTTTGCTTCCTTTAAAATTTTATTCGAGCAGTATCTACCGATAAAAGATTTTTCTAAAAAAATCGTATAAGCGAGAAGTTCAAATTGAAAACAAATTTACTCGAATCGCGTGGAAAATTGCTAATAAATCCGCGTTATTAACTCGATAAAATATCACTAAATATATTCTCATTTTCACGGCAAAGAAATCAACGATTTTGAAGCACCAATTTAGCCAAATACACTTCCTCCCCCTCCCCGCTATTTCATCAATAGTTCCTACCTACGCGTGGTGGGTTGTCGTCGCGTACAAACAGAATGTAAATAAAACACCCCCTCCCCAATTAAACAACGCCTCTGTGCGGATCACGAATATATAAGCGCGCCTCGAAACGAATTCCCTATATAAATTAATTCGATTTTCCACCAGCGAGGGGGTGCGTTGTATCTATGGTGGAATATTTTTTAAATATCCGCGCGATAAAATCGAAGGGCGGAGGGATATAAATCTTCCCTTTAACCCGTATCCCCGATTTTAAATCTCGTTGATAAAGGAGGGGAGGGAAGCAGAGGCGGGGAAATTTATTATGCGTGGATGGATGGGAAATAAAGGGTGAATGGCAAAGGTTGTGTTCGTGGAATTAGATATTGATTCGCGATTTTTCCTATCGAGTTGGAAACACGTTCGTTTTCGCTTCGAACATTTTAAATTTTTAAAAGGGTGACATCAAGCTTGCTTTTGTCCAAAGCATTCTTAGCTTTCTCAAGGAGGCTTATTATTTGCGAAAACGAAGCTCTTTGGCCAATGAACCTTCTGCGGACCCAGGAATTCAATACGTGGTTAGGAATAAACGATTCGTTTTGAGAATCGAGTATAATAAAATGGTGTCAAGCAAAAGAATTAGATCGATTCGAAAATACCCAAGAACGTTAATCCTCGAATTATCGATCATGAGACAACCAGCACTTATCTTCTGAATTTCTCATTTATATCGTCAGTATATAATCTTAAATTTTGCCGAGCAAACTTTAGGGAAGAGAATAAATATATAAAACGTGACCCGGTATATTTATTAATTTCATTCGTCAAATATCAAAGTTTCGTGGTGTATTCACGAAATGGAAAAAATGTATAAAAATTGTTGGACGATCGAGAGGGGTTGGATCAAGTCGGAAAATGTAAATAACACTGAGAGTTGCGGGATCGTTGGTCTGGAAAGAGGTTTGACCACGTTCCCCGGTTCAATTCCGAAATAACTGGCCTCGAAGCGAGCACGTGACGTTACAAGCCAAGATTCTCCGGTGAAATGGCTGATGGGCCAAGTCTGGATTCGATTCGAATTGGCACGATTCTCTTCGCCCCTCCAACTTTGATCGAAAACGCACGACCAGTTTCCCGAATTCGTTAATCCAAGTTCGGCCATCGAGCTTTTCTCTTTTCCTCTTCAAAAAGATCGAAGGAATAATCATACCCGTGATTTTTCCGTTCTCCAAATTGTATATAAATTTTAGAATTTGTATAATAATGATAAAAATCGTGTATTGATGTAAACGATACATTATCAGCCATTCGTTAATGACATGTTCCGATTTTAATCATATCGATAATGGAATGTAACGAAATATGGTGAATTTTACAAGAATATTCGAAGAGAAATACGTGGCGGGCCCACGTTTAAGGAATAATATAAAATCAAGAGATTGGAAGTTCGGTCACGTTAAACGGCCCCCAAGAAGCGAAAGAGAAAGGAGGAGGGAGACTCGTGCAAGAACGATGGCGCGTAATAAATAATATGCAAGTCCTCTCCATTTTCCCTCCGTGCCAATCGTATTAATAATGTATGAGAGCCGTATAAGTTGGGAGGCTGAAAAATTTGCAGATTACTTCGATCTTCTCGCCGATCGTGAAAACTTCCGAAACCACCGTCGTTTCCTCGTGTATTGTGTATTCGAAATACGTTTCTATATAAACTTGGATATTCTCATCGGTATACATTTTATATCCTTTCTTTTTTTCTTCTTTTATTTCCATCGATATGTCTCATCATAGGATGAAGTGGAAAATTGATTCCTTAATTCCATCTATGACTATCAATTTTTCTACGAACGGTCGTGTTTTTATCCGCGATAATTCGAAATGGCTGTGTAAATGTACATTTCTATGATTCCCTCGAGCGGTGTTCCATTTTTTGGAATTGCAAAGAATTGTATGAATGGAGAGTTCGATCATGCAACTGCTTTTTATTGTAATGCGGTTCCTTATATATTCTATATAATGAGATATGAGCGCGAGACTTGGATAATTGTTTCCCTCATGCGAGCTGCCGGCTATTATTCGAAATATCAAAGTGTGTGTGTATTTTTTTTCAGCAATTTTACAGCTGGATGTAAGTGGTTCGCCGAGGCGAAGGCCGCGTTTTAGTTCGAATTAACTCGGGACAAATTGACAGTGATAAGAGATCTGGAGAAAAATTATTATTTTTCTCGAAATATTTTACATCGAATTGAATTATTCTATCCTGTCGAACATATTGAGGATGCTTGAGGATAATAATAATGATTAATCGTTAATGCGTTCCAATAATTTGAATTTTTATTTAAACTTGTTATACTTCTTATAAAAAGATTTCTCTTTATAATAATAAATTTTATATAATAAATTAGTAATCACTGTTGCACCCCAGTATGATATTTGACCTCATGGTAAAACATAACCTATAAATGCTGCAGCTATTGAAATTAATAAAATTATAATTCCAATTCCTCGTACACTTGATAATTTATATGAACAATAAAATATATTTCGTCTAATATGAATATATATTATTATAAAATAAAAAGAAGCTCCATTTATATAAATTAATCGAAATAGTCATCCTGAATTTATATCTTTTATGATATTAGTAATTGATCAGAATGCGATATCAATATTAGGACAATAATGTATAGATAAAATAAAACCTGAAACGATTTGAATTATTAGAAAAATTCCTAAGATTGAACCAAAATTTCATATATAATTAATATTTATTGGTGTTGGTAGATAAATAGTTGATATAATTATTTTTAAAAATTCATTTGAATTAAAAAAATTTTGATATTTTTTCATTGTATTATTGAATATTATTTATAAATTATTTTTTTCTCTTTATTGCTTTTCGTTCGTTCCCACTTTTTTTAGCTATGTTTTTCTCTCCTTACCTAACATCAAAAATGGCAAAACACAGAGAATAATCTATTCTTTAACCGATATTTAATATCGAGTTGTTGCCATTCATGGAGGATCTTATGATGCATTGTGTTAGGAATCTTTGCAAAGATTGCCTGAGATTGTACCCGTGACAGCTTTGATCTTCTGCTTTGAAATTAGTAAGGAGCAAATCTGATTCAACTACTAATAGTTGATGAACTTGTTCGAGTTATGCCAGGATGGAGAAAATTATATTAGAAATTAAATTCTCTGATAAGCAGCTTCATTCTTTATCGAATAATCAATGCCAGAATCTACCCAACGGAATAAGTTAAGAAGATCTCTATGAAAGATCATTCCAAATGTTCGAGCTTTGGGAAAATTGCTCGAGAAAGAGAGAGAAAAATCTACAAAATTCAAATAGTTGATTACAAGAAAAATAAGAAAACGTTTTCTTTTGATCTCCATCTTCCAAAGGAATGTTTCACGAATATGTAACAGGTATATACATTGAGAAGAGACAATTTAATCTTGAGACTTCTGACGGATATTAGTCTTTTAGAGAGAGATACGACAAGATAAAAACGAAGAGGTACGTTTTAATTTTGAAAATCTTGGAAGGGTATTAAAGTGTTTCGAGATTTTAAAATTTGTCGAAAAACTTTCACGTAAAAGAAAAGAGTACAAACACGTCGAACGAATGCGTGTTACAATCCTTTTTTCCTTAGAGAGAACAGTTTCTAAACAATTTTTCTAAACAAAGAAGTACTCCTCCAAATTTATTTCGACACATAAATAAAATTAAATTCTACAAATTAACACGATTTCTTTTCAAAGTTTAATTTTCAATTACTAAGAAATCGCTATAATAATGTTTCACTGCCATCAAAGTGTCTAAAAACTCTCGTATCGATCATATCGCAATTACTTCCAAGAGTCTCACCCATATATACACACCCTTCCTTCGTTTATTTCGTTTTCTACCTGACGAGAGGCGCGACGTCCAACCCATCGAGTCTCGCCCCTTGGACACGGCAGCCCACTTCGCTTCGCCGAATCGAAAGTTATCAATTTCAGGCGGGGAGCTGTGTTCTTTGTGTCCCCGGACCTCGTCAGATGCGTTTAATCTCGAGCGAAACTCATTAATGGGTGTACTTGCCAGGGAAATTGAATTGGGCGGACGCAACGTGAACTGATTATAATAACGAATGGCCCTGGGCAATCTCTCTCTCTCTCTCTCTCTCTCGAGCGCTCTGGTTTCGATATCGGTACAATAAAGGGGGACACGATTAATAATATTATCGATATCGATAGTAAGTATCGATATTATCATTAATCGGATGGCGAAAGGATTGGAACCGAATTAAGAATATACGAGAATATATTAATCGACGTCTCGAGAAAATTGGAAATTTTATTTATTATGGATGAACGATTTTTATTAGATCAAAATCGAGGGGGATTAATGTTTTTCTTTTCCTATTTTAAATGTTAGGATATAGGGGAGGGGGTGATTTATTAATTTTCTCGTGTAGGAATAATTTTCAGACAGATTGGATTCAAACGATCTTTAAACTTCGGAAGGAAGGAAGATGTAGGAAAATGTTATTCATTAGGTTATCGAGCATTTAAATTCGTTTTGGATTAAGAGGAAGTACGTTTGATAACGTGTTGAGTAATTATTGGTATAATTTGTGTAGAATTGTAGATCTTGCAAAGAGGAATATATTAACACCTTGTATATTATTTTTTTTTTTTTAATCATTTGTATTTGAGAGAGAAAAAGTTTTCGTTCCACCTGTACTTGTAGTGCCATAAATTATTCGCATACACTGTATATAATAAATCAATTTTGAAAATCCTAGAAATGTTTTTTTGTTCTCTGCAATGGATTTATGCAGTGCCTCTGTTTATCGTTATACGTGTTACGCGTTTATTTGCGTAAAATGCTTTGAAAATTCACGCTTTTCAACGGAACTGGAGATATATTTTTTTTTTTTTTAATAAAAAGATTACAAACTCTTCTCACGACACGCTCTCTACGTATTTCTTATAATTATTATCTCGTAATTAATCACTCATTTTCCGGGAAAATGGCAAATATAAATGGAAAAAAATCTGCTTCGAAATGCGCAAAATCTTTAATAAAAGAACGCGTAAAAATACACGAAAATTCCAAACTAAAAGCCCGGGGAAAACTCGAAAACACCCGCCCATAAAAATTCTACCAGCATTCGAGAAGAATACGGATAAAAAAAACAGTCGTGCATATCGATTAACCAAAATTTTAATCATTTTTACGTGTACGTTTCTATTAATTCAAAATTAATTTTAAAAATCCTTTAGAAAAAAAAAAAAAAAGAAAAATTATTAATCGAACCAATATTTCACGGTTCATTCTTATTTCCCCATTTTTCACTTTATCAGTTATCAATATCAGAAAATTGGAATTTCCATTCGAATATTACAACGTTCTATCATGTTTAATTTCATCAGAGGAAGTTAGATCATCTTTCTTTCCTGGTCGACGTCCCCCCTCCCCTCCCCGGTCGATCAGGAATTTCCACGTCCCTGAAGTCTGACAGTTTCCTCCAACATTCCAGTCCGGGGGATCGACGAAACTTTCATGATATTCCGCGTGATTGCAATTAAAGCGGAGCATTTTTGGGCGCATTCGGCCAATCGGTGGCATTTTTCGAAATCGATGGGAAAAACGGGATCGTTCCTTTCTGCAGAATTTTAAAATATTCGCAACCGATGAACGAATAAAGTTCCGTTTCCCCCTCTTTTCGATTTTAATAGTTGGGGAGAGGAGGAAGGCTTTTCGACATCTTTTCATCCCTTCCGGTTGTGGTTGCGTTGCGACTTCCGTTCCAAGATTTTCCAATTTGAATTTTTTTACGGAAGACCCCCATTCGAGATTATTGCATACTTCATGCTCGGAATCTCGTTTCTCGTCTCCGAAATATCACGTTTAAATTTTACAATCGAGCAAGTTAGGATTCTATTTTGTGTAACAAGTGTTATACGTAAAAATATGTGAAAATATCCAAGCGATTCGAACTTGTTATCTCGTTTAAATGTAAATTCGTACTTTGCCCAATTCCTGCGAAATATGAAAATTCATTATCACGAGATTATAACGCGATGTATGGATATTTGAAAAAATTATAGTGATGTATTTCCATTGTTAAGAAGGAAGAGAAGAAAATTCGAGCAGTTTAATATTTTAATATTTTCGTAAAGTTTCGTTTATTTATTCCCTTATTTATTTAAACTTTGATTTTTTCCTCCTTTTTGAGTTTAATATAATTACATTATTGAGTGTTTCGAATAAATTATATATATATATTTTTTTTAAGACGTAATTAATTATAACTGTGATCTGTATATTTTATTCTGTTCCTCGAACCGTGAATGTTTATCGTAGTAATTTTTCCCTGTTTCAAGCATATTTAACGAATCGTGTTCGTTACTTTATCCTTGGCACGTTGCATCTTTGAAAAGAGAACAAAGTCTCGTTCGAGCTTTGTAACATTTGTACATGGCGCGCTAAGAGAATTCGAAGAACTGGGATAAGCAAATATAAACGTGGAGCTGAAAATATGAGAGTAAGAGAGAGGAGATCCTGAGGATTCGTCAAACTTTGCGTCTCGAGATGAAAATGAAAAATAAAATGAAGAAGTAGGATTGGAAATTATTACGCATGGAATTATACGTCAAAAAATTTAATCGACGATTCTTCAAGCCAATACAATGAAATAAAAGTGAGGAATGAACAAATTGTATTTCCAATCGACAGAGAAAACAATGATTCTGAAATTGATACGGATAAATCACTTCATGGAAAAGGAGATTAAAGACTATGGTTTAAAGAGATCTTCTCTTTATAATTCAATTAATTAATTCCAGATTAAACGATGAAGATTCGATATGGACACGTTTATCGCGCGATTTATCGATAAAACGCGATCGAATAAAATTGAAGAAATTTCGAGCATAACGAGTCTTTCATCGACCGATGAAAGATCGTCAGAAGCGTGAAATCTTCCCCTTTAAAACGGCTTTTCATTCATCCCGATACGACTTCCGGTTCCCGAGATATCCTCGTCCAAAGAAAAGCTAATTTTTGATCCTTCCCTATTTCCATCCTTCTTTCTTACACGGATCTCTCGCTCGCACCTTCATCAGCGACCAATCCCAGGACAAAGACGCGATTCCTGGAAAAACGAGTATTTCCAGCAAAAATAAATAGGTCACTGGTTCCATTGATAATTTTTCCCTTAAGCGTTATCGATACTTTGAATTTTTATAAAAATTAGTTTCAATAAATCACGTTGCTTCCCTCTATTTTCTGAACCAGCTTCGATGGAATTTTTTATATGGAAAAGAAAAAGTTTTATTCGTGATTTTGCGTGAAATTGCAATGATCTGAAAAAATTGTTATACGGATTAAAGTTTATTCGTAATTCCATTTATATATATATATATTTATAAATTGTTCTATACTCTGTATTATTTTAATGTATTCCGTCTATAATACGTGAAATTTTGTACGAGTTGAAAAACAGGATTGGCTTTGGCTTAAAAAAGAATCACCTTTTAAATCTTTCAGGGTGATTCATAAATAAACATCTTGTGTAACATTCGAACGGATTTCATTCAACGGGAATAATCCTGGTGCTAAAAACGAGATGTTTTTTCGTTTGAAAACACTATTTTAAAAACCTCGGATATTTTGATCTTTATAATACTCGCTTTAATATAATTGTTGACACGATTGGAGAATCAATGGCTCTTATCTTCTTGGGCAGTTTGCCTAGCTCGCGAACAAGTAGTCGTCAATAAAGCTGCTCTAAAGTTAGCAACACATAGAAATGTGGGCCAAGTTGAAGAGAGACTTCCGTGTGTCCATTAATTGCCGATCCACTCGAGTTGCAAGTTTATGCCATTGTTATTGAACTATCCTTTAACGCAATAAGTACCAGACAACGCAGCTATCCTATTTATAAATCCATAATTATCCGACGATAACAAAATAATTTCCCTTCTCCTTCGAATTTTACGCGAAAGGATTAACCGATAAAATTCCGGAAAAAAGTATAAAACGTCTTAAAACTAAAAGAAAGAATGTACTAACTAAAACTACTTTATCAGCGCTAAAACACTTTTATTACTACTAAAACTCTTTCGGATAAAATTACCAAAAAAAAAAGTATTATTTATTCTCTCCTTATTGTATCACGTTTACCTTTTCGAAACGATGAAAAAAGTATTATTAACCGTCAAATATTCCATCCTTTCCCCCCAAATTATTTTGTGATCAAGCATCGATGCGGGTATACCCGAGCAATTACTCTTAAAAAAAAAAAAAAAAAAAGAAAAAAAATTACAAAAGCCCTCTACGATCGTAAACCTTTCATCAACGACCAACTCCAATAAACTGGGGAAATAATAGCCGAGCATGCAAATTTTCAAGACGATGGCCGAATCGCGCGCCCCCTGAAAAATGCGGTCAACCTTCGCTTCCTCGAATGGAACCGATAAGGCCGCTCTCGTGTGCGCCGGGCACTTCTTGATTTACATCGGCCCACTTCGCCGCCGAATCATGTCGCCGCTACATAAGCACCCGCCTTTAATCCAGAACCGCTAATTCCACGCTGCATTAGGATTAATTCTTAACGTATTGGAATCGATATCTCTCGCCGTCGTTAAAATATACTCGTCCACTTGGCTGCCCAAGATTGTTTGTTAAAGGGATGTGTCCATCATGTAATCCCGATAAATCGAGGAAGTCGAAAGAATCTCTCGTTCACAATGTTGATCTTACATGTTGGTTCTTTACAAGGAATTTTTATATATGTCTATTCTATTATTTCTATCGTTCGTTTCGAATGTTTTTATTTTCTTTATCTTCGTTTCGTTTTACGATCGTGCGTTGGAGGTATATATTTATTATTGTTGTTGTTGTTGTTGTAGGAGCAAGTTTTAGCTAATCTAAATCATAATATTCGTTACAATCACCTAGTTAAAGTTTAAATTTAACGCGGAACACTTCTCCCACCAATGTGCAATCCCGCAAATTATTGTTTGAATATTGTTAAGTTAGTTCAATGTACATTAATCTGTCAGAAGGTCTACAAACATCGGGCCAGGAAAATTGATAGCAAATTTGTGGTTACGCCTCTTGGTCATCCTCTCCTCTCACCATCTACACCGGACACCAATATCGATTTTAATGGATGATTATCCTACTGTATCCTGCTACACGTATTTTATTACTCGGCGATTCTTTTTTTTTTTTAAATTTAAAAAGAAACAAAAAAAAAAAAAGGGAAAAAAGGATCCACCGTAATACATTTTCACACATGGAGAATTCCAAAAATGAACGGTTTCATTCAATTTTGGAGAAAAAAAATCGTTCGCCCGATATAAACGAGAGAAATCAAAAATATTCGAGCGTGAAGTGACCACGAAATACCTTCGTTCCACCGATCGGGAATAATTTCCATCCTTCTATTCTAAAGGCCCGTGAAATGTGAAAAGCTTTTCCCCGTATCTGCCAATCGCATGACAAACTTCTCGTCGATATCATCGCGACGGATTGTTTCCAACAAAGGGATACAAATTTTCACGCAACTAGTTTCGAGTGAATAAAAGAAGAAGAAAAAAACGCGAAGAAGAGAGAGAGAGAGAGAGAGAGAGAGTAACGGAAATGGTTTACGTGTAAAGCGTTAACCTCGATGATTGCAGCAGTTTTGTTCGAATTGCTGAATTCATCGTTTCGTATCGGGTTATCGCGCGATCAGGCTGGGTTGCCTACGCAAGGGGCAAAAGTTGAGCCGTGTGTTCACGGCATGTGTGCGCGAAAATCATGGCGTCGCGGTCAAGGTGGGTCTTCGTATCGTATCGTATCGATTGTACGTAAAATCGTGCGGATTTTTAAATCCCCTCTCGTAAAGAAACTCGTGGAGAATGTTCGACGACGATTTAATTCGATCGACGCGTCGTTTCTACCGTTGAAAACTGTGACTTTGATAAAAGTTTGTTGTGCTGAGTGGAATTTGAGGTTAGGTGAATTTTTTCGTGTTTCGAATAACCTGAGAAGATTTCTTCTTCTTCTCGAGTATCGTATTAATTGTTCGACTAATAATAAAAATTATTATATAGTAATATAAGTGACTCTTATATTTGCGAATGGATTTTGAAAATATCGTCAACTTGTTACTTTTCCTAATATACTTTTACCATTGAGTGATAATTATAATTCGAAATCCGATTATTCCTCTCCTCGATGTGTTAAATTTAACAATCTTTATCCTGCCACGTGACGATTCGATAAATAACCGTGATTTGTTAATTTTATCGTCGGTTTAGCAACAAACGAGTAATTAGCAATAGTGCGTGGCAAGTTGATCGCGACCCTGTGTGAAATTATAAATTTTCCAGGCATACGCGACGATAAATCTTGGCGTACGTAGATGGAAACGAGATGTAACGTTAATTAATAAATTTTCCACGTTTATCGCGAGCCACGAAATGAAGGAATAAAAAAAAAAGGAAACCGACCGAATTTAACCCATGGAATAAAATTGATGGCTTGTTACAATGCCGGTCGATCGAACGATATACTTAACGAAGCGCGATAACATTAATTTCTAATTTTAATTGATACACGTCCGCAAGCTGAATTTTATCCCCATCCATGTGAATGCAAATAAATAAATTACCGTGCCACGGTACATTGATCTTCGGTTTTGAATCGATTCAACTCAACGTGCCAACTTCATCCTCGACGTAAAGCGATCGTGTAAATAAATTATTGTCAAACCGTGTGACGGGGGATGAAATTCATTATCGATTCCCGCGGGGGAGATTGGAAGGAATTTCTCGTAGAATCGACGATCCTTGTTGGGATTCCAAATAATGATTATGAATATTCGTTCACACCTTCGTTTACCGATCGAGCGATTCGAATTAAAATATCGAGAAACATTAATTGGCCAATCTCCCTGAAGGGGGATATTCCTGTTTTGTTTTTTCTTTCAATTTTTTTTCCCCACGATTGAAATAATATTATTAACGCGAGTTTTATAATTTTTCTTTACGGTAATAAGAGGTAAAATGAGTTTGTTCCTTTTTTATTATACGATTTACGTATCAATAAAATTTTATAAATTACAAATATTGGTGAATTTTGTGTAAGGGTAGTACGTTAATAAAACATGAATAATAATGAAGTTTGAAATTTTACAAAATATATATCATTCATTCAATTATATTTCATGTAAAATTTAACGATTCGTTAATATTGTAAATTATCGGGCAAGAGAGCATTAAAATTACAATTTTTTTTTCTTCTTCCGAAAATCAAACAATTAACTTCGAATCTATTATTAACGTCGATAGCTTAATAATAAAATAATAAAAAATATTTTTATACGTTCCTAATTTATTATTGCACAAAAATCCATAACAGGCACACAATACCCCATTCGATAATTAATTAAAATTTATGATTACATAAAAATTTCAATTCAAAATTCAATATTAAATTTTCCAAAATCTTTTATTATTCTGATTAATCGTACCTCTAAATATTAAAATCCATTCAATAGTATATATTATTTTTAATAAATAATAAATATCAATGGAAAGATTTAATATGGTTTAAAAAATCGAGAAGGGAAAAATAGATTGCTTTAAATAATTTATTTTTTTCAATAAAAATATTTATTAAACTCTTTAGGAAAAAATCAATCAAATTTGTTCAAATCTTTAATTGATTATAACAACAAGAGTTTGATCATTGTTACAACAATATATGCTAATTGTAAATGCGAGATAGATATCATCAAGTCTGAATCTAATACAATATAAAATATCTCAAACAATAAAAAATGTAATAATTTTAATAACATATTTCAAGATCAAAATTAATTCTATTTTTTTATAAATGATTATCCTGTATTTTAATATTTTTTTTCATAAACGAAGTATTTAAAAAAGATGAAACAATAATAAAAATAAAGTATAAATCATTTATATTTCAAGTAACGAAAGAATCACTGTGAATAAATTACCATGTCTTCTTATCAAATTTTATCCTGGATATCATGTACGTTATCAGATACTCCATATACTGTTTCCTATTAAAGGATCTTCCACAAAAACCTGATAGCTTATTGTGCAGCATAATAATTAGAACGAACTTAAAATTACTTTCAATTACTAGATTATTGAAAAATAAAAAAAAATTGATAATTGAAAGCATAAAATTCATTTTCAAATTAATCGTTTCCCAATAATCTAAATATACACTTTTCATTATTCACAAAGGTGTTATTTCTAAAAATTCATTATCTACGTGTTTCTTAAACTTTTCAACAAGCTTTTTCTTTTTTTGAAAAAATTAAATATACATTTTGACTTCTTTAAACCACAATTGAAATTCAATTTAAGTAACCCCTCCTCCGAATCTGAAAAATTTTACAATCGAGTGTAAAAACGAATAAAAACGTTTAGGGATAAAAATTAAAATCCAAAATCCATTAGGATCCATCGTATATCTTCGATTGGCCGTTCAGCTGCGATCATTTCTCGATACTTTCCGCACAATTTTTCCACCCCGTGTTCATCTGTGATACAAAATTTAACAGTGGAACGAACAGTAGTAACGTTAGTAATACAAACGAGGCGATTATTTGCCGGGCAAACATGGCAGCGTTCGATTAATTGGCGATGATGCAAATCGGATGTAGGAGGCGTAATCAGACGATTTCTCTCTGTCGGACAGTCGAAAATTACCGAAGGAGGGGGGAAGCGTAAACAGGAAAAACACACGGTATAACAGTGAAGGGGAGGAGGAGGGTGGCGCAAAAAAGGGGTAGAACTGCTTATTTATCGTGTAACCCCAATTTCATCGTATCGAGCTATGAATTCCACGCGTTGAATCCCCGTTATGCATTATGTATCCTGGGAATGTGTAAACTCGGCCGAATAGAATTGGCCGCATTTATTGCGATTTAACACGTTGCCTTGAATAAAACATGCTCTTCTAACGATTCTTTTCTTTTTTTTCCTTCTCTCTCTCTCTCTTTCCTTTCCTGTAATTCCTTCTTACGAGTTATCACCAGGGTACTTTTCCTTCTTTCTTTCTTTCTTTCTTTTTGTAGACAGTGTTATCGATCGATCGAATTTTCTCTTTGTAATCTAGGTACATTCTAGGAAATATTTTTATTTTCCCTAGATATAATAGAGAAATTTTGGTCGATCAGAATAAAATGATATACATATACACATGCAGCGCGGTCCTCTTGAAATGTCTTTCTTGAAATATATTTTATATATGTAATAACAAAATATTCCTTCAAGTTCTCCAAGTTTTTCTCTTTCTTACGAAACATACTTTTGACCACGAAGACTTGTACATCTACTTAAAATCACTTAAACTCGATCTTTTTCTTTCTCATCAACGTTGAATAAAGAAAACCACCCACGCAAATTTCCAAAAACTTGGGAGAGTCTCATAATATATTCAATCCGGGGCAAATGCAACGCTGGAGATACGTCTCGAGAGCCGATGGAACGAGGTTCCTTCCCATTTACGGCTCCCCCACCTCGGCGACTTTATCCGTCGTCGTTTCGCGTCGATTAGAGTCATTCACATTCTCGTGGGAGGACGCGAGGGTAATGCGGCCCACGTGTTAGCGAAATGCCTCGCCTTCTCTATGAGAGGGGAACAGAAGTGGTTGGCGCAAAGAAAGAAGGAAGGAAGGAAGGAAGGAAGGAGAAACGCTTTGGTGGTTCGAAGTGGATGCACCGATTCCTTTTGGCGAAGAAAATTAACCAGGCGTGGAAAATTGAGTGATCCACCGCCCTTCTTTAAATATGAAATTCCTTCTTCTCCTTCTTTCTTTCTATGAGTGTGTTATTGACGTAGTTGGAAAGAGTATTGTAAATTTCGTAGGAATTTTTATTATTTTTTGATTATAATTTGATCGTAAACCGTGTAAAGTTATATATTTTCTCCGAGTTAAGATGAAATGTTTTAATACGTATAATGGATTATTTGTGTGTAAACATTATTCTAATGCGTGTTTATGTTCAATGTGTTATTATTCTCTGTGCTTATTCGAGGGATTAAAGTGGATGTATATTAGGATTGTTGAAACATAATATTTTCTTACAATATAAATACGTAATAACGTCAATATTGCGTTACAGTTATTATTTTGAAACGTATTGATGCTCGTGAACCGGTTCTCGAAAATTATTTTTCGTGCACCATTAATCGATAATTGGATTTATGTATTTTGGTAAAAACAATATTACGACCAAACGAAAATAGAGACGTATCGAAAATCGATACAACACTCGAAATCTAAACTATTACACATGGATCGAATATTAGTGTATAGTTAGCGAAAATCACACGTGTGAAAAATTTTGCGACAACTATACATCGAGCAATAATAGAATTCAAACCCAAATTGTTAATAGTTTCCTTCAAAAATTAATAATTTAATAATTGTATAAATAAACGAGTAATATAAGTATGCATAAATCCTGTTAATATAAATGGAAAAATACGAAAAGATATACCATATTCACTCAAAGAATTTCAAATCGCTAATATCTTTAAGCGTGCGAATATTTTAGTAAATTCGATATCTTAACGTTGCGAGTAGTGCCATCTCTGATTTCACGTATCTTCCAAAAGCCCAAGATCGAGGCAAAATGAAACGGCGCTTTGTTAAATTCCGTTCGTGTTCTTGATCGAGTTTGATGATTCCAACAATAAGACCGGTCGATTCTGCACTTGAAATTCCGACCATGATTTCTACCTACCATTGTACTTATACATTTTATAAAACCTCAAACTTTATCTTCCCTCGTTACGTAACGTTTTGTTCACACTCTTAACGTGATATTTTTCTGAAAATAGGATAAAGTCACTCTCTTATAGGGGGATGAATAGTAAGTTGGTGTAAACTTTTTGGTAAAATACACAAGATGTATACTGAATACGAAATACTGGGTTTGTGGTTGATTGTATAAGACACCTCGAAATCCCAAGATTCATACCAGGACACTTGCTATTAAGGCATGCAAACGATCGAGATTAAGAAGCCAAGAATATTCGTTATTTGATCCTCTAAATTATATTGTGTCATACGTTCGTATGAACGTGCTACGTGTGTTGAATTTGTCACGTGTTTTCCTTCCAATATTAATTTCATTCGCATGGATAATTTAACCAAAAATAAGTTTAATCATGTAATACAATTTCTGGTTACAATTAAACTTTTTAAAAACTCTAAACATTTTATATTAACGGAAAGCAGTAGAAAGCTCGCATAACAATTTATCAAAAAATCATAAAAAAACTCTTGTTTTAATTTTACGTAGCTATATCTGAATATAATTAAAATCATTCACATTTTGCAAACACTGTATAATTTAACTTTTATATTTTATATAACTTCTTCGATAACTCTAATAAATAAACAAATTTACTAAAAAAGATTCCTTTCTGAAAAGAGCACCCAACTTCTCGAATCAATATTGATAAACTCATCCATATTTCCACGTGACTGGAATTTCATTTCAAAATACGGAATAAGGGAGCAACGATCTCGAAAGAGAGAGAGAAAAAATCATACCGCGAAGAAAATCCTCGCGCACGTTCAGCGGGCAAATCCTGGCGGGAAGATAGCTGTAAGGGGCCGACGCGCGATGTTTCCACCGTTTTCTGAGAGGGGGAGATAAACTCGAGGGAGAAAATGTAAATTAGGTGGAAAAAGTGGACGCAGTTTGCGCGTACGCTTAGGGAGCACGCATTTGGCCGGGTGCCAAAGTGCACGGATTACGGTTCCGTTTTTAAATCGCGCTTTTATTATCCCTCCCCTCCCCTCCCGCGCAATTAACTCGCGTTTTTTAACGCTCGACAAAATGCCGCGCTATCCAGGCCCATCTATTCGCCCCCGTGTCGATATTATCCGCTCGTGACATCCGCGGTTTAAAAGTATCCTGCACACCCGCCAATAATCCCGTCCATTAATCTGTTCGAGGGAAAGAATCGTTCGTGAATGGGGACGCGTTTTGGAGAGAGAGAGAGAGGAAAACAAAAAAAAAAAAGAAAGGAAGAGAACAACGTTTTTATTTATCGACTGGCCGTGTATCGATCTTGTCGACGAGGCGAGATACGCTGAAAATTCTGCTGCTTTTTATCGGTCCAAGCTGATTTATTTCAAGAACTCCACGGTTCCACTATTCCCCCTCTCCCTCCTCCTCGACTGTATGAGCCACTTCGGTTGGAATGCTGCCAACTGAACTGAATAGCCGTTGGCTCGCCTCTGGGAAATTAAGTGTGTACACGGAAAAAACGTGCGAAACCGAAAATGTCGCGCCTATGAACGAAGCGAGCCCCTTGCTTCCAACTGGAAACGCTTTAATGGATCCGAAATCGTTCGATCGCTCTCTCTTTTCCTTTCCCCTCGGCGAAAGCGGGGAAATATTTATGCATCTCGTTCGACGGGAATATGCACGTTAATCTTTCGGCCGATTTCGGCTGTTTTCATTGGAAATTTCACGTCTCTCGGTCGTATTAAGGCGACGTGAAATTTGTGGTAATTGATATTGTTGGAGATTGGTTGCTCTGATATTTCGTGACGGTTTTAACCTAGTTCTGAAGGTGTTTAGGAGACGGTTGTATATTTTTTGAAATTGTATATGTAAATATTACTGTGTAGCTCTTACGTGTGTGTGTGGAGGAAGAAATAGATTTTTCTTTTTAGAAGAAATGGGGCATGGACGATGGGAGAAAATTTTTAAATTTTTTCGATTTATCGATGAAAATTTATATACGAAACACGAATATATGAAAATAAAATTGTATAATTGAACTTCCATACTTCTTTAATTCATCTTCAACGAGTTTCGTTTCTTTTCGCATACTTGATTATATATATGAAAAAAGAAAAAAGAAAGAGAAGTGTCTCGTAGCATACTTTTCCCCGTTTAAAGTTTCCTTTTTATAGCTACATAACACGGGATTAATATTCATGGAATATTTCGTCAAAAATATCAAACATTATGGAAATCGCGTTTAAATAAAAAACGATCCAACTTCGACGAAATAAAATTTTCCTACGAAAATAAAAAATAAAAAAGAAACCCACTTGAAGATATAAAACCCCCTTCCTCCTCTCTCAGATTTTCCCTTCATTAAAATATTTATATCCCGCTAATATCGACAATTGTCGCCTATTTGAATTTCCCTCCCGTGCTTTACCGCGTCGGTAAAGCAGGGCCTCTCTTCCCCCACTCCCAAAAAATTCAAGCTACCACATATTACCGTGGAACAATTAGCGGAATTACAATATTATACAAGCGCGACGTGGTAAACGTTGGCGCGAAATTGGCACAAATTGAACGAAAACGAAACGCGGGATCCCGTTGGATCCCGTTTAATAGAGGTGGAGGGGAGGGCAGTCCGGCGAATCGAAATTCGGCCGCGTCACGGTTTTCCCTTTTTCGCCGGTGGATCAACAGTTATTATCAATGCAGAGCGCAATTTACATCTGGCTCGCGGCGACCGTCGCGGCAATTGGCGTTATTAAACGATACGGAACGGCTGGCTCGATTTAAATCGCTATCCCCGCGGCGTTGCTCATTAAACGGGACTTGCCATCACGTGAAAATCCAATTCGTCCCGTCAAGTTGGAAATGAAAATTGGGGGAAAGAGAGGCGAACGAAGGCAACGATCAAGAGGGGTTGGACACGGAGAGATACCCGCCTCTCTGTTACGAATTAAACGTGCAGGGGGGAGGAAACTCGTTCCAAGTTTTAGTCGCTGGTTGATGTGACGGAATCAGATTTCGATTTCCATCCACCGTGAAATAACTGGCGCGGTGGGGGGAAGGGTTGGACTCGATTCGAAATTTTAATTCGTTGGGATCGAATTGAAGATTCGAGTGGATTCATAGTTATTTCATAATTTTATCAATTGAGATTAATATATATATATATAGAAATTATATTATCAAATAAACTTTTGCAAGAATTGAATTTTCCTAAGAAATAATATACTTTCAAATACTTTTACGAAACCACTACGAGTACACGAGTTTTTTCTTTCTATTACTTTATAGAAAATCATATGGGAAATATTCCTGGCATCGAATAATGATTCTTGAAATTAACAACAAAAGAAGATCTTTTTAAAATATTCCTTTTTAACATTACGAGTATCAATTATTACGCTTCTCCAGACGATCGAAAGAATATTCTCGCCCACTGCCAACCTCGGGCACTCGTTCAAAGGCACAATCACGCGTTCTCCTCGATGCTCGATACGCCCATAGGGAATTCGCTTATCGCGCACCACAAAAATCCCTATTTTTCCCCCACGATCGCGATTTTCCACTCGGTCCCGGAACGGCGATAAACAAATTCTATCATTTAATCATTTGACGAGGTGAAATAAGACGGAAGTTGATTCAACGACTCGATTATTTCTAATCGGACGAGGATATTTATATATGCTTCTTTGGAGAAATTTAGAAGGTAAAATAGACGCAAAGGTTGCTTAAATTAGACAAGTTTTAATTTAATATTTTTGTATGGAAATTTTTCTTTTCAACTTTAGGAGATCTATCCTTATATTGATAATAATATTCTGTATATATATATGTTTTAATTTGACTCGTAAGACACGCTTGCGATTCTTCCAATATCTTTCAAAAATACTTACTCACTCATTTATTGCTTAAAAATAAATAATATTAATAAAGAATTGTTAAGTATACTTTGATAAATGGTCTAGAAGAAAAAGAGGAAGGCTTTCAAGAAATTAGAATCTCCTGTAAAAAAATATATATTTGAGAGAAAGGAAGAAAATGTTTGAATACTTGAAATTTGAAAAATCTTATGTATTTGATCAAAGTGTAGGAGGATAGTTTGAAGAGCGTTCGAGAGAAACGTAATGTGAAAAATGTGGACGATATACATACAAGAGAAATACTTTTTTTGAATATGTTCGATGCTGCGCAGCGTGTATCGATACGTGAAAATTGTTTACCGATGTTTTCTACGTTTGCTGAAATAATTTCTCCGATTTTGGAGAGGAAATGTTCCCGACGCATTTCCATCGATGTTTCCACCAACAGAAAAGGTAGAATATGCACCGAAAGATAGAATGTACATACACTTGCGATAACCGAGACGACTCCACCACGTATACGTATAAATCGTCCTCAAAGCGTTGCTGAAGAAACTGTTTTCTTCCCCTAAGTATTTTCAATCTGAGAAAATTTTGCCGCGATTCCTCTTCGATTCACCCGAAAAGGGACGATACAAACGAATAAATAAATAAATAAATAAATGGAAAGGAAAGAAGAAGAAAGAGTTTCAAGCAAGAAAATCCTTGTTTTTGAAAATAAAAATAATACGACCCGAATTTGTACAATTTTATCCCAACATCGGGGACATCGGCTGTCAGAAAGTTGGAATTTACAACGTTTTCCCGAGCGCGGAGACTCGAAACTGTATGTTAATCTCACGGTTTCACTTTATCCCCGAGAGAAATGTTACATTTTTCCACGCCAACAACGAATAAATCGATCGATGCTTCCATGTATTCTCTCTCTTCTTCTCCCTAATCCTAGAGATTTTTCATTTTCACGGGACCAGGTATGGGGGATTTTTAGCGGAAAAACTCCTTGCCACTCTTTGGAAACTCGTTGGATCCTCGGCTAACCCTTTGAAGTTCCCTTCGATTTCGAGAAGGATCTCTCGAAATTCTATGGATCTCCGCCCAGTTTCTCGAATTTCCCGCGATTCCTCGAGATTCCTTGGATCTCTCGAGGTTCCTCTTATCTCTTAGGGTTTCTCCCCGGCCAGGCCCCTTAGATCTCTCAGGATTTTCACGTCGCGATTCCTCGCCGTGGATCTCTCGAGATTCCTCCCTTGAACCGGAACCGTTTTGGACCTCTTTGAAGATGCACGACTGGGGAACCACTGAAAATAAATTCAATCGAATTAATTCTCCATTTCGATCGCCTTTCTTCTCTTCATCATTCGCGAATATCGCATAGATTTACAACGAAATCGAATTAGAAATAAAAATTGGAACGTGTTTCTTTTCATGATCTTTTTTTTTTAAATTAGTTGGATTAATTTTGACTGATGAATTTCAATTTATATAGTACTCGTTATTAGATTGGTTTCGTGTTTTCATTTATGGAAATGATAGATGATAGAAATGTCCAAGTCAAATTGGTAAATGATGAAATAGATTATTATCCGAATTCTATTTATCTAATTTATTACATATAAAAATTTAAATTTGCACACAGATTCGTTTTGTCCATTCCATTGTACGAATCACTTTACATCGCGAATTGAATAATTTTTTTCATATTCTCTGTTCTGTTCGCAAAAATTGTTCTTTTTTCTTCTTCTAGTATTATCCCAAAAAAATTCTTTCTCCTCGGAAATTCATTAAATATTGTAATTTTTCGAATTTAAAAAGTTACGAGACAACGTGGGAATATTAAATCAGCGTAAATAAAAAAAAAGAAATAATTTAAATTCTTGTTTATTACGAGAGAAAATATATTTAAAAAAAAAGAAAAAAAGAAACGAAATATCATTCGAAAGAAAATACTACGATATTTGACCAAAATTCTGAAAGAAATATTAATTACTGTGAATTCATAATGGAATAAATATCACTCCTATTTAATATTTTATCACATTTCCACATTTATATTTTCATTAATCGCATGATTATTAATTATACACGCTCGAGTAAGATTTCTCTTTCTCCTTATCCTCTTCATTTTATTTAAAAAAATAATATTTCCGCGTAATAATAATCCATAACGTTTACATACACTTTCTTCAAAACTTTCTCGCTCGAATCTCTCTATTTATTTACCAAAAAATAAAATACACAGTAAAAATACATCTCGTATCTTTATATTTCTCCCTTTTACGAATAATAAACTGAAGAAGGAGTGCATAAAGACAGCGCCATTTTGATAAAATTCCAACAATGGGCGATTTTCACTGCTAATTTAGAATAATGGGAAAGCCGGTTAAACTCGATGGCTCGTGAGATTTGACGAAAGTTAGAACGTATAGACGTCTGCATTACAATGTATTACGGGCAAAACGGTGCTGGTACGTGAATTGTGGTTATGCGGGCGAGGGGAATAACCCAGGAGGGGAAAATTGGCTGGCCATCGAGTGGGGGAACCGTTTGTTAAAACGATCATGCGAGACGAATCGACCGAATTTACCAACGTCTCGATCCACTTCTTCTAAATCGTGTCCAATGACTGTACTATCTTTTGCACGTTCCATCGAATATTCTGTATATAAAATTAATTCCAATAACAATCGATGGGTATACGTGTATATAATTTCTAATCGAAGAAACGGAGCTTGAACGTATCCTTGTTCTTCAGAAATGTGAAATGTGAATATCACGTTTCTTTTTCTTTTTTTGCGCGTCATACTTTGGTAGTTTTTACACGAATGCACGATAATTTCAACGTTTTCGACTATAATGTTTCATTCTGGGTATATAATTCTGGAATTTGTTGCAAGTTGAAAGTATCAAACTCGGTCAAACATAAACGAGAATTTCCAGAATTTCTTGTTTTCGTCGTTTGTTATTAAAAAAAAAAATGTTCGGCTACTTCCCGACTGAATTAATTTTGACTTTCAGCACCGCGAAACGTGGTTATATTCCGTATAAAGGGTGATACCATTTTTGATATCGCTACTGGAATGGAGTATAAAAAAAAAAAATTCGTGAAATGTTTTTTGTTTCCCGATATTGATAACATTGCAGCTATTTTTTTTTTTTTTTTATATATATTGGAACCATGCTACTCACGATATTTCTCTATTATTAGTTCATGTTTGTATTGACAATTTCGATATCTGTCATCGGTGAAACAGGATTCTTTGAAAACTACCTACGTTTGACGGGTATACTCGTCATGAAAAAAAAAAAATAATAAAAAAAGAAAAAAAAAAGAATGACAATTTTTTTGTGCGCACTTGTAAACAGTTTTAAAATAACACGAAATTAAATCTCATTCCCTCGAATACTTGCCAACTCTCGTTCATTCATTCAAAAAAAAAAAAAAAGAAAATCCAAAATCCACATGTTGGAAACAGAAAAATTCCATTGAATCCGGTGAAAATTAGCCGGATTAAACGGAGGCAAGTAATAAATCTCGGGTCAAAACTGTTTACCCCCTCTCCCCCCGTTGTAAATCACGGGGCGTAGAAAATGGCGTTGGAGGAGCTAGCGTTAACCAGGAGTAACCCCTCGTCCGATATTTTTTTCCCCTCCCTCTGTAATCACACGTTGAAACGCATTGAAACAATTAAATCTCGAAACTAAAGACATAACCCCGCGTACAAATCATCATCATCATCATCATTACATATCTTTGTCATCGAGATTATCACGGAAAGAGCTGTATATCGAGTACCACCCCTCAGATAACGTCGAATCGAAGGGAGGAGGTTTTGCACTCGTTCATGCGAATTAGGAGGAGGATGAAAATTACCCCAAACTGGAAACGAAATAATTATTCCTTTCTTTCTCTTTTTCTCTTTTTTTTTTTTTTTTTTTGTGAACCGTGACCCGGTTCACTTTTATCGGGCGATCGAGTTTTTCGAAAGTGATATTGTTGCCCCGTGACAGGTGGAAATTGAACGATAATTCATTGGAACGTTGCTAAACCCTACACGGCCACGGGTCATTCATCATTCGTAATGGTCTTTAGGGGTGGAAGTCTTTAGCCCGCGATATACACCGCCATGTATAATCGCCTTTCGTCAGGGATATTATGCAAAGCGGAAGCTTTCAGCATTGTGAACGGGGAGGAGAAGGGGAGGGGGATATAAAAATTATAGAGAGAGAGAGAGAGGAAAGTTTTGGGTGTATCGGTTATAAGGGAGCGTTTATAGAGCTTGTTTTAACGATTTCTTTCTTTCTTTTTTTTTTTCTGCCGGTAGACGAGTCTCGTTCGTTAAATTGTTTCGTGTTTGTTTGATCTTTTTATCGCGCGTTTCGTTAACGTTTCGCCACGCGCGGTTTGTTTTCAGGGATGTCAATTTTTGTGCGGTTGAAAAAATATTTTCTACGGTTAATCCGCTGCCGTTGAAACGAAACTTTTCCGCGTATCTGTAAATTTTATTGTATTTTTGTATTTTTGCAAACAAAATCAGTTTTGGAAATATAATTCAGAAGGATTAACGCGAGAGAAAAGGGAAATGTAAGATGTTTATTTGGATGTATATATATATATATATATTTGTATAAAAGTGTCGGTTGAAAACTTGTTTTTTCCTGTTACAAGCAATTTAATTTTACTAGACGAAGCAAAACGAGGAGAAAGATATCTCACGTCTCACTTCATATATGCGGAATTAAATTGTTTACAACTTGAAGAATAAGCTCGAACAAACATTCTTTCGTATTAATTTTTGTCTCTGTTTGAAACGAAAATTTTTCCATTTCTTCAAATTGTTATTATATATGTACATATTGTTTATGAATTTATAAATTCATTCGTCGTCTACTGTTTGATTTTGATTAAAGAGGATAGTCTCATCCCCATCTAACATCGATCCTCGTTAAATTTTTATCTCTTCGGATGTTTAAAATCTATTCGAGCGCGAGTGAAAGCCAAGATTCATATTTCGTATAAATATATAGCACTCGTAGAGAGCTACTCGTTACGAACATGCTTTGATTCTTGTTAAAATCTCAAAGGAGTAACAACTATTTAACAATGTACTAATGACTCGCGTTGATAGAGTAATACGATTTAACTAAATTATAACTCTAGCTTTATGCAATAAAACGCTTCTCCAAACTAACTAGGAAGCTTTCTCACTATCTCTCTCTGTCTTCATAAAAGTATGACTTCAATACTGTTCTCTCCTATTGACAGCTACTAATTTCAAAACTGGATGCTGATAAAACTTCAATTACCATTCACCAACGCAAATAACGTTCTTCCGTTTTCTTTTATTTCTCTATCTCTTACTCACACCATGCAGTATTTTTACAAGATACAATTTGAAGCACATCTATATAAAAGTTTGAGTGCTTGCATTATTATCGTTTACACCATCTCAACCACTTAAATACGTTTTTTTCTTCTCTGTTTTCGCACTTTCATTCTCTTCGTTTTGCTACAAACACGCTCAAATTCGTTCACTATACAATATAAATTCTATTATTTCTTTTTTGATTACGTTTAACGTTGGCCGTTTCGAGGAATTTTCATAATATATTATTTTAAAATTATTTGAAATAATATATTTTTCTAAACGATTCAAATATTTCGTGAAATCTCATGTTTATATTATTATTGCTAAACTAACGTTATTATTACTCGATTATTAACTACATTTTACATTTCGTTCGATATAACATTCCAAGAGTTAATTCCGAGGCGAGTTTTCCATTAAAAGATAAATGTTATTTTCTCAAATAATGAATTGTATGATTAATGATTAAATTAAATATTATTTTTCCAAATATTCGCCTTACTTCGTATCCTTTTAATTGAAATTGAAACAGCGTAACTTTAATTAAAATATTAAAATTCATTGCCATCGTTACTTATCGAATAATTATTTTTAAATAAATTAGATCTCTATCAATTTATACATTATATCAAACGCTTAAAAGTGTTAACAACGAATAGTTAACAAAAAATTGGAATTAAAAATCCAAAATTTTCTATTAAAAATTGCAATTTTCAAATATATCCTCGATAAAATCCTTCATTAAAAACATTTATCGTTTAAACGTTATTTTTATTACCGTTACGATCGAATACAACTCTTCTGGCTCAACCACTCTTGGATCCCGCCAAATTAAAAGTAAATTTACCGAAAGGCTTTACAAAAAAAAAAAAATTAACCCAAAACTCAATTACATCCCAATACCCACCCCCTCCCCATTATTAATTAATCCCAAAAATCATCGACGATGGTAACGACCCATGTATTTACCTAGGCGGACAGCAAACTTCCATCTCCTCGAAAACGGAATATACACCGAAACGAAGGATCTCGCGTGTTTCAAAATCGTCCGGTAAACAGTCGTAAAAAGTCATAGCCGAGCATGGCCAATACCACGCTAGTCCCCAAGGCTATTCTCCCCTCTCCTCCCTCCTCCCCCTTTCGATTCCTGCCTCGCGTATTTGATCCCACGGTCAATCGGTCTCGAGCATTACCTCCGAGGAGGAAAGAGGAGCAGGAGGGAAGAGGAGGAGGAGGAGAAAAAGAGACGACGCCACACGCCGCATTCTCCCTCTCTAAGTCGGATCGAAGTGGGACACGAGTGGATTCACCGATGCATTAGGCAATGGAATCGTGACCACGCTTCGGGCGTACGTACACGTTTTTGTCGTCCCGAGCATAAATATGAGAAGGCGGTGGAATCGAAACGGTCCCCCCCTCCATCCCGATATCTCGAGGAGAGATTTATTGGCCTGGTTTCCTTTGTGAGCCAGCGTCTCCGCGTCCTTGGCGATACTCGCTGGTTAAGAAGATACTCGATACTCGAGGGGAGAGTGTATAGGGCGAGTAGTATGGAAAGGATGTGTGTGTGGAAATGGCGAGGGCCGTTACTTCGCATCCCGGCCGCAAAAATAACGGCGGCTTTGAATTTTAATGGCGGGGATGATAAATACTAGGAATTAATTGCGGTATTTAAACTCGAATAGGAGTAGTGTATATTCGTTTCGATTTAATGGAAGCGTTCAACGCGTCGAATTAATCCAGTGTCGGTGGTTGAGTTAAATTTCTCGATGTTTGGTAGAACGTTTTCACACTCGCCTGTGAATATGGGATGGTTAACGGGCGATTGCTTGCAAAATTTGTGGTTTATTGGTGAATTGATCGGTGTTGACGCGTGGAAAGAATGTACGCAGAAAAGGACAAAGATAGTAAAGAGCTTGCTATTCCGTCTTATGTTCCGTGGTACGCCTAATATTTTAAGCATATCAGATAAGATGGCGATTAAAGGGACGAATAGATGAAATTTGTTGTAGTAGCAAGATAAAAATTTGCTTACTGTGTTCTGTAATTATTGAATCTGTTGATTATGGTAAGAATTTAGATAATTGAAGAGGATGTATTATATTACATATTTCTTTGTCCTTTATTAATAGTAATCTTCTCTTCTTTTTCTATTTAATTTAATTACCACGGATCTTGACATACTTTCAATATACGATTCTTCCGCATCTCAAATATTACATTATCCATTTGACAAAGTTAAAAATATTAAAATTCATTGCCATTGTAACATGGACAAATTTTTGTGACATATTTCTCGTGTTAAATATACATATATATAAAATTTCACATTTCGCATATTTAAAATTTGTTTGTACGACTATTCTCTCTCTCTCTCTTTGAAATACGAAAATTGTTGAAAGATATTCACATTTTCACGTCTCGCGTTTTGATATTTAACGACGAAGTAGCGGAATAAAATATCTCGAATCTAGGTTCGAGACAAGGGAGAAATTTCTTCGAGATCTCGACGGTTGATTGTCTGAATATTTCGCATAAGCGTGCGTGTACGTACAACGGGAAAACATTGCACACGTTTATGTTTCGGACGAGGAAACCTATAATTCCCTTCGTATCTATTCGAGGACTGCATTCAACAACGCTCAAGGCGTGTCGATGTTTATCGAGAAACAGGAAGAAGATATTTCGAGCTTCCTAGTCTTAATTAAAATCGCAGGAGTTCCCCTTGTAAAGAGGTGAATGGAGAAAGAAAAAGAAAACGATTGACCAAGCAAGATGGAAATTACGATTATTAAAATGAAACATTAATTTAAAACTTGATTATTCTTCTCCCTTTTTCTTTGAAGAAAAAAAGAAGGAGAAGAAACATTGATCGATGGACTGAATAATACGTTCCCTTGATTGATATTATATTTAAAAACGAAAATTTTCTAACGATATAAAAATTATAAATTCAATTCATTTCCTAGTTAATGATACTGTTAATTATCGATATGATTCATCAATTTTGAGATAGTTCATCTTGTAATTGAATTTGTGTAATGTAATTGTTACAACTTTGAGCAATTATGACTTTACTCGATTTATTAATATCGTATCATGTGATATCAATTCAGTTTTTACTTTGATAATTCAATTTCTAGTGGAATTATTCTCAAAATGATATTCGAAAGATTACTTCAATGATTATAATTTTGTGCAGAAATTCGAACTTATTAAAATTCGAAGTTAATAAAAAATATTTTAATTAACATCGTGATAATATTACTTTTTTTTTTTTACCAAAAAATCGCCAACAATCTTTACAACGATAATATTATCAAACAAGACTTTTTTTTTATTCCTTCTCCAATTATGATTAACTGAAAAATTCCAAATTTTCTTTCTCTGCTGAAACACAGATATCCCAATCTTTAATGGATAAAAGATAAAAAAAAAACGATAATTTAAATATAAATATAATTTATAACATCGATCATAAACTTGGTCGATTTATTTCGTATTTAATATCGCATCGTGTAAGCTAATATTTTAATCACAAATAGTTAGTTAATATTAATATCACCAAAATTTTACTACCAGATAACTAGTTCACCTCTCTCAATTAATGAATTATTCTCGAAACGTAACATAATTGTTCAACTTCTATAACAATTATGAACTTGCCCAATTTATTTCCTGGTTAATATCATCATACCATGCGATATCGATACGGTTCACTTGTTTCATTTCGGGGTACATAGTTCATCTTACGGTCGAATTATTCCCAAAATGATAATGTTAACAATATCACGAGCAACGCGAAGTGACGAGTAAATGTTATTCTCCACTTGCACGTATTATCCCTCACGAATACATAACAGTCCGTGTCCAGGCGAAGAAGGCAAGATTAACATATAGATATATTCGTCGACTGTAAAAAGAAACTTTTTGCACTCGATGAATTGGAACGTTTTTGAAATTTTTCTCCCTTTCTCTTCGAAAATTACTTCGAAACTTGTCGAGAACGAATCGCGAGAATGTTTCGATATTTTGACGAACAACAAGTTTCAAGATATTAAATTTGTAAAAATCGAAATATATCAGTTTTTGACTTATTCATTTGACTGTTTACAGGAATTCAATTTCACGATTTCAATTTTTTCTTCTCTCGTTTTCCTTTCGATCGTAGAAGCTTGTTTAGGAAAGAAGAAAAAAAAAGAGAGAAAAATAGGGAGGAAGAAATGAATGGAACACAAATTGCAGAGTAACGAGGTTGGTTTCGTAAATAACAAAGATGGGTTGGTAAAACCGAATGCTTTTGCACAACCACGCTCTGCTATCGGACAAAGAATTCTGTTTCGTAATATTTTTTGTCCGCCCACCATGCGGAGCAGATCATCTCGATAAAAAGTGTGGCGTGCAGCTATTCAATGGAAATTGAACTTGAGCCACGCTTTTTCGAACCACCATTCAGATTTCACACCTTGTCTTTCGCCCTTTCCAAACTTTTTCACATCTTCACATTAATACATATATCTTCACGTTGTGCGTTTCATATAAAATTAATCATTGTAAGACAGATAATAAACATATTTATTTCCTTCCCATTTATGAACCACGCTCGCGTAATAATCCTTCAACGATTCCAAACTCCAAACACGTAATACATTCTAAGTTGCTGAACTCGACACCTTTTCCAAACTCTCACATTAAAAAAGAAGAAAGAAGCGCAATAAAACTCGAATCCTCGTTCATTTTCCTCAATGAATAAATAATAATTCAAAATACTCGCTAATAAACCGATTAAACTCTCGTCTCGAATAAACAATCCCCCTTCGAAGTGCGCCGCGTACGATATAATTCTCGAATCCAATTCAAAGTGTGCACGATGCCAATCCCGTGGAACGATCGCGTTCACGTGTTCGTCACGCGATCGCCGTTACAAAACACGTGCAAGATAATCAAGGATGGAAGATTAATCATCGCGTATCCCCCGATATGCACGATAATCCGGGATCGGATCCGCCACTTTTAAATACACGAGGCGGTGGATTGGCTCGCGCCAACGAACGGGCACAGGTGGGGGGGGAGCGCATCTATCTGGGGAGGGGGACACGCGTGATCGAAGTGGCGAACGCAATTACGGGAAAATAACCGCAGCGGTGGTTACATCTTGTGCGTTTACTAGGACAGTATTGATCTTCTGCGTGTCTCTCTCCCTCTCCTCCCTCCGTGCTCCTCTGCGTACAATCCTATGCTCCACGTATTATCGCTCTGCCTTTCTTTGTAGAAATGAATGGCGCAGAGCATATATTTTTTTTATTTGTTTATATCTTGGTTTTTATCTACCTTTATTTAAGCCATGATTAATTAGCCTTGGTGGAAATTTGGATAAAGATAAATGGGCTCTATATTTAACTCTTACGTGGGGAAAGCCAATCACTTTGTTCACAATGGTGAATATATCTGAAAAGATTATTCAAATTGTTAAATATAATTCTGCAAAGTATTTGCTTGATCGAAAGAAGAGAGGATTCAGTAATTTAGAAAATAAATATTATTAATACCCTTTTGATAATGTAAAAATACATTTTTAATTATTTTCTTAAAAAAAATTTAAACTTCTCTACGACAATGTAGGTTTAAACGGACGGAAACAATTTTTCCTTTTTCGTTTCGATTATTTGAATCCTTGAATGTTTATTCTCTGTATCTTCCACTTTGTACCCTCTCGTGTGATGGAATTAGTTCCATTTTTTCTTCTTTTTTTTTTTAATACTCGTATCCTTTCAAACTCCCCCCCTCCCTCACAGGGAAAATTTCTATTCTCCCCGTCGGTATTCGGCCATTGTCCCGTTCCAATACTTTTCGTTGTGCATCGACATGGTTTTTCGCGACGAAAAAAATTTAATTCCTTCTTGCGTGTGGGGCGTCTATCCTCGATTTACACGATTACATTTTTTTTTAACCATCGTTTTCCCCGTCGTTTGTCCGCGTTTCAACGCGAGTAATTGGTAACGAAACGAAGAATAGGATTTCTGGAGAGATTTTATTCGTGCTCTCGAGTCCTTTGTAAAATCCCCCCTCACCCTTTTTTTCTTCCTTTTTCGAGATTTTCCACGATTACGTATCCTCTTTTGGATTTGTATCTCGTTTACTGCACGTGTTATATTATATAGATATGGATTTATGTTTCGATTGTAATTTTTATGTATAAATTGTTATATATTACTTACTTTTGGTTAAATTGTTATTTTTAATCCTGATCCTCCTTAAAACTTTGGTGGCAGAAGAACGAGGCAAGTGAACTTATCAAGTTTAAGTGGAAATGAAGTAGTGAGATTGGTAAGAATTTAGTGTATTTATATTGTTTTAATGGATATTTATTATAATATGATACGATAAGAATGTGTGAGATTATAATATTATTATAAATATTAATGGTATAAGTGAAAGTTTTTCACAAAATTAAGTTTAGGTTAGTGCATATTTATATAAGTTTCTTTGTTTTAATATTTTTTTTCTCATTTAGAATATATTATGCGGATACATCAGGTTCATCCCAATCTCATCTCCACCAAACGTGATTTTAACTTCAGTCACATGCAATTAATGATCTCATCAAAATCTCATTTTAACATGAATGATGAATCATGAGTAATATAACTATCTCAATTATTTTGTTATTATTAACAGACCTATCAAAATTATTATTATCTTATTGTTAGTTGATATAATTTCAAAGGTTTGACGAAATGATTTTTGTTTATTATTTTCAGTGAATTCAAATTTTTTTTCACCTAATAAGAGAAAAAATACGATATGTTAAAATATTTTTATAATAATCATTCCTTATTATCACAAGAAGCTATATTATCCTTTTAAATGATAGGATAAAAGGAAAACAGAGATTAATTTGGAAACTCTTAATTATTTAATTCAGAAACAAACAATCCATCAAACTGTTCTAACAGTTTGACATTCTTTTGAAAGGCTTAATTAAAACTTGTGTAAGTTAAATACAATTAAAAGTAGATACAAAAGTGATGGAGTCTATAATTTTAAGACATTTTGGGTAGAATCTTCAATGGGAACAAATTTTATGCTTCTAAGCATCAAAACATCATGCATTTAAAGATTTTGAACTAAAGTCACTAAAATAATTTGAATAGCAATCTTTCTTCGTGTAAACGAAACAAACTTTTATGAATAAAAAAATAAGAAAAACAGATTAAACAATAGAATAAATATTAAGATGTTGATAATAGAGTAATTAAATATCCTAATCCAAATAGATCAATCCAAATTAGTTTCAAGAATATTAAACTACGATGCGACAGGACAAAAAGGAATTAAAAATTAAATTTTTATCCTTCGTTAAGATAAATTATTTCGAGGGGGAAAAATTCATTCCTATGTGGCAATTTCCATAGATTTTATTTGATCGATAACAAGAATTTTTCTCTTAGAGTACGAGTTAAATTACCGAGCTAATCAATTTTTCTCGCGTGGACCTTAACGCGTGTAATTTGCCCAATTTTGGCAAGCACTACGGCAAAAGGAATAATTGATACAGATAACAGGAAGCCTCGCCTGTCCCAGAATATTTTACGAATAATCCCACCGAGAGAGAGATACTCGATATTTCCATGTTTTTTAATTTTATTTCGTTAAACACCCTCGACGAATATCCATTCATTTCTGCCATTCATTAACGCAAATTTCTCTAAACCGCTTTTCGCTTTTCATCTATCTCGTTATATAATTGATATCAGCAATAATTAGGAGATGTGTAATACGGAAATCGAAGCCTTTCCTAAATATCCTGCGAGTATTTATTCTACTCGATAGAACTTAGTTCTATATATATTATATTTCGCAATATGTTCTACTTGCTCGAAATACACATAGAGAGAGATACTTGGAGGAGAGGTTATATTTAAATTTCACTTCTTCCTAGCAATCCTATTATTGCTTAAAAATATTTTACAATTTTTTTTTCGAAGATCCAAATCGATTCGTCGATCACCTCTCGTAAACAATGGGAGAGACGATATCGGGAGTCAGAGGGAGGAATCGAGTGGCGAATCGAGGGGAGAAAGTTTTAATCGCTTTATAAGTCGGGAGGAAAAACTTGGATAAATATAATAACCGAGAGACACCCGCCTCGATGCGGAAACTTGTTAAACTGCTGCACGTCCGACCGAGTTAGGCGTCACTGTGCGTGCAATTATTAATAATAATTATCTAACGGGGGTGGAAACTTGGCGGGATATTTAAATTATGTTATTTTGAAAAATAGAGCTATTTTTTAAAATTGAAATGCAACTTTATGAAAACGAATTATTCGTTTCACTCGATTTTACGACAAGTGGTTTGGCATACGGGTTTCAAGCTCGTGAAGATCAATGAGCGGATAATTGCTGCATACGTATTTTTTTTTTATATTCCGATGATTAAAAGTAATAAGACTTTTAAATATTTCTCCGAAAGAAGAGAAAAATTGGAAAGGCTTCTTTTTCGTATAAATTTTTAAATTCTGTTTTTATATCCTATTGTATCGGGTCGTAAAAAAGTCGTAGAGACTCTAAAACACTCTCGCGCGTTTTATTTATTTATCTCGAACCATAAGTGATTTTTGCCCATTTTCCTCCGCTCTTTTTCTCCTTTCTTTTCTGGAAAAAATTCGTCACAAAATTGATATCAATTTAATCTCACGAAACAAAGAACGGAACGGAACGAAGCGGATCAAAAGCACAATATTAAAACGAAAGAATATAAAAAGAGAACCGTGATACGAGTTTCTCAAAATTATTTATCCACTATGGATTCCCAATCCACTGAAATGATTCCTCTTCACAACGAATGTGCATAGAGGTGTCGACAATCTATAAAACTGCTCGCGCGTTAAAACGAGGTGTTGATCGAAAAAAGGGGAAACAGATATGGAATATTTGGAATATCATAGACCGATATATCTCTTTCCAGTTGTTTCTAGAATCATTTCCAACCGACTTTCCACTCCTATGAATTGTTAATACATCTGCCTTACGAAGATGCAAGAAGGGATGATGGCTGTTTTTTCCCCCCCTTCCTCCTTCAATGCATAACAAAAGCAAAATTTTCTTCCTCCGGCGGTGCATTTGTCTCATTTGAAGAATTCATATTCTTTTTTTCCTCGCACTCTATGCAATCTTTATTACCTTTCAACGTCGACCCCTTCCCGTCCAAGTGGTGGAGCGTCGAATTCCTTCTCGTGTTTCTACAACGAATCTAATTAATTATTTCAATATTTAGGGAAAGTAGAATTTTACGAATTTCACTCGCTAGGGGGATGGAAATTTTACATTAAGCCCGGCTTCGACAGATCTGCTCGATTAATTATTAAAAATTATGCAAACCAGTGCTTACAAAGCTTTCACAACTGCAGCGAGGATTAAAATTTCATTCCTCCAGCCATCTCTCTTCTTGTTTCGATTCCCTCCTCCGGATATCAGCAGCAAACTTCACGTTACTTCGTTGCGCGGGGTTTGCAATGAAACTGTCGTGCCTTCCTCGATTCATACCTTCAACCAGGGATCGCAAAAGTTTCGCACTCTTTAATCGCCTTCCCTGTAAAATATTCCTTTTTGTTCGCTCGATATTTTATTAACCAGTGGCGTGCACGTTTTAACGATGATTTCATTATACGCGGTGATTCATGGTGGAATGGAAGAGCCGCCTTCTCTTTAAATACCAGCCGAGATAATGACGATTAAACGAAGCGACCATTCCTCGAGGTTATTACGGGAATAATCGCTTTTATTTTCCTCGGCCTTCTCCTCCTCAGTTTTCTTTCTTCCACCTGCAATTTAATTTTTAAAATACGCGATATTCGATTCCAATTTAAAATAATAATCGAGAACGACTCGAGCCTTCACGATAAATAAAATATTACCGTTGTTACAGGAATCGTGGTATTTCCATGTCGATTATTTTCATCGTTCGCCGTTGAATCGATAATATATTAATTAACACGATGATAGTTTATGGATATACGTGTCTTCGAAGCATCTGAAACTGGCTGATCTTTTTTAATTGCTTCGACAATAAGAGATTCGAAAAGTTTCGAATTCGATCGAAGATAGTAATAATATCTGGGATTAAAAGAATTCCCCTAGCGAAGAGTCGAAATTCGAAGGGCAGGAAAAAGAAGGGAGAAGTTTGGGAACTGTGTCGAAACGAGACCGACCGAATTACAGAGTTTGAGAATTGCGAAACTGTGAGCGATCGAGTGGCCGCAAGTTTGCCAAACGACGAAATGGCGGCAAACGGGGATCAAAATTACACGCGAATAATCGAAAGTCATGGTGTTATTTTCAAATTGTTTGAAAATATATATTTTTTAAATAATATTCAGACGAACAATTATTTATAAAAGCCTATTCTAAATTGCAAAAGTAAACCAACTATAAATAAATATATATAAATATTATGGAAAATCATATTTAATTTTCTTGGAATTATTTATCAAAGTTTATTCTAAATTGCAAAAGTAAAGTAACCAACAATATATAATAATGTAAATTAGACAAATAATTCGAATTAAAATTTACACCTCGACATTCTTCAAAGATTCGAACGCGTTCTTACAAATATTTCCGGCTCGAAACCAATTTTTACCGTGTATAACTTTTATATACAGTGTGTCAAAAAAAAAAATACGTTGGCCCTCAACTATTCTCAATCCTCTCTCGCAAGAAACGAAAATCGCAACAACCAAACCAACCCATCCGAACCAACCAAATAATTAAATCCCGCAAAATGTGCCAAAAACTGGCAAGAAGCATACACATGTGTATATCCGAGTGAATTGCATTCGATTACAAACGTTGGAGAATTCACAAATAGCTTCGGGACGAGGGTAATAGAATTTGCAATTTATCAAGACAGGATGCGACTCCTAAATTGAATCGCGCAAGTCGAAGCCGCAGGGGTGGCAAGTTTGCCCCGTAAAATTGAAGTTTCCTGTTGGTGGTGGGTGGGGGAGGGGCGAGAGATTAATTACAAAATCGAAGTAGCCCTGTAGCGAAACGTGACAGGGTGTGCATGGCTCGTCGTTGTGCGACGCTCACGTCAAAACTAGGGGAATTCCACGGAGTTCTCGATCGAGAACCGCAAATTCGATGTCGCGGCGACACCTCGAAATCGACGTATGCGTGCCATTTCGAGCGAGAAAAGAATTTTAACGGGGGGAGGAAATTTAAATTTGTAGAAGCGGATGGCGAATGATCCGTTATGTCCTGATATTTGATATATCATCTTGTTTCACGATAAAGGGGGTAGGATGATTCGTTAGCGAAGACACGTATTTTTGTCACGTCATCAAGGTTCAAGTTTCACAAAGGTTCATAATTTTCGCGTATTTGCGCGCAACGAGATTTTTTTGTTACGCGAATATAATCCTGCTATTTCCCCCGTTTCACTTCTATTATTTATACACTTTGCAGGATAATTTTACCCGCGCGTTTGAGCTTAGAATTTAGATCGGGAATCGTAGATTATTTAGAGGGGAAAATAAAGCGAATCGTGTTATTATCGAGGAAAAATTGTAGGAGAGGGGAAATTAAAAGGCAAATTCCGCGAATATCAAGATCATAGTCTGGCTGTCCGTTCCACGCTCGGCTATTATCTTTCGCCTGTAAATCGATTTTTCAGTTGCTGGAAAAAAATCCCCCTTGCAAAATATATTTCGAGATCTTTCTTTTTTTTCCTTTTTTCTGGCGGAAATCTCGTTCGATCGATCGCTACTCCCCCATTCATGAGGAAGAGAGGACGCATTTAATTAACTGCTCGTAGGGGGTGGTTGAATTAATCGTATCGTGGATTTTTCAACGTGAAATCTCACGGTCGGGTGATAATTTTTTTTATTACGAAATCTGGCGAGCGTTGCGCGTGTCTCGCAGCTGTGAATAAATATCGATTACAGCGAAAAATGGAGAGGACATTTGTGAACGATGCGAGGCAGAAAGTAACAATTTTTTTTATAAATCTCGTCATAGAAATTTACCGAGTTAATGATAGATGAGAGTATAATTAACAACAACGAATTCGAATTATCGAATTATTTCGTTATTTGCTCGACGATAAGAAATTTAACGCGTGAATGTGATGCGATAACTTAAACGGAGCGTGAGTAATTTTTGTATCTTTAGATATAGATTTTTGTTTCGAGCTGTCAATTTACGACTCGATAAATATCGCGTTATATATTTCTTTTCTCGAGCGGACGGGTGATGGAAGTTGTTGAACAATTTTTTTTCTTTTTTTCGCCTCAAGAACCAAATCGAGAATGCTGATGGACATTTTTATAAAAGAGCTTTGTTTCTAAAAAACCTAATTTGAGAGCACTTTCCCGGACAACGAAGCACGTCTGGTATTCTCCTCCATGGAAACATGTTCGAATCCATTACCTGTCCGTTATCAAGAGAGACGTACTATTTTAGAAATTGTTGATTTCGATTCACCCGTTTCTTGATTGAACGAGTTGTGAAGCGAAAAGAGTAAAAAAAAAAGTGAGCGAAATTATTTTTTTTCTTCTACCATCTATATAAAAATTAATATATTTTGCAGCGATAAAATAATCCCATTATCGAAAGATTACACGGGAAGAATTACATTTTTCAAGAAAGTCAAGTTAATAAATATCAAGTTTATTTTATTTATCAAATTGTAATTTAATAAATGAGCCACAAACAAAAATAAATTTTTCATTGGAATAATTTTTCTCGATCATTGTGAAAAATTTTATATTTTATTTTACGTCAAACTAATATAATGAAAAGTTGATAGAATAACGCTCGAGTATAATAATAATAATAATAATAATAATATAAAATAGCACAGTTTTTGAATAATCATCAGTGCTCGAGGGTTTAATATAAAACGAGCATGGTTCCATATCTCACCGATCTAAAATATAAAAAAATCCAGTTACGAGGGAATAAATTAATTAGACCAATTTCAAACATTTTCACATCGCTGTTCACCGAGAAAGAGAAAAATGCGTCAAACAAGAAATGCATTTACCAATATCAAAAAAATCTCACAATTATTCGTCAAACATCCCAAGCACAAAAAAACATGAGCGATCTTGAGCACAAACTTTAATTACCATCATCCGCTCCGATCTTTCGAATAAATGTGATATATCTAAACTACAAAAAAAAACTACTTGAATAGTTCAAATACGAGCAATTCTCGAGAGCAGGAGCACGAAGGCGACTTAAATATTTGTCGTAACAGGTTAAATATTATTATCTCCGCTTCGATTATCGTCCACTCTGATCTCATCACGCGATCTTTCGGGTAAGAATACTTTCGAGGCGTAAAAAAAAGGAGGGAGGGCTGAAGCCAATACGTAGCCACACGAGCGAGTCACGAAAGGGGAGAAGGTGCGAGAATCCAACGAGGCGAAGGTTAACCGTTTGATCGACAAAGGAAAAATGAAAATTGTCCGAACAGGAACGAGAACGATAATAATCGCGACACAGGCTTTTTCCTTCTTTTTTTTTGGAGTCGATTTTATGCCTCCGCTTTATCAGGCCGTGATACGCGAGATCCTGTCTCGAAAGAGTTAATGGGTGGAGAGAGAGGGTGTCATGAATCCTTTCGTATCGTTGCACGCCGTCGATGCAATGTGTTTCGATGTATTCGTATCTCGTCGTTCCGGATTATTTATATCAATCCGCTTGTCTTTCGTTGCTCCATCATCGGGAAAGTTTTTAAAAAAATATCTTTTTCCGAATCGTTACTCGCCGATTCATTAATCTCCGTTTATGTAAAGCTCATTCGATAATTTTATATATTTATTTTATCCCTAAATTCAATATTTTTTAATACGTGTTCATAAGCACGAACCAAGGTTCTTATCTTCGTATAGTGGCTGCGTTAAAATGAAATAAAAATATTGATAATTAAAAGGTGAACTTTTGCTAGCAAAGTTCTTGATTATCAATATTTTCCCTTTCATATTTTAATATTGTAATTAAACTCATTTTAATTAAAGATCTTTTTCAATCTTTTTTAATTTCGACGATGGGAAAGGCTGATGTTATTAACCAACTTTTACAAACGATATTTTGATTTTTAAGGAATTATTAAATTTTACGAACGCATAAAATACATACGATATTAATTATTATTATTTTTTTTCCCCCTAAAGAGTTCGATTCCGTCAAATTCAACTTTAAACACTCTTCCTCTGATCGAGTTCTGAATAATTACCTTGCCTCGAGGGGGGAAAAGATTTGAGAAAAGAGATCTCAACGCCTACAAACCGGGCTATTAGAATTTCGTTTTTCTTTCAAACTCAGGAACGATAATTCACAACGATAAGATGTCGGAAACAGAGGGTTTAAACGGGCGTTTGACCCGTCACGCGAAATACGAAAGCGCGAAAACGAACACGCGGAGGAAACAACCGGGTTTGCCATTATTGCATCGTGTTGTGGAAGTCGATAGGAAAGTTGCATTTGAATATCCGGCGAAAGATGAATTATAGCGCGCGATAAAGGCATTCGTACGAAACGTAAGGGAGGAACACGACCACCATAACCGCTTATATTCCTAGAGATAAGCGATATTGTCGAGATCTCAGAAACTGCGAAATTGCCATTTTTTTTTGGAGGAGAGAATGAGAGGCGTACATATATATTAAGAAAAATATTAAATATTTAAATATCTTAAATAATTGAAAAGTTCGAGTAATCAATAATTTTTTTCTTCTCAACTTATATAAATGTTAATTCGAAATAATTTATACGTGATAATTTATATTTGTATTTATATCACATGTCTGAATAATCAGCAAATATTACGTCACATATCACATTTCAAAAAATATTTTTGACAGATCCATATACTTTCTTATTGCCAAAAATAAACTGATTGAATCTTCTTATATACGATAACGATATTTAAGATTGAATAAACATATCCGTCTCTATTATTTCTGCCCCTCGTTCTACTTTTAATCTCGTATATAGAAAAGATTATTAACGTGAGCAGAAATGGATATTCCGACGGTACAATACAATACGCGTCGTCGAAATGATATATATTTCAAACGAAATTTAGATTCGTTTTAAAATTCCTGCGGAATAATAAAGTATAATTAATTCTCGTAGCTTTCATTCAAAATTGAAAATTATGATTACGTTGCGGTCTCCTGTTTCCGTCTCGTAATTAGCACCGGTACATTATAAAACGCGTTATCGTTATGGCACACCCTGGCGAGATAGTCGGCGCTCCACGATGAATGGTTTCAAATAAATTTCACAGAGAAGGATCCCGGTCGAAATACGATATCGAGATAAAAAGAAAGAAAAAAATCACAGGCGGCGACGAATCTAGTTTCTCGAATGGATTAATTGTGTAGAAGAGTGTTTACGTAATATTTAATAACAACGAAGGCAGAATGTAGACAGAGCGCAGTATTTTTATTATTCCTGTTCATAGCGCTCATCGTAACGCAAGTATTTCGCAAAAGATCACCATTTTTCTAAGGCGAATGAATTCCTATTATATCCTTTTCCTTTTAAATTTCTCTCTCCCCCCTCTCTCAGACGCGCATTGAAAAGGAAAGGAGAAGTCTCGCATCGTGCGCCTTGCACCTTTTCCTTTAATACGACTTTGCAGAGACCGACCCCAGAGGGATGCAATTTGCTATCTCTCGAACGTGATTCCCCACCACGATTTACGGAAAGAGGAAGGGAGAGGAAGGGATGTATTAAACGAAGAGTCGGGAGAAAGAGAGACACGCAAAGGGAGGGGGGAAAAAGAGGAAAGAAAAGAAAGACGACGAGTAAACGACAGCGTAGTCGCGATAAGCCCCGGGACATTTATTTAACCCTTAAAAAAAGCTTGGCGGCGTCCAATTTTCCCTCCCACTCGGCTGATAAACATTCTCCGTTGCTCTTCTTTCTGTTGCAGCTCTATCGACACACGTACCTGGCCAACTACAAGATCGTGAACCTGGACACCTTGTAAGTAAACGAGTTGATCAGTTTCGTCCAACTGGCTCCCAGCTTTCAAATTTGCATTTTGACTATAGTGCATCCATAAAATGAATTTTTCAAAATCACGCTTCTTAACCCTCGTCTCAGAGAAAGAGAGCGGGTATATTCCTCTTCGTTTCTCTACGTTCTCTATCGCGATTAGAGTCGCCACGGTTACTTTGCCACCCTCTTTGCCTCTAATCGCGCTCGTTCACCCGTTACGAATCCCTCTCCTCGGGAGATGCTCTGTGTCCCTCGCATCCTCTGTCCGCTACACACGACTTGGATCCTCGACTTGACCGGACGCACAATCAAAGCGGGATTATGCACGGAATAACCGGTGTATATTAACTCCTCGAGACCCTCTATCTCGAGGATGTATCAAGGTCGGGAAAAGGCTGTGTATATAAGGGTTGTATTCGTAGCCAAGGATTATCGTATTATTAAATACAGAGTGATATCGTAGATCGTTGATAAATATGCGAGAAACGTGAAATTGTTGAAATTTTATCATTAACTCTGATACGACGCTTAGCCATTATGTCTGTGTACAAACTCGCGACAATTTCGATAATACTAATTCGGGAGTAGAATTTGAAATATACGATTTTCCATCTTTGGAAATATCGAAAAATATCAAAATCCCTCTCTGAAGTGGGGGGTCAGAAACGAGATTCCCTTGGGGCATGCGAATATACATCAAAGATCTATTACCAAATGTCTTCATATTGAGAAGTCGAAACGATTTATATCCAACCTTCTCGAATCGTGGATATTGGATTGATCCAAGAGATTGAATATTTCGTGAAAGAAACGAAACGATTCTTAGAATTTCTATTCTGGAAATCGACGAGGCAAGTAGAGCTAATCTATTTATTAAATTTTCAGTTCTATTCTTTCATCCTCCGAGATGGAACTAAAATTGAAACAAGATCGTTCTTCCTTTGCACGAAGATCAAGTAAAAGATAATTTTCCCCTTCCCTTTTCTAATCTAATAATAACACCAAACCCGTAGCACTTCACTTTCAGAAGAAGCTAACTAATTAATCGGAAATACCGTTCAACGGTTCATCTTGGGAACGAGCACGCAGAGGTTTGCCCCCGGTGAATACCAATTCTCGGTGGATTATCCGCTTGGCAAACGACGTTAGTCCGGAAGCTGACGAAAAGCCACGGAAGCCTTCCACCAAGTTGCGAACGGGGCACGAAAGTTGCGCGGAAATGTAACAGCCAATATTGTTGGAGGAACGATTTCAAAAACGGAACTTTTTTTTCACGCCATCGAAAACTTCCACCCCTCGAACTCTGGTTACAGTCGTAGCATGCTGCACCGCCCTTCGAACCTTTGGAACCTCGTCCATCGTTCGTCCAACAAACGGTTTTGCCGCTGATACTTTTTAATGACATTTATTCTTTAATGGAACGGCCCGATTATCCAAGCGCAACGCATTGCATAATTCGTGTAACTTTGCCTCTAAACACGACTGCGCAACTGGAGCGTGCAACGATTATACTTACACCAGTGTGGTCGTGGAGGTTATAAACGTCGATAAGGCTAGGTACGGGTGGTGTAATGTAATTGAATCGCTATTGTGGCTGCAATAGAATGTTGGTTAATTGATTATTTGCAGTATTATTACGCGAGAGGAAAAATCGAGGGAAGGAATGAATTTGAGAAGACATAACTTTTGCACTATGATCATGATAATTAATAATATTCTGGAATTTCGTTCATAAAACGCGCACAGTTGCGAAATGTAATTGGGTTTCTTTTCGAATGGAATTGTATAATTTTTTTACGCGAATTGATTTTTTGTTTTTATCATTTTACGTATAAAGGTAAAACTCAATATTTTTGGTGATAATATTTTAATTAAAATTTCTTTGAAAAAAATTTACAACAAATATTTACACTCCAAATATTTTTTTTTTTATTTTCCCTTTATTGTTTTTTTCATTATATCGTTTAAACGATTGATACGTGAAAAATTTTATTTCATCCATAGAGTTAGGAGATTTTTATTGTTCGAATATATTTTATTTTAGAGAATAAAAAAAAATCGGAGAATCTAAATCAGACGAACGAAGTGGGCAAGCTCGTGAGTGCCAAACCATTTTTCTCCATACGACGGGATAAGAATGTGATAAGAAACAGTTTCTTACCATCCATTACAAGCTAAAAAATTTATTCGGAATTTTTAATCTCTAAATTATAAATTAAAAGAGGCAAGTATTGTAGCTGAATAAATTAAAAAAAAAGATCAGAACACATTCATCTTCTAAACGAAGATTAAAATATCTTGAAAAGTATCGAATTCATCGAGCTTCCCAGTGAATCATTATCACGTAAAATGATAAAAAAAAATTAGTTTAAAAAAATAAAATTGTATTTCGCATCTAATATTTTTCTAATATTATTTTAATTTATCAACAGAATCACAATCTGTTGCAGTTAACATACCACGTATAGTTAAGTCACAAATTATCTGATATTTGGTTGATCAAAGATTGATAAAAATGTCAAAAAAGGAAAAAAAAAACGCCTAGTTGAAATCGTTCTCGTAATTATAACTCCAAATAATTCCAAAGATATTCGTATTCCTTCTCCCTTCTAATTATTTGCATTTCCATTTCAGTAATTTTACCATGGTAATTGCGATAGAGATCAAAGCAACATGAATCTGATCCTCTTTATTACACGATTCTTATTAATTCCTCGTAACTGTGCAACAACGTTTGTAACAGTTGTATATAATTGGAAATTTCATAATAAATATTTAATGCATATTATTTTGTAAATCCTTCTTTTTTTCTCTCTCTTCTTTGAAAATTTTCCAATGAGATTTTTTTTTAGAACAGTTTCAAGATTTCATGCTTGAAGAATCACGAAACTCGGGAACTTTTGATTGTATTATTGTATTATTCTTCTCGAGGTATTTATCATACTTTAGAAACAATAAAAATGAAATGGAACCGACAAAGGGGAGAAGAATCGAGGAGAAGAAAAAGAGACACGTCACGTTTATCAATTTCTTAATTTTTACGTCATTAATTTCTTCTGTATCATTAATCTATCTTTCCATCGTTCCATCTTTAATATAATATTATTATAGTATTTATACACATTTAAAAACATATATTTCATTGTAGGATCAGAGGATAAATATTTTTATAGTAAAAATTAAATCTGCATAATTGAAATAACTCAAAATATAGTATTTGAATTATTGATGCTTAATATAAATTACAACTAATTAAAATATAACATCTCTTATTTTCGAATACTCAACCTCAATCATTCGTAATAAATAATTTCTTTAAAATCCCATATCTACATAAATTTCGAATAAACGATACATTATCGATCATTGAATCATAAACTAAATTTAAAAAATACAAGATATGTTAAAAACTTTCATGATAAATATAACACCAAGCAAAAATATCATTTACCCATGTGAATATCACGAGTAAACCAAAGAAAGAATACGGTGTGTAATTTTCTTCTCGTATCTTTATAAATATGATAGCCGTCGAAAAGAGGCAACAAAGAGATCACACGAATAATTGCGGCAAGAAAATGCGGAGTAAAATTATAGTGGAAAACGAGTTGATAGTCCAAGAAAAAGGGGAGTGGTGGTGAGACATAGTGCGCATGAATGACTTCGATGGCGTGACCAGAAGTACGAATGAACCTCTTTCTTGACGATGACATTTTTCTCTCTGCCTGCACTCAGCTGGCTCCACGAATTTTCCACGTGCCATCGAAAATGAAATTCGTCGGCCTCCCCTCGGATATGAATTCCAGATTTCAATTTACCGATGCACCATCCCCCTTTTTCTTGTCTCACGTTCGATATCTCACAAAGATGACGTCTAGTGAAAATTAAGGATCGATCGAAGATCGAAAATTGTATCGTAATTTTCTTTCGTGACTTTTAAAATTAGTTTTCTTGTGATTTTTGTATTATAGCGAAAATATTTGGCAATAACATGCTTTGTTTATTATTTAAATAAAGAAGCATGCAATAGGTGACGAATATGAAAATCTTGCAAAATGAATGTTTATCGTCTTGCCGAGAAATAAGTGTCTCTTGTAAATTAAAAAAATTAAAAAAGTACGTTTTGAAATTATGTAAAATTGATACGTTACGATACATAAAATATAATAATTAATTTTAACAAATAAATATTGTATATATTTCGAAAAAACTACAAAATAATTTATAAAATCAAAATTATGATTTCTATATTTGTTATTATTAACAAATATCCGAAAAGTAATAAAAATAACGAAAATATAATATCAATATATAATAAAAATAACGAAAATATAGAATGCACGATTATTTATAATCATGAATAATTATTTAAATCTTATTAAAATAATACAAAAAAATCTCAAGAAATTAATAAATGTAATGATATTACTATTTCTTCAAAAATTAAAAATTAAAAATTTATTTTTATTTGGCAATATGAACTATGATATCCTTAATTCATTAATTACGTAATATACGTAATATAGCTAAGATATGGCAAGAAAATAATCAAATTAATAAATATATATACGATATTGATAAGATTTTATATTTTTTTTTCTTAAAAATAATCTTTTAAATAAATCAATGTAACACGGTATAACGATAAAAATGTTTACAATAAAAATTATCAAATGATCACGATTTAAAAGAGTTTAATAAGAGAGAAAATTTTTTATAATCCTTTATGGAATTTCTGATAGCATGATACAATGCACGTTATTTTATAAATCAATCAATATAGCGAAATAATGGATTGAATATCTCATTTTTAAATTATAGGTTATATAGCGAATGAATATTGAATAAAAAGATCATATTCATGATTTTTTTTCATAAATAATACAAATGTTGTTAAAAAATTATTTTTTACAATTTTATATTTCATTTTTCTTTTTTTCATAATTTCTAAAATGAATTATTTTCAGAATATCATTAAATTTAATTCAATCGTTTTCTTTTTTTTTCTTTCTATCATGTAATCTTATTCGTTACATAACCTTATTAATTTATCTGAATCTTTAACAAAAATTTAAAACACTAAACACTAAAAAACTTAAAACTTTACGAATCAAATGATTTTTATAAAGAAATATGCAATTATTGTACTATACCTTTTCCGCCATGTTGTTCTCCTTTTTCCACAAGATTAAACATTTGCTAGAATATTCCATTTGATGTTACGTATGATTTTAATTCGACACAACCGTAGTATTATTTAACATTGTAATTAAATTTCAAAATAGGAAATAACTATTTCTATTTCTCGCAATCTAAGTTAACCAGACAGACACTAAACGAAATGCTAAACGAATTGTAGATCGAGCATGTTCGAATAAAATATTCTCTTTAGGTAATAATTCTCTAAGGAAACACAGCTTGTTTCTGACATAAATCATACAAGTCTCTTTGAACACAAATCACACAAATCTCTTTGAACACAAATCACATAACACAACATATAAATTATTACGTAATATACGTAGCTAAGATAATTTTTTCCCTTCTTTGATCGAAATAAATAATTTTCTTACGCAATTTATATCGATGACGCAACTTAACCGCTGAAACCACTGAAACACGAAATTTGTCAAAGCAAGCACGGTTTAATAGATGTCGCTGTGGTACACCGAATACATGAATCTCGAAAATAATTGGTTGAATAACATAACAATGAACCAATGAAATTCGAAATTTAAAATGAACGAGAAATTCGATTGGATAAAGAAAAAGAGAAAGAAAGAAAGAAAGAGAGAGCATAGAAATATATATATATATATATATATATATATACGATATATAATATAATAATATATTTATCGATATATATTACGATATCGAATAAATGAAATTAAAGAGAAGAAATATAAATTCAAATCACGGTTGATTATTCGTGATTTATCGACTAGAGATTTCGAATCGTTTGTTATTCATATCTGGATGAATTATCCATGCGTATTTTGTGAACGTCAAACGTTTAAAACGTTAAAAATTGGTCAAAAACATTTTCAGAATACAATTGAAAAATTCTTTCGAAAACATTGCGGCCTCCGTTCAGTTTTTTTTTTTCTCGTTTTTTTCTTCCCTCCCTCTGTTTATTCAATCAAGGTTCCCCAAACTCGGATCAAGTCATTTAAACGAATTTGATTACGAGCGAAACAACGGTCTATACGAACGCACAGAATTCCATCAATTTTTATTCCGCACGAACGGCTAGGACCTTTGCCGAATTCTGTTTCCGCCTCGAGGTGGTTTCATTGTCGTTGGTTCGTAATGCAAAATTTCATTGTTGTAAATGAAATGGGATATTTCACGTAAAATGCGGAAAATTTCGAATTCTTCGAATTTCTAGTATAAATTTGATAATTGAATATTCATTTCATAATATTCATAATATATGGAATATCACAGTTTATTATGAAATAATCCGTGGCACGAAACAAAGTTTATCCGATTCGAAACTATTCTAATTAACTGATTAATTTCAAGTCCTTTTGATAACATTTCCATTTTCTAATTTCTGAAATGTTTCAATTTATCCCAAAATAATTAATCAACACTAATATTAAAGTGTATATATATATATACTTGTTTATTAACATTTGATTATCTCACAATCAAATAACTATTAATATTAATAATTCTTTCATCATATTACTTAGCATAAAACAAAATTATAATATTATCAGATATTCGCATAAGATTATCCGGTAGTATAAAAATTGTTGTAACAATTTTTCGATAATCCAAAGTCAAATTCTTATTCAACCTTTTCCTTGTCTTTACACCCGACAAAAGCAACAACGCGCCAACATATACCGCGTACACTTTAAAGCGACTGGTTCGCAGCCAGATCGAATTTCTTGCTAATTCACTCGCGTGCCGGTTGTTGTCGCGTCTACAGCTCGCGTATCAATTAAGGGAAGAGAATCGTGGCCCGGTTTAAAATCTCACGGATCGAACGTGTGCACTTTGTACCGACGAGGGAATCTCGGCCATAAACCCGGTTTCTACGCTACATGAATACCGCCCTCTTTATTTATGACCGCTCTCCCATCCCCTTTCTCTCGCTCACTCACCGAGAACTTTACTTTGAACTGCAACTCTCTCTCTCTCTCTGGCATCGCGACAGCCCCCGAGATTCGCGAAACTTTTCCATCGATTTTCAAGTTTCGTTGGCCAACGTGCATTTTATGAATTGTGTAAGATACTCCCTGGAGATATACACGATATACATATAGCAATCTGTCCTTACTTCCTTCGTTGTTGGAGATAAGCTCTATCTTGTTATTTGTGAAAAATTGTTTTGCACAACGATTCATCCGATCGAGATGTATAGTGTATATACTAGGCTTCAAAATTGTACAATTACGAATAAGAAATTTTATGAGATCTCTTAAAATTGTTGTCAAATATTGATTTTGGCACAATTTATAATTTGATTATCTTGACTTTTTTAACATAAATGAGTATTTATTAAGAGGAGGAAAAAAGGAAAAAAGAGAAAATAGAAAATTTCGATATAGATTAAAATTTAATAACATTCCATGTTGTACTAAACCTCTTCTCTGAAGAAACGAAATTTCATATGCATCAATTTAATATTACATTATAAATCGTTTCATTGAATTTTTCATTTTTTATATACATCTATACACATTATATATATGCGTGTATATTTCTTTAATGGAATGAATATTCGTTAAAGTATTATGAAAAAAAAAAAGCATAAAATTTTTTTCTCCTGTTCTCTACCGTGCAATTTAATGTAACAACTTATCTTCCGCGAGGGGATTAGCTGGAAATATCGATGTTGACCCGGAGTTTATCAGGTATTTCGAGAAGATCAAGCGCTTAGGATGATTTAATACCATCTGTTTCCTTCTTTTTTTTTTTTTCCAAATAGTAGATTATCCTTCCAAAAAGGAAATTCTTGTTATGAAATAATTTCCATTCCGGATTTATCTCCGTCCCTCTCGAAAATAAGTCGTTTCGTCAACGACGTACGATGGAATAACAAAAAAAAAAAGAAAGAAAAATTCGAAAAGTTCAGATTTGAATCCGGAAAATGTTACAGTTACAGTCGATGTTGCTTTAATATCGCTAAAAATATTCGCCAATGTTTTTTCAGTCGGTTGCACGCGGATAAAAAAAAACGAAATACTCGCCTCTTCGAGTTCTTAACATCGCCCCAGTAAATTCCTTAAGCCTCCATTTAATTTCAGCCGAGTTCAACAACGCGTATGTATCTCGTTGGCATGCAAATTCAATTTTAAAAGGGAAATAATGTAACGCGCTCGCTCAAGCTTCTTTATTACTTAACCCCTCAACTGTGCATGAACGCACCGATTCCCTTTAATTCCTAACCATAGTCACCTTTTGAAAGCCATTAGCCAATTTCTGACCATACCTTTTCACGTCTGCTCATTATAGATATTAAAGGATTTTTCAATCAAGCATCGATCTCTATCGGCCGAGATATTATTTCGCTCGAGTTGCCACTTAAATGAATTTTCATCCAGCCCAATTTCGTTTATTTATACAGTTTTTAATTTTTTCTTTATTCTCCGTGTAAGAATGGATATGGATATGAATTTTTGGAAGGGAATATTAATAATTTGATAATTTGATTGAATCAAGATTCCAATAATTGTTCTCATTTCGTTCCATTTGTTCTGATTTTTTTCAGCCTCTGGAACAATATGAAAGACAGTCGTGAGCATGAATAATATAATTGGATTGGAAGATATAAATATGTAGATGTAGATACATACAAATATTGCAATAGAAAAGATGGAATTAGAAAAATTAAAAGAACAATTGTTAGATTAATAATATTTTATATTTTTGATTTATATCTAAATTTTTATTGAAGTGGATATTGAATAAAATGTTTTTATATTTTTAATTTTAATATTGGAGATTGTTTAGATATAAATATAATTTGAATCTGATATTGGGAAATAAACATTGATGGAAAGATTCTTTTTTTTGCGTATATGAAAAAAATAAGGATAAAAGAAAGATAATTTTTATCTTGGTAAAAGAACAAGAGGTAAAAAGAACTCTGGACAATACTAATGAATGAAATTTTAAGGAGATTTTACAGAATCGTAAAACAAAAGTTTTTCTATTACAAAGTTATATTTAACAAGAAAAAAAGATTCCTCGAAATTGAAATATTTGGTTTTGTCATGGGCAGAATAAAATTGCATGCTGATTTAAATAAAAAAAAAATTAAATTAAAATATCAAAATGTTCATTCCTTTTATTTAAGAAATAATTAATAAAATAATTGTAATTAATTTTGGCATAATTTAATTTGTTCTAAATTCATTCGAATTCACTATGCAATATACATTTTAATCTGATTGTAATCCATTTTAACTTTGCCTTAACTCATTTTAACTTATCGAAAAAGTAAAATTAAAAATATACGTTGTGTAGAAATCGATCAACGAGACTTTAACGGTTCTTGAAATGATTTCAAACAACTTTGCGAAAAATTTCTTTTTTCAACTTTGTTAATGAATTCTTAACCAAAAAATCGATCACGAAGTGTGTCAATCTGTCGCACCGTTTGGCAATAGCGTTGGTACTATATCGTCGACGACTCGTTCAAACAAGTTAAACAAAAGTTATATCGAATTACATATTATTCCGGAACAATAAATAAACTAATTAGCCTCGACACACTTTGCTTTGATCTAATTGTTCAAATGCTCGCCGGCAGCACATACCCAACGCTACCGCCGCAGGGCGAATGGCCAATGTTTTTCATTAATAATTCGCCAACAAAGCCAAATTTTCAACAGAGGAAAAAGTTGTTTGAATTCATCTCAAGAATTATATATCAGTTAAGTCATGTCGATCGATTTCATATATATAATACAATATACTTTGCGAATGTTCTATTTTATAGGAAATAAACATTTACTTAAACATTAAACATTTTAACTTGAGACAAAATAGCCGAGTAAAACGTTATTAAAATATGAAATAAAAATTATAAAATGAGGTAATAATACCTTTCAGGCTACGTAATTATAAATAAGAACGAGATGAATGAAATTTTTCATAAACTTTTCTTAAAAAGGAATAATAATATATGCTAGATTGTACAACCTGAATTAATATTATATCTAACGGAAAGATAACGATACTTTCTTTTCTTAAAGTAACGATTTCTTTTTTATCCCTTAAAAATAACCAAGAAATCTCTTTCTTCTTCTTCTTCTTCTTCTTCAACAACTTTCCTTCCTAACAATTTATTTTCCACGTTTACCCGAAATCGAAGATTCTCATCCGACAATATACAGACTCAAAAGGCAATAACTTGAAGCTTGCTAAAAAATTCGATTCGGCAATTTAATTCAACTTCCCATAATTTCGGGAAGCTGGCATTGAATATATTCGAGGGCAAAGGATCGAGGAGAAGAAATCTCGTAAGAAAGTCTGCGTTCTCGTAAAACACTGGATTCGTAAAAGGAAACAAAAAAATAAAAAAAAGAAGGAAAGAAAAGGAAGCACCACTCGAAGCGATAGATCCATCGAGCGCATCCCTTCAGGAAATGTATTCCATCGTGACGAAGAATCGGCAGAGCGACTCCTCCCATTCAATTAGACGAACGATCGTGACGTTGTCGAATGGGTGGAACAAGACCTGCGTATAAATAAAAGCGGAACGGATCGAGCAACGATCCGGATAAATATTAATCAAGCTGTTGGCGGGACGTGATTGAAACGAGGGATCGAGTCTGCGACTATCTTTGGAGGACAGTGATGCGATTTGGATCGCCACGAATCGATTCGAATTAGCATTACGTATCACTTGAGATAAATTTCGAAAACCTGATTGATGAACGATCTTCAAGAATTCTCGAAAGCAAAGTGAAAAAACTGAAAGCTGATTTTTATTTCGATTTCGAAAGTATTTCACTCTTGCTCAGATTAAACTGGTTTCTGACGATGTAAATGATATTTAGTATTTAAATATTTTTCATTCTTATCAATTTTGATCGAGTCCTAATTTACGGTGCATCAGGAGTAAGAGAACGAGGAATAGAGAGCCCAAGTATAGATAGAATAATTCTCAAGAATTTCGAAATATCCAAATACTTTCAATATTTCCGGACAATTTTCAAGACTTCCAAGACGATTCAAATTTTAATATATTTTTAAAACTTTCGAGAACGTTCAAGCTTCGAATCAAATTCGAAAGCGATTCGAATTTCCCGCCATTTCTAAGATTCGAAAACGATTCGAATTTCCCGCCATTTCTAAGATTCGAAAATGATTCGAATTTCCCGCAATTTTTAAAACTCGAAAACGATTCGAATTTCCCACAATTTTTAAGATTCGAAAATGATTCGAATTTCCCGCAATTTTTAAAACTCGAAAACGATTCGAATTTCCCACAATTTTTAAGACTCGAAAATAATTTGAATTTCTCGCCATTTTTAAGACTCAAAAGTGATTTGAATTTACCATCATTTCTAAAACTCGAAAACGATTCGAATTTCCCGCCATTTCGGATGCTCGAAGCACTTGGCAAATCACGTCGTATTTTTGGATCGTTTCCTAACTCGTAATCTCAACGGATATAGCGCCTCGCTTTTGCGTCCGAGCAGCTTTTATACGCTCGCCGTTGGAATAACAAGGATCTCCTCTCCCCGAGCTTGCCATGCATTCGACGATGCAGCGTATAATCGGAGCATTGAGGGCGCGTGTCGAGTCGCGGTTTCCCCGTTTCAGAAACCGTTTCAAAAACGTTCGTGCCACAGTTTTTCTCTCTTTCTCTCTCTCGCATCGCGTCTTGGCTTACTTCCTCACTGTGCAATTCTGATCGGATGTGTGGTATCGAATGGCTGCTTGTTACTGCGAAGAATCCTCGTCCATTTATATCTGGCCGTTTTATCGGGCCGAAGGGCACGGAATCCCCAACGACGCTGTTCCTTCTTCTCCTCCACGTCTTGATCGCGAATCGGAGGATCGTTTCTCGTTAATATCGCCGTCTCCTCGAAACGGTTCGAATATGGTAAGAGCATCGTGTTCTCGCCGATAGGATCGAATGTAGGGAGCTATATACGGCACGGATATAAATCAAATTTAACGCGAATGATCCGTTTCATGGGATTCGAATATGGTATGGCAGAGCGAGGTGGCTTTGTAATTCGAAGCTGGCTCGTACAACGTTTCGAGGTTCGATTGTGAGGTAACGATGATTTCGTTTCGATACTCGATCCTTGTATATTTCGATTTTAAATTTTAGAACGAGTCGATTTACGTAGATTTTATCAATTTTATTAGAATGAAACGAGTTACGATAGTATATATATATATATATACTTCATTGAATTTTTGTAATAAGCTTAGAAAAATTGTGGCAGAGTTTTAATATAAAATAATTTCCACTCAAAATCTAATGTTTTAACGAGGCGAGATATTTATTGTCGGATCGTACATCGAAATTACAATAATTCGGATTCGACTTTATTTGAAACGAAAGATTCGAATTTAGTTTCGTCGATTAACTGATTATTAATAGTATTATTCGAGATCGGAGAATAACCGTTGATTAAATAACCAAGGAGATTAAGCCATGAATAATTGCACGTTAAACGAAATTATACGATACTCCAAATATCGACGTGGAGACCAAAATACCCAGATCTGTTCGGATCCGTTCGGGATTTAATTTCATAAGGCTCTTATTAGGTATTAGATTTCCTCCACGATTAAGTTGCACTCGAATCGAAACAGTCTGACTATTCCGGAGTTGCAAACCTTATCCCTTGGTCTTGGTAATTCACAACTGAATATGAATTATTTTATATTTATTTGTAATAACAATAGCAACAATATTTTCAATACATGTTATTATAAATTAAAGTATTCTTGACAAGAAATTCTGAAAATATATGGAAGGAAAATTATATAGGATGGAATGATAATTCGATATGCTATTGTTACAATAACTTTTGTTAATATGATATATGACAAGATCGTATAATATGTAATCTCATCAGTTAAAAGATCACATTACGTATCATTTAATTAGCTTAATGAATACTATTCCCATATCTTCAGATCTTTATTTTTGAATATCATAAAAGAGGATTTATAATAATATAGAAATACCTTCGAATAGAATTGAATCGATTGCGAGAATTCATATCGTATAAGAAGAAATTAATTTAATAATAATTTAATTTACAATAAATTTAATTAATACGTCGTTGAAATAGAACATATTAATATTTGAAACTTATAATTAACTATTTATTTAAACGTTTCGTACTAAAATATTTTAGTTTTTCTTTTCTACAACTACTGATTATCTAATAACAACGCACTAATAAATATTTAAAAATACGATAAGTATTTTATATTTCGCAAAGATAATCTTATTATGGACAAATGCCTAATGAAAAAGCAATACTCGAACGAATAAATAAATTATATATTCCTTCTTACGATTATCCAATCGTAAAATCTAGTTAAAAGTTCGCAATTCAATATTCTTTACCTTATTTTTCTTTGCATTTCAAATCATATGTTAATCCAATTTCTTCTGACCACAAGTAGAAATTAAAATTCTAAAATAAATATAACCTCGCAATCCTTTTTCTTCATTCACCAAAAAGCACTCTTTTACCTTCTCCGTTTTCTAATCAAACGTAAAAACAATATCTAAAACGATTTACATGCACACCGTTCGAATCGCTTATCGAATATCGTTTCATCTCCAAAACTTCCTCAGTAATTTTCCAAAAAGCGATCCCTGAAACTATCTTTTCCATTTCTCAAAGAAAAATCCAATCGAAGAAACGTATATTCTATTATTCGAATTAATTAATTTTCCAGATCGGAGAGCTCGTTGCCGGGGAACGATTCGGTTTTTCTGCAACTGGCGAGTTGGGCACCGCGCGGCAACGCTTTGGTCTACGTGTATCAAAACAACATCTATTATAGGCCGGAAGCGGAAGTGGCCGTCGACTATCAAATCACGGACACCGGAGTCGTCGGGACCATTTATAACGGGGTGCCGGATTGGGTGTACGAAGGTGAGCTTCCACTTCACCATCAACCAACATTCTCCACCTAGAATCCGTTTTATCATTCATGGGGAGGGAGACCATAGATCTTAATCGTCTTACGTGAGAGGTTCGACGTTCAATGGTGACACGTCTACGTCTATCAAAGGGAAACGCGATCCAAAGGGTTCGCGAATTCACGGTCGATGGTTGCGATTGGATCGTGTTATTTGCGCACGTTCTACGGCGCATAAGACGTGAGCAGAGCCGCCTTGTATCTGTTTGGAGAAACACCATTTACAGAGACCGGGCGTTTAGCCGAATGACACATCTGTCCGATTCTTTATACACGGTTTGTTTACCAACCTCTCCCCTCCCCCATTTATCTTTCCACTCTCTATTTTCTTCATCGTGAAATTTTCTAATCCTCTCAACTTTACGCGTCCACGTATCTTTATTCTTTGTTACCAGAGATATTTTTCGATACCGTAGAATAGTAATAGGATAGGCATTTATCAATTCGTCTTGACAGTTTTACGCGATTTGACGCGATTATACTACGAATATTGTTGCGGAGAGATGAGAGTTGTTGCGATTAAAAGTTAAAAAAATATTGGAAAAGATGTGGATGGATATAACTTTGTAACTTTGTGAGGGAATATATTTGAAGCGGGAAGAAACAAAGAAACTTAATAAAAGAAGATATTTCTCTTTCTAATTCTTTGTATATATCGGTATTATATTTCTTTTGTTTTATTTTTTCAACTATAGAGATTGTTCTTAAGGAGATTTCATATATTAATTTATTACATAAATTTATGAGATTAGCTATATATGTTAATGCGTAACCATCGCATTAACATTTCCTAATTCTTATTAATTGAATAAATATATTTTTTCCATTTCTTATTTATTATATACACGTATCCATCCATTTTATTTTTATTTGATCGATATTTCCACCAAGAAATATCCAAAATTTTCTAAAAATCTTAAAAATTCTCCAAAAGAAGAAAAAAATCCCCGACAACGATTCAACTAACCATATTTTATATACGGAGAAAATTTTATAATTGAAGTTGCGAGCAATTTATTATCGAAAACATAAATATAACTGTACTTCCAAACGGGGTTATGCGATCAACCGTGTTAGCAAACATAATAAACGTTAATCACGAATTTTAACGCGAGTCATAATCAACTTGAACCAAGCTCGTTCGAAATTTTTAATCGGTTAACAAAATTTTTCGACCGATTGATAAATAATCCAACTCTCTAAGTCTAAGTCTTGAACGAGTTAACTGTTATGCGTGAATACGCGTGCAATATCGCGGTCTCGTTAATGGCGGTGTAACCGCTATTTGGCACTTCTTCTGGAATAAACAAGCGCCATACGGTTGAATTCACTGTAATTCGAAGTGGAAGCGGCGCGTTATCACTACGCGCTAGTTACCTAGGGGTTGCATACTTCAAAATTAACCGGCCTTGTTGGCGCCGGATAAAAGGGAATTCCGCGTAATTTTCAAATCTGCCAATTTTCGATCGTGTCACGAGGATTCGATTTGCCGAATAATTAATTTTAATAGCCATTCTTGATTTTTGGAAATTCTTTTCTTTTTCAGTAGACTATTTTTTCTTTTAATTTTTATCCACTATGGAAGTATTGATTATTAATAATCGCAAAGATAATTAATAAATCAACGCGATTGGAAATGTAGAATAATTTACGTACGTTGTAAAATGATTTTTATATTGGTTTCCAGGGAATTTCATAAGCTCATTATCCGTCAATCTTCAAAAGATCTTTCTCTCTGATTTAACATAACACGGATATATATTTCATAATTTTTTTTAAAAGGATCGTTTCAATTATATCACGTTAGAAAACTTTCGATTATTTATAAAATAACAAAAATGTCAATAACCATAGAATTCCTATCGTCTAACTCGAGTAACTCATGTTAAATATTAAAATTTCCTTCCAAAAAATCGATGTTACCAAACTTAAATTCCTCTTTAGTATTAAATTATCGTCGAGAACGTTTGTTATATTCAAAAGACAACAACTTCATTGGAAAAACAATAAAGAGATCTCAACATTACTCGCGCTACGCGTAGCTTCTCTATCGCTTTTTCAAACAACTATCCTTCGTGGCTCCTTCATGGACAACACCTTCTTCCATTCTCCCCGGGAATTGCGCAAACACCGTGCCAATTAGTACTCTGCTCAAAGCCCTAATTACCATCTTGGAGAACCAATCGATAAACCAGACAAACTGTGCATAACCACGATACCTCCCCCATTATCATCCACGAAATTAGCAGTTCTAGAACACATCCAAGCAATGTCATCGCAGCCTTAATCCCCCTTGAGGAACGGTATCATTCTGAAAACGTGAGGTGGTGAAACAAACTCTCCATCCCTTCCCCTTTGTCGTAATCTCGTCGCCGCCATCGCGTGCAAGCCTCTCCTCAACCTGGACGAAAAAGGAAAAGAGGAGGAGAAAAAAATCATCGCGTTTAACGCAGGATCCCAGGATCGAGGCGATATCGTCGCGGTATTTTTTTCTTTTTTTTTCGCCGACTCGCTTTTTAGCCTCGCTTTGTACGCGTCGAATGAGTTTTCACCCCCTCCCCTTCCAGAAACTAGGAACAATAATATGTGGCGGGGTCGTAATTCATACAGCCCCCGATGCCTCAAGGGACGTTGCACGCGTTTGCATATTTTCACACAGCCTTCATCAGCCTCTCTTTCTCTCTCTCTCTCTCTTGTCTCCCTTTTTCCAACCCCTCTCTCTCTCTTTCTCTCTCTGCTTCTCGTACGCATATTTCGGTATATTTCGGTATAAATCGCGCAATGGTCGCGTAAATGAAGCGCAAAAATTCATCAAAAGCAGCCATCGCCACTTTTTTCTCTTCTCTGGAGGAGGATAAGAGAGATTCGTCCTCGACTAAGGTAAATATTTAACGAACGCGGCGCTCTCTTCCACCTCTTTTGTTCTTCCTCTCGTCGTGTTACCCCTTCCCTCTCCTCTTCCCCTGTTAATATCGCCTCGAATCCCCAAGAGATTCTGCGGATTCGTCTTAGACGGGAGGGTGGCGGTTAAACTTGGTATTAACAGTCGTCGATTTCGGATCGAGGAGATTTCGATGATTCGAGCGAGGATCAGCGGGAGGATTTGTTTGGAGTGGATTTGTTTATAAATAAATCAAAAGTGTTTGACGGGTAGAAAGGGTAGAGAGGATTGGATCAAAGATACCTCGTGCGTGTTTTTTGCTTTTGATTTCGGTACGCGTGTTAGGATTGGTATTGAATTCGGAACGAATGAATGGGAAGAGTTTTATGGGAAAAGAGAGATGGAATTATTGTGGTTTTTCATGGAGCCTGCGTGTGTGCAGGCTTGTTGCGTCATTTTACACGCGATCGTTGTGACATTGAAAAGCTGACGCGTGTTTTATTTTTTTCTTTCCTTACCTTTTTCCAGAATGAAACATCGGTATATCTATCATTTGAAGTAGGATAGATTTCGATTATTCGATGTGAAATCCTTTCGGTGCCATTCATGGTTCGCCGATTTTGTATAAATAATTCCGTTCAATTAAATCTCGAAAAATCTCTTCTTTTAGAATTTAAAATATTAGTTCTCTTTAAAGAAGATACGATTTTGTGTGAGAAAATAATTATATTTAATGATTGTAAATAGAAAAATTAAATATCGGATTTTATCTTCGTTTATTAAATTAATATTTACTTTCGATGGATATCACTTTGATTAAATTTTGAAATGATGTGAAATGAATGTAATTTTTGAACGTGGTATAAGATTTCCAGGTCGGTTTATAGACATCTGTATATTTATTTATTGTGTTTAAAAATTGTTTTAAATTTTGTTATCATATTTTCTCTCGTATCTCCTAATCTAATTAATCCACGAATTGTTACTATTTGTTAGATAGTTATTTTTCAGAAAAATCTATCACAGCTTTTGATACATTGTTAATATAATGGCTTCATCGAATATATTCAATCAACTATGAAAACTTTTACACTTTCTCCATTAATTATAGTGTACGATCTGAAACAAAATATTATAATGTAATGTAATATTCCTGAAATCAATCGGTGTTTTAGAATGTAACAAAAATCTATTGCTTGACTGAAAAGATTATTCGAAAAGTCGAAATCCCCTGCAAGATAAATGTCAAAGCCACCCCTTCTGAATTAACTACTTTTATCCACCCTTTCGAAAAACACTTTGTACCTTATATCCACTGGAGTATAAACTGAAGACTGAACCAACATTACAATATCAAAATTTTCCTTATTAAATTCATCTCGAGTATCCCTAATATTTTTCCAAGAGCTTCCATTACAAAAGCGCCGTTATTCGCCATGATTCTTGCTATATTTCCTTCAGAGATCACTTCGCTTTGCAAACCGGATGGAAATGCTCGACCCTATCTAATGTTTTGAAATAACATCGCCATGCAATTTATTCATTATCCTTTAAAAAAAAAAAAAGCGACCGAGAACGACTGTCGACGAAAATTTCGTGAAAAAACTAATGGATAAAAATTATAAATTAAAAAGCGAGTTATAAAGCCTTACATATTACAAATAAAAATCTTATAAATTAAAGAAAACGTATTATATAAAATTCAAGCAAAAACTTAACAACTGACAAATTTCGTTTCATTCGAGATAAAAAAAATTTATATACAATTAAACAAAATTCAATCAAGTCTTTTCTAACTCAATTAACAATATATCGATCTTTCCACTATTTTGAATCATCTCGATTTGGCTCAACTTTATAATTGTTTTACATAATTTAATATCGATGTCTATCATACATGCAAACAATTTAATTACGCCTAAAATGCTCAAATGTTCCTCTTCCTATAAATTTCGATTATTCAAAACTTCCCACTACCAAAAAATTTCTCAAGCAAACGTATACAACAGACTTAGATCGAAAAAAATAATTTCAACTCCTCTCGATAAACTCTCCTCCGAACGTTCCTACGAAAATCTTACGAAAATCCTTCGAAAATCCTGCGAAAAATTCCGCTCGTTCGTGCCCGGGATATTTGCACGAGCCGATCATTTCTTAACGCCGCGACGCAATTCGCGAAAACAATATTTTTACGTCCGCTTTGCATCAACCGTGATGGAATCCTCTGCCCTGTCCGGATCGAGTTCACAGGGCGGGTACGGAGGAAATCGATGGACGGTTTCGTGTAAATCAGCCTTTATCCGAAATTCTTGCCCGCGAAATCCTCGTGGGTTGCACGGTTGCCGGCGTGTACGTAGCGGAATAAAGTATGCCGTCAGCAGGAAAGTCTTGTGCGACGGTGAACGAAATACAGGCTGTTGAAAAGTTGGCTGGCACGCCTTCCCTCCACGCTTTGACACTTTATCGACCTACTCCGCCTTCCCTCCCCCCTCCTCCTCCAAACCAGCGGCGCGAGTCTAATACCACTCCTCTATTGCAGAATTTGGTCGAGGATTTATACCCGCGTAATCGATTTTGCTAGTTAATAAATTTGTTTCCACTCTGTGCGTTGCTAATGGGGACTATTGATCGATTTGATCGGTGGTGGTAAAATTATTATTTATATATTCCGCTATTTCCTTGGGAAAAAGAAACGATGAGAGAATTTTAGGTGGCCGTCGATGTGATGAAAGTTCGGTAATTGGTTATAACGGGGAAAAATTAAATTTGGCCGAATGAGAAATATTAATTGCTTAAATTTAATTAAACAACAAATTCACAACTTTGTTTTACGAAACAATACCCGAAGAAAATTTCATTTTCAAGTCGTCCCTATAACTAAAAATTATATAACTAAAAAACTTTTCATATATTGAAATTATACCAACTTCAGCTTGGTTTCTGGATCATTATAGAAAATGGGTGGATAAAAATGAAGGTGGAAAACAATACGAATAAAGATTTAAAAAAGATTCGTATCTCGATATATAAATATTTTCAACGTTTTCTTCTTCATCATTCGAATTCGCGATTTAAATGTTTCGAGTCATTTGAAAAAATAATGCGGAGGAGTGGTTGATTTTAATAGGCCGTTAGTTTGTGTCGCGTGCCATTATAGCTTATGCATCAGGGCATTAGCATAGAATGGTGGCCGGGTTACGTCCACGCATCCAACTAATCCCAGACGGTATTAAATTTGTACAAGGAGGATTTATCTAATGCGGCATATTCAAGGAACGCGTGCACCATGGAGTTTGACAAAGGTTAACTATATTTCATTAGTGTCATTAACGAAAATGAGACTGGTCGGTTGGAAACTTTGATAATATTGTAATAACTAGCTGTGCATCAAGAGATCTTATATTCAATTTTCTCTTACTTTGTGTTGTATATTCTGCTCTTTAATATTTTATAAATAGAAGTTTATAACGTTTCATACATATTACAAATACATTATTATTACAGAATATGTAGATAATACACATTATCATAAAATATTGTATATAAAGTAGAATTAATACATTTATGGGACAGATTTTTGATGAATCGATTCTAGAAATGAACAAAATAAACAAAAAGATTGATATATAAATATTAAATACTTAATTATAATTTAATGAATAAATCTCAATCGATATCTCTTTTGTACATCAATTTTACATACATAGTATGTTTATTCTTTGAGATCACAAATGATTTCTAGTTCTATAAAATATTATCATTACTTGGATTTCTCATTTTTAAAAGGGAAAAACTTCTGTATTCGTGTTTTCATAAAAGATACAATAACCTACGAAACTATCTTCCTATTAGACATACGATTTCTATTTATTCTAATCTATACTTAATCGTTTCGCTTATATCACGTTCAAATATTAAATCGATTCGATATTTAATTTTTCGAGTCTATCTATAACACTGTAATTCGATTCAAAATTATTCTCAAATTAACGAAATTGAAATTGTTATAAACCAATTGAAATTAAATTGCCCAACGCTAATTAAAAAGTAAAAGTAATTAAGAATTAAAATTAATACAAGACACTTTCAATCTGACATTTTAAAGAAGAAATACCCGAGGCACTTAATAAGCCGGCAGAATAAATCCCGCTCAACCAGCGGGTGCACCGAGTGCATTGTTACATTAAGTTTATTAACTAAGCTCGAACAAGTTACGAGGCTCCCGTCCTTCCTTACGATTTACGGTCAAGTTAATGCCTCGTGGAAATATTACGTCGAATGACCCGCAAAATCTTGCAATCCTCCTTCCTCTCTTCCCCCCCCCCCTCTCCCCTCTTTTCCAAATAACTTGCGCAATCGGAATGGGAACAACCAAACCCCTTGCTTGCCCCTCTTTCCCAACAGAACGTTCGACAGTTCACGCTCGAGCATCGATTATTAACGGTTGTTCGAAACTTCAACTGTTGGACAACCGATAACAATTTCCTTCAACTTTCCACGTCTCGCGCGCATTTTTCATCTCTCATCCCACCTTTTCTCGATTTCGATTTCGATTTCGATCTCGACCGCGATAAACGGCGCGGAGATAGATAAATCAGGCTCCTCCTGGCGGTGAAAAGTATAAACCGTCTCGGCATGGATGCGCCATTTTTATTCAAACTGAATGGAAAGGAAATTTCCGAGTACTTCCACTGCTCGTAATTAATCAGTGGTAACAGATGCAGAAGTAAAGCCGAGGGCTTAAGCAGAAGGACTCTTCGAAGCCGCAATTACCTCGGGCAAAATATTCATTCATAAACAACGAGGATCGAGATTCCGGATGTAATTCCATTTACGTATAGGTTATAGGATTAGGTTAAAGAGAGAAAAATTCGACGAATCGATTATGAAGTAATCGAAAGATACAGATTATCTTAGGGTAGGATTTTTAAGCGTTTTTAAATTGAAGCTTTTCAATTCGTTCAATTTATTTTATTATACTTGATTTTTTTCTTGCAGATCATTCCGAGAGAAAAATGTTGCAAAATACGTGTAATACATTCGTACGAGTGGAGAAGAGAATTCTTTATCCGCGAGATCAATCCGAATTTTATTTTTAATTATTTATTAGAGATTTGTGTTTTATATTGATTTATTACTAGATAGATTGTTCGAGCAACTATCACGTGTCTCTGTGCACGCAGGTAGACGTGTTTCCATTGACCGCAACCACTGAATATTAAGCGGTCTATGGACGGATGAAACATGTTACGATGCAGGCATCGACTCAAGCAATGGGTTTAAGTTAATTGCTCGCGTAATGCTGGAACTGATACAGTGATGTTTCAGCGTTATTACGAGCCATTGAGTCAAACTCGTTGAGTAATAATTAATAGGAACATCCTTAATCGTAAAATAAATTCGTCAGAATTTATATGTCACGTAATGTCACAAATTCTTTGGATTGGAAATATTGGATTGGTTTGTGACACGATCAGAGACATTACTGTTTTTTTAAAAATAGCGCTTAAGTATTTAAATGTCTATATTCAGTGATATAATTTAATTATATATAGTATAATTATTTAACAATTTGATGCACAAACTGTAAAAATATTGATTGCAAGGTTAATTTATTAAATTATTAAGTAGTTTAATGTTGTACTAAAACGAGGCAAAGTGCTTGAATTATTTAACTTAATAAACAAGTTTCAACTCATATTTTTGCACATTAAATTTATTGGTTGTTTTGGTAGTTAGAATATATTATATCTTATATAACATTTCTTGTTTGGAAAGATCTCATAAATATAATGCTAATGTTTATTTCAAGTTTTGATTTATAATATACATTATCAAGTGTAACTCATAATCTTTTATCTTTTTCATCAATATTTTAATTAATAAAAGATGACCCAGTTAGATCATTTTATAATGTTATTTAAAAGCTTGATTAAAAGAAAGTTTTTTAATTTTTTCCAATTAAAAAACTTATTTAATGTTAATTTTTTGGTCTACATTTTCAAAAATTTTGATACTTAAAAATTTTCTTTGAATAAAAAGCATAACAATTATTCCAGATTAGATTAGAAAAATTTAATAAATTTGATATATCAACATCAATTACTTTTGCTGGCCAAACGAGGATTTCTTTACAATTTCCCAATAACAATCATTCCTTTATAAAAATTGAACATTATTTCTCCATAAATTATTCTCATAAGAATTTCGTTTCAAAACATTTACAAGTGATCCTTTATAATTACAATTCCATTTTTAAAACTCAATCTCTAATGTGCTATATTAATTATATTAATTATATTAATTATATTAAACACACTTTTCCCTTCAAGAAGGAATTCAGATCGAAACAAATTTCTCTTCTTCAACGTTATTAAGCATCCCTTTGTTAAATAGTCTGCGACAAACGATCCTGTTGCTAGGTGTTAGCCTACAATCGATATAGCGTCAGTGTCTCTCTCTCTCTCCTCTAATCGAATCAATTTTATCGGTTTAAAGCGGTGGACCGCAATTGGTCGGAACCGATTGGCAAGGTATTTGCTGTACACCAGAAATTCCGATAAGCATTAAATGAAAAATAACGTATACCTCGATATTTGTTTCCATCGTGTTTCGACCGAATTAACGACCGTCCACCGTTTCCATTCCCTCTTTTGTTCCATCACTTTTGTCCGCCAAGACTCTCAGACCGAGGTTCAAAATTATTTAAAAGGAAGAACGTGTATTTTTAATAATCCGCCACGGTCGTTCGCCCTCCCCCTCTCAGTAATTATTGCTCCAACGACCAACTTCCTTTTATGCACAGTGTGACAGCCTCGTTTGGATGGAATTTACCCTTGGTGGAATTTTAACTTTTACGATGGCGCGTTTCTTCTCGCAATTTACCAGCGGAGTCAGTTGCCAGCGACACCGTTTAAATACGAGGGTGGAAATTGTGCACCGAGCCTTGTTTTTCCGCGTTACACGGCCGAGGATTAAGTAGCTGCGACCAACCAACGTCTACTTACCAGCTAACGAACTGGATTTTAACCCGGCCGCCTCGTTTCATCTCGCTCTTCTATACTTTTCATATAAAACGCGAACGTTGGTTTCTCAACTTGGCCGAGAATTATTTTATCAAACACGGGTGAATAAAGCGTATGGAGGATATTTGAATATTTTCAAATTGAGTCTTGGGATGGAAGAATGAAAAATTGATAATGGGGGAACGATAGAATTTGTAAAGAGGGAGGGATGAAGTTGGGAGAAGTTCGATCGGTGTGATAGATGCGCGAACGACGAATACTTAGTTTTGGAGGGTTGGACAGGTGTGACAGATGAGTGTTTGGACCACGTGCTTGAGATTATCTCGTGGATCGTGTGGGTGTGAAGTGGATGGTGGGTTATGTGGTTTGAAGGTTTCGGTTGAACGTGTTTGAATATCTTCTGGAAATTGCTGCGTCGAGTGAAGGAGATAGAGAAATGGAGAAGTTACGTGTGCCGAGATAAATTCTTGTGGAAAATTATATGTACACGAAATTAATGAAGAATCGTTTGTGAAATTGAAAGTAGATAGAGTAGATATCTATTTAAAGTAGTCTAAAGAGACGTTATTATTTTTGGAAAAAAATAATTGATTAAAATTAATTGATTGGATTTTAAAATCTAGAATTAAAATTTTTTCCAAGGAAAATAATATTATTATATTATTTTGTTGTTAAAATATAGTTATGATTGTTTTATTTTAGAAATCAAATTGCCTTTAAATCGTTAAAATCTTGTTTATCATATCATAAAACAGTCGTGTGTTAACAAAAGCGATAAATTAGTCGTATACTAATGCCATTACATAATTTAGTTGTATAATGGCATATAGGACATTGAGCAAAACCAGAATCAACTAAACTAATTAAGCAATTATCAGTAATCAGATATTATTGAAAATTTTATAAAAAATAAAATAATTTAATTTTCATGATAAACGTTTAACATTGTATTTTAATTTTTTTAACGTCGGTTTTTTTTATTTTGATATTAAAAGTATTCTACAAATATAAATTTTTCAAGAAAATTTGATTTCTTATTTCTCAAGAAATGAGAGATGTAAAGAAATTAAAAATATTAATTCCTAATATAAACTTTAGAATAATGTAAATTAATTTACATTTATAAAAAAAGATAATTAAGCGAGTATTTGATGAAAATATACGATGTATCTTTTTAAATAATTTTTTTCAGAACTTGTTATCTATGATTTTTAGAATCTAAGAAGAACAATTTGACCCATGAAAAGTTTCTCTGTATGAAAAACTTGAGAATGCTTGCCAGAACTTTGAAATTAATGTCTATCCATTTTTCTTTCTTAGGCCCAAATGTCTAGTACCAACATTGTTTAAGATAATTTATGGTTTATAATTTAATTTATGATATCTGCCCAAGATAGAACAATTCGGATACTTATCAAAATCATCAAAGTGAAAAAGGAAATGAAAATATCCAAAACTTTTTTGAATTTGATCTTTTAATTAACTTGTAGTTTAGTTTTTATATATAATATAAAAAATATAAAATAATTGAGGGACACATAAAAGTAAAAAGACTATTTCTTTTCATTACTCACTACATAGTAGATATTTAAAGATTAATAAGATCTGGTTCTTTATACAAATATAGATTTCTTTCTTTATGAAAAATCTACATATACGTATTTTTATTTTTTATTTTTATTTCGTCTTTATACAAGCATATTCGAAAAAGAATTTATTGATGTATGGATTATTATACGTTATTTTCATATATTCATTTCAGAGAATGAAAAATAAATTCGCAAATTAATTTGTTTGTTTCATTATCAGTAAATGAATATTATTAGCAATATCAATAATAATTTTTTTGAAAAGCTATATATTGATAGAAATATTATCCCCAATCTTGATAATAATGTTAAAATGCTTTTACCTAAATTATATTTAATTATTTTTAACAATTTTATGAATATTGTCTATTCCAAAATTACAATTCCAAGAAAATAACTTTTGAATTTGTAGAAATGAGGAAAATCACATAAATTTGAATTAAAAGAATATAGAAGCTGTAAAATCAGAAAAATACATTTAATAAATATAATTAGTAAAATTTGCATAATTAGATTTGCATAATTAAAAAATATTACTTCTTGTCACTTCATTTCTGTAATAAATTAATAATATATTCTTATAAAACTCATTATCAAATCATTTGTTACTCCAATAGAATTGAAATTGATGAATTGAAGTTGCAAGCAGAAATATAAATACAGATATATTTAAATAATATATAAATAAATATCTGTGATTTGATGCAAGAAATATCAATGCCAATATTTATGAAATTGAGATATTAATAGTTATGTTAAAAAATTCATATTTAAATTATTTCTAATATAAAAATATAATATCATATAAATATATATCATATAATATTATAAAAATCCCATTATAAACATTTCTAGATAGAATTTAAAATTGTTTTTTTATACATAATATACAATTGTTTATATCAATACTAATTAATTGATTTTTTTGAAACACATGATATTTCTTGTATCAAGCCACATATATCTAGATACAATAGCAAAATTTAATAAAAAAAAAAATTCTAATTATTTTTTAGACTCACCTCATATTATATAATCTTACCAATAAATATAATTTAACCAATATACCTGAATATTGATACCTATTATCATAAATATATCAGGATCAACCAATCAGAATCACACATTTCTTCCTAGCCAAGTCATCTTCGCACAATGCCCATATTCAACCGTGTACCTTCGAAGAAAAGACATAATTGAACATAAGGTTTTCACAGTATCATCGATACAAGCAGCATAAGATGAAAATCTACGTTTCACTCTTTCTTCTTTTCCAACTCTTCCTCCCTTTATTCCTCTTTTCGCCAGTCCCCGACGGCGATGGATGTGACATTAATAGAACGGCGAGGATTCAGAGAAATCCTTTCCTCGAAATCCGTTCTCGCTAATGGAACCTCCTTTCCACGGGATTCCGATTTCTGATCGGGTTCCGACGTATTCCCCACCTCCTCTTCTCGCTGTCACCGCAAAAGGGTATACTCTGTGCAGAAAGATATTTATCAGAGTCGGTACGCCTCCTCCTGCGAAATACATAACTCACGGGATGAGAATTATGTCCCAAGACTCGTGCCAGTTTCTTCTTGATCGTTGGCTCCGATCTAGCCTCGTGTTTCTAGACGTGGAAAACGTCTTGGAAACTCGCACTTTTCGAGACGAGAGAATGGAAAGAGTTACGAGACCTTCTCACTGTTGTTCATAAGCTTTTTCCCTCGCTTTAAAGCATGAGAATCGATCGTCTTTGGGCCGACACGGATTGTGACAATAGGCAAAGAGATTGGAATAGGGAGAACTTGTTCTTCCGGTGTTAACCCTTCTCCCATCGAGTACAATGGGCTTGTGTGCTGACATCGAATGCTCGGATAACGTGTGTTGAACTGGATTGGTATTTGACTATTCGGGTCGAAATGGAAGTCGATATTCAAACCTAATGAAAATTTTTATTTATTTGTTTAATATATGTAGAATATGCATTAAATTATTAGATTATAATAATTGAATCTTTAATGAGATTTTAATATTCGTAGCTTTATTGAAAGTAATATTAAAAGTTTGATTAATATATTGCAGATAAATGCAGATTCTTATAGGAAACAGATAATGAAATAAATTATAAATAGAAATTTTGTAATTAAATATAGAATTCTAATTTTTTACATACCTAATAGTACATATTTTGCATATTTATATAAAAGCATATCCAAGAATATACATGCATATATTATATTATACTCGTGTTTATGTAAAATCATGTCAAATTAATTTCTATCGTCTACGTAAACTAAATTTTCGTATTTCAATTATGTAATATTAATAACAATAATATGTTACAGATTATAGGCCACTTGTTTTTTGTATTTTTGAATTATTGAACAATTTATATTTTGAATTTGATTAATTCAATGATTATTGTAAAGATAAAATAAGTTTTTTGAAAGTTATTTTTGATATCTAAAATATTAAAAATTCGGAAAAACTAAATATTATTATGACAAATTGAATTAAAAGATGAATGTCATTTTATTAAATAATAAGAGAAATGAAGAAAGTATTTATTATTAAATTTATAACAAAAAAATAAAAAATGAAGGAAAAAAGTTAAATATGCACTGATAACATCATGTGATAGATATTTTTGATACATAAATTTAATTTTTATCGATTAACGTCACCAATTAACTTTATTAAATTTATATTACATCACGTTAATATTACATCTAATACTTAATGTAATATATAATTAATACTTGATATTAAAATTAAAAATTAAAATTGTTAAAAATTATTATTATTATTGAATATTATATATTTAGCTATTTACTATATTAATATTTAATTATTAATAACAATCAATTAAGCATTTAATTGGAATAATTTTACTTAATTGGAATAATTAATTTTATTATTCAATAGATCATTCAATTTGTTCAATCAGTTGACAATAAATATTTATATATCATATATAAAATGATACAGATGTATAAAATGACATATTTACATAAAAAAGTATGCAAATATGCATAAAAAATATATAATTATGAAAGTTTTTCCAATGTGTAATAAAATATATTAAATATCGAAAAACTATAAAGTTCAGTTATTATTAATATTAAATAATTATTGTATATCATTTAAGAATTAAATTTCAATTTTTAAGTATATATAATAACATATTGAGTATTAAATGTAATATTACATATTAGATATCACTTTTTACAATATATTTTTTATGATTAATATAGGATTTTAAAGAAAAAATTAATGGATCAAAAATCTTTCACACAATATTATCAGCACTTATTTAATTATTTTTATTTCGAATTTTAATTTTTTATTTTGGCAATAAATTTGTTCATTATTGTTCATTATTTTCATTATTTAATGAAATTGAATTTATTTTCAATTCAATTTTTAATATTCGATTTTTCCAAACTTTTAGCATTTTATACAAACAAGTCACTTTCACTTTCACAAAATTTATTTTTACATTGTGAAAATTATATTATTGAATTATACAAAATGAAAATTACTCTAATTAATTATAAACAATTTAAAGATGCAAAAACGTAATTTGATTTGGCCTATAATCAGTATTAATCAGTATTGATTGATTATTATTATCGATATTATTTAATTATGAAAATTAGTATTAAATTAATATTTAATCGATAGAAATTAATTCGATGTAATAAATATAACATATGCACGTATATTTTAAAACAAATGCGAATCATATGTATTATCATATTTATGCAAAAAATATATTTCACTGAAATCACAAATCATACTTCTAATCACACAACGTATTTCCGTAAATCATTGTTTTATTCTATAAAAAAATATATTTATGTTTAATAATTATATTTTTATCTATAACTATTTTCTAAAATATACGATATTTAATACAGAGAAAGAAAGTTGTCATTTTACTATCCGAAACGAAAATTCTACCAACCATATTTAATAATTTCGATAATCGAGGTTATACTGTATAGAATGAAACTTACAAGTATCGCTCATTATCGATAGTTCTTCGATATCCCCAATTAAGAATATATGTAAATATTTAATTCTTATTTGATTCTCTATTCTATTTTCCGCTATTTTTCTTTTATTCCCGCAAAAAATTTTAATCTGAAACAAAGAAAATCAGTGAATCAGTAATTGCCTATCTCACACTATTTGAAACATCAGTTTCGCAAAGAAGAGACTATCGATATCGGAGAGTACGCGATATCGAGCTCTCGCGTGCAATATCCCCCAGTCAATAACATCTTCCGGACATTTATGCAACGTTCAGAGAGTTGCTATCAGTGACCATCCTCCTCACTGGGTATCCACTGCAAACGTTCTATGCATATCGAATAGGATCGTCCGGTACAATGACCACTTTTCGTGGGCGAAACTTAACCTGCATACGCTCGGAAACGTTATCGATACATGTTCTCCATGTCGTCATTGACGTTCTCTCTGTTCACGTACGATACGCGTGACTCCATGTACACGTTTGTGTGAGTGAAGGATCCGGCCAATAGGATCTGATCAACGATCACATGGGACGAATATAGCGCTATCCTTCGATAGTTACGAAGACTGTCGATTCTAGAAAGTTGATGTAGAAGTGCTATATCATGGTAACGAGGATGTGGAATAATGAAAGTGGATCAATTTTCGGTCACTGGGTCGCCTTATGCTGGAACATCAGATTTGTGTCGAGTAATATTGTTCCGTAAATCTTTTGCGGGAGAAAATGCATTTACGCTTGGAAAAGACTGTTGTGTGTGTTCAACTTGTGGTATAAGAAAAAAGTTCTATAGTCTATGGTTATATACACTGGTACGGCAAGAATGCTTCGTTTTTCATTCTTTTCATTCTTGATACAGAAAGAACGTTATTTATCTTGTTGTGTGGATTCGTTTATATTTTATTTCGATATATAATTTTAATTATAAATTGATTAATCGATGTCAAAAGAAAAATCTTTCTTTCTCCAAGAAAACTGATTGTTGAAATATTAAATTAACATAAAGTACAATTAACAGAAGTACAATTAATACAGTATGCGTTATTGGAGATCAAAAATGAATCGTATTTTAATAGTTCTCAACAGAGTCGAATATTTTAGTAAATAGTTCGTTATCCAGCGAATATAAGTAGCAGTGTAACAGATAGGTTAGACATCCCATAAAAGAAAATCGTACTTTCACGAATAAAGTTGAACAGGGTCATATTTTAACAAATAGGTTGTTATCTAGTGAAGACCGGTTACGTTCTGATGAATAGGTCGCTGGTGAATCGAAATAAGCTGTCTTCGGGGAAAATAGACGGTCTTTTAACAGGAACAAGTCAGTCCACAGTAACGAACATTTCGTCTCGGGAAAACACAAAACGAACGTGAATTCGAATCTGAAAATCGTGTTCTACGGATAAAATAATAATTCTTTACTTTTCGATACTTTCGTAGTTTTCCAATACTCCTAACTGAAACTTGTTTTAAAAAGTAAAAAAGTGAACAATTTTCTAGGTTAGAAATTTTTACGTCGATAAACTCTTATCGAAATAAAATATAAAATTAAAAATAATAAAAATGAGTGACAAAATAAAAATAGTAATTTTATATTTTTTATTCTTTATTCAAAACATTTCTACTCAATTCTTTTATTTGATGAAAATTATTATTTTTAAATAATGACGTAAAGGTTATTATGATCTCAATTTTCTCTAAATTGAAAACTTATTTGATTACAACTCTTTTATTATTATTTTTATTTTATTTTATTATATTTTAATATTTCACCACACTATTCCATCTTTAACATCGGTTAACCACGATTTTCACTATTTCTTCAGGAACAATTCTCTATTCGCGCGAAATTTAGTTGCGAAAACAAAATTGACCAACATCGAGGAATCACTGCGAAGGAAAAGCGGGGAACAGAAGTTGGGCATGCACGTGAATAGGTCGACTAATTGCGATCTCGAGAAACTGGTACGCGAAATTTACGGGTCTTTGTCCCGTTAAATGCGGCGCTGAGACTTTTATCGATGCCTCTCAACCGTGTTCCGTTTACGAGTCAGCAAGAGCGTGCGAACACGTAACACGGCATCGTGTTATTGTTCGTTGGGTGCAAGTTCGTTCACCCGATATGTCTGTAACGTTGTAACTCATAGTCGAATTCACCAGGTGTGCGAAGCGCGAGCCCTCACGATGGTTTCATCCCCCTTAACCACTCCCTCCCCGCGATAGTTTGAAACGTGAATATTCCGCGATGTGTATCTGTTTTCCATTGCGAGTGTAACGCGACGCTAAGTCCTTCCACCGTGACGCTGTTCTCGGTGAAATAGATCCGTTGTTTGCGACAATTGTTGAATCGTTCTGTTGTGGAATTGGGGAGCGATAGATAACGGGGATGTTACGGTTAAGGGCATTTATTAAATGCTAGACAGTAAAGGTTACCTTCACAGGATACGAAAGAGAGTTGCTCCTTTGGTAAATGCTTCTAAATCTTTCTGTTTTCTGTTTGTTTTGGAAGGGAAATATCTTGGAATTCTTATTCGGAAATTCGATCGTTAATTCTGGAATTTTTTAAAATTTACGAAATCACTGTAGGATATTTTTAAACCATTGAATCGATAAAATATTCGTTATAAAATTAATCTTATTTTTTTTTTTCATCTTTTATATACTGTTTTTTACAAATTGAATTTTCAGATGCATATGAAAGAGAAATTTAACAACTTGCTAAATTATTATATAATTGATATATATTATAAATTACATGATTTAAATTATAATATAAAAGAAGAATTATTAAAGAAAGAAATATTAAATTAAATAAAATATTTGGAAAATTTCAAATAAATACAGTATTATTCAAAAAATTATTGATACGTATTTACACGCGACTATTTCAATAACAATATAACAAATAATCAACATTGAGAAATTAATCATTACTATTAATAATAAAAATGTTGAATATTAGACGTGATCAGAAAAATGTATTATATATATTTTTAAAAACATGCTTCAAATATATCGATGAAGATGGTTTGGACTATCAGAATATTTCTGTTCATGAAAATATGAATATGAGGGAAGAAAGTTGTAAGAAGGATATACCTTTTAGGATTTCCATTGAAAATGTGCCCTTTCATAAAGAAATCTATAAATTACATTAAAATTCATGAGGAATGAATTAAGCTCCCTGAATAAAATTCTGTGGTCGTTATTCCAATAAAGTCATGCCATTTAATATATGCTTAATTAATTTTAAAAAAGTATTGAATATTATTATGAATATAATGTCCATCTGAAAAGAATATTTAAAAAAATAAAGATTATCTTAAAATTTTAGAAGCTCACTTAAACAAAATTTATTAATTTATTAATATTAAATTATAATGAAAAAATCAAACTTCTTATTTGACAATTAATCATACTAATCTTTTATAATAATGTTTTAGATTGTTAGAGATATGACAAAATATTTGGATGAAGGATTCTATTTTATACTGATTATAAATCATCATATATATATGAATCCCAGATATTTTAATTAACAAAACAAGTAAGTGTTCGTTTTAACAATTATCTATCTTGGATACCCATATAATCTACATTTTCAAAATAAAATATGACTTATTACTCTTTATTAGTATTATTACTAGTCATTGGAATTATATTTCCGCAAAATTTCAAATTAATGATCGTTTAATAATGATAACTTTGATTTACTATAAATTTCAAGAGTTTATAATATTGTAATAACAGAATTTATTTTACAGTAACCAATTGTACTTCGATACCTGTTGAATTTTGGGAACATTCCATGTTAATTTAATGATCCGAGGACTATAATAGGAGCTTTGGTTCATTTTTAAATGATTAAATGTTCGTGAACCACCATAGAAAGACCCTCTTCCTCCGCATTATGATTGTACACCGTGGAGTTAAGTTGATCGCGAGTTGACGTGTTACGCATGAATGGCCATCGAAATCATCGCGCTTGGGCACAATTACGATGCCAGATAACAGAACTGTCGGTCAATCAGAATAGCCCATTAATTGTCGATGCGCAAAAACGGAAATCAGATAATTGGATTTCTGCCGCGTATCGGTCCGGCTATACATATATCAATGCTCGAATTATGAGACGATTAATAATCATTCAACTATCATCAATCATCTTACCATCTTATGAGGGTGTTTGTTGATTGCCAATTGAAAATTTTAAAACAGAGACAGGCCCATTTTATTTGAAATGAAATAACGATGTGTGATTATTTTATATAAGGTAAGAGAAGCAACTATATTTTTCTCTGTATTATCTTGTTATTTGGTCCTTTAATATGTTATAATCTTTATAATATAATGATTATGTGAAAGCATAATCTATTCCAATATTTCAATCTTCTAATTTTTTAGCTCTCAATTGGCAATTTTTATTAATGATCATTTTTCTTATTTCAATAGTGCCCAATTTTAAAAAGATACACATTAAATTATCAAACAATTTGATAAATTATGAAAATATAAAATACAGTACAATTATCGAGATCAACATTTTCGAGATATCGGTATTCAATTTGAATGTTGAAACATTATGAGTTAAAATTAGATATTAAAAAACGTTCTACGTTTTTATTCCAACACGTTTGTGTCTCTGACACAAAGTATGTATCGATTCTCGTATTTTAAATTTATCTAACTTTTATACAAAATATTTAAGCGCCTCTCTCAAAACTGATCCTTCTAAATCGATGTTAAATGAATTACAAGAACGATAGACATTTATCCAAATATTCTCCGTTTAAGCGCGTCGTTTCCTTTTTTCGAACAAATTCACGTGTGACCGCATTAAAAAGCGTTTCCCGGTCACGATTCGGTAACATTCCGTCGCGGCAAGTAAATTCACGTTAAACGGTGAATTCGAATTAACACGAGCCTTTTTTTTCTTTTTTTTTTTTTTTACACGGCCAAAGCGAACGTGACCCGATCCGTATCCCGACTGACCGCTTTATACAATTTTAAAACAAAATCGAAACGAAAAAAGAAAAGATGGGGAGAGGATAAAAAAAAATATGAAACGGAGATTAAAAAAAAAAATGAAGAAAAATTGCGCTAGTTGGGAGAAGAAGCGTGGGAAACGGTTGACCGAAAAAATTCATTCGTCGATTCGCGAACAAAATCCGGGGAAAAAAAATATACATATCGGTAAATGAAACTGTACAGTTTATAGAATTTTTTACGAACGATCGTTTGACTGAAATATACAAGATTCTTCGATTTATCTTTTCGATGATATCGGGAAGGGAAATACATCGGTTTCGACAAACGGAGGTATATCAAAAGAAAATACGAGTGTACAAAACCTGGTTTCATATATTTTCCTTACTTATCTTTGGTACGCGTAAAAAGATTTTGAAAAAAGAAGAATAAAATAAAAAAAGAGGAATGAAACCGTCGCTTTCCGTCCTCGTCCAACAAAGACGGTGTTTTCGAGAATTGTGAAAATAAAAGGGGAAAAAAGGAAACCTCGTGTAGTTACCTTTAATTAATAATAAAAAAAAAAAAAAACTTATTCACATTCTTTTTTTTTGCATAGACGGAGAAAAAACTTTCTGTCGAAACTATCCACGAGGTCTTCACAAAGAGACATTCAGGAAGTCTCTATTTGCAGTCGTCTCTTTTACCCAGCACTCTTAATTAATAAAAAAACAAGGGAAATTCAGTTTCTCCGCGGAACAAGACAGGATTTTCTGATTTCTATTAAGGTACTCGGTACACACTTCTTTTGTAATCCCTTTTGTATCAAAGATCGACGAGGATGGAAGAAAAATATCGCAAAGAATGTCTGAAAGATTTTGTGAATATCACGTAACGAAGAAATTACTTGATCGTGATTTTAAACACATAAAACAGACGTGTATTTATAAATACATACAATAAATATGGATATAAATATATTTGGAGAATTCCGGATGCCAAAAAAAGAAAAAATTGAAATTTGCATTCTGTCTTCGTTACTCCACTTTCTTCCCGTCTCGTTTCATTTAACACGAGTTAAAATTATTTATAAAATTAATTAAATTACCTCAACGTTTTCGTGTATATTAACTTTTGCGTTTATTTCATTGCTGCAAAATAATATTAAACACATTAGTACTTATATAAATAATATACTTAAAAATAAAATAGTAATAACATTGAACATTTGTTACACATTCGTTTCCGTTTCATTGTATGTATCTCCCAATATTTAAATACTCCACTCTTACTTTATCAAATAATTCACTCCATCGTAACACTCTCTATTTAAATGTTACGGATACTCTGTCCAAGACACTTGTATTTACAAACACAGAAACATTAATTTCGCTCAATGTCTTTTTTAATCTTCTCGCGAAGAAAAATGTTCCCTACGTATTTTACAGTGCCACCAGGCGGAAAGTCTTCGACACTTTCGGCCGCCATTCTTAATTAAAAAGTCCACGCTTGGACGGGGCGTTCGCTACGCCGTTATTAAAACGAATCGCAGGCCTGTTCACATCGGTCCTCGAGTTCTCCCGCGCAGCCTGTTTTCCCGCGGAAATCTCTTGTAATTCCGCACAGTTTTACATTTTAATGCTACCCACCCAAAGACGATTCGTCGTCGTCTGAAAAGTAGTGTGCACGATGTGAAACGGCCCTCGAAGCTGGTGGCCAGGTAGCCTTGGCTTGGCTTGGCTTGGCTTGGCTTGGCGCGGGATTAATTAACGTCAGAGACCTTGGCGAGCTTTTCATGGTAAAAGAAATAAGGAATTTGGACAGCTAGTGGGTATCTCTTATTTCATGTACCTAAAACAGAGGTTGTTTAATTAACGTTACGGTGAATTTTTGCCAATTTTCGTTTTTGCCCTTGTTTCCTAGATTCGAAAAGGATCGAAATCGGTGAATTAATTATTTTATTGTGCTAGTTTTAATTTAATAACAAGAGAAGGTACTTTTTTTTTCGAAACTTTGTGATAGGGATATTTTATTATTGTTTTTAATTTTATGTAATTAAAATGTTTTAATAGGAAGATGTAAATAACGAGAATGATTGCATTTTTAAAATACGTAGAATTGTTAATATCAAAATCAACGAAACATTTAATAAATGATGAAATTTAATCTCACTTTCAACGACGAGAAAATTGATCCAATTTGATTGTTTCTAGCCAACCATTTATTACCATTTAATTTACCGTAATTCTATAAATAAAGATAATAATAAAGATAATAAAAATATCCGGAATAATCCGTCTTTCCTATAAAAATTGATTTCCAGTTCAAGAAAAATCATCATCGATTCCATTTAAAATTTTCCATCCCGGTCATTTTCGTTTCTGGAGAAGAGAAAGATCTGGATGAAAGAATCCGGAATAAGCAGTGAGGATACAACAATAGCTCGAGAAAGTTAACAATCGAGAGAAGCCAGCGAGTGCAGAAATAGTTTCCCGTGCAAAAGCAATTCCTCTTCGTGCCGAGGAAGCATCTCTGATGCAAAAAAAAAAAAAAAAAGGAAAGAAAGAAAAATCATAGTTTTTTTTTTATTCTTCACTCCTAATTCGTTTTGAACAAACCTGTAAAGGTCGGATCGCATTCCGGATTAATTCCACTGATATTTCGCGTTCTTTCATTTATAAAATAAAGTAAAAGCAAATAGTTATCTTTTAATAATTTAAATTATTAAAATGTAAATTTAATCAAAAAAGAAAAGAAAAAATATTGAACAATAAATTTAAAAATTATTACTTTCATTCGTTTTATAATATTTTCTTAATTTAGTTAATATTTTGTTTTTTTTTAGAAAATCTTTTAATACATAATAATCTGACAATAGATCATCATAAAAATTTTTGTAAAGATGTCATGATATTTTCTTACGTTACATCTCGTTTCTGAAATATCAATTTTACGATATAAACTAATTGATAGAAATAAAAGGAAAAAAAGAAACAAAAAAGTTAAAAAATCTTTGCAAAATTTCACAAAATCTATAGAAAATATTTCACAACCCGGAATAACTACAATAACAATTGGATACACTTCATTAAACAACAAAAATAAACAACAAAATAATACTTTTCGTAAAATTATTCAAAAATCTCGATAAAACACAAATCGAACATTAAAATATACTTTTTTCTCTTTCCACGACAATTCGGAACGTGCCATAAATTAAAACTTACAAAAACACATTTTATCCCAAATTTTAAATTCCAAAAACCAATCGTCTTTTAAATCTCGATACGCAAGCCACGTTTAAAATACAGATTTCGATCGTATCGAATATAGCAACTGGATCCCCCTGGATCGACACAGGTTTCGATTTCCCCGGGATAATTGCAAATCTGTTTCGCGCAAAATTCCAACTGGTGCCGCCGCCGCTCGGAAATTATTCGCTGTTTCAAATCGTTAGCCCAGAAATCGTATAATAATTCGCGGCGCGGCGTTCGCCTGCCGGAATCGCGTTTCCGCCCCTACCGTATTTCCGGGTCACGATTCCGGGAGCAGAGAGAGAGAGAGGGGGGGACTATGCATCGTCGATTCCCATCCAAACTACTTATGTACATGTCTACAAGTCTCATCACGATTGTTAATGAGATGGAAATTCGAAACTTTCCGAAAACAAGTATCCCCCTTCCTTCCTAGATTTTGCCCGGAGGATTATTTTGAACTTTCTCGTCAAGTTATTGTACATAGCGTTTGCTGTTTCCAATTAATTCCTCTTCGAATTTAACTTATATCGTTTGTTTATATTCAATTCCTATCCGTATCGAGATAATCGTACTTATTTATCGACGAGTTGATTCATCTTTTAGGATAGTTTTGGAGTCTTTTTTTAGGAAATTTTTGTTATATATTCAGGTAACGTTGAAAAAGATGTGAATTCTTATTTTCATCGTTTTTGTACCGGTTTATAATGGCGAGAGAAAGTTAGAGGAATAAAGTTGTAATGCGAGGGGATTTCTTTTAGGAAATATAAAAATATAAAATATTTTTTGTCTTCCTTGGAGAATGAGAATGCGCGTTAAATATAAACGATTCTTTTTCTTTCAAGTCCACCGCGTTCGCAAATTAGCGACCTGTATTAAGGTCACCTACTTGCACATGGTGCCATCTAAATTTTGTTAATTGAATCCGTAAAACCACCCAACTTTGAATGGCTTAAATTCATGCATGGATAAAAACAGAATATAGAATTTGTGATAGTTTATTATAAAGAATATACATTTGATATAGTATTTTGTGCGATTTGCTATTTTAAAATCTATGCTCTATATATATTCTTCTTGTTGAATTTATTACTATTTCCTCGATTTTCGTTTCATTGATTTGAAGACTCTCTTTTTTTTTTCCTTATTAAATTTTCAATAACTCTCGCACTTCCTTTCATTAAATACTTTGGAAAAGAGATAGAGTCGTTTTTATACGATGCATTAGATCGTAAACTCTTTGGGAAAATTTAGAAAATATATATTGAACGTAGGATCCTATTCTGCTGATCAAGATGATAGCGTAGAACAAAATGTTTTGAAATTTTAAGATTTATAAAAGGGTAGAAAAGAAGCTATAATGATTTCTCTAAATATTATACCGAGTCATATATTATATATCATCTTCACGAAATGCTATTTTTCAGAAATAACTCATTTCTCGTTATATTTTAAAATTGAAAATATATTTTCCCAATTGCAAACTGTAACAATTCTAAGATACTATTTACTCATCTAACAATAGCTATGTCAATAAATCATCTCTGAGTAAAACTTTCCTAACGATGAACTCTAACTTCAGTTTGCATTGATAATCTGAAGATTGGAACAAGTCAAGTGTATTACTCCTTTCACAATTCAAACAGATGTTTAAACCAGAATTACGAATAATTTAACGCAAAAACATCGAATGAATTTACATAAAAAAAGGGAATAAAAATACGAGATTATTATTTTTTTGAGTAAAATAATGAATTTTCTTCGAATCTTCATTAATATCACAACTTACTGTAACTTTCCTTTTTTAAAAATTACAAAATAAAACGTCTATCAAAAGCAGATAAAAATCTTGTATCTCCTCCTATCTCATCCTCCATTTCTACCCCTTTCTTCTAATAAAAACAAAGCGGGAAGATCTCCAATCGCTTACCTTATTTTCTTGCCAAGACGTCGAAGATCGCATCGATGAATCGAGAAGTAATAAGAGAAGTAAGATTCTCGAAGAATCGATGGACGGAGATAGGAAGTTTGGAACGTCGTCTTTGTAAGTTGAACTGTCGAGAAGGCGTGTTTGGCTGGAATGGAAACGTGTCCTCGCAACTTAAAGTCAAGTTGAAAGGATGTCCCCGAGTGTTTCGCAATCGGATCGCACAGTTACACATCAACGAGGGGGGGAGTTGTTTAAGTAGTAAATAAGTGGTGAAACAATCGAAAGAAGCTGATAAAATGGAAAAAGAATAGTTGGGGAGAAAACTTATCGAGCAAGTTGAAATAAGCAAGTTGGCTCGACCAAACTTCGTACCTTCCCCTATATGCATACTAAATATTCATCTCATAGTTAAATACTGTATATATATATATATAGCATACTATCGTCGCTTACGAGACTACTCGATTCACGAGTTAGAAATTTTGATATAGATTATATATTAATATCACGTACGTATATCAGCGATTAAATATTTGTCTCTCTTTTATTTATTATATTTTCATTAAATTAAAAATCGAGTTATCTCTTTTCTTCCTATTTATCTTCTTATCATTGAATCGTATATATTCCCTTTTATACATATAAATATATAATTTAAATCGTTACTTTTACTCGTGTTAAATTTTTCCTTCTATTTCGAACGCGTAAAAATTAATCCCCGACAATTTGATTTATCGAAAATTAATCGATAATTTTCAAACTTGGACACAAATATCCCGGAATATCTTCCCGAATTTGATATAATTCCCCGATCTGAAAAAACCCTTTCTCGATCGTTCATCCGAGCAAGCCACCGTTCGATCCATCACCTTGAATGAAAGCTTAAACGCGTCAGAGTACTCATCGATGTCGACCCTTCCTCTCCCAAAAACCGCCGCGCGTCACGCGATTCGACTTCCGGGATGAATAATTCCGCGGACACTGCCGATACGGAGGAATAAATAATTAGGGGAATTCGTGGGGATTTTCTTGTTGGCTCGCGACATCCGGCTTATCTTCGACCCCTCCTTCCTCCTCTCCGCGTTCCACCCCCGGGATATTTCTCTCCCTCGTCACGTCCAGCTAGCTGCTGGCAACGCAGCGTCGTGTCTTTGTGCTCCACCCCGCTTCTTTTTCGCCCCTTTTCTTTTATGTTTGCGCTGCCATCCTCCTTTTCTTGCCTCTTCCTCCCCCTTCCACGCAAGAGGAGTTTACGTTACGCTGGCCCTCGCGAAATCTACAGGGTGTTTGAGGAGAAATTTGAATTTCGAGATGAATTTCGTGTTTCCATTTCAATTATAAATGAGAAAAATGTTCGTGGATGAGCGCGAGTTGCGCCTCTCGAGTGATCGAAACGAAGAGAAACGTGAAATGAGAAGAAATACGTGTTAAATTGTTCGTATTTCGAGCACACCCTGTATATATTCCTTCTCGAACGCGCTCTATTTACCCGGCATCCCTTGTTCGCTTCTCGCAAGGAACACGCGCTTCCTTTCCTCCCTTTTATTCCGCGCTGGATTCTTTTCGGGAGGAATTACGAGGAGTATTTCGAGTACGCGTTGAAAGGAACGCCAAAGGGGGTTTTTGATCAGTTACCACCAGCGTTATAGATTCGGCGGTTCCTCGGATGCTAGGAATGGAAACAATGGCGGCAACGAGGCAGTGGAAGAGAACTAATGGGTTGGGAAATTGATTATTTAGTGGGACGGTGGCTGGTCGGTGATAGTCGAGGTGAATTTTTAATGAGATTCCTCGGGGAAAGTTCCGAGTTCGATTGTTTATTTAATGAGCCGATTATATTCGATTCGACAGGAAGTAAAATTATTCGATAAAAATTTCATGCCTTCGAAATACCTTTGATTTAAAATACGGAGGAATATTAAGGTAATATTTCGGTAATGAAAATTTTTCATAATTCTTAATGTTCAAATATTGAATTCTTAATCTTTCAGGATCATACAATATCCTCCATCCGTCGAGAATGTCAGATTCAGAAAAGTGTTGTTCAGAGGAATTAACGAGAACAGTCTAAAGAAACACAATTTTTCATGTCTCTCGAATTAATTGATAATTCGCTAACGTAATAATTTTTTCTTATAACCTTTCAGCAAAGAGAAAAGTGAGCAGATTCTCTCGAGTTCGAAGGGGATGTAATATCTCTCGAAACATTTTTTCCACGCTTCCTCCCATGGAAAACTTTCCCCAACTTGTCCCGATATTCGTGGCACGGTCCAAGTATTGTTATCAATGAATCGGTAGAAAACTCACGGTGCAAAGTATCGAACGGCCATTATTACCTCCTCGAACCCGCCATCCCCTCGGGGGGCTTGTGAGTAATGCTTATTACGTCGTACCTTCGATAACAAGCCACATCTCCCTCCTCCCTTTTGTCACTATCGTTAACGAAATGAAACGAACACGAAATAAAAGAAGAAAAGAATATATATATAACTGCAGTTGGAAATTGTTCTTGTCCTCGAATCGGCTTCGTTTAAAATTTTATCGAATAATTAGCTCGTTTTGTGAAAGCTGCTTAGAGAGGATGATCGAAATTTGACGAAATTTCACGACAGAGGATTCGAGGATTTAAAGAGGGATGAAATTGTAAATGAAATTAATAACGACGATAAGAATGTGTTATAGAATTTGAAGTTCATCGAAATTTTATTTACGGTTTTATTATTCAATACTACTACTTCATAGTTGGCACCTATTTGTTTTTCTTAAATAATTCAATCGTTTTGTAAACAGATACATCACGTATAATCAAAATATATTCCTTCAAAACTCGTACATTTATATTTATCGTCTTCACTGGCCAGTCAACAGAATGATAATCGTCATATCAACCGAAATGACTGTCTAACAAATAATTTTTTAAGAACGAGGAATAATTAAGAATGAACCGCGGTGCAGTAATTGGATGAAAAATTACCGAAGACAGTAGATACAAAGGAAAGAAGCGGATAAATTGGCATTAACGTTAAAAGTACATTTCGAATGATATTCAAGATAACAAGCAGCCTTAATTATTGGATTAAACTTGGTGCACGAGACAGGAATTAAACTTGAAACGAGGATCGCTTTTGACAGAGCGGAGATCGTTTTTTCAGTGTTCTCTTTGTTGCCTTCCCTCGCAAATAGAAACGAAGAAAGAAACGAGCGAGATAATTATATCGACATGCATGAAAATAAATAAACCGATACTTGAAAAAAAGGAGGAAAAAGGGAAAGTTTGCATAGTTGAAACGGTTTTCATGGCAACAAACTTCGTTCCTCCAAGCTTTATTGGATGCGAGGGATCAACCCTGTATAATATCTCGAATCGGGAAATTTCCTTTTGCCATCCACCTTGCGCAATACGTTTATGCTTTTATCGTTTGATTGTGTACACCGTGCTTACCATAATATTCTAGATTTGCTCGCATCGCTTCGAGCGACTTAAATTTCTCGGTCGGTCTGTTGCACGACTGCCTCGATTTTGCGCAATGTTTACGATTTCGTAAAACTTTTACGTTCAAATCGTATTATTTGGCCGAGGTTTGTTGTTTTCGTATTGGAAAAAAGGGGTATCGACTTTGATACTGCTTACACGCAGAATTTAATACGATATTTCGATTTGATCATTTCTTTTTTTTTTTTTTCTTTTCTCGAGTTTAATCGAGCAGCTTTTCGGAAAAAGATTTATAAAATGGACAACGATTCGGTGAATTTGGTCCGTTGAATGTGATAGAAAATGTACATTTTCGACGAAATATATTAAAATTCGCGTGAATTTCATTTACGTACGAAATTGTATATAATGCTCGTATTATTATTATATTAGAATATTTTAGTATTATGGAAGAAAATGAGGAGGATATTGTTAAGACGAAGAGTCATATTGTTATAATTATTTAATAATTGTAAAAAAACACAAATTCGTTCTTATGAAATATTTGTCTTCAAGAAATCTTTGCACAATTAATATTTATAAATATTAAAAATATTGACTGCTTTAGAAATATCGAAACTGCGTTAAAAATATTATTGTTAAATATCTTTGATAATATTATTCTCGATATTATTGATCGTGTGCCCGAGTTTATCATGAAGTATTTCAATACAGATATTTTTCACAATATTTATTTTTTGATTGTTGTTCCGAATTGTTCTATATTTTTTCAAGTAAAAAGATAAGAGGATCTGGTGTGTATTTAAAAAAGTAAATAAAAAAGTTTTTTTATTTAAAAAAAAAACAAAAAAATAATTGAAAAATTTATTATAAAATAAACATACTGTCTTGAATTGTTTTTTTCTATTTTGATATTACCTGCATGAATCATCTTTCACATTTAGATATATGGATTAATTGTAAATTAATCTCTTAAAAATTAACTCAACAAATTACATACCACAATAATTATATAAATTACGATTTCATATAATTTTCAATTTTTAATATAATACAAAGAATATTATATTAATGTATCGCATATTTCACAAGATTTGGTTTTAAGATCGCAAAGGCAACAATAATCAAATTAAATTTCTCAAAAATGGCAAATTTTGAATTATAATATTTTCTGCTGGGAAATATGCATAGCGTTATCGTGTCATTCACTTTTTGTGCTTGTTCCACTTTTTAACAACTCTTTCGAAAATCGAATCGCTCTTCAATCCCTCTCTCTATGCTCACGTTATCGTTCCACATTCTTTTTTTTTTCTAAAATAATCCCACAAGCGTATGAGATTCTTCAAAACAATCCCCCATCGACAATACTCTCCATTACCGGCAATTACGCTTTCCAAACAGATGTATTTCGAGGAATCTCGATCGTCTCGATTATTCAATATTCCATTTATCGAATAGAACAGGTTTCGTAAACAGTTAGGTTCGATTATTTTATAATTCCATGCAAATTCCTCGAATTATGAAACGAATTAACAAATAGAAAAATATATAAGACACTTCTTTTTCTTTTTTTAACTGAGAAATTATAAATAAGAAATTTTTTAAATGTATTTACGCGCTTCTCAACTACAGATAATTAAATCTTTACATTAAAATATCAGAGAAATCATCATCAGGGGAATTAGATTTTTTTTTCTTTAAATCCAGAAAAGCGTACGAGCACGAAAACGTGGAGCGGCAATGATTTTACCGCGTTCTCGAATCGATATCGGCCGATAAAAATAATTTTCGCCCGCGAATAATTTTAATTACAGCGCACGCTCCTTCTCGACCGACTTAATTAAGAGGTTCGTCGTAGGAAAGGCCGAAACGCGAACCCTCCTCGTTTTTTTTCCTCGAGCAACCCTTCAACATTTTTTTGGGGCCAAGGCAACCGGTTGGTTGTTCCGCCAACGAATCGTATCTTTATCGCGATGAAATTCCAACGCGGTAGTTAATTCTACGTTTCGATCAAATTTTTCGATATTGCGCGCAAAATTGTTTTGCCCGGCCAAGTTCTGTTTCCCCGAATACTATTTCGTTGCCGAACAGAGCAGAGAGGGATGTAGCGAAAAGGTATTTTAATTTAAAAATAAATACACCCGAAGCTATGTAATCAACTTTTCCAACGAATTCTCTTTTCGATCAAAGCGATTCTCGCAATTTCTGCCTATTGAGAAAGGGGGAGGGAAGAAAAGGGGCGAAAAAAAGAGGGATTCGATTCAGTTTAGTAACAACGTAGCCGAAGCGAATAACGTTGAACGAGATTAAATTAGCTTAATTCGTTGACGCTCAATTTCTTTTCCTTTTTTTTTTTTTTGGCTTTCTCGTTTGACAATTGTTAAATTTTCAATATAATTGTTACGACAATTAACAATTCGATGGAATGTTATCTTTATATGTAGAATCGTTGAAATAATTGTTATTTCATTTTACGTAATATTAGTCGAATATTAATATACACGTTATTTCTTTTCATACTCGGATGTATTTGATTTCGATATAAAAGTATAAAGACGCTTTTCTCTGATATCCTTTACTTCCTTAAACTTTTCTACGTATGTTCCTCTGAATTTCGCAGTTCAAGATGAAATATGTATTTTTCTATACGTACTTTATTACTCGTCACATATCATTCGAAATATAATGAAATATTTTCGAATTAATTATTTATTAATTATTTCCCTTGTAATCTTTATTTCAATTGAGATTAATTTATAACTCCACAAAAATTCGCGACAAATTAAATGAATAAACAATTAAACAAGGAATATATACGTCCCCACGTGTATATCACTGGCATGAGAAGTTAATGAGTTAAGAAAAAAGAATAATGATGATATTCTTTTGTCCAGATATTCCTCTTTATTCGCTCTGTGAATATATATTTCTTCTTCTTCTTTTTTCCCCGTTGGAAATTTTTGAAAGAGCAATTCGAACAATAGAAGGGAAAGAAATGACAGAGGTTGGTGTATCGCAATTTCATCGATACATTATGCGTTTAATATCAATCACGTTATCAATTGCGTTAAATAGGCGGCTCGTTAGGTCCATGTAAACTGCCAGATTTATTGCATCCGCCGGGAGTAATTCCCATGAAACGATGATTCATATTCGCAAAAATACCGGCGAACCAGCTGCAACTGGTCGAAATTTTTTAATTAAAAAACATCTCTGGAATGAATTATGGAAAATTGTCGGGCGGATATATTAATAGTGGCGTGTCGATATAACAAATTCCTCTCTCTCTCTTTTGTCAGGAAAGAATTTTTTCTATTTTCGTCCTCTCATGCCTGGAATTACTCGAAATTTGGAATAAATATTTGCAAAAAAAAAAAAAAGAAAATACTTCTATCTCGATGATTTTTTTTTTTTAATATATCGTCAAGGTCATTGAACTTGCGAAAGTTTTATTTTGATTAACAAACTGAGAGAGCAAATGAATTTCTAAATTTTCGTCCTTTCATGCCTGGAATTTGCAATAAATATTTACGAAAAAAAAAAAAAGAAAATACTTCGATCTCGATGATTTTTTTTTTATATATCGTCAAGGTCATTGAACTTGCGAAAGTTTTATTTTGATTAACAAACTGAAAGAGCAAATGAATTTCTAAATTTCTAAATTTTCGTTCTTTCATGCCTGGAATTTGGAATAAATATTTACGAAAAAAAAAAAGAAAATACTTCGATCTCGATGATCATTGAACTTGCGAAAATTTTATTTTAATTAACAAATTGAGAGAACAAATTATTTTCATTATTCTTTAATTTTATATTCATCAAATTCGAGCTACTTTTAATCAGCCACCGATCGTCTAACAGTAGCAACAAACTTGATTGAAATTAACTTAATATGAACTATTTCGAAAAATTGCTCTTTTTAAATAATGTTTTTAACAAGTAAAAATCAACAAGATCGAAGCATAATGCATAAATTTTTTTAAATTCTATTTCAATCAATTTTATACAATAATTTTACACAATAATTTTATATATATGTATATAATAGACTCTATCTGCTAGAACAAAGGGGTTGAAATTATCCTTTCATCTGCGTACAAGTAGATTAAAAAAGACACCGGAGCCATTGATCAAGAATTTATTGCGAGGATATTGAAAAACCGGGTTCCGCGACAGAAGAATGAAAATGGAGGAATGAAAGTTGTAAAAGGTGCATTAACGTTTATATCTCACGGGAGAATTGAAATCACAAAGTACCACGGCCAGGGTCCACGATCACCTTGTCAAAGGCGCGAGAGATGAGATTTCTACCCCTGTTCGGACAAAGAAGATCGATTATCGCCAAGATATTGGTCGTCATCTTTCCTATTTCGTGAAAAAATCGAGCCCCCCTACTTGAAACGAAGAAACTAATTCTCGTCTCAGGCCATTGGTATCAATTTCTCGTATAAATAGAATCGATGTCTTACGTGTTCAAATATTCCACTTTTAACTTCGTGATAATTGTCGGATTGCAAAATGATAAACTTTTCATTGAGCCGTCACACTCGTTGTGCTTAGCCATTGTCTCTCTCTGGAGTGGATAAATAAATGTTCTAACTTTTCAGGTTAGAAAGGATGGAGGAAAATGTTTGTTGCTTCAATGAAGAAATACAATTTAAATTCAACGTTCAAATCAAACGCGATATCATTTTGAATCAATCCGCGTGTGACGTGTACGATATTTTAGCAAGTCAAATTGAATTCATTTACTACGTATTTTAAATTTATTAAATGGATTTACCAACGATAATATATTTCACTATATTCCACACAATTGGAGATTTAAACTCGATCCGGAACGAATCAATTAAAACGAACTCGTTCGTTCAAATTCGGGGCTCGAAAATTCCTTTTTCTCTTTTTTTATCGTGACACTTGATGCTGCTTGAAAAAAGATATATAAAAAATTCCAGATTCTGATTCGACCTCCCTTCCTTGGACATTTTTCATCCCCTTTCAGAATTCCACACGCGTACGGCCATTGGGAAAATCGCGGGAGGGAAATGCGGAGCGTTAACGACGTGGCGCGGCAAAGTCGAAATCGCACGGCATGCGAGCACAATTCTCGCGAATTTTCGTTCGATAACTGGTGTTTGAACTCCTTTCTGCAACACGTACGCCGAAAAGGAGGAGGATAAAGGAACGAAATTTTAAAAAAAAGGAGGGAGAGAAACGATACTTTTTTTTTGAACTGGAAAATATTGGGAGGGAAAGAATCAATTATCGATGACAGCCGATGTTTCGCGAAATTTACGTTTCATCGTCTATTGTGATATATTGTGTGAGTGTTGGCTTTGCATACATGTCCATCCATTCACGTAGTACGTTCCCAGCATAATGAATTCGACGATGCAGAATCGAATGAATCGTTATGCATGCATTCATATTTACGAAAGAAATATCGACGCTGCTCTTTTCGACGTCACAGATTCGTCGTCGTTATTTATAGATAAGGGTATCGATTAGAATATCGTCTTGGTCACCATTTCTATTTTATCCTTATTTTATACTCGTCTCTCCCCGTATATTGTCGTTTGTTGTGCCTCATTTTTATTCAACGAGAATAATTGCCGGAGAAATCTTACGAACAGGTTGACTTTTCTCTATTGTGAGATATTTTTCCGAACAAGTGGAGGGAGAGCGAGAAACGATGTCTTGCTTGCTTCGAATATAATTCCGGATCCTGTTCTCCCCTATTTTTGTTTGTACCGTTGAAAGGAGCACGATTTAAGGGAATAATTCTCGTGGATGAATAGCGGATTCGTTCGTATAAATTCCTTGAGAATTGGAGAGGAATGTTTCCTTGAATAAAATGATAAATATGACCCTCGGGTAGATTGTTTTCCAAAACATTACTCTCCCAAAGACGTAAATATGTAACGTGTACAAAATACGTGATATAATAATTTTGAAACGAAGAAAAAAGAAACTCGAAAATTATTATTTCCATAATGGAAAGCTAAGAGGTAAAAAGGGGATGAAAGCTAAATGTTTTTCTTTTTCTCTCAATATTCGTATCACGATAAATATATATATTTTGAAATTGAATTATGAATTAATATGGATATGTTGCTCTATCGATCTATCAATAATCAACGTTGATTTATTTTTTCAATATCAAGCGTTATAAACATCCGACGATATTTTTCTGTCTAATAATTTTCAAGCTACATATTTTCTTTAAATAATTCTGCACGATTCTTTCAACGAATCAAAATATATATCTCTTTCTATCTATCGCATTGTTACAGATATAATTCAGAGAATCCTTCTATTACGTCCAATTATATAAATCAATATCATTTGTCGTATTGTATCGCTTTTCTTACTACTGATCGTTTCGTTCTTCTTGACTCATCATTCCGTTTTATTTGTCCGAGCCATAACCTATACCGCTCATCGATCGACGATGATTTCATTTCTTTTACACATCGTAATTATTTTATACTACTTAAATAATTAAATATACCTGACACGTGAATACTTAATTTCATTCCAATTAAAATATTACACGTAACAAGTATCGTTCATCATTAAATTATATCGTCAATGCGCGCATTTATGAATCTAATTTAGTCGGATGAAAATATATCCACGGTACAAAAATGTGATTAAAATGCGTCTCGTGTATATACGAATATATCTCGAACGCGTTCGGTGAATTTCAGCCAACGGTTGTACACACGCGTGACGACTATTTGCTACTTTGACAACGATTGCCTGCCACGTGACTGCTATTAACGAGCACAAGTGCGGTTAATAGGAGTCAGAACCTTTCTTCGCGTTGCTGATATTCTTTTGAAATCTACGAGTTTATTACGAGTTATTCGATCCGAATATTTCTGTGATATGATTTTTATTATTGAGAAATTGATCGATCGGGCCGATAAATATTATCGATATCAATTCCTGGATTGGATTTCTGATAATTCCTCAAATTATAAGTATACGTACGAAAATTATTAGTGAATTGAATGAAAGAAAAGTAGAAAAAAAGTAAAAAACCGTTGGTAATACGATCCGAGGTGTCGTACTCTCAGACTCTCGTATTACTGCGCTCCGCTTCTCGAACATGACGAACGGAAAGATGAAACGTGCTAAGAACAAAGAACCATCGTCGAGTGTCATTTATTTTAAAGAGCAGCATAACCATCATAATAACCTACGAGAAATTCTATTTGGTAATAGAATCTTTTTAGAGGACAAAAGTGTTGGTATACCTTTATACGAAAAGACAAGTAGAAATAAGCGGATATAAACTGAACTATGGATTCAAAACTTTTTTAAATTATACAATTTCTTCGATACATGCGATGTTAAAAAAATTAATTAAAATAAAATTGCCTCGTACATTTTACATTTCATCTCGATGGAAAAATTTCCAGCGATTCTCTTTGACCTTGAATTGAATAAATATTCGCCGTCATCTTTCAGAAAGAATCCCAAACCTTTCGAACCTCTCCAACGAACAACTCCACGTCCATGAAATATCAAAATACCAGGTTGTCGCGGTATAACGGCTGTTCGTTTCATTTCAGAGGAGGTGTTCGGTTCCAACAAGGCTTTATGGTTCTCGCCGAGCGGCAATAAACTGGCCTTCGGTTACTTCGACGACTCCCAAACACCGATCATAACGATACCGTTTTACGGTTACCCGGGCAGCATGTCGTTCCAGTACACGACCGCGATCTCGATCCATTATCCCAAGGTAAGTGTCCAACTAGAGAGAGGGAGAGAGAGGAGGAGGAGGAGGAGGATCCCTCTTTTGCATTTCGTTTGATCTTTCGCAGCCAGGTTCTCGTCGAATCACGATTCGAGTCCTGGCTTTTGTGTGCATTCGAGGAATTGAATTTTAGAAAATTGGAGGAGGGAACAAGTTTTCGACCGATATTCGCTTGTTACCCCCCGAAGATTTGTCCATTGGATCATTTCGATCGAATTTTACTATCTTTACGTTCGAAAATCTCGTGTATTTCCTCGAGTAGGTATTTTCTAAAAAAAAGTAAATAGTTAAAATTTGGAATAGAGTTATTTTGTTTAAAATGCTCGAATAATCTCGGTTATTTGATGCTTCGAATAATAATAATTGATTAAAGTAACTTCATTCTTAACTTCAACTCCGATTCCTAGTAAAATATTGCGATTTTAATTTTTTGATCTAATTTTTTGACCAGAAAATTATTATTATTCGCAGTAACAAGGATTTACAAAAATCAATACATACATTTTGATATACGTTTTCGATGAAAAAGATTTCACTTTGAAAAAGATTAAAATCTGGATTATACGGCGGAATATAAATTGGACGACTTAAAAGTGTCTTCTTTATCAAAAAAATTACGTATTAAAGGTCCAACTAACGTAGAAACGGTTGGATGAAACACCGTAGATTCTTGGAATGGCAGCAAAAAAGATGATTAATATTCTCCAACCGAGTTACACGTACCTACCACAAAATTGCATACGGAAAAACTTTGAATCCGCCGTGTATTCCGCACATATTCCTTCTTACTCCTTATGAGAAGTATCCAAACTATTCTAACTATTTATCTCTATACATTATATTACTACCACTCTATTCTTATATATATATATACCTTTATCAAACTATATTATCATTTTATCTATATATATATTTCTTAAAGAAGAATGTACAACAACTGAAGAGAATCGAAGCGTATTTTTCTTTTCCTCCTCTTCCAGTTTTCTTTTCTTTTCTTTTCTTTATTTTTGATTAACAAATTTCCACGAAGCGGCCATCTTTTTGGGACGCGGCGCGGCGTTAACATGGCGGCAACGTGAGGTTAGAAACAAAACGCGACGAACAAAAATTACGTACCTGCAATTTATTTAACCCTTCCTCCGCTCCAGGGACTTTTCATTACAACTTCCCAACGATTCTCCTTTCCTAGGCCACTTCAACTTACGCAATTTAACTTACCAACACAATCGCGCGTCGCGGTTGGCAACCCTGCTCTTTAAATGCTCGCTGACCTGTCGCAGCGCGCGACGACCTGAAGGTGTCGCTCTTTTCTCTCTCTTTTTTTTTTCATTTCTGACCGAACTTTTTCTTAGGATCCTTCGGTTTTTTGGCACTGGATAGCCGTAATAATATATACATTATATACGTATAATCGTTAGACCACGGTAGGTACGATGGTTGCTTCGTAGAAAATTGCTTCGTAGCCGGGGGTAACCATGTGTCTGGCAGCCACTTAATCTACATGACGGATGAGTATGAAATATGTACACGGCGAAGCATACTTGTGAAATATGTCCGTCACTAGGGCTCTGTTTACAATGCATCAATTATCCTTGGCGACTTTATAACTGGAACGCTTTCTGAAAGAAATTGCGAACGGTTAGAAGAAGTAATATTCTTTTTTTTTTTCGATTTATATACAAGCTGGCTCGTATTTTTTTTATATACCTCGTCTAAGTATGTTCTAAGGGGGTGGAAGTAAAGAGAATGTTATATAAATTCAATGAATGTTTGATTGAAAAACGAAAAACGTTTAACGTCGTTGCAAATTTTAATATCTTGGAAAATGATCGTAACATTTGTGTATTAAATTGATATCGATAATACATCCTTGTAACATTTTTATTTATTTTATGAATTTTTATTAAATGAGTATTATCGTTATTTATTTACTATGATTTCGCCAGAAGAACATATGAAATACTCTATTTATAAGTATACAGGATAATAAATTGTAGTAATTATTTTTTGGTGAAAGATCTTTGAAGAATTCCTCCAATTCCTTCATTTGAATATAATTTAGCTTGGCGATATTTTTTTTACAGTAAAGTGATCGAGCACTTATTTTTTTATATTTAAAGTATTGTTTTATCTTAGATAAGATAAATATTGAAATTTTAAAAATTGATTTTATATTTCTAAAGTAATGTTTGCTTTTAAAAAAAGAAAAAAAAAGATTGCATGTATGAGGAAATGGAAAAACGATACAATGTGTGAGAGTAACCGAGAATGATAGAGTAAAATAGAAGATAGAAGTAGAAAGAGAGAGAAAGAGAGAGAGCAAGTTATTCAATTGACTGTGAAATTTTTATCTATAAAACCAACATGGGTGAAAATTGGTATAGATATCAGGGAAAAATATACCAACAACGCAAAAAAAAATTTTAAATATTTCTTTCATGGAAAAATTAAAAAATTACACAAATTTTTTCATGATTATATACTTTATCCGCATATTTTTAAAATTTCTTCAGTGTTATTCAGGTCAATTAATCTTAAAAACAAATTCGTGATCCATTGATTTATATTAACTCAACATCAAACGTGTTATATTGAAATTATTTATTCATTCTTCTAATCTATACCGTTTATGCAAAATCAAATTTTAATAACACGCACTATACTCTAAATATTTTGTGCATGTCACGTGACATTTATAGATTTTCGTACATTTAAATATTGCATAAATGCACGAACATCGGGCCAGAACGTCTATTTATCACGTTTGACGCGAAATTAACATACATTTCAATATTTATAAATCACGATATTTTTATTGTCTACTTCGTTTTCGATAATCAGAAGAATAATATCGCAAAAAGAAGATCCACGTTCCCCTTAAGAGGAGAATAAGGAGAAGAAAAAATGGTCGAAGTTAAAAAGAGTAATTGGGAAAGGAGAAATGGATTAATTTAGCGTGTATAATCTAGCGTGTGACAAACGTTTATCTCCCTAAAATGGGAGAGGAAAAAGGAAGAAACTCGCGAATAGCGAGAAAGACGAAGTGGATTCGAACGATTTCCACTTTGTCCAATAACATTCCCTTTACTCCTCTGTTCGAAGTAATTTCCCTCGCGACTTCGAGCGGCCTTTAGATTGGAAGGAAACGATTCGATGGTATCAATGAGAGAGAGAGACTACGAGTCGAGAGTATTTTTTCGAGTAATAGAATCCAAAGATTTAGCAAGCCAAACGTCGTGATGGTTTTGAATAAATTTATTATTGATATCGCGATGAAAAGAAGAATTTTTATACGAATTTCAGGATTAATTTTCTGTCTACGAAATAATAAGAAAAATCATAAGGAAATTTTTTAATATTTTTAAATTTTACACCAATATTATGATTCAAATTGCACAAGATAAATTTGCATAATAAAATTGACATATATTTCGAACAATATGACAATATTTTCTATATCGAATATTTGAACTCGTTTGAAAATTTAAAATAAATTATTTAAAATATATACAATAAATAAAATTCAAATCATCATTCGATTGATTCCACGGATCGAACACGTTTAAAAATATTTACAAATTTTCATTTTTAGAACGAAACTCCCATTCGATTCCCCGTCACCAAAAATTGACCAATAAATTACGAAAAATTTCACCTTTGCTCGATCGATTCCACGAGTCGAACACTTAGGTTTAGAAATTTCTTTTCTTTTTTTTTCTTTTTTTATATAGCTTTTACCATCAATTTTCACTTTATCCCATATCCTCAAAACTGTTCGAAATTTTACCACAGGTCGATGGTAAAATGAAAGAGATGAAAGGTGGTAGTAGTAGCCAGGCTCGCAGTCGAAGAGGGCGTGGAAGCTGGCACCTGTGCAATTTTTAATGGCTTTTTACGAGGCACGATTGATGCCAGTGCCGGCCACCGGCAAATATTGCCCGGCGAGAAAGCTGCTTGGAAGTTTACCTGAGCGATGAATAACGTCGTTCCTCTTTAATGGGCTTCCTTGCGCCGTGCACATCCTTTCCAATTCACCCCAGTGACGGATCGCGTATTTAAACTTTGTTTACGGAATTTCTACTGCGAGCCACTCTTATTCGAGGATAGAAGGGAAATTTACCGATTGCAAATTGGAAAAAACGAAAGTGATCGAATTAATATCGTTCGAACGATAAGAGAAGGATTATCTGTGTTATAAAATCGTTTTCACATCGATAATTAGTCCCACCATTTAGCTTGCGAAAATTTCTCGTAATATTGCCAATTTAATACGTTATTATGTGGAACGTAGGAAGACAAAGAAAGCTCAACTGTGCAAGTAACGAAATCCTGTAACGGAACGAACCGTCGGAATATTTCCTTTTTAAACAGAGGCGGAGATAACAAAACTGCAGCGTTAAGAAGTAAAGATCTCTCGGTATGCATACCAAATAAACGCGGCGGGGTAAAACGGGGTAACGAACCAAATACGAGAACAGAAGGAAGTGCAGGGGAGAGGGTGAAATAAGGTATAAAAAGGCTTGTCTTGACAGGAGAAAAAATGAGGTTCCTGCGAGCATCATCCTCGGTGGTCATTCAACGAACATCTTCGCTTTCCTCTTCCTCTCTTCTTTTCCTTTCTCCCCTCCAAGTACGTGTTCACGAAAACTCATTTTCCAACGGACAAAGTGGCCTACTTTGATACTCGTCACGAATCTGAAATCCGTGGGAGCAAAGAGTCCATTTAAAGATCACAGAGATTTCACAATGAGAGAGGACAGGCGAGGAGTTTAAGGGTGGAAAAAAGAAAACGGACGGGGAATGGCTAAAGGACCAATCCGAGTGAGACGCACACACAAAGAGGGAGAGAGGGAGGATTCGAGGCCTCGTCGAGGGAAGATTTAAATTTCCATTTCTTTCCATCCAACCCTCGAGCGACGTCTCTGTTTCCCGCGGTGGGACGTTTCCTTTCCTTGTCGGCCGTAAAATTATTTTCCTTCATCGATTCGCTTTTAGCCAGACAAGGAAGAGCGGCGAAGAATTTTCGCGGAACGAGACGTTCGTTTCCTTTGTTTCGGACGAACGTTGCATCGAGGGTTGCGCATCGTATTCCAAAAGGAATGGTTCTCGTTTGTAACCGCGAGCTGTGCTCGTGCCTTTGAATCGCCACCACATTGCGCAAAAAGCGGTGGGTTATTGGGAGGAACAGGGTTTATTACAGTAAACGTTCAATTTTTATTTTGCCGTGGAATTTCGTTTCCCCTTTTTCGTTTTCTTTTAACGTTATCGCTCTTCTTCGAGCGTCGCCACGTCGAGCGTAAATATTTGGGATCCGAATGATTTCTATCCAATATGATTACTTATTGTTTTCGTTAATTACTTATAAATTTACAGCCTGGGAAAAAATCCATAAATACGTCCGTTTCTTTGACGTTGAAAAACCATTCTTCGAACGCTAATTCCAATATCCGACGGCAATTATGACATTTTATCGTCCCATTTATCACAGAGCGTGCAAAAAATATTCTCTCCAAACTTTTGCAATTTCACAATTTAATGCGGCCGTTTTATTCGGCCGGAGCATTGTCCGATTCCCCTGTAATAAATTTTAAACGCATCGACTCGTTTCGAGCCAAGAATCCTCTCCAATTGACTTTTTTTGCTCTCTGCTTACCCCTTCCCTCCCCTTTCTATTTCTCAACACCGCCCAAATGCAAAGCGTGCCCTCCTCGCCTCGTCTTTTTCCTCCTTCCTTGGCGAAAAGAAGAAGACAAAAAAGAATAAATATATATCTTCCTCTCTTTTATTTCGACCTTCGTTCCCCATGCATTTTTCAACCCCTCTGGTCCTGTTGATTTGCGGTAAACCAAAATATGGTCTGCGAAAATATTGCTCGCTTAACCGCTTATATCTACAATACCCTCCTCTCCCCATCCATTCCTTTTTATTTTTTCTCTTCTTCTTCTCTCTTTTCTTACCTATTACCTCGTTTTTCGCAGAGAGACAACGATCACGCATCGTTAATGCGATTCTCCAAGCTTGAATTTTTCACGAGGAATAATTTCTAGAATAATTTCACCCCTTTTGTCCCCCACGTGCTGCTCGTTCACCGATTTTGAATTTTCATTCATCCCTGTTTTCCACGATGGAATGGAAAATTATTTGCCTCGATTATTATCGTTCTTTTATTGCGTCGTTTTTTTTTGAATCATTCACGAAGTGATATTAAATTTTATACTTTTTCTTTTTTTATGTATTTCGTCGAAATTTTTAATTGTTCTCGGGAATTAAATTTACGGGACAATGTTGCTAACTGTCGCGAAAATTCTATGAAAATCCGATTTTAATAACGAGCCATCTCATCGTAGAATAGAATATTTTGGAATATTAGGATATGTTTTCTTTTCAAAAGGAAATTAATCGATATTATGATAAAATAAAATAAGTGTTCCTTTCAACTCGCCATTAGTTCGATTTTAATTTTCCAATCAAATTAAATTTTATCGCGAGAGAAAAGAATCGAAAGGAGAGCAATATCCAGGATGGAATTTGAAGAAATATTTTCAATCTTTATCCTCGATATTGTGCATATAGATGCATCGTTCGAATTCTTCGAAGTTTTTCAATTCCTTACAGGTGAGGAATTATCCAGGAATGGCATATCGATGGATCGCCGATCTCTCCAATCACGCGCGAATTTTCATTCAATTACGAAGGAAATAGTTTAATTTTGATACTTATCGAACATTCTTGCCCTTATTTATCGAATAATCCAAGAACAAGTCTCGCTTTTATTTTCATCCTCGCGAATGATGATTCATAATGGGTATAATAAAATCAATATAGCAATCATTTGCAACATCTGAAAATTATTAGATGTAGACGTGTTCTTGGTCTCGTGAGTGATCAGTAATTAATAAAATGAGACATTACGTTATATATTATCACTCGTTTATGAGAGATTTCGATATTCAATATTATTCGAATAACTAGCATAGTTTTAATCGGATGGAAATTTTTTTTTTTTGTAGACTCGATATGAATGGAATTTTCAATAATCTGGCCGATAAAGCTACATAATTATTTAATTTCAATAAAAGTATGCGTATATTGTAAATTCTTCTTTCTAAATTCAAAGAAAAATTTCACTGGATGTAGGAAAAATACTCACTTATATACACATACACTTTTTGTATATTTTTAAAAAATTATATATCGAAATTCATCGATACTTAATAATAAACATTAAAACTTTTTTGAATCATTAGAAATTTTACATATTCGTTAGTTATTACAACATATTTTTTACACCATTTATCGAAGCAATATTATTTACAACAATATGACTCTTATATTAAAGAGAATGTGCATTTCTCAAGATAATTTGTGATCTCGTTAAAGGTATATAGAAAACCTCTGAAACCGTGTTTTGTAACGTTATTAACAGAAGAAAAGCGGGATTGATCGAAACCTCGACTGACCCCCTTCGTTTTCTCTACTGTTTCAGAGTGGCACGACCAATCCTACGGTGAAGCTGTTCTACGTCGACTTAGAGAAAGTGATCCAAGGTAACACGAACTTAACTGAAATCGAACATCCGAACAAGTTATCCACCGAGGAACGGATTTTATCCGCTGTTGCTTTTCCTACCGATAATCTCGTGTACGCGACCTGGATGAACAGGGTGCAAAACAGGGCGTATTTCCATTTCTGCTACGTCCACGGCCAGCTACCCAATTGCACCACCGTACGTATATTTGTATTTTTATATTTTTGTTGTAAATCGTCCGATCATCTTGGCGCATTCATTTGTTAAATAATCTGAAACAACGTTATATAATTCGATCTTCATTCTCGTCATCGAGTAAATCGTCAAACGATGATATTCAAGAAAAAACAAAACAGGGTGTACTTTCATTTCTGTTACATCCAGCTACCCAATTATCATATAATATGTATTAAATATTCTATATTTTTGTTATAAATCATCTTGACAAATAATTTAAAATCGAATTTATTTAATTCGATCTTTACACGAAATTTCTTTTTATTTGTCATTTCTGTTACATCCAGCTACTCAATTGTCATATATATGTATTAAATATTCTATATTTTTGTTATAAATCATCTTGACAAATAATTTAAATTCGATCTTCACACGAAATTTCTTTTTACTCATCATCGAATAAATCGTATAATATTCAAAAGGAGCTGTTTATTCCAGTAGTAATTTGACAGTTAAACTAATTTCTATTCTTGATGAAAGCAAGCTTTACGAAGCTCATAAGAACGTCTAAGTATATCAATTTTTTTTTTTTTTTTTGCTTCCTCGCGATTTCTCTGGTTCCTTCTTCATTTAAAATTTCACGACGGTTTTTATAACCGGTAAAAGACAAAGTTTTCCGGGTTTAATTAGGTTCGCGGTGAAATGTTGTTGAAAGTATCGCGATATTCATGGAATAGTTTCGAGAGTGAGAAATTTCGATCGCGAGTGGAATTATTTGTTTGGACGTTTTATTAGGGGATTTGATTAAAACTAGATTACGAATATTTCTATCATCTGCGAAATATTAATAATTAAGCTCAGATGGATATAAGTGATAATATTTTTTGAGAAGAATTCTAACGATTTTATCTTAATAAAAAAAAAATCAGTATACCTTTTAATTAATGAAATATTATATGAAAGAGTTTCCTTTAAGTAGGAGAAAAACGAAGAAACGGTAAGTTTAATCTTTTGGTTAAATTTTAATTACTATTAAGTAAAGATTATTCATTAAAAATAATAATGTTCTCTGAAACGTTATTAAAATATTTATATTATTTTTCCTCTGTGTACGAATACAAAAATATTCAAAAGGAATATCTCGAAACATAATAATCTTTAAACTTTCTTTCGTATCAACATCCAATCGATTCAATTCGATAATTCTTCTTGCATTGCAATATTCTCTTCACCCGTGTTTCAAACACTCATCACCATATGTTTTACAAATTATCCAAAATTTCTTCTTGGTCGAGAGAGAGGGAAAAGCTTCTCGCTCATTCATGCATGGAAAGAAGATGGTCGAACTCGACGATGCGCAATATTTCACCATCGTTTTCCGACGAAAGAAAAAGAAGAAGTGTGTATATGTGTATATATGTGTGTGTGTGTGTGTATACACGAATGAAATATTCATCTTGGCAGGCGCTGACGCACATAGAGAGCCACGGATGGGTGGAACAGTTCGAGCCACCGATGTTCAGCGATGACGGGGACACGTTTCTTACGATCCTGCCCAAAAGGCAACACGATGGAAGTTACTGGAGGCATGCAGTCGCAATTACCAACGTTTCTTCGAGTACGCCGAGGAAAACCGCCCTCACTTCCGGCCGCTTTGTCGTCACGGAGATAGTTTCTTGGGACCAGAAGAAATCGTATCTGTAAGTACGCGAAATAGTCCTTCACTGCTATTAACTTTCTCTCCTTTCTTTTTTTTTTTATATTTTTATAAAAATCGGTAGGTTTCTCGAAAAAATTAATTTTTTTATATTGGAAATACGAGTTTGATAATATGTGTAATAAAAGATCGAAAATAATTGGAAATAATCAAGAGTGTGATTAAAAGTAGATGTGATTTGCATTTTTTTTTTTTGTAATGAAATTTAAAAGGACACAATTTGAAGACTCGAAATTGAAGGAAAGAATTCATTTCGCTTGAATAACTCGCCCTATTTAATTTATCTTGGCGAACGATCTCGAACAGTTTCGAATCGGTTACCATTAGTTATGGAGCGTAGAATTTGCATTTAAGGTGGAATTTCGAACATCCTCAAACTTATCCTCCAAGTATCCTGAATTGTGTGACAATCGTACACAATGGGCTGGAGATTTGGATAAAGATCTTGGCCCTTTCACATATCGGAACGATTCCTCGGGGTCCCTCGTTGCCTATAAACATCCTCCAACTGTACGCTTTATCGATAAAACAATACCTTACGGAATTCAACGACTTTTCAAGATCCAAGAAAATCTTCTCCGTCCTGATGATCGAACTGTTCGATCGATTGTGACCGAATTAAACCGCTTTTCCATTATTTTCGACCTGTTAGATCGTGACGTGAAAACAACACGAAACGATATAAATAAAATTAGATTAAAATATTTAATCAAATTCTTTCCTTTTCTTTTCAAATTTCATTGCCGTATTTTTCAAAATTGATGATTTTTCAAAACATATTCCGTAATTCCTTAAATATCTCTCAAACAAGAAATCTAGAATTACGACCACTCGACGAATTCCTCTCAGAATCCATCCTCTCGGAATCCAGTTTTCGATTTCGAGATCCTTTTATTCTTTTCCCTCGAAAGTAGCGGTTCAATTTTATTTTTAAGCTATGGTCGGATGTTAAATCTTGGCGACGATCGTGGGGAGGCGTTCGAACGTGGACGTTAAGTACGCCGACTTAGCCACGTGCTTCCATTATTTCTCGATAAGATACAGCTCGTAAGAAACGATATTACGCCGGGGGAGGGGGGCGCGTTATTGGAGATTCCTTTGGAATCACGATGCAATCGTTTGAAACAAGGGGGAGGGGGATAGTGGCCATCTAAAGATCGTTATCATTTATCACTTAAACGCACCGTTGGCCATTGATACTGTCCTCCGCCATCCACCTAATTCAATCTCGTGGAACAAGTTCGATCTCGGGCATCGATCATCCATGATTTCAACGAGAATGTTGGACATTCGTGATTATTAATTTCCTCGGTTGAAGAATTCCCTGATCGTCTAATTTAATTTTCGTCGTCACTTGGAAGGGAGAATTTTAAATTTATTAATTTTAACGCTGTAAGGATAATAAGAACGAATTTCGATTCTTGGACGATTTAATTATTCGTTAAGGATCAATAGAAGATTCGACGAGAGATTTACTTAGGAAATACGTAGGAAAAAATTATCCAGATGGCGGCACCGTCGACCATAACCAATTTAAGCAATCGAACGAACGACGGTTACTCAAGATCCACCCCAAACGTGCCCCGATACCGCGTAATACCCAGAAAATTGTGCTTGTGAATGGGCCAATATTTTTCTTCCTCGCTCGCATGGGAGGGGAATTGATTTTTACCAACAGCCTCCCCTCCCTCCTAGCGTTTTAGCACGCTCGATATCGCCTTTAGCGTGGCAAGGGAAAGGAAAAATGGGGGACGGTGAGAAAAATTAGTTACACTGGAGAAGAATTTTTACGACGAGAATTTTTCGATGCAAATAACGATCGGTTATTTCGGCGCAAACAGTTTCGTCGTACCTGCACTCTCTCTGTACTTTCACCGTTTAATTATTGTACGCAACGTGGATTATTACGTTAACGCTTCGCAGAAAAGGTACGCGTTCCTTTATATTGCTGGAAATGTGTCGTATCTCGAATTGAAAATAAAATTGCTTGTCACTGGGCGGTAACTCTTACGTAACCTGATTTCATCGAATTTTCTTTATTTTCCTCTTCATAAATATCGGTATAAGACATTCTGACTGGGCGGAACAATCTTATAAAATTTATTTTTTCCAAGATCGCTATTTATTAGAGGATTATTTATTTATTTTTTTCGTTTGATAATCGAAATAATTGACGAAACACAGTTCCTCGCGTCCCATTCACACAAATATCGTAACAAAGATCGTCGCAGCGTTTATAAAAATTCCGACGACCTCTTCCCGGTGAAAATAATTATTTTCTTATTCGATAGCCAGAAGGAAATGTGTCTCGTTGTATAATTAACGAGGCACAGTTATCACCCCATGCGTCACAGGCGCAAATTGCAATAATGATATCGTTCGTTAGGGAAGTTGAATTTTATGAAAATCCCTTGGAGAAAAAAGCTCCGAGCAAATATTAACTCTCGTCTCTTTTCGTAAAGTTTATATATTTGAATAATTCAGCGGAACAAATTGGTCATCCGTTCCAATTTTTATCTAATTCGATCGACCACTTTCGACATTTTCCATTCACGGTTGATACACGTGATGCCTTATATACTCCACTTAGGTTAATCATCATCGAACCTTCGTTCATTCATATTCTGTCTCGCATATTCGAGCTCGATGCGACTGGCCTAAATAACGATCGACGTTTTCCCTTTTTTTTTTTGTTTTCTTTTCGCGATGATGAAAGCGACTGATGATATTCGCTCGCTCCAACTTACTTTTCCGATGATTTGATTTAAGAGAATCGAGATCAAGTGTCATTTCAGAGAGCTTGGAATTTTTTTTTTGGATTTAGCAATCGCTGATTTTCCAAGATTATCATCTTGGCGTCACGGATTGCATCCATTTCTCTTGTTTGGAATTCTCCTTGGAAAATCTTTTAATCTTTCGTTATAAATAAATTTTCGATCAACGAGGAAATACGAGTCTTTTAAATCAGGTTGGAATTATGATAATTTGATAATACTGTGTGTGTATAATAATAAAAAAGGAAATCCTTTTCGAGAAGTGTAAGTTTAAAATATAAGTCTGAGTGAAACATCTACATATGCTTTGCTATTTCTAAATTTAGCTACGCTTTTATACCGTTTCAATATTTCTCAATTTATAAATTGTAAAGAAAATTTATTCGTTGTTACCATCAATTATTATTTATCATATTCTATACCTTCGTTTTATCCTTATTCATTTCGCCAATTATTTCTAAAGATTCTTCCCTGGAATAAATATTCGAAAATATTTGAAACTTGATCCGAAAAATTTCTATTCAATTTTACATACAATTATACATGGAGCAACGAAAGAAAGAGAGATTAAAATAATTAAATATCAGTTAATATTTATTTCGGCAATTATTTCTAAAGATCCTTCCCTGGAATAAATATTCGAAAATATTTGAAACTTGATCCGAAAAATTTCTATTCAATTTTACATTTGTACAACTATACATGGAGCAACGAAAGAAAGAGAGATTAAAATAGTTAAATTTAATCAATTATAAGAATTTCCTTTTGCATCGTTTATTAAAAAATGCTTAACTAAAAATTCCACCGATTATAAACACGTACAATCTATACCTGTTAAAACCACTCCTCTACCCGGCACAGATATTAATCGGATCGAACATATTCCCCATCAGAAACACACTGCGTTCGAAGCGCACTCGGCTCGCACTCCGTCCACCCGTCATTATCGCCACGCATTCGAATCTCGTTAAACGACCCTCCAACATCGTCACAACGTGTCCCGTTTCGAAGCTGTGTATGCGAATCCTCGTATCCCGAATCGTCCCGCCTCCTTTCTCGCAATCTCTCGGAAGGACTCGGCTCGAAAGCAGAAAATGTTGGCCGCCAATTGGCGGGCGAGCAATTAAACTCGGCTGATTCGCGAATCCCTCCCCTCTCCCTTTACTTTGCAAATTACTTCCAACGCCGTTTCAACGCCTCTATCTTTCGCCCCATCAACCGGATATCCCCGCGGTGTCTCGGCATAGTTTCCGCATGGCCGGCCCGGATCGTGAATTCCGCGATCCTCCGAGGTGTTAATTCACTGGCCGCCCACCGACCCAACTTCGAGTTACGCCGACTCCAATTAAGCTGATGGCAGCCGGGCAAATTGCGACTCGAGTCGCTCCTGTAACGAGTTCCTTCTTTTTTCCCCTTCTTTCTTTTTTATATATATATATATTATTTCGACGAGATTGGCGAGACAGCTTTGCGAAAAAGGATTTTGTTTGTTTGTTTGTTCGATTTGGGGGAAAGGAAGGGGAGTTTGGATCGAAACGAGGGGGAGGATTGGGTATTAGGTATTATTTCAAGGATGGGGATAGTTTAAATTGGTGATTTTTGTTACGTTTAATTTAATATATGATTTATGTCGAAATGAAGTAAAATATGTGGATATATAGATGGATAAATATTTTGGATCTGAAATATTGTTGATAAAAGGTGGTCGAGGTGAAACTTTGGTGTTTTGTGCAAAATTAAATTTTTGATCCGAACGATGATGGGGTAATGGAGAAAATTTATTTAAATATCGTACAGTGCTGGTTTTCGTATATTCAAATTTTATATAAATATACAAACGTCTAATTACGAGGATAGAGGATGGATATTGGAAAATTCGTGTACAAGGGAAAAATACACTTTGAGAGTGACTTGATTCGAAGAGAGATTGCCCTGTCATTTTCAATAACTGTCGAATTTATTTTGATCCTTCTCGTATAAACTCTTTTGTATAAAATGTTTGTGAAATTTTATTCGGAATTATTATATATATATATATATATATTATATATATATATATATTATTAGCAACAAGTTTTTTTTGATTTAAACTTTTGTACAAAATGAAAGATGGAGAAAAATATTCATTGTCGTTAACTCTTTGACAATTGACAAAACCGCTCGTTAATGTCAGTTTGGAGCTGCATGGTTCGAAAAGCCGATCAATCTGTCGATCAGTTTATCGACTGATGGTAAATGTAAAAAAAAAACTAGCCTAGGGACGCGTGACCTACAACAATCGCATAGTTACTGTTAAATAATCGAATGCAATTAATGCACGTAAAAGGAGGAAGAGTAGTAGCGGATAAACGAGGAAGTTTTAAAATTTGCATCAAGCTTAATAAATTTTTAATGCTCGAATTTAATGCTGCACGTTTTAAACAAAAATCCTGAATTCGCTGTTCCATTTATATTCGAAGTTAAATATAGACGTCAAAATCAAATCGTTCGTAGAATTATTCATTCTTTTTTAAATTATTTTCCTTTAAATTACTCTGTTTAGCAATCGCTACAAATGTGGCTGCAACAATTATCATCTCATTGTCACCGAAAATTTTGCCCTATTCACGACATCGCGCAACGATGAAATGTGCCTCAAATATTGGGAAAAGCTGATCGACTAAACAGTTCGACCAATCAATACCAATTGACCAAACGATGATTTGGCAGGGGCATGACTTTATATGATCAATATGTAAACGCACAAAGTGTTTATTTTCTTCTACAGAGTGAAATTTATTTGTTAAATTTTCTTCCATACGGTGAAATTTATTTAATAAATTAGCGATGAATTAACAGTGACGAAGATATATCGACTCGTTTCGAAAACATTCGCACAACTTTAGAAGCAAAAATTAAATGATTTAATATCTAGCTAACCAACGTAACATCGCAGAATTAATGGTATCAAAAATTTGTGTAATTATTTAACTTATACAGAAATTTTCTACTTTTTTCTTTTCTAATTTTGTCTTTAATATCAAATAAAACTGACAATAAACCTATCGTTGTTTTATAAAAAATAAAAATTTTCTTGTCTCAATATTTTTATCTCCCGATTAAGTTACACAACGAAGCTTTTATTGTACAATTGTTTCATATATACATCTTGACATCGAAGAACGTTCAATTAACTTTTGTTATTTTCTCCTTGATAAAAATAAGATCAAGTTGCCTCCTTCTTTTTCTTTTGTATCTGTTTCATATTCACCCGATTTAACGTTCCCACGTATTTACATGATTTTATATATTTTCAAAAATTCTACTTATTCTTCAAATTTTTCGTATATCATATATTTTTTCTGGACTACATGATCGATTAATCAAAACTATATTCTTAAACTCTTATGAATCCTTTTCTTAATTTCCATTCATTTATCGCTCGAGTCAATTTGAACAACATGAACGATATAACCTTGAATAAAATATTTTAACCACTTTAAATCAAATCCATACCTGTCAACGTAACATTTATACAAACGTTATATCCACTGTTGTTTCGGTTTCGGAATGAAAATCCCGGAGATAACGGGGATGGAAATTCTCCGTCAAGTTTCTGAAAATGAACGAGAAAGTTATTTGTTATTTTCCTTTGCCCGCGTTCGAGCTCGAAATGTAGAACGATTTGTTTGTTTCCCTTTCGAGGAGGGGATCTCTCGGAGGCAAGGTGTTATCGTTCAATTGACGAAAATAATTTTCAAGTTTACGAATAACAAGAGGGATTCGTATTAAATCGTTGTGAATCGATAAAGGAAACCGGGAAATTATCTGGCCGTGTTGCCACCTAAGTGGTTGAATTACGGGGGCCGCGAAACCGGAAAGGCTCTCGGGAATATCCGTTCTGAGTCTGAAGCCAACTCGAGCCTACTCCGTCAGAGAGTACGCCAGTATTGCTCCCTCGAGATTCTGCCTCGCCCTCTCCTCTCTCCATCTTCCTCCGAGTGGATTTCACGTTTTTGGAAACGTTTCCGATCCCCAACTTTTTGATCTTTATCCAGAAGGAATAATATCCAAGTTTCGATTTAATCTCGTGCACTGAACCTGTTCACAATTCATTTATTCGATGAAACAAAATCGTAGATCCTCGCGTTCTTGGGTAAATTTTGAAGGGAAATTTTGTCCCGCAAGCGACGATTTCATTGGCTACGTTAATTATTTAATCAATTTTGTAAATAAATGTAATTCGAACTTTGTGAAATTTATTAATTTACGAAAGTCAAAGGAAAGAGCATTCATTTTCGCTTTGTTGACAATATATTCGCGTTTATGTTTTACGAAATTCAAGTTGCACAAAAGGATTGAATTTTTATCGATTTCTCTTGTTTAAGTCATTATTTACTGAACAATCGAAATGATTCCAATTTCTTATTTAATCTTTCGCCATTTATTCAACTTGCAATATGCACAAAATGTTAATACATTCGTGTTACGTTCAGAGGATCGATCGTTACAATAATTTAACTTCGATTGTTTGTAACTTAATCGATATCTTTTGCTTCTCGATTCTTTAACTAATCGATCCTCCAACAAATATATCAACGCCCTGTATGCTTAATGTCTAATTTTATTCTCCGTACGTAAAAATTTTCGTTGGAGAAAAATGATCGCGACATAAAGAATATTTCCGCGAAATTCGAGGAAATGCGTTACAAGTATATAATACAAAGACTACAACGGTTCGTGAGCTTTATTTCCTTCGATACGATCAGAAGTTATACCTTTGAAAGCTGTAAAAGCTCTTACAGACGTGAAAGCATAGTAAAGTTTCTATACTCCGTTTCGAAAACTTTTCATATTCCATGCTTATCGTTCAACGTAGCCAAGATCCGTAATGTTTTGAGAATATTCTTCTCTTACCGCAAACTGCATCTCCTTCTCCCCGCTTCTATTCCTACAATCACTATTCTCTCCCCACATTTCCAAATTTCCCTAAGAATAAGAGAACGCGTTTCCCTCGATCTCTGAAAGGGGCGAAGAAAATTAATCGCAGGACCATTCCCATCCCCTGCACCATCCTACGCGCTCATTAATCTAACAGGTAACGTTGCACGCCACATGCCTTCGTTGAATTGATCGAATCAAGGGGCAAAATCAAGAATGATCGAGAAATTTTTCTCCATCGAGTAACACGAGATGAAGCTCGGCGAGGAAGAGGGGGAGAGTTCTTAGCAATGGCATGCATATTCAATCCGTACTCCTCCCCCATATCCATCCTCCCAAATCTCTCAGAGTCGTTAGCATTCGCGAGAGTGGGTTCGTCGGATCAAAGAAAATCCGTGGGACGCCCTCCTCCCAAGAGGGGCTCGAAACACGCTGGCGTCGCGTTTTCGAGAGAGCACGCCACTAGCCTCTCCTCGATTCCGGGGCTAATCGAGTGCGCCACCCCTCCTCGTATCGGTGTAACAACGGAGCCTTTCCCTCACGCATATTTAATCAACTCTAACCAACTTCGTTAGACATCGGCACGCGTTCGTCGAAACGAACGGGGCGCGTGAATTAATCATCGAGGACGTCGTAAACAGGGGTGGAGAGCGACGAACCTGCCGGTTAACGATGCGTTTAACGGTGTTAAGAAAGCAAGAGCACGATCGCTAATGGCCCGTCAATAATACCGATTTATCGAGAGGGGTCGGATTTTTGGAACTGAGAGGTTTTGTGGGCTGCGGTGGAAGGATTCTTCCGAGATATCTTCCGTGTTTGCGGTTTTGCGGGGAACAGGGGAAGAGGTTTTTTGGAAAGAGGGTTTGCTTGTCGGGATTAACCGTGATTAGGAAGAAAAAGGGAGGGAAGGAGAGAGTAACGTTCGAAGCTGGGACGAGAAGGTGTTCGACCGAGCAGGAGGGAGTAATTGTGAAATTGTTGGTATAGATATTTTTCTGAGAATTTCAACTCGAAATAGCCCCTTCTTCCGAATTGAAAGATAAGTTTGAAATTATTTCGTGGCGCGAGATTGTTCGTGTAAAGTAGAAGATCGTCGAGTTTCCAGGGGATGATTTGCGATTTCTGTTTCAGGGAATGGGGAGGCGCGAACAGGTTTTGGAAAGCTTTAATGGATTCGGTTAGTTTGGCTTGGAGAAAATTCCATAGGACTTGGCAGAAGTTTGCGTAATCGGTGAATTTAGCAAATTTACCGGATCGAATCGCTCGCGTTTCGCGCGCTCTATCAAATCCAACTATTTCCGTTATATTTGCCCAGTATTTTGAAGAAGAACGGCAAAGAGAAAGTTCCACAAAAGGAGTTTAAACAAAAATATATATACATCGAACGGAATGATAATTTTAAGTTTAAGAGAATACTCGAAAATTCCTTTTTGAGTTCCGAACAACGTTACGAAATTCGTTAATAATAATAACTCTGGTTCTAGTTTCTACTCGAAGCCATCGAGAATTTTTTTCATAAAGAGACAGAGCACCAAACATCTCGCGTTATTACATTTCAAAAAAAAGGAGATCATACATTTAAACTTAAAATTCGAAAATTTACAAGATAACGGTGAAAATTGTCCAGTTGAGGAAAAAATCGATGGAACGACGCAGTTTGTTGCTTACAAATGTTCCTGTCGCGAAAATAGTACAAGTTAATTATTTCTACGATCACTCTCTCCCACGGAGTCCCCGAGGTGCAATACGTCACGATACGTCCTGCTCGTTTGTTCTTTAATTACGAGCCGCCGTCGGAAACTATTTATTTTCCCCTTCTAAGTTCATTTCCTTTTAATCGTCCCTTATACGTACATATAACTCGTACGATTCTTACACGCTCAACTTGAAAAATCGTTGTAACAAATAGCGAATCGATTCGCCTAATCAACTCTCTTTATTTTCCACCGTGCTGTTCCATCATCCGTGGAACGTTTAAATTTCGAATCACGTTTAAGGAATTGAATTTTACCACAGACTGTTTTATCGATGGATTCAATCATTCGCGAAGATCTTTATCGAATGAATATAAAAAGATAATAATAATATTTTCGTACGGTTACTAAAAAAAAAGGGGGGAAGAGAAAATTATTCCATTCCAAAGAGTTGATTGAAATTTAGACGATTGTTCGACCATTCGTTTCCTCTCGAGAAACGATCGATATGTTGATCCCTCGGTGTTAAAACAACGATTAAAGTATCGTTACGAGAGATCGGGTATACAAGGATCCTACGACATCCATTCATTCCGCCATACCGCAAACGATTGCTCGAAGCAATTTCGTGAGCAGCGCGGCGTGCTTCTTGCGATCTTGGTGCACACAGTAATGGCCTGGAAAGAGGGCCGCGGAACTTTCATCACCGGAACCATTGTCGAGAAGATAGTCTCTAGTTTCTATGGAGCAGAAATACAGGTTAAAAAAAAAAAAAAAACAGGCGGATTCGCGCCAAGCCAAGCCGAAAAGAAGCGACGAGAAATGGCGTCTCCAGAACGAGCGTTTCTTTATTTTCCGTATAACGGCGGCGGAGTTGGTTGTGATAAGAGGAGGGGGGGTTAGGGATATTTAATAATGTTCTATCCCGGAGATAGAAAACAAGCTGGTGAGTGGAGGGGTGTAGAGTTATTTCTTTTCGAGACGATTCTTTTTTCGTAGAAGAGAAGATATATATCTTTTGATCTCGTTGATACCATTTCGTTGCGGATCATGTTGTGTTAATAATTCTCTGTTTCGGGTTTCAAAAGAAATTGAAGGTTAGGCGAATAAATTTTATTTTTCTTTTTAGGAGATTGAAAAAGAAAAAAATAAGTAATAAGGAAAGTGGAATTATTAAATACACGAAATATTCTTTCTCCAAGCATAAATTGTAAAGAAGAAACAAAGCGTAGTAATTTATATAACCTTTTAGATATTCGTTATTTGTACTAGTTTACCGATATGCTGACTGTTCTGATAACCGATATCGATAGGAAAATTTATTAAACGGTAATTTCATAGGCGTATAACCTTCCAATTATGGCTCGACAGGCTTTTCCGATCCCGATTAATCGGTATTTCGATCGATCCACGTCGCGGTTATCCAGCGTTGGTAATAGCGTTTGTCACAAACGACAGATTCGTGATCTATTCGAACGCGAATTTTTAGAGTTTTCCAGCTTTCGTCCATCCCCAATCACCCTGCCGTCTGTCTCTATCTCGTTGGCCCTCTGTATTTTTTTTTCTTTTTTATTTATTTTTTAGGGCAATTCTGTCCTCTCGAAATTCGATGCGTGACAGATTCTTTCTCTGCTAAGTTATTCACGACACGTGTTCGTTAAATTTCAAATATTTTTTTTTTTTTTCTTTATCCCAGTCAATTGCATTTTGCATCCGATCTTTCCAGTTTAATATAAAAATTTCAGGAGTAATGAACGCTGCAAAAAAAGGTTTTTTTTATCAATGAAAACATATTGATTTGTAAACAATTTGATTAACTAACCTCTTCGATTCCAATTTCTCCCTTTCTTCCAAATTTGCCTAATTTCGAATTGCTTGACAAAGGAAAGAAAAGGACGAATATCGATTAACATCGCAACAATGACCGTTTCATTTTTCACGGAAAATTATAAAATTTCTCACTCGTCCCCAGCTTCGTTAATTTTGATTAATACAACCAACACTGTATTACGAATAACCCGTTTAATTTCACCGGCCGGGAGCGAGATAACGTAAGGAAAGTTTTAACGCATAACGCGATCCCGCATTCGATTTTTCCATTAAACTCGCTCCCTTTCATCCGGCTTATGTGGGTACAATCAGAACTTCGTTAACCGTCGCGCTGACGCAGCAACCTTACCCCCTCTGAAATGTTGTCTCAAATTTCCTCCACCACTTATCTTTCGAACCTATGCGTCTGTCTCTCGAACGCGGATTAAAGTCAAAGAATATTTAAAAAAAAAAGAACTAAACATCCTCCAAGTATATATTTAAAAAATGACTCGTATTTCTCGCGCCAACTTTTTTATTTTTTTTATTTTTTTTTACACGATTACGCGCAATGTTTTACCATTTAATAAAATCGCGCGCGACGAGATAATGAATTATATCGTACCGCAATGTGAAAATGTGCGCTGGGTTCGCTGTAACGTTGTAACGATAATAATAATTAAAGTTGTAATTGCGCAAAGGAACTTGGTTAAGCTAATGAGAGAGAGAGGGGGGGAGAGAGAAAGAGATGTCAACGGGGAAAAACAGGTGGAGAGGATGGTTTTCTTTTTCTTTCTTTCTTTTTTTTTTTTTTTTTAAAGGTTTCGCGGAGAAACTCTCCGGGCAATCTTCGCCTCTCACGCCTTTAATCAACGTCATTTTAACGTGCTCCTTTAAGAATTGTTTATTCGCGCAATCTCTCGTCGCTGTAAGAACTTCCAAGTTCATTTTCCTCCCTCGTGTTTTCTCCCTTCCTCTTCCTTTCTTCCTTCCTTTTTTTCTTCGTTTCATTCGTACGTCGGTGTTTAACGTGGTTAGAAATTTTTCCTCCCCACCTCCTCCTCCTGTTCTCTGCTTTTCTTCCCCTCGTTCCCTCTTTTATTTATTTATCTTTCTCTCGTTTCTAACTTTTTCCCTTTTTAACCAAGGTTTTTTAACCGGGGAAAGGAATTGAAATTTCGAAGTTTCGTTCTCCTTTACTCTAAAAGGCTTCTTGTTAAGAAAATTTCATGGTTTTCGGATTAATTCTTGGGGTATAATTTAGCGATTTTTCTATGTGACGTGATCACGCTGGGTTCTTGTTTTTTTTTTTCTCGTTTACCTTAACGTTAATCTTTGTAAGGCTTGTTTTATTTGTCAGAAATGAAAATATAATTAGTGTATTAGAAAAGGGAATTTAAGTGGAACGATATACCGTATTTTATAGAATTCTTATTATTGAAAGAAATTTCGTTTCGTTTAATCATGGATCGATCATACAATACGTTTTAGCTATTCTCTTTTAATCAAATTATCCAATATTCACGAATTCAAATAGCGATAAAATATGTATCGTGTTAAGCACGGTTTTGATTTTATAAAAAAAATTTCCTGTTATAAAAGGGTATTGGCAATTACTGAAAATGGAATCGATAAATATTAAGATCCATATCCTTAACTTTCTTTACGTTTTAAACTTATTATACTTGATTTTATCTTCAGGAATAAAAGAAAAAAGAGGATCGATGAAAGTTGTTAAAGAATACCATAGAATATACTTTATTAAAACGATGAGTTTAAATTTAAAATCTAAATCATGAAAGAATACACTACGACGCGACATTTTCTTATAAATTATCAAGATCTTCCCTCGATATAAATATAAAAAGAACAGATAGTACGAGTAATAAACTTTATTTAACAACGTTCAGTTTGAACCGAATCGAAATGTGTAAGTCTCATCGATTATCAATTGATAAGATGATCGTAAATATTCTTTCTTAAAATTTAATTATGATTTGTAATAATTTAAAAATTCGTAGAATTGGGAATATTTCATCAAGGATTTACGAGTATCTTTGTTGCCGCAATCAAATAGGATAGAATTTCGATTATTTGAAGTGTGGTTATCCAAATGCCCGATTATTCGAATATGGGTTAAATACCTATTTAAACTACTGATCTACCTAACGATGTTTATTTTGGAACGTACACATGGAATGAAGCCAAAAACGATCGATCTATATTTCCTAATACATTTTTCTTCATTGACGATATATATATATATATATTTTAAATATTTATATTTGAAAATTATTTAATTTATAATCATTCCATTAACAAATACGATTCTTTCGCGCCGATTATCAATGAAATTTTTCTCTTTATATTACATACAAACTTCTCAACAACGATCCACCCTAATACTTTCACGTCTAAGCAATAGTTTCCCTTGGCAACGTAAGAAGACATCAACCGAACGTGTTAAAATACCACCCACATCAAAGTCTACTAAAATTACCTCAAAATTCTCCGTGCAATTCCCTGGGACCGCAATTTCCGCGCAATTAACCCCAAGACAAACCCCTTCCCCCCTGATCCTTCCCACCAAAACCCAAAATCTAGCTACACACGCGCGAGAAACCTAATCCAAGCCTGCAAAAATATATATACGACGATGTTCAAGAGTTGCTATTGCTCAGCTTTCAAAAATTTCAAAAACGATTAAAAATTGGCCAAATCGCAGTTCTATTCAAAGACGACGAACGTGATTCGAGCGATGTGGCGATGGATACACGTGACCAGGGACTCCCCACTCCTCGTGCGGCGCGTGACGCGGATATCCGCCGACACATTCTCGAACGCGCCGTTTCCGCGGGATACGAGCCCCACCTTGGACGCGCGACAATTGGATTCTCCGACGAATATCCAGGACGACGTGTAATGCGGCGAGGAGGACGTGAATTTCGGGAATTATTATAGTGTCGAGTGAAAGGAGAACAACACTTTTGAGGGGAATGTTAATTATACCTTTATGAAACGCTGGACATATCGAATGAGATAAGTAGTATCTGTGAACGAATGGTCAGATCCTTTTTCAAAATTGATGAACTTGTAATAAACTGTAAATAATCGTTCGCGAACTCTATTTCTATTCTCAATGATAAATCTTGAAATGAATAAGCGTGAGAATTTTCTTCGATCCTCTCCTCAATTCCAGAGATTTGTTCCCATACCCAACAATTGTAAATAAATTGGAAATATTCATACGAGAGAAACCGCAACGTTGGTATCCGATTTTTCCACGCGTATCCACTTTTTCGGCGCCGCTTTATTTGAACCGGCTCCTCGGAAAAACGGGGACGTTTCGAGAAGCTCGATCATCGATTTTCCCCCGAAACCTCGTTCCCCTCCCCCCTTTTTATCCATCCATCCATCCCGTAGCCGATATTTACACGAAAGCACGAAAGTTCCGGCTTTCTTCTCCGGCCAACTGACAATTTCGTTTAAGTGGCATATCTGGAGCACCGTTTTACTCGACGCCGGAATTCCGGCTGTCATCTTCCTTCCGCGCCACACCACCGCCACTGTTTAAAGTTGGCAATACTTTGGCCCACCTTCTTGCGCCCCCTCCCCTTGTCCTCCTCCCTTGTCCGCTGTCTGACGCGGGAAGAAGCCGCATCGCGGATACGCCGTGCTGTTTTGCAGTCTGGTCACGTAGCCGCGGCATAAAACATCGCGAGATACTCCCGAAAAATGAAAACTTTTCATGCATCGATAATATCCCCTCCCCTCTCTCGCTCTTCTCCAGCTGGGAGGGGATCCGTTCGTTAAGCGACATATTTTGCGCGTTATACAAATATATATATATACATATATAGGAGTGAAAAATTTTCAATTTCCAAGTGGTTGAAGAGAAACGAAATTTTCTCGTGTAATTTCTTTCTTCTTTTTTTTTGTTAAGTAAAATTAATTTTGTCACGCCCCTCTATTTCTCTTTCTTCCTTTTTTCATATTTTATGAAGATTGCGTAAATCAATTTCCGAAAACTTGGGGTCAGCGATAGAATTCATAAAATTCCGCTATTGCAATTTTCATCGGATGCGCCACGTGTACTGGAGCGGTGGGTAGAGAAAATGGTAGGAATATAGAATAGGGAATAGCAATGCGGGCGACCAGGAATCTTGAATCTTTATTATAAATTATTACGTCTCGTATGATATTCCTCGATATTCTTTTTTATTATTATTTTTTTCTATTATTATTGCTGTCGCATCTAATATACTTTCATATATTTGGATATTTTTATTATTGCCCCTTCTGTATTGTTTGTCCAGATCAGGGGCAGAGAAAGACATACAAAGAGGATCTCGTAATAAGCTCGAATCGCTTCAATTTGTCTCCAACATTCTCGATTCCAATCGATACGAAGGAGAAAAAGTAGAGAAATAGAGGAGAATATATATATATATATATAGTTTGTAGTATTGATCAAAACTAAATTTTCGCTTCATCCATCGGATATTAACGCTTTATTTGACGCGACATCGCAATTCGAAGCATGACATACTTTTGTATCATATCGCTCCATTCTTTTCAATGTCCTGAAATTTTTATATATGTTGTACACACGATATACATCGATATCGATGTTATATACCTTGTATCAATATGTTATTGCGTGTTATCACCGTATTAGTATACGAATATATTGAAAGTTACGTTTTTTAAAATTGCCTTTCTATTTCTCAATCAACCGATTTTCTTTCATTATATTTTATCGCGTTCTATTCTATTCATATAGCTTTGTTAAATGTTTGTCAGTATCAATTAAGAACCCGTTAATTTAAAGATAATTGAAAATCAAATTAGCAAATTTCTTTTCTTGCTTTCTTCTACAAGAAACATTTCAGAATTGCATAGATTGAAAATTGGATGCACATAGAACGTAGCAAGAATATTTTTATATCAATTCTTGTTATTATTGTAGAGTTTCCAATCTTTCAATTTCATGTAAACGTGATACCATTTTTTCGATTTTATCTTTTTTTACAAAATTTCCTTCTTCCTCTTCTTGATTGTCAATGATTTAGAATTAAACTTTCTGTTCCTTCGCTTCCTCCTTTCTTTTTCTCCCTCTCTTTCCTCTCTCTATCCTTCCTCCTTACCATTCTCATTATTAATACCATCGTTAAATATATCACAATTAATTTTCGATCGGATTAATCGGGTTATTTTGCCTTTAAAAGCTTTGAATACAGCTTTGAAGCATCGATACTCTTACATAGATACAAAAAGAAAAAAATACGAAACGATTAATGTTCCATAGAACATCACGATTCGTTTTTCCTTTCGAGTTGACAATTGATATTCGCTATCTCAATGTGTTTACGTTTTGTTTATGGATGGAATTCGGAAGAGACGCTCGAAAAGACAATATATATATATATATATATATTTATTTCGCAGATTCAATGACGCACGCGCTCAATATTTAAAGATAAACCAAGTTTCGCTACAGTTGATCGAAATCTCCAAAGTCTGGCCTTTCATGCATGGAATTTTATCTTTTCACGAGTATATGCATCCGCGATATATATATATATCAATATTTTCCCTCGCGAGGAAAATACGAGCGATGGAATAAGGATCCCTCCTCCAAACAATCTTCCTCCACGGAATCGATATTCCAAAATCATTTTCATTATTCGAGAGTTTCTCTTACGATGTGAGACGCCAATAACTTCTGAAAAAAAAAAAACGTATTACTATTGGGGAAGAAGTGTCCTTTTTCCAGCCAATGCGTTGTTGTTGCTCTTAATCGAAAACGTGTGAAAAAAGAAAAAAGAAGAAGAAGAAAAATGGAAAGGATAAATTTTGAATCGCACGCGGGGATGGAATTTGATACAGTTAAAAATTGATACAATTGCGCAACGATTGCACGGATGTCTCGTACGTTTTAAAACGGCGACACGTTTTCGAAAAACATCCGGCACGCAGGTTGAAACGTGCAAACGCCTAACCCCCCAACGTGCTATTGATTCTTCGGGATATCGCTTCGCTATATATTTGCATCGAACAATCTGTTTCGAACTACAAACTGGAATCCCGTAAATCAAATTTAATGATCCTCTGGTAACTCGGTGGTGTTATGGTCTTAATAAACTCTCCCTTCCGGCCGCTCCTCTCCGTGCAAATATTTTGGGGGAGGGGGAAAAAAGCGTGTAATTAATTATTGAACACCTTCGTGTCGGAATTCGTGTTCCCTTGTCTCGAACATTAACGAATATATCGAACGAAAAATTGATATGTTTATATACGTCTTCTCCGTATGACTCGAAGCCATTTTCAATCAACCCTTCGAATTGTTTTTGAAGTTGCACTGCTATATATTATCGTTATTGTACGTGCTGTATATTTATCTCAAGAAGTTGAAGATGTAATTTCAAGATTCGAAGGTAAATAAGAAAGTAAATAATCACTTATGCTCGTCGTCTGAGAGAAGTGTTTGTTTTATAAAATATAATTTTCGAAAATACTCTTTTTATTTCTTCTTTTTCTCGTATACATTGATCGTTTAAGCTCGATTATTGCGATATTTACCGGTATTAGACCGGTAGATTGCCTTAGTTGGCGGATCCCCTAACGAGATCAGGACGAAAACGTTTCCTTCCTTTTTATTATATCATCACAATAACCAACTTTTCTCGCTGATAGCGCTCATGTAGAAACGTAAACGAAGAACTGCTTGAAACAATAAAATGAATGTGAGAAGTACTGTACTTGACTTGCAAATTTCATTATTCCATTCTCAGCAAAATGCATAATAAATAACGTATACCATGAGACATAAACGTGAAAACCACTTTTCTAATTTATCCTGGGCTTTTGTAATCGTAACATAAATCGAGGAAAAATATTTCTTTGTCAAAATAATTTGATCAAAGTACTTGTTTATCCATCGATATTAATTTGAATGGGAAAACGAGAAAATCAAAATTGCACGATCGTTTCTTTTCTTCTGATAATAGGAAAAAAGAGACAATTAACTTTTGAATGCCGTAAAAGCTTTAATTCATCGGACTTTTTAAACATATTTTTTGACTATCAATTACAATGTAATTTTCCTTCGATTTTATATCATAAATTTATTGGCGTCTCGAAACAAATACAATTTTACAAATTATTCCTCTGTTTCTTTTAAATTCAAATTTTAACAACTTTATTTACTGCGAGAGACAATTTTCATTCCCCATGGTTGCAAATACCAAGGAAAAATGTATTATTCCTTATACCTTACCCTTATTTCTCAGCCTTTATCAAACTTTGTTGATAAAGTTTTTGAGAGTTGAAAGTTTTCAAAAGGTAACGACACGAAGAGATCGACGATCTAAAATTCTATTTCCACCCGGTGTTGAAACACGCTACATTTAACGTTTCTCGCGGTTCTCGAAAGTCTAATTAAACGCGCCTAAAACAACCAAAGTTTCGGTGTTTCAATAGCAAGTGCAAGTTTCCTCAAGAATTCAACATCGGTTCAAGCCTTCTCGCTCGATAAATCTTGTCCTCGAATCCCCCAGATTATTCTTTCCCCGTTTCTCTCCTCTGCATGCCCCTCAAAACGTGCTCGTATCTCCTTCCGTTCCTGCCTATCGCACAATGAGCCAAACTATATAATTTGTCGCAATGAGCAATCACCAAATCTCCCATTTTTCGTTTCGCCTCGCCTCGGTCCGCTTGCGAGGACAATAAATTAGATTCGTGAACGCTTATGCAAACATAATTCACTTTCTAATCCGTTCCTTCGACTTCGAGTTTCGTCTATTCAAGAGGAGAGGTTGAAAAGGTGGTTTCCTAGGTTTGAGAAAAGTGAGGCGGATTGGTGGTCGAGTGTTTCTTTTTTTTCCTTGGTGAGAAAGAATTTCTGGGAATAGTTTCGTGGAAATGTAAACTCGTTAAACGTTTTTGACGATTCGTTTTAAAAGTGAAAAAATAATTCCTGTTTGTAGTTTTATAGAAAAGTTGTGGATGGATTATATAATAAATTCGAAAATCCATGAAAACCATGATAGTTCCATCGTAGGTTTCAACAGATGGATAAAAAAGGAGGATTTATACATTTTAAAAAAAGTAAGAAACAACCTTTTCCAATAATCATATCGACGCAAAATTTATTTTGTGTCATCTACATTGAAAAATCATGGCAATCGAAAAGTCATCGTCAACGATCAAAATATCCAACATTTTTCTATATTTTACTCCATTATCTCTTACATCCCGCGGACTCCTCGTCCATCGGCTCTTCTCCCAAACAACGCGTTCCCATTCTTCGCCGATTTCTCCCCTCCAAAGACGATATCGATTCGCCGTGAGGAGCGAGATCGAAGACACGAGGTCCGCCGACACTTACGTCATGCAATTTTCTCCATGGACGAGACGTTCGACGCTATTATCCTGAAAGCTCGCCGCGAGAGGATCCATTCTGGCCGCCTACTTCACGGAACAATGGCGGCGGTGGGCTTTAAAACCGGGGGGCTTGGAAACGAGGGAGGGGGAACGTGCCGTTTTAGCCTGTTAAACGCGTGGGAATTGTCACGGAGCGCTCGTAATTCCTGAAAGAGCTGGAGAAGGTTTGTTTGCGCTCGAACGGGGCCACCCACGCGACAGCTTAAGGCTTTTTCTCCCCGCCGCATGGATTATTTTCCGCGAAACAAATCGTGCTGATAACGTGACCAACTTCGTGAACCGTTCTCCATGCTCGTGTAATCCGGCGCGAGGCATCGTCGCGCCGTTTCGCTGACGTTGCGGAAAAACAGAAAGCGAAAGAGAGGGAGAGAGAGAGAGAGAGACTCGTTTTCTCCGTTTTCTCGCCACCGTGAAACTTGTCGAGCTTGTTCTTTTCAACGGGATATCGTGTTGGTCGACCGAATGTTTAAGCTCCCGCCGCGGGAAGTAAAATGGTTAAAGGGTGACAAAAGTTGGTGGTTTCGTTTAACGCGATTGTCGCGATACGTTCGGCAACTGCTTTACCTACCGCGGTAAATAGGCTATTCGGCGAAATCGGTTTTCGATCGGTAATCCGAATAAATCGGATTTTTATCGGCGCGTTGAAAGTCTGTTAAGTCGAATTTTTGCTGTATTTTTAGTAATTCAATAGTAAAGAGGATAATTGCTATGTAATATAGCAATATTTTATGTGTATATATATATATATATCAAAAAATAACATTGGTTAATTGGAGATTTCCGAATAATCCGAAGTAATATTTTTCTTTGCGAAAAATTTCGTTTTTATTATTTATATATATATATACTTTTGTTATTAATGAATGTTAACAATGTTTTTGATCAAACTACTGATACTTTGGATTTTGGATTTTGTTGAATATCTAAAGAAATCATATATAGATGATTCAATCATTTATTCTTCCTCCTGATAACTTCATGATAATCTCCATTAATTATCAGATATTTCCTCAACTTAATATTCCAATTATCGAGTAACAGAAATTTTCAAAGAAATGTTCAATGAAATATTTCAATAATCTTGAACAATTTTTATTCAATAATTGACAACACTTGTTCCAATTTTTTCTTTCCATATTAGCCTAAGCGATTCATAATAGTCACGTATAATAAATATATTTTTTTATCTCTCCTTTATCTTCGTTTAATTTATAATAATAAAAATTCCATTACGATTTTTAGTAAAAAAAAAACGTGTGAATCTTACGTAACAATCAACTTATTAAGAATTATTATTCATGATCAGGAATTTTATATACATAATTATAAGGTTATTGCTCATTTAGCATTAAACCGACATTTGATCGGCATCAATATATATTCGCACCATTAACATTCATCAAATCCTCTCGACTATTTAATACTCTCCATGGAATTCGACGATCCCAAAGCCAAATCAAAATCGAATTCACGAAATTAATGAAATTCAAATTCATCATCATTCCATCATTATCCCTTCGATTCAATTTTCCAATCGTTAAAGCCATGTCTATCTTATGATTAAAAAAAAAAAAAAAGAAAGAAAGAAATCATAAATAATGATGTCGTTATTCATTTAACATAACAATTTATTATCGCTCTTTTCATTGTATACGATGAAATTGTGAAAATATTTCTCATTTCACTTTTCATATATCTAAATATTGATCCCAATGTTGAATTTATTCATTTATTTTTCAATAACAATTGTAATAATAATAAATTTAAATTAACGGCTTTCAATCTTTCGAATGTGTGTCATCACGAGATATCGATTGTATTTTCCCCTTAAATACTTAAAATTTTTCTCTTAAACTTTGCCACACTCTAGAAGATTAATCATCTCTCGAGGTATAACTTATTTTTATCAACTACTCCTTGGAATCGATTCTTGAATCCTCTTAAAAAATTCTCTCCATAAGCCTCATCCTTTAGCCACAACTTGAAACGAACAAATTGACGAATATAATCATTACAAATAGCATGATTTGTACGCCTAAAACAAAGATTAGAAAATTAAAAATTCTTTTTCGATCTTGGATTGAAAAAAAAATATATTTCACCGGGATTCGGAAAGAGCGGTTATCTAATAAAATTCGTCGATCGATAAATCGCGCGGACACGGCTCGCCCTTTGTACCGACACGGCTGCTCTCAAGAGAATGGATCGTTTTACAATAGGTATTCACCGGGAACAAAAGTTACGATTGGGCCGGGGGCGGCTCAGATTTCCACGCCACCACTCTCCCGCTTGCTTAAAGCCTCGCGTGCTTTCGCGACTAACTTTAAATTGCTCCCTCCTCGCCAACTTTCATCGGCTTTCATCGGAAGATACATAACTTGGGGGGAGAAAGGCCCCACTCTTTGCCCCGGGTTTATACGCGCAGCTCGCTGACGATGATCACAGGGTGAAATTACTCCTGTAACGCGGCCCCCTTAATACGCCGGCCATTTTGCCGGTTTATCGTTTGTTTAAGGGTGGTGGATAGGTTACGAGGGAACGATCAACGAAGGCGAAGGGGAAAATTTGAGGAAGGAAGAAAGTTTTTAATAGGCGGATAATAAATAATGGAAGGAAGTGGAGAGAAATTTTAGATTGAGATTAATGAATGAAATTGAAAATGGGGAAAAAAGGAAGGAAAGGTCGAAAGGAGAAATTTCGAATGGAAATTTCGATTGACGTGTAATTCGAAGGGTTGAAAATTGTTAGCGGTTGGAAACTCTTGGAATTGGATTGGCGATGGAATGAAAATGGATAAGAGATTTGCTGTAAATTAGCGAGGAGGAGTTTTGCCGAGCACGAAAAGTGGACAGTTTCGTCCAAGGAAGAATATTTCAAGTCGAATTTTTGTCGTATAAAAAGTTTTCTTCCACTTTTCCAACGATAATTCCGAGTTTAAAAATCAATTAAAAAGACACGCAAATATTTAACGCGTGGGGATAAATTTCTTTGCCGGGCCAGGTATTTCTCGTTGTTTGGGCAAAACGTGTGTAACAGGATTTGACCGTGAACTGATTGAAGATTTAATGTATCAGAAATGATTCGATGATGAAAAAAAGGGGGTGAAAAAGGGAAGAATAACGAGCGAGTGAATAATCTAGTCGACGTTGGTATTTCACAGATGCGCTGGATTCATTGAAAACCTTTCATAATTTAGCGACGATATCGATCCCTATCCGTATTCCACCTGATTTATACACGTTTTTCAGATGCATGCCCTGAAAACGGACATTTGCTTGGATTATCAGGCAAATTTGTGAATATAAACGGAAACAAAACCTGTAATTCTTGTTATCGATCGAAAAACACGCGAATCTTTCTCGAATTGATAGGCGCATGATAGTGGGAAAAAAGGAGTTTAAATTAAATAAATTCGACTTGAACTAATTTTCGCTGATTAAAAGTAAAAAATGTGTAAAGAGTGGGCCATTTTTATCCCAACACTTATCATACTTTTTATTCCAATATTTTACCAACAAACGAAAGAAGAAAATATATTTGTACTAAACAAAGAAAATATCGTATAAATGGCACGAAACGTTTACATTCGGAGCAACGAGATATTATTCACGACGCATATGTTGCATATATTCATGTAGCGTAAATTACACAATTTCGATGCTACTTAACTAAGGATAAATAATACACAATATTCATTACCATCTTCTATAAACTATATACATATGTATCGTAGAAAATAGAAATTTAATAGAACGCGTTAAAAATTGACAAGTATTCCAAGATTTAATATTTGGAAAATTCGAAAATTAATTCGAAAACGATCATTGTTACTCCTTTTCCACCGATCAAAGCTCGATCACTTTTGAACGTGACCACATAGCCAAGGGCCACCAACACCCCCCACCCCGTAACCAGAAAATTTACCACGAAGGGGTGAGGTTTACGGTAAGGTTGAGTGCGTTTAAGGCCGGCGCGACGGGTCAAATTAACAGGATATTGAAATTAATCCGTTCTGAATGACCCGAGGCTCATCCATCTTGGCCAGGGAGCTGCACAACCTGTCCCTCCCCTCCCCCCTCTTTACATCCCCCTTTTACCCGGCCGTCTCCGTTGATTTTACCCGATGATGGAGAGTTTACGTTCATCTTGGGGCTACGACTGTCAAACTCTAAACCTATTACCCCCTCGTAAGATATTGAATTACTCATCCGCCTCACCTGTTAGAGTTGACGAACCGAGTCTTAACTTGCGGATGGTTTAACCAGTCGCTCTTATCACTCTTTGCCTCGGCTCGTTATTATATACTGTTCGACGTGAGTGAATTATTGATTTTGTTAATTTCGTTAATTACTGTTGCTATATCGCTCGATGCTTTCGATTTATTTTCAAGCTTCGAGGGTTAAACGAGGGAAATTATTACGGGGGAAATCGTGGAACGAGAATGATTTGCACAAAGGTAAAAGGTAAAAAAATGTAAGGACGGAATATGTTTACGTGCGAGAGAACATTTCGTGTGATATTTTTTAATGAATCGAGTCGACTAATTTCTCGATCGGATACGAATAATTGATAATGGACAGTCGTGGTAAATGTAAAATTTAAAAATGGAAAAGGGTGTTTTAGAGGTTATTTTTTTGGAAAATGGAGAAAATCCATCGAATACCAGATTTTTAATTCTTGATTAAAAATTCTTCGACGAAATTTTCTAAATGAAAACTTTTATTTTATATTTTTCGTTTATTTTCGAAAATTTCCAAAGTGTTTCGGAAATTTTACGTATTTTTATATTTGATTTTCTCAAAAAAATTGCTACAAGCTTCGTGCAAAAAATTGGACGCACAAAGAGGAACCTCTCCCTTTTTTGTAATATTATTTTTCACATACTCGACATATTTTCGTTCGAAGCAAATAGTTCTTCGTTTTTTTTATTATTTCGTAAACATATGCGAATCGATAATTAAAGATAGTTTGATATTTAAATAGCCCGTTTTAATCGACATTTTGACAAGCAATGATTCATTGTCCCGCGTTAAATATTTCCAATCTTGTCCAATTGTCAACTTGTCGCTTGCTAATTTGACAGCTGTTTCCCGCCAATTGATCATCGTCTCGAGCGATTAACGATTCGTGCCGATCATAAATAAATAATTAACAATCAATGTCCAAGGCGCAAGGATTTTTTTGGAAATCGAACAAGATATCGAACAATTTTTTCCGCGTGAACATTGCATCGAATCGAAAACGATCGATCCATCCAAACTGACGTAATAAAATTTGTACACGGTGAATGATTATTTATTTATCGTATAATATAAAATATATAATATAAAGTGCTATCCAAACAATTTTTCAAACAGTAATAAAATATTGCGTAAACTTTATAACATCTCTAATATGTTGAACAGTGGATTTTTATCAAAATATTTTGCGTAAATATTTCGCATATTACAACAGCGTAATGAATACCATATGGGAAAAAAATGGGGGCGCAAAAAATATTTCCACGATACAAAGAAATTTATAATATAGGTACATCATAGGTAAATTTTTAAAAAGAAAAAAAATGCTAAAAAGAATAATTAATTATGAAATTCTTGAAATTCTAATAATTACGATATTAAAAAATATAACGATGTAAATTGCCTACATCTATCGAAAGAAATTATAAATAAAACCCGAACGCGTTACAACCTGCACAACCTATCAAACGTATTTTCATTCCCGATATTCCGTTATTCCGTTTTATTAATTTAGACGTCCCCATTGAAAATTAATAAACATTTCGAAGGGGGTAAACATTTTATTTCACCAGCAAAAACACGGGGCCCACCGATAAAATTTTCGACGGAATAAAAAGCAATAACACGATAAAATTAATATTTCACGCGTTCATCAACGATCGACATTGTTGATGATTTCGAAAAAGAGGCAAGATAATAATTCCGGATCGGGCTCTGTTCGTTGGCCGATGGCGATCGATCCAAATTAATGCAAATGAAGCCAGCAATTTGATCCCGTTGTAGGTTGGACGGCGCGCAGTAGTAGCGGAACGTTATAAATCAGACCTAACAGGTTCTGAGTCTCAACGCCTGACGTAAGGGCACTTGATATCCGAGCGTGTCGCAAGATTGCCCCTCCAATCCAGAGGCCAGAGATTTATTTGGGAGGGGGGTTAATTTATCGTATCGAAAAAACGCGTGGGTTTATGCATATTTTTTTCGCAGACGCGATCTTTCTTTTTTTTATTTTATTCCATTTTACGTTTATCGAATCTCCGCCATGAATTCGAATCGAACACAATGTGAAATTACAATATGCGCGCACGATGCAACGAAATTGTTATCGAGCATTCGTTTATCACGTTAGGGAAATTAGTTTTCGGTGTCGTAATGTTGTATTATAACCGTTAATGGAAATTGTTCCGAAATCGCGATAAATCGCGCGACTAAATCGACTAATGATATTTACAAGTTGTTCGCTTTATTAGGAAATGTTTCAAAGTATCCAAATTAATCGCTGTTCCCTCTCTAATTAAACCACTTTTTGATAAAAAAAAAATAAATTTTCCGATTAAAAATCATCATTTACTATTTCCTTCGAATTAATTTTACAAAGAATTAAACTGTCGGAAATAGATGCACGGATCGATAGCGATCGAATGCGAAGAAAAAATTCGTCCGATTCGGGGCTTTCTTGGAAGGTGAGAGTACAAATTCAATCTATTTCAATGCGCATCGAGTTCGAGCCAGGTAAGCGAGGATAATCGATTTTCGATACTCGACGCCACACTCGTTTTTTTTCTTTTCCCTTCTCTCCTTTCTTTCGTCACTTATCAATATTTGTTATATAAAGCCAAGAATACGCGTAACTTATCGTGTAAGTTTTGTTACACTACACGCGGTTTACACGCATACAGATTAGACGCTATCTATCTCGCCTCTTAAAGAATCACGTGACTGAACGAACCAATGAAACGTGCAACGATCAAAGTCTCTTGGATCCCATTCCATTCCCCCCACCAGCGTCGAACTGACAACATTTCGCTTATGTGCGACGTATTTTAAACACGCTCGATCCTTTCATCTTAAATTCACTTCTACGATATTTCTTCCACGATACGCTCGCCTCTTTATTCGAATGAAAGCTCGAGGCGCCCTTACACGGCTTGATACGTTTATTCGTAGCCAACAATCGAGCGAGTACCGCGCCAGCGAGAGTTTGTCCAACACGAACGGTGTGCTACATCTCTGATCTATGCGCATAGAAATTGCAGCGTAAGCCGCGCGGGAGTAAGTCGGCAGATTTAGATTAAACGAGGATTAGCCAAGGGCAAAACTGTGATTCTCTCTCTCTCCGCCTTCTGTTTGATATCCGAGGGAATATCGTGGTATCCGGCCGATACGGAAATTACTCGTACATCGCTCGCCTCGACCCGGCACAAATTAGATCGCGAAAGGCACGCGTCGGATACGTCGCTAGACATCTTTGCAGCGACGACTTCCCATGAGGTAAGGAACAAATTGAAACGAAAATGACAAATTCCACCTTGGGCGAGACGCGCTTTGATCCGTGTAGAATGAAATTCTGGGGAATTTGGATCAAGATGGAGGGAAATTGAGTAACGTCATGAAATTTATACCCCTTTGGATATAAGGGAACTTGAGAAAGGAAGTTGAAAACCGTCCTCCTATCGGAATTAATTTAAACTTGAAGTTTAGATCGAAAGGGGGGAAACTTGTATCCGGATGAAATTTTTCCTCGAATAAAATTGTGTTGGCGATCCGGCAACCGGTCAATGTATCAATTTCTCTTGAATGAAATTTTATCTAGTCGAAATCAAATCGAGAATATTTCCCTTTCTTTTTTCTCCTGAATTTTTTTAAATATTTTTCATTCGAAGCAGAGGAAAGCGATACTCGTAATATTCGTAATATTCGTGGCTGGCAGTTAATTAAGCAAGTTTTAAAAAAAAGGGGGAGGGAAAAAGGAAAAAATTGCCTCCCTTTCTCATCGGTGGAAACCGGTTTCGATCTCGTTAACAAGTTGCACGGATGGCAAATTGGTTTCATCAATTGAAACGAGGTGGCGACGAGACCGATACGAATTTAAGCCGGAAAGAACCGAGTAATTCAGGTTAATCATGGATTGATTAACAAGCGGCCAATCGATCCACATTAATGCAAATGGAGTCAGTGGTCTGATCGCGTTACAATCCTCTGCTGCTACCTGCAACGCTTGCGAAACGTATAAATCACCCTTAACAGTTTCGAATCGCAACGTCTGACCCAAACCCTCGCTTGCCCAAACTTGACACTCTCATCACTGGAAACATTTATGCAACAACTTAATACGACTTAATACACGTCCCGTACGGTTGAAATCGTTCGTTTCCTTGTTCGACAGTTCGCTCCTAATCGGAATTGATCGTCACGGAATTTTTCGCCCATCTTTCGTGAACTTTTCTCCCTCCTCCCGTGCTCGTTAATAAAGTTGAGCAAAGTTAACGGTTCCTTCTCATCATCTCGAGGAAATATCCATCGAAAGTTTGCTCGTCCGTCCAAGAGATGAATTCGGTAAATTCTCGTTAGTATCGGGTAATCATTTACATCTCGTATAAAATCAATCCTGTCGAGCTTCTCCCTTCGGCCATCCATCTCGAAAACTCGATCGATCAACTTTTCCATAACTACCAACAAACTCGAAACATCTCTCTCGCGGTATTCGTGAGAGGGCCGGTTAATCCCTTTTCGAAAGAATCCAAAGAAGAACCGCAAAAGCCACGAAAGCCGGATCTAAACGTGCTTATATATATATACACACGGGCAACTTTCTTTCCTTCTCGATCCCCCTTCCCCCTCCCCTCCTCCCCCGCGTGTTGGTACAAAGTAAACAAAGCGGTCTGGTTGCAATGCAAATTCACAACAGTTCTTGCGATTACAAAGCCATTAAAGAGCAGCCTATGCAAATGAACGGGGGCGCGTTATACGCTTCCCCCGTTATTCCCCCCTTCTTCAACTTCTTCTTTTTTTCCCCCCTCCTCTTGCCATCTTCTCTCTCATCTCTCTGCTTTTTCTCGCAGTTATTACCTGGCCACGACGGAAGAGGAATCCGCGGTGCAGCATTTGTACAGGATATCGACGAGGGGCACGAGCAAGTCCAAGTGTTTGACCTGCGGTATCGTTCGGGAAACGGACAGGAATAGATGTCTTTACAACACCGCCAAGTTTTCCACCGATCACTCCAACTACGTGCTCACTTGTGCCGGGCCTGGAGTGCCTGACATCTCCATTTACAACAGGGTAAGTGGCGCTATCGTGGCTATCCCATCGCTCGATTCGTTTTAGAACGACCCCGTGATCCTTCCCTTTCTTCGCCGATTCTTTTTTCTTTTTTTTCTAACTGAGAAAGAACTGGTGCTGTTTCTCGTAGCGGTGTTTGGATGTTGGTAAAATTTGGGTAGATTTTTTTAGACATGGCGAATCATTCACGAATAGTTTTATACAGGGGGTAAATTGGATCAAAATTGAAAAATAATTCTACGTTAATCACCGATCCCCGATTAATCCACGATTGATTAAAACTTTTAACTAATTATCAATCTTCCTTTAAAATTTATTTAATTCCATGAATTTTCTCGTAGCGATGTTTAGAATTTGAATAAATTTTTTTAGAATTTGAATAAATCATTCAAGAATAGTTTTATATAGGGGATAAAATTGGCTAAAATTCTCCCTTTAAAATTTATTTAATTCCATGAATTTTTATAATATTGGTTGATATTCGTATATTCGAATAGAATTGTATCGTAATAATCATCGTTAGAAAATATAATTCGTAATATTTTCGTTTCTTTTGATAGGGAACTATAAAAATGAAAGTATAGTTTTAGAATCAGCCTATATAAAATATGGTAGAACGCCAATAATTGAACGAAAAGAATAATACTTATTCTTTCAAACTTCACCTGCTATTTATTATACTTCACGCCTCGGTGAAATTGGCAGGTTGGACGTATTTCACCGGTTATACTCTATCTCTGATCCAAAGAGCATCGAATCCATTTTGACTACGGCGAATATCTGTTTGGATTTGGCGACTTTTAATCCCAGAAACCCGATATAATTTTTCCAACTACGTTTATAAAATATACATTTCCAATTCTCGTTGAATAAAGTCATTCACGTTTTAATTTCCCCCTTAAAAGAAAAAATGATGCCGATCAAGTACGATATAAATTAAATATTTCTCTCAAAATTAATCAATTGTTATGAAACACTGCTTTTTTCACATTTAATTACATTTTCCATATAAATTTACATTACAAAACCATGTACTTATTACGTTCGCAATAAGTTTGAAAAATTAATTTCCAATTAATCAAAATTAATCAATTAATACAAATTATATTTAAAACGCATAATTTCTTGGAAATTCTCAACTCTCGAGTAAATACATTTAAAATAATGCTTATTTTAATCACTAACTATAGGATACACTCTTTTAATACATTCATTAATCAAGAAATGCATAAAGATCTGACAAAATATATTAGAACAGTGTCGGTGGAAACGCCAACAAAAATAACCATACATTTGATGAAAATAAGAGAAGCAATAAATCCCACTTATAATTCTTATAATTCCAATTCAACTCTGTTCGAGACTGTTCCAAAGTGATCCGAATATAAAAATATCGAGAAGGAAGAATATTCAACGATACAATTCTCAAATATTAATTATTCGCGCGATTCAGACGGATAAATCGAGATCCAAAGCTTCGATCCGTTCGAATTTATCGGGTGAATTCGACGATAAATCCTCGATCCTCCATCGGGGCGCATAATTTGTCAGTGTCCCGGAAGTGGTGGCGTTCTCGCCGGTCCTCGATCCATGTTTTATGCTTATTGCCGTAGAACGTTCTTCTCGTGTGTGAGAAAACGACGCGAATATACGCGACAGATTTAGAAGAAATTCCACCCCCACCAATTCCTCCCTCCCTTTAAAGCTTTCTACAACCCCTTTCTTTCTTTATCCCTTCGAGAATTTCTAGGTGAGCAAGTTTTCTCATTCGAACGATCTGCTCCTTTCTCGGGACCTCCCCCCAGTTTCTGCTCATCGAGTTTATTTGGAAATATCGGGAGTAAAGGGAAGGTTCGGTGGCAAATGTTCGGGCATTTCTTTTCATCTCATTTCCCGATCGCCTCGTTTCCTTTTTCCCCTCGTTTCTTTCTCTCGGATATTATTCTGAACATTGTTCGAACGTCCCTGAATATCGTATTTTTTCCAATTCTAGATAACAGGGACGCGTAAAATCGAGCTTATGTTATGACGAGGATCGAAGAAAATGCACAGGTAACGGAGAACGAAAAGTCGCATTCGAAACAATGATTTTCTGATCTCTCGAGAGTAATCCAAAGGGGGGATTATCATTTTTAAGATGGAAGAAAAGAGTATATAACGTTCTTCTTCTCTCTTCTTGATTAGATGGTATTCAACCCCGATCGATTTTATTTTTAATTTACTTACAATTAAGTTTTTCCTTTCGACAATCTGTTTCCTTTCACGGGGTTAGTTATCCCACGTTGGAGGGGAAGTTTGTTTCTAAATGAAACTCGCCAATCTAATTTTAATTTAATTTCTTAATTTCCATAACCCCCGGCAGGCAGTCCTTATCTCAACCCCTCGGGACTTTTTCTCCTTCTTCTTCTTCTTCCTCTTCTTCGCGGCTAGTTTCATTTCCTCGGCCCATATTTAAAAGTGTGGAAAGTTTATTTGGAAATATTCAAACGAAAATTGAAGTTATCGCGATCCTCGGTATTGTTTCACCACCCCTTCGTTCCTCTAATTCAACTTTCCAATCGAATTTTAATTTAATTTCTTAATCCCCCTCGTTGAGAGCTTCTCGCTCCTTTTTTGCTTCGAGTTTTTGCAAAAACTTTTTGTTCCTCTGTTTCTCTTCACTTTTTACCATCCCACAGGTATCTGCAAAAATTCTCCATTGAAAGTTCTATTGAAATTTTAATCCGTGCGTTCGTTCGTGTAAAAATTCTTAATGAAACGAGTATCGAAGAAAGAAATGAAACGAAATTTATCGTACGATATCACCGCCTGTGTACGTAGTTCTATGCATACGTATATATAAATATACATTATCGTTGTAAACGAATCGAGTATTAAACAATCCGATTATACGCTTTATAATCGTTAAACAAATCGTCGCGACCCCCCGCCAATTCGCTTCGAGAGGAAACATGATTCCGTTATCAGCAGTTCGAATTAAATAAATTTTCCCGCCGTTTAACAAACAGGCAAACACGACCCAACTGGATCAACTATTTTCCTACGCGATCACGCGTACATGAGTTTCGATGTCTGACGACGATTACACGCATACGTAATGGCGACATTATGCCAAATCAATGGATAGATAATTCTCTTTTCTTTTCTCTCTCTCTTTTTTTATATATATATATACGTAATGATTTCTTTTCGATTGCGTAAAAATATTTCTTCGAATCGAATACACTAGCTTTTTGACTATTGATTTAAAAGAAAAGAAACTTTCGTCGGAATAGTACCTTCAATCGCGCGTGAAATACATTTCAATTATGGGGGGGACAAACACGCGATATAAATTTCCTTTTCCATAAAAGACATCCATATTACATCTCAAAGTATCAAATAGATAGAAGTTCGCAAGAATTACAGCTTGAATTTCCACTTTCAATTCTCGCCCTCCCCCCCATCGTTCGAAAGTTCTACCCGCGTCGAGAACTCGAGAACGTTTCCCTTTGCTTCGATTCCGACCCAGAAACTCGTTTCCAAAACACTTGCGTATCAACTTTCGATACTCACCCCCTAATAGGTCAAACGAAAACTTCCATTCTCTCGAATTCCTCGCGGGCGTCACAGCTTCGATAAACACGCTCGTCTCCTCCAACTTTTAACGCCCGATTCCGTGGATTGAAGGGTTCGAATCGCCGGGAAGGGAAAGCGGAGGAGGACGAACGTCAAGAAGAAAACGATCGATTATCCGTAAATTAAATTCGTGATTAGATCATCGACTACGTCTTTCGTCTTAATTGGCAAAAATGAGCAGAAATGGAAGAGGCGGGTGAGAAAGGGGGGGAAGTGGATTCGAGTATTCGATTTGTCGAGGCGGCACGATTACCTACTGTCGATAATTGGCTTTCTTTGTGGACAAACGCTTTCGATTCTCGAAGGGACTAATTTCATTCCTCTAGAGAAGGAGGAGGAGGAGGAGGAAGAGGAAGAGGAACTCGATGAATAGGAAATGTTTTGTTCCTGTCATTCGCTGGCGAACCAATATTGCCGCGAACGGGGAAAAAGTATCTCGACTTTGATCTGAGAAAGAATCTTACAAGAGAATATAAGATATAGATAAAATAAAAGTAGAAAAGTTGGAAAAGTTTTGGGAATGTGAATTGAGTTGGAGAAAACTTCGTATCGCGTATGTCTTTTTTTGTAATCGACTTATAATCGACTCGATGACGCAATAAAATATTTAATTTCGATCGTGGCAAAAATAGAATGTGGATATTTATGGCAAATTCATGGTTTTATATAGGAAACACAACGTAAAACGTAAAATTGTGTTTAAAAACGTACGATATATTGCTGTATTTGCCGTATATATATATATATATCACGCATCATATTTGTTTCGTTAAATCAATTTAATCTATCGGTAAACACTTGTATCGTATTGTGGAATGTTAATAACAATAATATATAATAATTGCCGATTATATTAAAGCATGTTTTTACAGCTTTGAATTAATAATTGAGCATTAAATTTAACGATGTGATTATTATAAAAATGTTATTAATTTTCTAAATATTCGAAAAAGAATAGAATATCATTCAATTACAATTCCTAATTCACTGTAGTGAAAAATAATATAAAATATATTAATATTTCATATAAGAATTAAATATGTATTGATAACATTACATAATAAATCGTGAACGTTTTCAGTTCTATAAATTAATATTTATTAATGAATATAATTATTATCTCATGTTATCATTTAGAAAGATAGATTGTAACTCGAATTACGATGTATGAATACTGCAAAATACTGTATAAAATTAATAAATAATTATTCTCCATACCTAATAATATTCACATATTAATGTATTAAAATTTTTCATCATATATCGTACGTAACAAATATTTTCCAGAGATATTTGCATATTTTTCGTATATATACTTATTTATATATTCTTCGTAAATACTTTTGCAGGTAAATATTATATTGTATATTTATCGTCCATAAATATCCATATTCCAGTGATGTGAACACCTGAAAAATTATATTTTCAGTCATATTTTTCCTCATTAATACATTTATAAGAAAAAAAAAAATATCTTTTCCCTCGTATTTCCAAAAACAAAATTGACGATAAAACATTTTTGTAAGAAATATCAATCTCGAATTTTCCATTTCAACAATGTCAAAGTTATCAAATTTGACTCGTGAAATTTTACTCTAATTTCGCTTACTTCTCTTTACTCTTATCATATATATCATATCCTGAAACAAGAAACAAGGGAAATCTTTATTAAAATTTAATTCACAATGTTCCATCCAATACCTTATTATAATTAGATAGTAAAAGCAATTTTTGAAAAATCATAGACACGTAAAAATTAGTGCAGAAATATCGACCGATGCTAATTTAATTAAATGAAATCACATCTGTTTGCAATAATGTGATAGAATTCTTTCATTGCTAATCACTCAATGATCAGCAAATTCTCCTCGTCTCCTAAATATCATAATAAACAAAAATAAATAAATAAATGAATAATTTCAAATATATAAATAGTATTTTCATCTCTCTAAAATCGACTCTCGAAAAATCAGATCTTACTCGTCATCAAAAGTGAATTATGAATTTACGATTTTACCGATCCAAGTCGTATCCAAATTGTCGAGAAATCCGAGTCCTTGGATTCGTTGACCGGAAGATCAAACGAGCGAAATAACGCGTTGAACTGGATTCACGCCGGGTGCAAGGGTGCCGTTACGTGTCCGACGTTGATGCATAGTGGCTTAAAAGTTGGATATATCGTGGTGGCTTGAATGGTGCGAATCGTGGCGATAAGGGGTGGCGAAAAGAAATTGTTCTTCGCGTCACAACGACGAAATTGCCCTCTGACATCTCATTTCGTTGACGTTGACGAAATTTACCATTCTCTCTTCTTTCTTCCCATTCTACCCTCTAAGATACTTTTACACACGTCGTTTCGTGAATCAATGAACATCGGTCGATTTATCGATTCTTCTTTCCCGGTTAAAACATTATTGTGATAACAAATTATAACGAATGTCGTCTAAATGTGATATTCTCCTTGGCGCCCTATATATATCGTTCAATTATAAACCAAAGTGGTACAACCTTGCTCGTGGTTAATCAGGTTTGCGACCTGGATGTCCATTTTACATGTCTCTCCTTTGCCCCTCACTGATTCATTTAAAACTCTAAGATTACTGGGGCAAAGTTTGATCATTGGGAGAGAAGGTAACGCACTTGGAAATGGAGATAAGAGAAATAACGAAGGTTTTATCGTATCCTATTGTTCGTTTTTTTCCCTCTTTCGCGCAACACGATTGACACGATTCTAAAACGAAGAAGAAAGAAAAGTTGCCTCGAGATATTATACGTAATCCCATTTATTTCATCAGTTTCCAAGAGTCGAATGTTATTTTCCACTTTCTCGTTGATTCTTAGCGCGAGGAAAGAGATGAAGAAAGGGGGAAACGAGGAGACAAAAACGAACTGTTTGGTCGATCTGCTAGTTGAAAACAGGAGATAAGAAAAATCGGAACAATATGCGTATCCAGGAATCGATAGCTGGGCGAGAGAAGTCGGTGGAACAGGAAGTAGTGGAGGGGAATTCTCGAGTTACAGAGGTTGGCGCCGTGCCCTGTAGTAAAATAAAGGTAAATTAAGGGTCCAAGTTCGGAGAGGTCCTGCGAGAGTAAGGCGAGACGCTTTTTCGGTATCGATTGAAAGTTAGACGCCACTGTTTTTCTCCGAAAACAAGTTTCCGCCCATCCAATGTTTCGATAAATATCGAACGATCACGAGGCTAAAGATCTCGTTTAGATTCGATGGAAAAATCGAATAATCCGACATCTGAAGTAACACTGAACCCAATATCGATACTGTTATTAATTTTCAGAAGAAGAAGATGTTTGTGACGATTCCCTTTTTCCCAAAAATTTTATTACGAATATTCGATATTAAATTCGATTCTAATTTAACTTGGAAAAATCCGCCTTCTTCCATTCGTTTCATCACAGACACGATGCTCCCGTCGCATCTCCATGCTCCATTCTCCCTTTTCAGAATTCTACGAAGATGCTGACGTGGGAGGCGAACGAAGCAGTCTCCGAGATTATCGCGGAGAAATCGCAACCGGTGGTGCGCCGTTTCAAGGTGCCGGTTCCCGGAGGATTCGAAGCCCGTGTCAGACTTCTGATTCCGCCGAACGCTGATTTGTCGGGCGCCACCAAATATCCCATGCTGATCTTCGTGTGAGTAACAAACGATATCGAATAGAATAGAACGGACACGTGTTAAACAAGGAAAAAGAAAGAAAAAATCATCGTCGTTTCTTTCCCTCCCTTCGCCCTCTTTCTTTCAGCAACGGAGAGAACGTTTAAAAATCAGAGCTTGATTTCCCAGGGATCTTCCATCCCAGGTTGTTTTCTTGTTCTTTTTCTTTTTCGCGAAACACGTGAATACCGCTTTAACGTCCTCGAAGCGGGAATTATTCGAATGGAGAAAAAGAGCGAAACACGGTGTGGCGTCACTCGCAGCGTATCATTTGTCAAAAAATTTTTTCACCACCCTCCCCTGTCGATATATGGATTTCGCGAAATAATCGCGGAGAGGGATTCATTCCGGTGCCGTGTAAACGCGTCCCCTGAATTTTTATGAATCCGTATCGGATTAATTAGCGAGTCAAATGAAAACCCAAGTCCCGTATCAGAGACCGCCTTGCTTGTTTTCCTTGCGTGAGTTTCCTTCGTAAAAATATCGTTTAAAATTCCCTTTTCTTTTCTTTTCTTTTTTTTTTTTTTTTTGCGTCGAACTTATTCGAGGAAAAAAGTGAATAAAAATGATTGTGGGAGAGGAAACGAAAATAAAACAATGAGGGAATAATTAAATAGATAAATTTGGTCGAGTTCGCTCGATTCTACGTCGGCGGGCATTAATTCGAGTTTCGAAAATTGGATTGTACGACAAAACTCGTTCGAAACGAATTAGACTGTGTATAAATAGAAACGCATGATTCGATTGAATAATTAAGTTAAACCGGAAAATTGAATTAGCTTTTCTTGGTTCTGTTCTGGCGGAATTGTTTGGTAATTGTTCATTCACGCGTGTGTATTCACGCGTGTACCCAGAAAATTGCAAATTTAGAATTTCGATTATCCAAACTCTGCTATTACTCGCCGACAGAATCTCATCATTTGGAAGTCGGTTAAACCGAAGATAAAAAAGAAAGAAAGGAAAATTGGGAATTATAAATTCCATCGTTCGTTTCCAACGAGATAATACGTAACTTCGTAATATTGTAATCGCGAATTTAATCAAAAGATAAATGAAATCGCATCACAAGTGAATCATCATCGAATCTCATTATATCTCCTGAATATACTCCGAAGTAAATTTGTAAATAGTAGACATGTGATAATGGACTTTTTGCAGAGATAATAAACGGCCTTTTATTTAATTAGCAATTAATCAAATTATCGTGCATTTATGATACCTGTTACTTCACAATATTCCCCGCATAATATCTCTATATCCGTTCGACGCAATTATTTTTCTAATAATTTGAAATTAAATTATAGATCGTATATATAAATCGAGTTGAAACTTTCAGTTTGATTAATAACGTTTAAGGAAGAAAGCTCGATTTGAACAAGATTTTAATACCGTGAAAGTTTAGCATCTCCGAATTTCATTTACGTGAACTTTTACTGCTATTGTACCAGCATCATTCGCTATTCTATTTTCGAGATTGTCTCACTGAAAATAATACAATAAATCCTTAAACGAGCCAATCATCTTAATCCTCGTAGATTCGTGATAAATAGCATTGGCAGAGGAAAATAATCAGCAACACCGTTCTCCACAGATACGGCGGGCCAGACTCGTATCAGGTGACGGAGAAGTTCGACGTCGATTGGGGCACGTATCTTGTGACGAATAAAAGCATCATCTACGCGACGATCGACGGCCGTGGCTCCGGTTTAATGGACAACGGTATGCTGTTCGCCGGATATCGAAACTTGGGAACGGTCGAGATCGCGGATCAGATCAACGTTACCAGGTGAGCATCGTCGATCCCTTCCACTCGATCGTGATCCTTCGACACGATCTCTCGAGATCCCCTTCTTTCGCGCGTCTTGAGCGGAATTCTAATTTCGCGACGCGTCTAATTCAATTGTGCATTATTCGTCCAATTGTTTCGACGATCGTGTTCGAGATCTAATTTTCCAAATGAATTCTATCCAAATGTTTGTTATTGCTCGATCGAGTACAGGGAATTGAAGTTTTCTGAAATGGAGTCGATGTAATATGTAATAACGGAATATGACGATGATTAGGTTGGATTTTATTAATTCGTCATAGCCTCTGTAACATTTGATCGTGGACTGTGAATGCGATGTGTATGCAATTGCTCTTTGTGTCTTTCCACGTGAAAACTAATAAAAATTAATCAATAATTAAACGTGTTTTTTCTTCAGTTAAAATAATCGATTGCCACAGATATGGCTCCATATTGGCGTCTAATTGTTTTTTCGAAACATTAAGTCTGTTTTCACGAAAGTTTATTTATCGATTTGGAGTTAAATATGTATATATATATAATATTTAAACGATTGCCAATTGAATCTCGCCGTTTCCATGTTATTAAAGAATCTAATTGTCAAAATCGATAATTCTATTTTGGTTCACGCGTGATTTACAAACGTTTCAAAGGCATAACGATCGCGAGACACGGTTTTTTCTAATCTCGTGTTCAGCTCCCTCGTGTTCGATTTCGTGAACACGTTCGCGGTATAAAAGGCTCGAATTAATTGGGTTCTTCGTTAGAAAAAACGTGTTTGCATCTTAAACGGGTTGATGCTTTAAATTTTAAATATATGCAATTTGCTTCTTCTTTTCTCTCTCTCTCTCTCTCTTTCTCTCCTTTCCTTTTTTCAGAAAATATTGCCAATGTAGATGATTCGGCTATAAAGAAGTGGAAAATGCAAATAGATTTTAATAGTCGTAGTTCTATCGTTGTGTCGTTTGAAATGGGCTTTGATCGCGGAGCCGATCCTAATTTCGTTGTTTTATGACTTCCCCCACTCTCTTTCTCTCTCGCTCCCTCACTCCTTCTCTTTCTTTCTCTATTTACATGTAAAATGTTCCCAGATGCAATTTATCGAACGCCGCTTCTGTCCGTTTTAAATGCTAAAAGACGCATTGCCCTTGTTGTTTCTATGCATTTTTAATGCAGACACGTACAAAATAGGGATTGATTTATTATATATTTATGTAAAAAAATCTGTTTTTTTTTTTGCGATTTCAAACATATTGCATTCAACATTGGATAAGTCAATTTATGACGTGTCCCCCCCTTTTCGCGTCTCTCTCTTTCTCTCTCTTCTGTTTCTCCTCTGCGAACGGTTGATTTATTCGATTGATGGAACACGAGTTTAACAGGCGTTGTACAAATTCAACGTTTCATCAAATCGACCGAACATTGCGCGAGCATTAAACTATAGCCGCCTCTGTAAATCGAGTTCTCGAAACTATCGCCAATAGCACGAGTTATTTTCTATGCTAATTTTAACATTTCCAATTATTATTTTACTTTGATCCACGTTCTTCAATTTTTGAAAAAAAAAAAGAAAAAAAGTAATGGAACGAAAACATGTTGGAAAGATATTAGACGATATTCAAAAATTTCGAATTAAGAAAAATCGAAATTCATACGATTATATATCTTTGATTTTTCGAGACAATGATTGTCAAATAAAATATCGAAGTGAAGAATCCTTTTTAATTTTATCGAGAATAATTTTAACTTAAAAAAGAAAAGAAATTGAACGTACACATGCATGCATACGTGTCAATATCCCCGAATGGGATCAAGAGAATTAATCACACAATTCTTACGTTTTTCTGAAGGTAAAAGAAAAAAAAATTAATAATCATAATTTCGTATTTTTCTTCGTAATTCCAAAATTTTTTGTACAAATTTAAAATTCACGCTTCACGATCCTGAAATGCTCAGAAACCCATTAAGGAAATTCAAAATTAAATTAACACCCTTGTTAAATATCTCCACGTAATTCCATTTCTTTTTTTCAACGCCACTTAATCACCGTGCTCGTACTAATATTTATCTCTCTCTCTCTCTTTCTCTCTCTTTCTCTCTGCGCGCACAAAGTTCATTTATAACATTTGTAAAAATTCACCCGATTCGCCCGACATTCGTCACCTCGGAGTTCCGCATTAAAGAGGGGCGAAACAAGCGAAATTATACTCGAGTTCGTCGGACAACGATCGCCAGCCAAAGGGAGAGGGCTATGCGGGCGAAAAAGTTGCCAAGCCTCGCCGCAACGCGGAACTGAACCCGCGACGCGTGCAAAATTAACGACTCAGAAACGACGGACTCGTTTCTTTTTTTCCTTTTTTCCATCCCGCCCTCACGTTCCTCGAAAATTCAAACCTTCCTATTTTCTTCTCTCTTTTTTCTCTTTCTTGCTTTCCGTCAAAGAATCGAATAAGCGCGGCGAATAAACAGAAAGGAAGCGCGATCGATGGGGAACAACGATAATAGCCTTTCTTAAAATTCTCCGAGCACAACTAGGTAGGCGAATCTAATTACTAGGGGAGGGGGTGGAGGCAGAGCTGTCGTCGTGACACCCCTGCCAGACGCTGACTTATCGCCATCAGACGCGGTAATCCGCTAATCCACCTAACAAACTAGCGCCACGTCCGAACCTTGTTCCGCCGAATTCGCGTCTTCTCACGACGAAACTTCTTTCCCCTACTTCCCTCTCCCCCCTCGAATGATCGATTTCGAATTAGCCCCAGTTCCAATTGTATTCCTGTCTCGCGTGGATTCGAATATAATGCGAGATTTGTTGCGTCAAGTAACAGTAGCTGCGAAAAGAGAAACGAATTACAAAGAAGTCGATTAAAATAATCGAATCAATTTTTTTGAGTCGCAATTGATCGGAGTCCAATGTGGAAAGTATCTTTGTTTTAATTTCCGTTACAAATTCGGATGAAAAAGAAAGTTGTAAAATCGCTTACTTTCGATTAGTAGCTTAACAATTTCTTGCTCAAAAAATCCTTCAGTTTCAAAAAAGAAAGCTCGACTCGTTCAAATTTAAAAAAAAAGGAAAAAAGAACTTTCGTCCATCACTGTACGTACACGCAAAATTGATCATCGAGCGAAAGCTCTCATCTAAAAAAACTCAATCGCCCTATCTCTATCTCTCGAAACATCCACCTCAGCAATAATCTCCATACTCGCCATTAATCATCAACTATCAAAGGAAGGAACGTCAAAATCCACGCCACCAAGAAATAAAAAAAAAAAGAAAAAGAAAAAAGGAAATCGATCGATGGTTTATCTGGCCAGTTACACCGAACTAACTCGCTTATCTTCCACGAATTTATTGATTCCGCTTCGGCTATCTTCAGGCAGGATCGACGGAACGGCGAAACGGAGAACGGTACGCGGAGGAGGAGCTGTATATTTCGCGGCGATATCCTCTCTCCCCCCTGCTCGAAGGGATGGTCCGTGTGTTGGTATCCACGTTGCGATGTTTTGCCGTTGCAGCGTGGTTCGCCCTGTGTGAAAAAGGGAGTCGTGAAATTGGAAGCCGGCCAACCGATTGCGGAATCGGCCAGCTCTCTTTAACTTTTGCCCTATTGCGCGGGGTGTTGGCCGTCATCCCTGTCACCCACCTCTCCCCCCTTTCTTTTCGTTTCGTGTATTTTTATATATCATTCCTTCTTGCAACTTCTCTCTCTCTCACCCTTTTATTTTCCAACGCCCATTATTTTGCACCGCGTTTTTCCTTTTCTCTCTTTTCCCCTCTTTTTTTCCTTTTCCTCCTTTCGCCGCGGCTCTTGCTCTCCCTATCTTCCCCACACCCTACATCGTTCACTTTTTATCGACGTCCCCGTCCCCCAACACAGTTCTTCTTCCAGTTTCTTCCCTTTTTTCTTTCTTTCTTTCTTTTTTTCGTTCCTTCGTCCAACCATCTCTCTTTCTCTCTGTGTCTCTCTCTTCCGTTCCAGCGATGGAAATGACAATGGAGGAAATGGGTTGATAGAGTCGATAAATAAAAGAAGACTCTTTCATGGAAAACAAACTGGGGAGATTAGTCTTTTTTCTTTCTTTCTTTTCTTCTTTTTTTTTTTTTACATTTAAACATTTGCACTCGAGAGTTTCCAATATTTGGCGTTCGTTATCCCCCCACTCGATAGTAATCACAGAACAATTCCACGGGAACGTAAATGTTTAAAAAAGGAGAGGAAACCCAGTTAGATTAACCCGGAAAGGAAAAGTTCCCTTTCGTTTAATATCCATGAAAGGTGAGGTAAAACAGCAATTTTAAAAGAATCACGAAAATTAGTCCCATCGGTATCCCGCCTCTTTTGCGGCTTCACGCGTCCCGATTCTTCCATCCTCTTTCTCCCCCCTCGCCCATTCTCGAGCTCGTTTTCTCGTTGCTTTTTTTACAAGCCTTTGTTCCATCGTTGAACCATCGATGTTGCTATTCCTGGTAAGCTCGATCGGCGAGTAACCAACCCTGATCGAGAGATAAGTTCTCTTCTTCTTTTTTCTTTTTCCTCGTGATTTCCATTTAGGGACGAAGGGTCTAAAAATCGAGAGTCTGAGAATGAATTATTACGTCCACGTCGAGGAATGATTCACTGGCCCGGTCTCGTTTCGGAAAAGATTCCGTCTTTCTTCTTTTTCTTTTTTTTTTTTATAACACGAGCGTGAAAAATTGGCCAGAAACGTTATTCAAATCGGATGCAATGAGAAGCGAAAGGGAAAGCGAGAAACGGATCGGGAAACGTTGAGTGAAACGATATAAAGTGGAAAGATGTACGAAAGGGGATACAAAGTGCGCAGTAACATAAGAAAATTCATAGAATAGAAATGAGAGGTAAGAAAAAAGGAAAAAAGAAAAAATGGAGGAACGAAAATGGTGGCTTGAATCGAAGTAAAGGTATAGAGAGGAAAAGAGGAGGGATTATTTACGGGAGATACGCCGAGCTAATTAATAATAATGGCGTGTTAATAATAAATTAAAAGATGGAATTATCATTACGTTGCATTATCATTAGCGCCATTCTATCTGTCTCTCTCGTCTTACCTCTCTTTGAACTGAATCCGTCTCGAGCATCTACCATCGTCCAAGTTAATTAAACATAGGCCACAAAGTGGTCTGGACCGATGTCGAAAACAATGAAGCGTGCGAGCCGTCGTTCGAATTCGGTTATCCACGATGACGAAAGAATCTTCGTGATTCAATTTCTCTTCCGATGACTGGTTAATATCCATATCTGGATCCTGAAAAAGAAATGGACAAGAATTAGTAGCTATTCTATTTCTATTCTTTTTTAATTGTTCACAACTTTAGGGATAAATTCACTCGAATGAACTTACGAGCTTATATAAATAGATTATTCGATATCGCTTAGAATAGCTTATAAGTCTCTGTTAATCGATGTCATCACAAACGCGAAATTAAGAAATATTGCCACTCTCATCTTTAATGCTGTTAATTAATAGCAATTGTCGCTGGATAATAATGTCCTTTCTGATAATTTCGAAAATATTTTAAAACGAATGATAATAAAATGAAACTGCGTCACGATCATTTGCTACGAAATATTTTAATTGCCTCTCTGATAACGATAATAGCGATAATAATAAATTTTAAAACGTTTAAAGGGAAACGTTACGATATGATAATTCGGAAAATGGTAATAATATCCTTGATATACGTACAGCAATGTTTGGTTTATAATACATTTCGATTAAACATTGCCAAGTAAACAGTTAAGTTACAAAAGAATTTTCATTATCAATATCAAACAGATCCTTCTGCCGTAATTAATTATCCATTTGATTACCAAGGGATTAGATAAACCGATCAAATAAACGGATGAAAATTAATAAATTTAAAATTACGATCTAAACCATTTTATTTCTGATATTTAATTGGTGCATTTAATTTTCGGAATCGGGAGAATAAGAAGGTTTGATTGCTCGATTAAAAATAATCGCGAGGGGACACACGGTTGGCGAGAGCGGTTGGGGAAGGGGGGACGAAAATAGAGATGTAAAATGGAGAGAAAGGAAAGATTTTTACCGATTGAAAAAGGGAATTTTTTTGTGGCGGATCAATTCAGCCGGGGCACCCTTCTTCGATTGGTTGTTCCGTTAAAACGTGGGATCACAATGCCGGTGGCGGATAGAGGTGAAAAATTTCAGCGCGATGCTCGAGGAGATGGAGAGGACGCGTTCGTCGGAAAAAAACGACGGCTCGATTATTTTCGAGAACCTCGGATTTCAATTTATCGTGTTCACTCTCTCCTCTTTCTCTCTTTCTCTTTTTCTCTCTCTCTATATATATATATATTATATACATACGTGCATGTATATGTTTCCCTTCTATTCACTCTTGGATCGATCCTAAACGCGTGTGTCGGTTTGCGCAAACTAATCCTTAATTAAAAAAAAAAAGAAAGAAAAAAGAGAGGGAAAGAAAGAAAAAGAAACAAAATGCACGAGTCCATGAAAAACAAGTTGACAAAGAACGAGGGAGAGGAGTGGAAACTAGTGGGGAAAAACCGAAAAAAAGAGGAGGCACGAAAAAATAAAAATGGAATGGAAACAAACTTAACCCTTGTTGGCCGCCGATGTTTTGACGATCGTCATTGACTCTCCACGCGATTGCATTTTTTTTATCTCGTTTCTTTTCGAGAGGGGCCTTTGATAAAATCGCGCTACAATGAAACCATTCGATAAAAAATAGAAATAAACCGGGAAGGAATAATGAAATAAAATAAAATGGAAAATCACATTATGGAATAATAATGAATATCTACGAACGAATAATAATATTGGTAATAATAATAGAATAATGGAAACGATAGAGGAACGTATGCTTTGCGAAAAAAAAATAATTTGCACGATCGATTTAACAAATAAACGGTGAAGGGATCCGAGAAAATTTTCAAATTTCGCGTTTCACTTCGAGAAATAATCTTATTTTTCATACGAGATAAATCGTGATTGGGAAATCGATTAGATCCTAATTAAGGAAAAATTCTGCGAATGAAAACTTTCTCAATCTTTTTTATTCGTCAGTATCAGAATAAAGATTCCGATACGTCGGTCGACAAACAAGAACAACTGAGATTTCGAAAGTTTGATTAAACTTCAAACCACTTTGGCACCTTAAAGTAACGATTCTCTTCGATGTGACCAGAAATGGCAATTTAATATCTTTTCTCCTTTATATGCGTACTATTTTAAGTAAAATTGAAGAAACTTATATATTATACTTATATCTACGAATTAAAAAAAATTCGCGTTTGTTTGCTAATTATTCACCATAGAAATTTCTTATCTTCCTTGTTTTTCTTTCTTCTTTCTTTCTGATCTTATTTTAAAAATGAAAATTTCATCAATTGAAAATTCGATTATCTTTAATATCATTTTTTGTTACTGTTTGTTATAATATCGTGTATAATTCATCGTACAAATGAGTTTTCTCAAAATAAATCGAGTAGATCAAGTTTGAAGATTTTTCAAATACAAATTAAGATCAATTGAATTCCTATATAAAGATAGATTTTTAATTGAAACATCAATTTTCAAGAAAAATGGAATACGAAAATTCATCTATTATGCTGTATATATTTTTGCTCGATATTTATTTCTCAACAATTTAACTCTATACACTTGACCATTTCGTACCTAATCTCTTTCTATCCATCATTCCATAAATTTCTCTCGCAAAGAATAATCCCTTCCCCCTCCATCGATTCTTCGAAAGATCGTCAAAATTTTCTGGTCCATTTCACTTGGAAGAGTGACACGACACATGGAAGCGCATAAGATCGATCGAGAGTCGCGGTGCAGCAAAGTGGAGCATGGCCCTGTTTACGAGTGGTTCGTTAAAAGTGTGGATCGAAAACAACGCAGCCGCGTGCTTCGTTCGAAAAATGAAATTCTAAGAGATCGATGCTCGAGATGGGGGAGAACTGGAAAAGGAAACTGGAGGAGAGAGAGAGAGAGAGAGAGAAAATAACCATTGGTAATCCAAAGGAATAGAATTCAACGGAGGAGGTTGGCTGGTTGGTCGATTTACGAGGTAAATAAATTTCGCGAAAAAAGGAATTCGCTTGGTGAGGGCCACGCTGCTATTTCTCTATGGGTAACCGTATGGCCTTTCGTTCCCTGCGGAACCATTATTATCGAGCACGCGAGACTCGACGAGACAATGGCTGTGGCAAAGATTGGAAGAAACCGGGCACCCTTTTACCTCTTTCTCGTATTTTCCACGCCGATGTCGAATTCGTCTTCCGGTTGACCGAAGCGGAAATCTATCGCGATACCCCTCCCTTTGGTCACCCATCTTTTGGATTTCGTTTAAATCGCGATGCTGTGTACAATTTTTTTTCTTTTTCTAATTGTTTTTCATCCTTTATCTCTTTCAATTTCTTTTTTTTTTTTTTTGAAATTTAACGCTGCTCGACGGAAATATTTATTTATATTTTTCTGCATCTGCGTCTATTTAAAAATGGTTTTCAGTTTATAAAATCTTTTATAAGAAAGATTTTACATGAATTTCGAAGTTAGATTCGGAGAGAAGAATTTCATTTTTTTATGTAAAAGTTCTTTTTTATAAATAATTTTAAGATATAAAGGCATAGAAATACGAAACAGAATCTCTATTTTTATCATTTGTCGTTATATCTTTTCTTTGTTAAATATTTGAAACTATGGGAACTTCATTTTAACTGTAATTATCCGCCATAAATTTTAATATTTGTATAGATAAAGGATATAAAACGGATAAACGGAAAAAGAATAAAATAGATAAAATATTTGTATAGAGAAAAGGCAATTTTTTTTTGCTTGTTTGGTTTTTAAATTTCTTAATTGATAAAAAAAAAAAAGAATAGAATATAATCGAAAAGTTAAAGAACTAAAAATGAATTTTTATTCGATGATATATTAAAATATCTATCGTTATCAACGGATAAAATGAACGACTTTTTTTCAATCCTTTTGGAACTTATCAAAAATAATATTAATTAAAAAATTTACAACAAATTCAATATTGGTATCTCGTCAACGAGGTTAAAATTATTGCAATTAAATTTTAATTAATTATTATTTATATAAATTATTACGATTAATATTCCAATTAATTAATTTACTTTTTACTGTTTATATTTTCCAATTTATACTTTCAACATCAATTTTCAGCAGATCGTATATTCTCTTAATATAACCTTTTTGAAATTATTAACTTTTACGCGTTATGTTCAAAATATTTGTACAACAAATTCATTATTATTTTGAATTTGACGTCGAATCACATTTTATTATAATATACAATTTACTCTTTCGTAATAAAATAATTAATAAAACGATATTCAAGATGTATTTAACTAATTTCGAGTTTTGACGCGTGACAAATGTTATTTAACAATATATTTAATACATATTAAATACGACACAATAGTTACATATTAAAATCATAAATTCCGAATTTGAATTTTACACATTTGTAAAATCATTTCATTTACGCGCAATCTAATGGATATTCAAGGAGAAATATTACAAGCATCTTCTGAATTTTTTAATTTTTTCTTACCTTCGTCGCATTAAAATATTTTTATCAGCGAAAAAGATATTGCACCATAAAAAGATACAAAATGTTAATATATTTATAGAACATTTTTGTTAATTTTAAGAACAAGCTTTATGCAACAACTTTTATATTTGTTAAAATCAACGTTCTGAGAAATATTCCACCGATATATTAATACCCTAAATTTTTATTTCTTTTATCCAATACACATACTTTTGATTTAATGATATATTCTGCGATAAAAAAAATTATTGGATTAATCAAAAAATTCGTAATTTTTATTAAAAGTTGTGACGTTATATGAACGTATTTATCAAAGAACAATCAATTCGAACATGTAAAAGCAAATTCAAAGGCTATACATGACAAAAATTACAGGATCTAGCTTTGTCCAGCTTCTTATCTTCTTATCTTATCCCTTCAGACCACGCATCATCCCTCTCGATCCACGTAAATCCTGCAACAAACAAAACAATATCAGAAAGATGTATCTTTCTAAAAGAAAAAAATCATAAATCAAAATGAACAATACACCATACACCACATAATAGACGCTTAAGATACTTATCCCCCTGAAAAGAAAAACTCTCTTTCCAAAAAATAAACGATCCTCGAAACCTCCCTTTTCACCGATCTAATACTTTCGACTTAACAATCACAACTGTTACACTTTCCAATTCGAACACAGAATCACGCATCACTTTCCCATCATTTCCCAATTGCACAATAATAATGGGTTTGGATCGTTTCCAAAAGATCAAGCAATCCATCTTGGAGATCCAAGTTCGATTTTCGTGATCCACAACTGTGGACAGCCGTACGCGAAATACCCTTCATAACTTTGATTTGAACCGGCTAACCCAGATCCAGTTGTAGCCGGAATGACGCAGTGCGGAGGGAGAGGGTGGATCAGGGTGGAGTTTAAGGTCCTGGGTCATAGTCCTTTGGGAAACCGGGCCGAGGCATCTGGTATAACCCTCTGATTTCTGCCCCTCGCTTTTCGTATCCTGAGGCCATGCGAGACTGTAGGGGTTACTTTAAAGGGGAGGCTGTTGCGTTGATTGGCGACAGGATATTCTACTTGGGAACTAACAGGGTTTGGATGTCCCGTCCACCTTTATCCGGGGGAGCTCCCGTATCGCCTCCACGTTTCGAGTCCTGATCCGGAGGATATAATTGTTATATAAGTTAAGGGAGCTGCTAACTTCAGATCCCCTGTTCCGCTATTAATAGATTTGCAATCGGCGGTAGAACTTTAGCTGGGCGCCGTTTATAGTTTCCAGCAGTCTATGTTGACCGATCGTGAATAGAAAGGTAATGAACTGCGCAAAAATATATAAAACGAGATTAGATTAGATAGTTGTTAATATTTCTCCTGTTTCGATGCTAAATGTGTGAATGTTTTAATTAGAAATATTAGTGAAATGCGTATCTTCAATCAATTGTATTGATTCGTTATATCAAAATTAAAATTAATTAAAATTAAAAAAAGAAACTTAGATATTAAAAATACAAGTTGAGAAAATAGCAAATGATGAAACTGTAGTCAGGGGCAATTAATCCAAGAAATCGCATATTTTTCGCATTATCCATGGACCGCTTCTAAGAACTTTCTCCGCCTTTTTCCTCCTCTTTTTCATAAACTTGTTTTCCATCAACAAACTCGCATGTATGATCGGCAGAGAATACGCTCGACGTGTCGAGAAGCTTCTGAAAAATATCTATATCCAAATGGCCGTTAAGCTATCTCGAGCTGTGAAAATCGATTTGCCAGCAAAAATGGATAGAAGGGAAGGAAAGGAAACATGTTCTAAAATTTGATCTGGTTGCCAGAACAACTGGTAAAAATCATTTTTTAAAGGATAACCGGATAAAATGAATAGTGGTTCGTCCATCAGATGCATTTATGCATCCCGATCCGAGTGTCCTCGCGCTCAAGGAAGATGGATTTCGCTCAGAGTGAAAGGGGATCCCATGTTCCTGGCATCTGGTTGAAAAATAGATACACCGGCAGATCGAGTGGCTGTTCTCGCCTCGAGAGAACTTGTAAAACACGGAACCAATTTTTGTAACCGCATCCGACATATGGAAATCTCGGCCAAGATTTCGCGGACGTTCGATAAGGAAGATGGATCTAGGAATTTGATCTAGGAAGACTAGCTGATCGACTATAGAGAGGCATCTGCTTCCGCATTTATCAAGGAGAATTCGATAAAATTCGATGGACGGGCGTGGATAAATGGATTAAGGAAGTTAGAGAAAGAATATTTCGAGGAGAGAGGTTAGGTTAAGTGGCTCGATCGATATGTCGTCATAAGATGGCGCGGATTACACCGCTGTCATATTGCGATATTAAAACCAACTATTTTACTCGATGATATTTACTTTTCGAATTTTTTTTTTTCACCTCTGTTTATCCATTTCATTTTTGTTTGATTTTGAAATCGGATAAATAAACGCGCTTTGATAATATTGATTCAAAACGGGTAAATGTTTGTCGTTAAACGTATGGATTAAGGATTTTAATAATTTCGACGTTTTTCCTGGTTTTATCAACCAACGATTTAACGTCATGGACGATTTCCCCGTCGATTGCAGGTACTTGCAAGACAAGCTTCCATTCATCGACCGTACCAGGACGGCGATATGGGGTTGGAGTTATGGTGGATACGCGACGGGAATGACGCTCGCCATGGATTATCACGGAGTCTTCAAGTGCGGCATGTCCGTGGCACCTGTAACAGATTGGGCTCTTTACGGTACGTCTACGAGAGATAATATTTTCATCCGGTTGAATACCGCATACTTTATCGTTATTTCATTGTTTCCTTTATCTTTTACCGAATATTTAACATTCAATTCAACATCCTACATTATCCTGCTCCATCTTTTATATTTCCTCAATTTTTACGTATCTACGTTAAATTTATACCCTTGGTTAAAGACGAAAAAATTCAACGATACTTGGCGAATTCTGCTCCGCCTCGTCCTTTCTGATACACGAGCTCAATTTCGTTAAATTTATCGAAGAATATTATCCTTCATTTGGTCACCGCCGTCGATGCATAACGAATATCGAATCCGTCCCTATTTCAACTGCAAACCTCGTTAAACCTTTTGTTCGATCTTGCGAAATTCCCTCTGCACGGAGAATATTTGCATCCGAGGAATAAGTGGAATGTGTCTTTGGGTAATTTCCAATCGTGTATTTAATATTTAGCGATCATTGAAAGACTGGAACAAACGCTTAAACGTACCGTGTATCAAAATGAAACTTTGAATTAAGCGCAAGATAGAAAATGTTCGATTTCTGATCGCGATGCACCAAGCAACCAGGTCACGATGATTTGCATGGTAGAAGTGTAAGTATCGAAGAGGAGGGGAAGACGAGAAGTCGGACTCGTCGACGGTTCGTTTCAGCCTCGATCGATTCAATTATTGTCGAGGTCTTGTCGCAACTGGCTACGCTCGCATTTCAAGATATCAGATTTATTTCCTCGTCGAGAAATCATCGTTCGGGATCGTCCCTATCGCAACGAGGAACGCTCGATCTTCCTCCTCGATGCACATTTTTAACACGAACATTTCGCCTCTTCCTCTCTTTCTTTCTTGAAGGATATCGATTGTTGCGTTCTTCTTGTTTCTCTCTTTCATTTTTTTCTTGAACGAAAAATTTTCACTTTTATAGATAATTGATTATTCATTTATGTTCTCCTTTTTTTTTTTTATAAATTTTATAGACATTGGAAGTCATATTTGAATATATTAAAGATACAATATCGTGCATCGAGATACGTGAATTGTGATACATATATTACACGCGTTTATTGAAATTTTCGGAGACAAATATTTCAATGCTTTTGGAAATAAATTTTAGGGGGCAAGAAAGCTGATATATCAATCTTCTTATATCCAAAATATATTATCTGTTATTCCATATAATTTATTTTAAATGTATGTATTAAACTCGAGCATCAATATATTGATCTTTCATCTTTATTATATTGTTATATTAATCTTGTATTCTTTTTATATCATCTATATTATATTTCTCTAATAATAATAATATACATTACGATGCATGTATATATGTTTCCACTATACAATTTTTTTTATCGTGATATATTTGACTGTTTAAAGGATTAGTAATACGAAATAAAACGCGGAATGTAATGTAATAATATGAATTATTGCTCATCACTCTCTCATTTTTTTTATTTAAATATTTCTTTGTCATTTCTTTTCCTTTTTTTTCTCTTTTTTACCGAATTAGAAAAAGTAAATTTAATAAAATTATTACACATAATAAACAAATATACAGATAGAGAACATATGTATAACGATGCATGCGAAAATAATAAATTCATTATTTGTACATTAATTACCAGTATATCGACGCAGTAAATATTTATTGGAATGATAATTATAATATAATTTCTCGGGACGAGATAATTTACACTCACGCGCTAATTAAAGATCATTAATGCGATATCGATGAATGTATGTTCGTTTGGGAAAAAATTCTTATAATTCGAAAATTTAATTTAATTTTTTTTTTTTATTTTTAATTTACGGGAGAAACAAGCCCTCCTCTTCGTTGTAAACATTTCCACGGAAAGAATTTTCGATTCGCGTTACTGCTTCATTTCGCTTGACTTGCTTAATCAGTCGTAATAAAAGAAGAAAAATATATATACATATAGTATGTACAACGCAAAAACTATCGTTCCTGGAATTGAATTCCATGCGAAATCGAATCGAAAATGCTCGTCGAACGATCGTAATCGGAAACGGACGGTTCCTCCGCAACAGTTAACGGAAGAAAATGCTGCTACCGCACTTCACCGCTATAAATCATCGAGCGTAAATGTTCTATTAAATGGGGCTATTCGTAGGCCATTGAACGATTCAATTATTTTTCGCATGATTAATTTCGAAGATTTCCTTTGAAAATTCTTTGATTTTTCCACCGTTTTCTTTTTTTTTATTTCTCTAAATTTAACGTAGAAATTCTTCGAACGTAGAGAAAATTATTTTTGAAAAAATGTAAAATCCTTCAGTTTTATATCGTAGATCTTTTTCGGATTAAACTTATTTCTCAATCTTTCGCCATAATGATAATATTAATATTTTTAGCATCGTTTATATATGGAATAGAATAAATAAACATTTTACGCTGATATCTTGATTCGTGGATTTTTATTTTTATTTTTCGTGCACGATATCTTTCACGTGCAACGATAATTGCTGATTCAAAAGTTAAAATTTAAATTTGCCTGCGATATAAGTGACAGTAAATAATTTTTCAGAACTTATCGCACGAAGGAAATAGTCCTATATTTAATCTTTCGATTTTTAAGTTCGATGAATTTTTGTAATTTCAAAATAATTAATACCTGCACCGTGTACAGTAGCGCTATACGCATGAAGCAATTTCCAGACAAGCTCGCGGATTAATTAAGTGACATGCCGGATGTAATTCACAGGCGCGATTACGCGCGAAGCGTGTCGTTTTGTTTGTCCCACCCTCTGTGGCAAAAAGAACCTCTCAACGAGATTTTCCTTTGGATGTTGGATATTTTTAATTAAACTGCTGAAAAACTCGTAGATTGCTGTCACTTATATTCTCAACGTTAAATTTTTTATTACAATGGAATTTTTAAATTATTAGTATCGTAGAAATATTTGCTCACGGATATTTTTTAACTGCGAAACACTTTGAGACGAATTTTCCTTTTCGACGATAAATACGCGTGTAAAGCGTTAATTTATTCGTGTGACATTTCTGAAAGATTGATTCTAGAGATTAAAACAAAGAAAAATTAATTAATATAGAAATATCTATTGAGCTTAATTTATGATTAATTGAAGAATCGCCTATCAATATATTAACATTCCTATATATATAATCCATGCGTGTATAAAACAAAAGAAAATAATTCGATCATTCATCCATATAACTATAAAACGATTGGAATTTATTTAGTATTGAAAATAATGAAATAAAAAATAGGAAAATTAAGTTGATGAGATGTTTATAAAAAATTCGATGATCGATTACAGATTCGATATACACGGAACGGTTCATGGGTTTGCCTTCCGACAACTTGCACGGTTACGAGCAAGGTCAACTATTGAACAAAGTGGATAACATTAAAACAAAGATGTATTACTTGATCCACGGCACTCTGGACGATAACGTGCACTATCAGCAATCTTTGTTGCTCGCCAAGGTTCTCGAGCAAAAGGATATTCTGTTCAGGCAACAGGTACGGTATTCTGAAGATTTTCGTTTATTTCTGAAAATGAGCGAAGCACAAATATATGTTAAAGAGAAAAAAAGACAGGAACGTGTCATTTCGCTTCGTATTATTTCAAAAAGCTTACGAAATTATTATGCTTAGCATTCATCTACGTGCTTCCTGCCCGGTTCATGGAGTTTAATATTCACGATTAAAATCTACAAAGCGCATGCGAAGAACAGTTTTATTCCGTGTGAATAAATTCCCACTGTTTCGCTTAAGTTTCGCTTTTATTTAAATGACAATTACAGTTGTGTTTTCATTGCAATCGACATTATTTGTTCCTTCCAAATAAACAGATCGTTTGTATTATTTCATCGCGTTAATGATTTTCAAGTGAGATTAAAAACGTTTATTAAAAAGATTATTCGCCATGGAATAAAAATTTAATTTTCTTTTATTTTTTTTTTTTTTTTTTTTACAGACATACACGGACGAGGACCATGGGATCGCTCAATCACGAGCTCATCTTTATCACTCGTTGGAAAATTTCTTGGACGAATGTTACGAAGCTTCATGATCACAGCGTCGAGGGAAAATGACAATCTAGATCCTTTGCGCCACCTGCCTCACATTCCACTTGTAAATACCTTGCCACTTGTACATATTCGATGTACAATATGTAATATGAAGCGTTAGTGTACATAATTGAAAAAGGAAAAAAAAAGAAAAAAATAATTAAATACATTCGATTCAAACGTAATAAATAAAAAGATATCGTTCTTCTTTCGATTCTTCATAATTAATAACGAAGAAAAATTTCATATATTTGTAATCGAAACATAAAAATATGTATTGTAATCGAAGATCGAATATAGGAATTAATTATTTAGAATGAGGATATATTTATACCTATTTGCGAATCGTTTGGGTCGAATGTAATTTTTGATTGTTAAGAAAATCTAGAATTGGAGAATTTTTTTAATCTATTTTTTTGGAGAGACTAGATCGTTTATCGAAGGCCTAATGGGCTCGAAAAATATAAATTTCTAGCCCTCTTATGAATAAATAATTAAGCCAACGTATAATTGCATCTCGTGAAAACATTTTTTAAAAGTAAGTTTCGTAAAATGACAGATGCAATGCGTTGTATAATCGCCGATAATTCAAAAATAAGACGAGAATAAGACGAATGTTTTTTGTGAGATATATTATATTGTTAATAAACAAATGTTATTAAATATTATAACGATAAAAATTCGTACATTCAATTACGAATTTATAAGACATGTTCCTCTTTCGTTTCAAGCGTTATATGCGAGGCAAGTGAGAATTATGTGAAATGAAGTATAATTAAACTCTCTAGGGAGTGTTTTATGAAAAATAAAAATAAGTATCCGGCTCGGATATTGTTTATCTCTGAAAGAAAGAAAGATAACGATATCGTTGATCGCATATTCAATATTCAATACTTCTTTTTCTTTTAATTTCTTTTTTTTTTTAATTTCAAAACTTGGTGGTGTGGTATAAGTTTTATGCAAGAGATTATTTTCGCTTTTTTTTTTTACATTAATAACATAATATTTAAGCTAGAAATATTATATATGTTCTACATTACAAAAATATTTTTTCAACGTTTAAAATATAAGTTGATATAAGTTGAATGCATCTATAAGTAAAAGAACATTATTTGTTAATTTTTTGTTAATTTTATCAATGTTAGAATAAAGAAGCCTGTTTAATACTATTATAGTAAAACATCTATTGTATATATAATTAAGTTGCTGGACTGGTTGTTAAAAAATTCCTCAATAGAGCATATATTTCTCTTTACTATTAAAGGGAATATAAAAACATTATCGCGATTAATATTTAACATTTAAGTCTACCCTGGTAGTTTAACCAATGTACTTTAAATACAAAAATTTTATAATGAAAGGACCACTATAATGGTTTCAAAGACAGATTAATAGGAATTTCTCAAACTAATTGTTAATCTTTTATTCCAATATATTGTACAAAATATTTAATCAAATATATACAATAAAAATACATTATTACAAAATTTTCAACCATGCATAATTACGAAGAATGTAATGATAAATTAACAGTATTACATAAAATTATTATAATAATGATTATTATTATTACTATTATTATTATTATTATTACTATTACTATTATTATTATTATTATTATTATTATTATCTATTCATTGATATTTGTTAAGTGTATTATGAATAAAGCTCTATGTTTTATTAACACAGAGTGTTATGTTTTGATGATCATTTACCAATCAATTAAATAAGGAACGTTGAATGTACAAATTAAAATGTACAATAAAAATTTATATTATGAATTCTCTGTCTCTTTAAATCTGAAAACAAAATATATTTAAATACTTCTTCTTGCAAAAAATCATATTCATAAAAAAATTCTTTCTCCAAAAATTATTTTTTATGCTTAAATAATATTAAAAAAACATACTTGCACTTAGTACATGTATAAAATACTGTTTGTCCTTCATCTGCTGATCTCAATTGCAATGTAGCGTATGACATTTTATCATTTTGACATTGAGGACATTTTCTTTCAACAATTGGTCCTTCTGCTTCTTCTTTTTCGTCATTTTGTTTTGATAGAGCATAAACATTTGTCTTATTAAAATGAATAGTATAAGACATTGACATATCTCCAAAAGCTAATAATAAAAATTTATTATTTAAAAATAATTCTTTAGAATTATTTAATATAGTAAATAATTCATTCTTAAAATAAAAATTTCATTCTTTAATAATTTAATTTTTTTAAGTGAAACAAGAGAAATTTAAAATAATAAAAATAAAAATTATAAATAAATAATAAATACCTTCAGGACCCCATATCCTTTTGCAAGCATAACATGTTACATTTCCTTTATCACCTAATAATGGTAAAATTGATCCACAATCAGAACAAAAACCAGGAGTACTTATAAAAGAAACAGTAGAGTTTTGTTCCATTTCAGATTAAATAAAAATAACTGATTATAACCTCTTGATGCAATAAAAACATACACGTGAATTGAAAAAATACTTCTGCTAATACTTCTACAACCATGAAATATTGAATATAAGAAAGAAAACTTATATCCTAAATTGAAATAGATATTGCTCATCTAGTATATATATTTTTTATGCTTATTTCATGGAAACTATTCCTAACGTTCAATATAGCTACATGTCGCGCGGCGTTTCTGCGCGTGTATGTTTTGCTCGTTTACTCTATCAGAACCGGCAAAATGGACGATATAGCACTCCGAGTATCTGATCATGTTTTAGAAGTGATTTTTTCTTATTTAGATTTGCATACGTTGAGAAACTGTTCGTTAGTGTGCAAGCGATGGAATCGTTTCTTAAATGATGAGAATAATGATGCGTGGAGAATGCATTGCATTAGAAAGTTAGCCCAAGAAGCACTTAGTTCCGATTTATTATCATCGGTGCCTACTTATAAATCAAAGCTCCGTGCGTTTTATCATGCATGGAATCCTAATGACTGCTCTCGTAATATTTATATTAGGCCCAATGGATTCACTATGCACAGGTAGCACCTTGGATTCTGTCATTTCTGTGTGTAATTTACATTTTAATTTGGATCGTCGTACAGTGTCAAATTTTCTCTGTTATATGTATATAATCGAGAAATTAAAAATACTTTAAATATTTTAATATTGAAATCTTCGAATAATATTAAAAATCTAACTGTTTCATAATAAAAATTAATTATTTAAACATAAAATAATAAATTTTCGGTGTTGAGTGTGTTTTTATGTAATAAATGTTAAGTGAGTGCTTGAATCTTTACTACTTGAGTTATAGGAATCCAGTTGCTCAGAGCACAGATGCCTGTAGAGGTAAAATTGGTTTTCGACATGGACGTCATGCCTGGGAAGTTATTTGGGAAGGACCTTTGGGCACAGTGGCAGTAATAGGAATAGCTACAAGAGAAGCACCTTTATTATGTCATGGATATGTAGCATTAGTTGGTTCTGATGAGCATTCATGGGGATGGAATCTTGTAGATAATCATCTATTACACAATGGAAATGTACAAGGAAATTATCCTTTACTTAACAATGCTCCAAAATATCAGGTATATTACAATTTTTATGATATAACTTTTTATATAGGTAAAGGGACATTCCTTAAAATAAACAATTTTATAATTATCAGGTTGGGGAAAGAATTAGGGTAATATTAGATTGTGATGATAATACATTATCTTTTGAAAGAAATTATGAATTTTTGGGAGTGGCATTTAGAGGTATTGTATCTCAATGTTTCCTAGTTAAAAATAAATTAAAAAAAAAAAAAACAATTTTTTTTGATATTAATGAAAGATTAAATGCACAGGATTGCCAGACAAAAGATTATACCCATCTGTATCTGCTGTATATGGAAATACAGAAGTATCTATGGTATACTTAGGACCACCTCTAGATGGCTAACACTTTATTTCTAATAGAAACATATCTTCAAAAGTTTGATGAAATTTGGATGCAAAATTTTCTGCATCATACCAAAATGTTTACTATGAAGTAGAACAAGCACACCAATGAACTGTATGATACTCTTTAAGAGAGATGTGTGCCTGTTCATTCAGTCAATAACATTGTAAATAGTATTAGCATTCCATTTCAATCGATAAATTCATGGTAGTGCTTTATACAATGCTAACAGTTATAAGTTACTCAACAATCAACATTAATAAATTCATTTCATTTAAATCATATATCTGCTAATAGTGCTAAAACTGATCTGTACATTTTATAATGAAATTTCCCGTTTAAATTTTATATTTGAAAGTATCTTTATACATGAAAGTTGAGTGACATATTACTGATTTTGAAATAAATGTAAAAATATTTTTAAGTTAGACAATGTGTGAAAAGAAGTTCCTTCGCGAATTATATATGTTCTTTAAGAGAACATAAATTGAATTATTTTATTATTCTAAAATCTTATTAAATCTTGTAGATTATAATTTTTAAGTAATATTTATGCACAGAGAAATAAGTTCTATACTTTTCCTTACAGTATTAATAATTGACTCTTCATAAAAATATTTTACTTTATATGAAATCTATTCATATGCCAATAAAATGGCAAATTCTTATTTGTTTATAAAATAGTCATATATTTAACTTATTTCGATCATTATTAAACACGCGAATTAAAAATTAAATTCATTTTTTCATTATTTTTAATTATATAAGAACCATAAAACAAACTGTGATTCATCTGTATTTTATTATGTTAACACTGTAAAGATATCTTAATAAGATATCTTATGTTTAACTTAAGATCCTTTTGTATAAGATATTATGTTTCTTTTTCCTTTTTTTTTTCGTAAATTTATTATAGATATTTATATGTATTTAAAAATAATTATTATTTATTTTCTAAATATAGGAATCAATTTTTCTAATCTTACTGATAAAACTCAAGCAGCGAAATTGACAAACAATTCGAAGAAAACTTCGTAATTACAGTATACAGGGTGTTCCACTTAAAGTGTTCATAGCTGCTTTAAATTTTAATTTTTAAATGTACAAAACAATATCGTAAATTGTAAAATATCACGTGATAAACATCACTCAATTTGTATGATAATTAATATTTTTTTGTTTTTTTTTAAGTAAAGCGAAATAATACTAAAAATAAAATTAGTACCTGTCGAATTCATTTATATGACATTATAGTCGAACTGATTTTTTTTTCTCTATGAGAATTTTGTTTTTTATGTATATGTATGTAATTTGTGTATAAATATTCATTTAGTTATGAATATCATATATTTTAAAATTAAGTTAAATATATTTTAAATCATATATTTATAATCGCAGTATAAAGTTTATGTGATCACTATTGTGATTGATGCACAACAAATCTTATTTAATTAATGTAATTAACTTTTTGATTCGCTTATGCATTTAGTATAAGAAAATTATGTATCAACTATGCGTGAAATTTGTACATCGTGCTCTATGAAATGTATTTATAGATTAGAAATTATTCATTAGCGCCGATAATTGACGCCGAGAATTTCGACGGTATTTCGCAAACGAAATCACGAATAAGAATGATTTCAAATGTATATATTCATTATGGTCATTGTATTTGTTACAAGTAGTTTCAATGAAATTATGTTTTTTCTAAACTTTTGTACAGAATCGTGTATATACATATATAGTAATCGTGGATGTACGAGAAGAAAAATCTTGTTTTATATCTATTTAATGGATTCATATACATAAATAGCAAACATTACGGATCACGGACTGATTTAGAATTAATATTTCTCTCGATCGATCATCGGTCCAATCAAGTCTCCATAAAAAGAAGTATATTCTCGTTTCGAAAAAATACGAAACGTAATATAAGTTAACTTCGAATACGAACTATTGATATTATATGTGGAGTATAGTGGTGCCTTATTACAATTTTTTCGACATAATATTGATGTGGCTATGATGATACATGATAGCATTAAGTATTTCAATATTAATAGATATCAACCAGTTGTAATAATTCAAAAAGTCGATAACAAAACAAAAGAATCATTTTGTAAAACACGTGTTACGCATGCATCATATAACCATTTGCGAAACTATTCTGTACAAATGTTTAGAGAAAGAATGAATTAGTCGTAATACGATTAAGCTTGGAACACCAGTATACTTGCACGTATATCAGAAATATGAAAGTTTTAAACAAACATAAAAAAAAAAAAAAAAAAAGAAATGTAAATCGCTCTGTAAATAAATTATTTTATTTTAATGCTTTAATGTTTGTATTGTTGCATACCACGAATCATAATGATTGATAAATTTTAACATTTTTTTCTAAGAAACAAATGAAACAAATGTTTGGTATCATGATTTATTTAAATACAAGAAATACTTCGTATAAACCTTTTCCACCTCGTATTCCTTGTACAAATCAACACGATTTAATACGCAATTTGAAATTAAACATAATGTTTCTTTCATTCTTCGTTCTTTACGGATTAAATTCCACATTTAATACCAAATTTATACATAATTGCTATGGCTATGACGATAACGCTTCCTATAACTTACAAAAATATAATAGCAATTTATTATTACATTTAATTTTTACTGCTGTGCAACTTAGCTATAAATAAATTCTAACTTAATTATACGTATTAAAGATTCAATGTTGCAATCGAGTAATTAAAAGTAAATTGTTAATTGGAATGAATTCAAAACTTTCTTTGGTATATTGAGACATTGAATCTTATACATAATCTTATATTATAAAGTAATGATTTTTATTATTCTTGCTTATTTAAAATTATGCTTATTTTATGATAAACAAAGCTATAAATTTGAAAAAAAATAGATATACATAATACATATACATAATATTTTTGTTTTTACTAAATCTAATAGAAAATAGTAACTCAAAATACATATTATTCATACATATGTATTATGTACGCTATTAGATTTATATATATATGTATTAGTATTATATACAGTTATATATATTTATACATATGTATATATAATTTAATAATTTAATTTGTAATAAAAGTTCTTGTTGCACAGCAAATAACTGTTAATATTTAATGCATATTAAAAACAAATATTGTTATAAAAATTTTTTTCTTATTATTATAGCAAAAATCAAAATTAAACTTTTCCGAAGCCTTTGTAATCGCAAGTTAAATGCAAATAATATTTAACTTAAATAAAATGTAAAAGTTTTATTAAATATCAATTAACTCTTTCGTGTGGAATTCGTATATGAAATGATTATTTGTAATATCTTATTTAACTAGATATTTATTTCTTTTTATCTAATAATTTTTTCATGATTCTATAATTTTTAATTTATTTATTTTCCACACAAAAGAATTTTAAAATTAATTATATAAAAAGTGCGCACAATTAAAACATAATTAATTGAGATATTAAAGTTATAAAGTTAAAGTATTATATATATAAAATTTTCTTTCAATCTAAAAAATAATAAAGAAACTATTCGATATAAGTTAATGAAAATTTTCAATATAAAAATTTAACAAAGTATATATGAAATAGATAGAAAATTTTTCATTAGGCCATGATATTATAAACATTTACTTTCTTGTGTAAAATTTAATTTATTATGAGCAAATGTTCATTTTAAATGGTAATCTATAAAAAAATAAAAATATAATAAAACAATTTAAACAAAAAATAGGAAAATAGGAAGTATAAAAAAGTATGCACAAGATTATTTATTATAATACTTATTTAAATTTTATATTATCACAAATTTTTATATAAATTTTTGTAAATAAATATTTTAAAACTTTTGAATAAATTTACGCATAAAAAAATGCATATTAATTTTAAGAGTTATATAAAATCATTATGTAAAATTTGATGTAAAATTTTTTTCATTGATTTCTGATGGATTCTCATGTTGCATAATTAAAATAAATATTTTATTATCTGTGCACACTATTAACACAATTTATTATATTTATTTAAAATAGATAAACATTAATTTTTATTATTTATTAAAATATTTGTCTTTTGTATTTCATATCACATAATTAATTATTATATCACAATAAATCTGCTTTTTATGAGTAATGAGAAATTATCTTCTGGAAAAAGATAATTCATTAAACTAAAAATAAATAAATCACAAAATTCATTATTTGATTTAGTATGCTTGTCTTTTAATTGTGACAGGTACATTATTTCCATAATTAAATTTATTTCTATTATAGTAATTATAGTAAGATAAGCATTATAATAATAATATATTTAAATGTAGGAAAAACAAAACTGATTCTCCAATTACACTGATAAAATTGTATCCAAGATAAATATTGTAAAACAATTATTTATGGAATGAATTTGAAATAGTTTGTATATATATATATAAATAATCCAATAGTATAAAAAAATAATCACACACAAAGAAATTTTTATAATAAAAAAATAGCATATAAAACAATTATCCTTTTTAATTGTATTTTGTTGTATTTTTAAAAATTGCCATGTTTTTAAATAGAAAATTGATTTACATATAACATATAACATTCCTAATCACAGATGCATAAAAAATGCAAGATCATTTCTCATAATCAGAGAATTCTAAATGAAAAAGAATGTGCTATAGCACAATAGTAGTACCTATTTAAAATTTATGATATTCATTACGTATTTATTTGAAATTTATAAATCCTAATTACTATTATAGTTTGCTCTACACTGTTTCTATTCAATGTATTCACATATGCAATGTGAAAAATAATTATAGAATTGATTATTAAAAAAAAATCTGTAATTGTTACAGATTACAACTATATATTATGAATGCACATATAATAAACACAAATCAGTTTGTGTTCATTTAGTTATTGACATACAAACTTATATATTTTTTTGAATCAAATTGAATTGCAGCAGAATAATATTCGTATAATAATTCATCAGTATTACGAAATATTATTCTAGTTTACATGTGTATGTCCATTCCCTGAGGTATCTTCATATAATTTCTCATTATCATCAAAATTGTTTCTTATTGGAAATACACATTCAAGCGTTGGTTTTACTTTAGTCAATGAAAACTTTGTTAAGAAAAAATCGGATATATAACAAAATAGCTTACATAACAATGGACATAATAATCCTTGATGAATAAATGTCCACATTCGATAATTTTGTCCTTCAAATGGATCTAAAATAGCAGCACATAACATATGACTAAGATTTACTTGTGTGGGCTAAAAAATGAAATATTAGAATTAGAAATGAAATATAAATATACATATAAATATATTATATAGTAATACACACCAATGCAATAGGTTGGATAATCCAAAAATGATAAGCTAAATTTATTCCATAACTAAATATACACCAACTCATATCTGACAGAGGTTCGATATTATAAACACCTAAGGAAAAAAGAATATAAGAAATAAGAATAAAATATATATAATATATATATAATATATAAAATATATATATATATATAAAATGAAAAAAAAAATTAATATTCAAAACAGTTTGCAACTACCTCCAATTCTCAACAAATAATATGGTATCACTACCATCAAACCATGTTGGATGTAGTATAATGCTTTATCTGCAAATATCTGAAACAATTATATCAAAATAAATTTGTACCAAAAAATATTAAAAAATATTTCTTTAGTAATAAAAAATAATTTACTCTGCGAGATTCTGTTTCTGGAAATAAATATGCTAAAAGTGGTCCATTTAAGAAGTTTAAATGTATCCTAAAGATAGTTGTGACCGTAGGACTAGGATTTGCTGCCAATAAATATAACTATATCATAAAAAAGATAATAATTACAATTATATCAACATAAATAAAATATATATATTGTTCAAATACTTTTACTTATTTTACCTGTGCTGCTGAAGTTATATGACAAGGATTCAATATATATATAACTGTTCTACTAGTAAACTTAAATCCAATTTCCATTCCTAACACTAATGACATAATGATTAATAAAATCCTTCTACCAACACAATCTTGATTTACATATGATACTTTAGATGGTAATTTGATTCTTTTGTAACCCCATACTAGAAAACTTATTATGAATATTGATATAAATAATGTTTCAATAATTCTTTGTTTTAAACTTAAATAATATGCACATTCTGGTCCTACATTACGTGGTATAGAGGCATTAACACCATCATATGCCCATTCAAACATTGCTACGAATTCTTTTTATGCAACTGAAATTAAACAAAATTAAGATTAATAATTTAAATACAGATTAACTCACGTTTAAATCTTTGCTATCCGCAATGACGAATTTCAGCCTACCAGTAAATAGAACGTTTTACTGAATAATGTACGTAATTCCTTAATCCCTGTATTTAAACATTAGATAAACAAGAATTATAAATATAAAAAGAATTAATAATGAACTATAATTTATTATATTTCAATGTTATATTGGATAATATAATTATTGATTCACCGAAACCAAGAGTCTTTAAATAGAAAATCATTGAATTTAACGTACCTACTTTCTCAAAATCTAATAAACACAAAAGTAACATAGAATACTTTAAACTGATATGCACTGTATAACAAATTGTATTAACACACACTTGTAAGTATAAATGAATTTCATACTGAGCACCGCGTATTTTCTATTGACGTATCCTATCGAAGAACTTCAAAATTCTGTTACCATCCTCACATCATTTTCAATAATACCGACTCAGCATAATAAAATATCACACCAAAGATGATGCACATATTATATTTAACAGATGGCACCATGATATTCTTGTAAGATCAACTCGGCCGATAGTCTGTTCACGTTTTTAATTCATAATATGAAATTCTTTTATTTATTTTCGATCGTATAAGGAAAAAAAGAAAAAAATTTAGTGTGGATATGAGTAATCAATATTTAATCTAAACTACAGTAATTAGAAAAAAAAAGAAGAAGAAAAGAAAAGAAAGAGGAAAAGAACGATGAAAGTGAGTGTAACTAATCTAAAATAATATAAAATAAACGAAAAATAAGTGAGTTTTTAAGTTTCTTAGAATAAATATCAAAAAACTAACAGAAGAAACATACCTGATATTGAGAGTGTTACCTACTGTATTGCAGCGAATATATTCAAATAATTACACAAGAGAATTCTATATTACAGTCAAATTTAAGCAAGACCAAACAAAAACTAAAATAGAACAAGGATTGCTGTTGCGCGGAATTTCAGTATTGCCAAATATGCAGCTAAGAGAAAATTCTGCGCTGATAAAATTTAAAATAGAAGCAAATGAATATGTGAAAGCATTCAAATTAACACAGTAATACAAAATTCATGAAAAATTCATGGAAACAAGCGGTTTAACATAAACGTAAAAAAAGATTTAATCGAGTTTTCTCGCTATATATAAAGAGTTAAAGAAGTCGGAACACTTCATAAAAGAACAAAAAAAGAAAATCAATAAAATTAAATAAATTCTAAATCAAAAATTGCCATATTTGAAAGAACGATTTTTATAAATTACTTTAAGGTTTACTAATCATGTTAATATCCACAGAAATCTGTATAACTTATTAAAACAAGAAATAAGTAAGAAATAAGCAAGCAAGAAATAATAAAATTCTAAAAAAAAAGAAAAACATTTCTAATAGATATTTGTTAATATATTGCAAATAAATTACAGAGAAAATGTTAGAAAGAAACCATTGTTCAAAATCATATCGATAAAATATATAACCATTCAACAACTAATATACAATATCTTATGATTTTTAAAAATCAGCACGAAGATGTTACTCGTAACTTATATAAATTTCAAGTACGTAAAAAAATAAACGCGTGCGCAGCCAATCAGCTCATATTATTGGCTATAAAATTTATAACCGTATCTGTGATACGATTATGAATAATATAGCAAATAATAATGATTTCCCAGGTCTCACCACGTGGAGGTTGCTGCGACTTGGAGACCCACCCTATCCGCGATCCCATCCACCCTCCTTTACGTAAAAATTTATTTAAAATCAAAAATGAATCTTCCTTTCGACGTAGAATTGCAAAACGTTCGATCGTCGATCGTTGTGCAAAACGAACAGCAAAAGGAATTTTAAAAGAAAACCGACGCGACAATCTAAAGCTGAAAATGAAAATTAAATTATACCTTAATCGTATATGACTCTATATGAAACACAGACACATTATTTCATGCATGCATCAATATTTTATATTTTCATTCGACAATAAACGTATAAAATATTGATTATTAGGAAAATTTAGTAAAAGAAAAAAAAAGCGGAGATTTTTCACACAGAGTCATATTTATTTTATTGACCACCACCACAATACCACCATTTTTAATAACAAAGTACTACTTAGTACTACTACTACTATGCATGCACTTATAAATTAGATTCTACGTAAGCAAGCAATATTTCTACAGCAGCAGTTCTACAAGCATCTACTTATATTCTACTTATATTCTAAAACTTATATTTAATAGAAAAATTTCACGAATCCTTAAATAATCTCTACAATTCTTGGTAATTTCTACTTATATATCAATCAAATATTTATTTCAATTCCTATTTAGCATAAAAACATCTGAAAGTAGCATTTTCCTTTTTCATAATTTAAAGATTTTTTTAGGGAGCCTACCTATGAAAAAATCTCAATGAAATCAAGGGGAAATATAAATATCCTTTGTTCGTTTCACACTGTCTCTGAAACATGAATAAAACTACAAAGGATTAGTAAAAATTCTATAAAATAAATACTTTGATAGAATTGGTTCTAGATTCATGTGATTCCTACCTAAATAGAAAATATTTTTCTCTTATTTTAACATTGTTACTTAAACTCTTTATTCATGATTACTTGTAAAATTGTCCGTGATATTATAATTAACCTAAAATTTTAGGGGCCCCTTCTACAGTAAAATTAATAATTAATCAAGGATATCGAAGGAAAGGGAAAGTAATAGTATATGAAATATGCATGGTCGTTGATCCACTTCACAATAGTTCCTGAAACAAATCAAACTAGGAATAATTAATATGAAATATCAAAAACATACAATTACCAATAATAAATATATATCAAGAAAATGTAATGACTTGAATTTGAATCTATCATCAATCAATAATTGATGATTAATATATCTGAAACAAATTTAAATAAAACATTAGAACAATAATTGAAAAAGAAAAAACCATGATTTTGAATATAGATAGACGAAGATAGATAAGTTTTATAACGAACATTCACCATTATTGACTTTAGAAAATTTAGTGAAAACAATTTCAATTCCGTATTTTAATAAACTGGATGCATTATCATCGATGAAAAATATAAATATATATATATATATATACTTACAGCAAAATTTTCTGTAACAAACGTAGAATGTACCAAGGGGCGCTGAAAAAAAAAGAATTGAGCAGCCAGAAGGACTACTGAAACAAGAATATTTTCCACTCGATACGAACGCGAACAAACCGCGAGTGGAGCATTTACTTTGTATCGCGACGCTAATAAACTAATATTTTTTTTTATAAATCAATCGCGAAGAGTGCTTTATTGTACTTGCAAGATCAATTAATATTCAACAACAACAAAAAATATATATATAAAAAAAAAGCTGAAAAATTCCCGAAAATAATCAATTATTTACGCAACACTATACTCTATGCACTCAAATTTAAACAACGCAACACTAATGGCGAGAAATCCAGTGCAGTCTCCTCAATGACTGCTGTCGTACGATCACCCTTGTAGCGGCTTTAGCCACTTAATTGGTGACGGGAGAATGAATATTTCCACAATCACAGTGGAAGAAATTTGGGCATTCGATATTCGCAACACTATTTGAACAAACGCGAAGAAATTTATCAACGCAACGCTACGTTTTAAAACAAATTCAATCGAAATCATTGCTTTTCTTTCTATTGTTAAGAAAACTATTATTAATAAGATATAAAGAATTTAATCACAAATGATATTTCAATATTATAAAAAATTTATATGAAAAAAAATCGCGATATCTTAAAATCTTCGCAACACTAATGCAAACGCGAAAATTAAAACGCAACTCTAATTCAACCCGTTATCGATCAATCGCAACACTAATAAAAAATCGCGATGCCCACGATAGCTGGATCTGGATGATGGGCCGGCATGCAAATCGGCCAGACAACACAACAACAATTACTACATATACTAAAACGAGCACAATGACAAAATAGTAACAATGACTTCCCATCCTTTGGACCCAAAACAGATCCAAAAGATGAGAAGCCATTCGTTGCAGCCCCTCTTCGTGACAGTTTGTCGAGGCCTCTTCGGTCTTCCTCCTTCGGGCGCGATGCCCGCTGAAACTTAAATCTAGGCTCGAGACTCACTGATCGTAAATCAAAGAAAAAAAAACGAAAAAAAAAAGGCTAAATCGCGGAAGCTAAGTGCACATAGACGACCAACTATCAATTGTCGATCGTACACGTGCAGAATCTCGAGCGCAACGTTCGTTTCGAATTTACCTCGCGACCGCGACCGCGGAAATTCGAAAAATCGATGAATAAAACCAAATACGAATGGCATGCTCCACTCGCATATTCCAGCTTCATCCTCGATTTTTCAAATTATATTTCCTGAAACAAGTTGTCACGCGAAAACGCGCCTACCCGACCAGAGACTGTGACAACTTGCCCGGCCCTACCTACTTATAATTAACACACATACCAGAAGTATACTACCTATCCTACCTAATCCTATATTTAAAAAAATGGCAAAACAGGCACACCAACACATTCATTCTACGATTCTCACGCATAATACTCGGGCGCAAAAGCCTACACTAGGGAAAACGTCCCGGGACGCCTCCGACACCCGAGCTTGGCACACAACTCCCACACTCTAACTTTACGTACCATTTTCCTGAAATCGACTGACGATGGCTAGTGACCATTGCGTGAGATGCGATAAAAAATATGTACATCTTAATTCTAATTATAAATATTTATTATTAAATGAATATATCTTTTATAATATATCAATTAAATTATTAAAGCATAGAAATTTGGTCATCATTGACCATTATTATTATAATTTGAAAGTAAGAATTGTGTACAATTCTTGTGTACAAATATTGTTGTTGAAAATTGTAATGATAATTAATCGTGAATATTTTAAATATTTCAAGTTATATCGTGTCGTAGAATGATAAATGAAACGACGCAATTCCACAGCCTAACCACACACACATAATGTGGAAAATACGTCGTGCACGATACACTAACGCATCGTCAGTCGCTAAAAAATGTTTATTAGCTTATAAACTAAGGTCATCATGCCCATCGCCTCTCTCTCACCCAAGTAGCACTTGGGCACGTGAGTGAGATCCTGGCAATAAACATGGAAGGGGTTAAACCTGAAAATCCTGAGCTAAAAAAAGTATTAGTGCGAATTAACGGGCTAAAATTATATCATTTTACTTCATTCTTTAATGAACGTTTCATTTAACAAATTTAACGAATTATTGAATTATTAATTTTAGAAAATAGTAATACAAAAAAAGATATTTATCTGTAATAATTAATAGTAAAAAATAATTGACTCTAAATGAAATATTAATAAAAATAACCTCAGGCGATCTCTTCATCAAAGCATATATTCGAAAATGAAAAATCAACGTGCAAAACTTTTTGCCCTGATTCAGAAATCTACCTGTCGCGAAATATCTTCTTGCACATAATATTTCATACATTTCTTTCTTACGGAGGAAATTAAATATTTTTATAATTTATAATTTAATTTAAATCATATTTATTATAAATTTACAACATATCAAATAATTACATTTTATAACTACATTCATATAGTTATTTATATATAGTTTGATTCATATAGTTGTTTAATCTTTATTTTACAAATGATTACATTTTCAACTATAAACTAACTATAAATCAAACTAATTTGTATCGTTCATATTAATCATATTAAAATCATATTAAAATAATTAGATGTACATTATGTAATATTAACTATCAATATTATCTTAAAAACGCGACGTGCAAGAAGATCTATCCTGATCTAATAAATAAAATACAAAGAAAGAAATGTTACTATTCACGGGTATGAATACCCGCGGTCATTGTGCTCGTGCAAAAATCTACGTATACAACCAATCATTCGTGTCGATTCGGACTTTTTGTCCTACGACATGATTGAATGATCGGAGGAACATAAATGCATGCGACTCACCGATAGATGCGAAGAATCTGCATTGCGTGGCCCAAGATGTCAACGCCGAAGTAATCATCGTCAGGAAGTGAAAACTGCAACGCAACATAAAGCATTGTAATTAAAACACAATACTGATTATTTAAAAAAGTTGAACTGCGAAATAAATATAAATAATTACCTCTTCGCGTGGTGGATGATTGCCTTATTCCTTTGGAAACCACTGACTCTACCCTGTACCGAAAACGAATATTTAAAAAAATAAAATAAAAAATAAAAAACTACTATCGCGTCGATTTCAAACATAAGCGACGAATAATCACTGATTCTAGTTTCGCGAATAATTATGATAATCATTAATTATTAAGAGTTATTGTGCACTAAAATATTTAAAAAAAACTGTTACCGAACAAACACTGATTCTACAGACCGCATTGCACGCGATCACAAATATTTTTTTAAAATTACAGTCCAGTAGAAATGTTCATAAACACTGCCTCATTCCTTCGAGAAGCACTGACTTTACACCGAAAACGAATATTAATAATAAAAAAAATAAAAATAAAAAAACTGTTAACGCGTCCGTTCAATTTGCAATCGGCGAACAAACACTGATTCTAATTTCCCGATAATATAATAATTTAATTAGAGCTATTATGCTCTAAAATATTAAAAAACTGTTACGAAGCAAACACTGAATCTACCGATCGCATTGCGCGCGATCACAATAATTGTCTGAAAATAAAACTGTATTAATAATGGGGGGGAATATAATAGAAAAAGAAGCAAAACATTTTTTTCTTCTTCTTCTTTCTATCATTTATATCAGAAAAAAATTGTCATTTTTATTGAAACTATGGATTCATTATTATCAATTTTTTTATGAATAAAAAAATTTTATATACAAGAAAATAATATATATACCATTAATACAAAACTATTAATATTTATGGTGAATGTTCATTATAAATATTCATTATAATATACTTTAAAATGATAAAGTATATCATAAAAACGATCGAATAAAAACAGAATAAATACATACAGTACGCAGATGAAACATCAAACTTCTTGAAAATGTACGATGACGCCCATATTGAAATTTTTCCCGCCTTTCAAATTATACCAATAATCGCGTAATAACCTGTACGAAAGAAAATAAGAATTTTCAAATATATATGTACATTAAATGAAATAAAATTAATCAATCATACATTAAAATAAAACGAAAATCAAACACAAACTCCATTTTAAAAAGGTATAATACGAATTAATTAAAATCTTAACTAAAATTCTAACTGTCGAATAAACGATTATTATTACGATTAACGAAAGGGAGGGGGCGGAGCCGGGTGTATGCGCGCGCACATAATTCGACAAGTCGAAACCTGTCGAAACCTGTCGAAGCATGAACTTTCAAATTCTTAGAAAAGCGATATTATGATATTATGAAAACAAATAATGAGCCTCGAACAGTGAACAAAAACTGAAAAAAAATGAAAAAAAATATATAAACATTACGGAGAGATGCATTTAGAAACGAAATATATTTATAATACGTATATATATATATATATATATTATACGTACATATCGATGTATTTCGAATATAATAAAATAAAATTGATTTTATACACGTTCGTTTCAATATGGATAAAAAAATTAGAAAAATCTACTCCAAATAAATTTATTCTGATAAATTGATTCGTTAAAAGCTATATTAACATGAAAATCATCAATCATAAATCGTTGTAATATGTCCATATCACCAGCTATTTTTCCTTCCAAGTTATCCCGGCAATCGAGCGAACGAATTATTTCAAATAAAAATTAAAATTGTAAAACAAATCTATAAAAAACTATATTAAAATGAAGCAACAAGTGAATTCGAATCCCGATTCAACGAAGCACGAAATACCGGTAATTTCGACGGAGACGATCGATGAAAAAAACACAAAAAAATCCTCAAATACTAATTAATTTCGACATTACAGTAATAAATAAATTATTAAATAAACGAAAATGATAATGATTTATAAAATTGATGATGAAATATTATCAAAATTACTTACTGCGTAGCAGAATTTTCGAAGCCGGCTGCGACGACACGTCCACTCACTATCACTTTCCACACAAAACTGATCCCTGCGCGCCAAAATTTACTTAGGAGCTTTCTGATTGGTTGGCATCGTACGATTCGATAATCGAAATTGCCCTGAAAATTAAAATATTCTATAATATATTTTATTTATTTTAATTAATAATATTAACTAAAAAATTAATTTACTTACATATTTTTAAATTTTAATCTATTATTTATTTTTCTAATTCTTATATTTATATATTTTTTTATTAATTTATTTAATCATTAATTCATTATCGATATATCGATTATCGATTTATCCAATTTATTTATTAAATTATTTATTCCTCTAATGATTTATTTTTACATATTTTTATAAATTTCTTCAAACTGCTCATTTATATAAACACAAAAAATTAATTATTTCTTAATTTGTTATTTTTTTCTACAATTATTTATATAGTATAATTGTTTATATATTGATTTGTCTATATCCATTTGTCTAATTATTTCATAATCATTTTTATAGATATTTTTTTTCTGTTCATTCAATCATGCATCTATTTATTTATTTATTTGCTCTCATTTATTCCTTTATTTGGTTATTTATATATTTATTTATTCATTTGTGCAATGACTTATTTGTACACTTCATTAATTATATCCATTTATGCATCAATTCATTCATTTATTTATTTATTTCTCCACCTATTTATATTTATTAATTCTTTTATTAATTCATTTATCTACTGACTTATTTATAATAAACTCCTTTATTTTATTCATTTATATATACACATGAATATATTTCTTTTCTCTTTTATTTTCCTTCATTCATTTAGTTATTTTTTTTATTTCATTTATATATTTATTCACACATTTCTCTAATGAATAAATAAATATATAAATTATTGAACTAAAGTAATAAATATCCCTTTATACATATTTTGATACATAATACATAATACATAAATGAACAAAACATAAAATCTATAAATAAATCTATAGAAGAATGAATGTATAAAAGAATAAATATATAAATAATTAAATGAATAAATAAATAAATAATTTATTTATGCATATATAAATGTCAAAAATAGATATATAAATGAATATATTTTTATTGTTTCATATATAAGTATACATAAAACAAAAAAATTTACAAACAAGTCATTAAACAAATGAATGAATAAATATATAAGTAATAAAATAAAGAAAAGAATGAATAAATAAATAATTTGGTATAAATGACCAAAACAAAAAATCTACAAATAAATCAGTAAATAAATGAATGAATAAAAAAATAAATGGATATATAAATAATAAATAAAAAGCTAATAACTTAAAAAATACTTACACAAATAATTTGATGCATATATAAGTAAAAAAAATGAAAAAATCCAGAAATGAATCATTAATCAAATGAATAAACAAATATATGAATAACTGATCAAAATAGTTAATATATAAATGATTTGATACGTACACAAATGAACAAAATTACAAAAGAATTTATTATATGTATGATATTTGTTATTTCATTTGTATAATGATTTCTTTCTTGATTTTTTTTATTAGATTTTATTGTTCTATATATACATCAATTTATTAATTTATTTATTTATTCTTTCACATATTAAACATTAATTTTGTCACAAAAGAATGAATATATAATTTTACAAATAGTTAAGAATACAAATAAAAATATAAAATAAATAAATGTATAAATTTATATAATTGAAAGAATAAATAAATCAAAAGAACAATATTTATATAAATATATAAAATAAGTGTACAAATAAATAAAAAAATAAAGTGAATAATGAAAGTGAATAAATAAACGAATAAAAATATTAAAAAATTAAAAAATAAATTAAGAAATAAATGTGCAAATAAATAAATAAAAGAATAAATAAATAAATAAGTAAAAATATAAATTAAAAAATAAATCAAGAAATAAATGTGGAAATAAATAAATAAAAAAAAATATGAATTGAAAAATAAATGTTTAAATAAAAAAAACATGTAAATGATTAAACAATTAATAAAAATTTATTAAAAAGTAAGAATAAATAATATATAATATATATGACGATATATAATAAATGTATTAAAAATATTAATTTACAATAACGTTGAAAATTATTTATTATAAAATTAAAAAAATTTACAATTAAATTAAAACTTAAAAAATTTAATTAATATACTATAAAATCGATCTACTCGTCGACAAAGTTCGATAAGGAATGATTATTCCGTCCCGACCTGCTTTGTATTTATAGGACGCGAAGATATACGGAAACGTACGTACTTTGTCGATTGCTTTAAAATCGACATTTCGAATATAATAATTAATAATTTTCCAAATTTTAGATTTTTTATCGTTAATTTACGCATCTAACAATTAATTACGATATTAAATGTAATAATTATTGTATATTTTTACAGACCAAGTTGCTGTTTTATGATGTTGATCTACGATTTATTACTGTATTAAAATATTTTAAATATTTTGTATAAATAATAAATATAGAACAACTACAAATGAATTTATGAATATTAATTATTTAAAAATTATAATTATTAATTTATGAATCCAATAATTCTTACAATAAATGTAATAATTATATTTTTGGAAATTAGGTTATATACATATATATTTATTACTTTAGTTTTTTAATTATTTATATATTTATTCATCCATTTGACTAGTTATTTTCTTTTGAATTTTTTATATTTATTTATATATGTATACGTATTAAATTATTTATGTATTTACCTTTTTAATTATTTATTTACTCACATATCTATTCAATTTTTTTATTCATATATTTGTCTAATGAGTTATTTTTGGACTTTTTTCTGTTCATTTGAGTATAAATTAATTGATTTATTTTTTTAATTTTTTGTTTCACTCATACATATATTTATTTTTGATACTTATGTACCAAATTACTGATTTATCACTTCATTACATATAATTATTTATATATTCATTTTTTTATACATTCATTTATTTTTTTTAAATATAGATTTATTTATAGATTTTTATTTTTTTCAATTCATCAAATAATTTATATATTAATTACTTTGATTATTTAATTATGCATATATTTATATAGTATAATTAAATAATGTTTTAAAACAATTAAATATATATTATAAATTTACATAATAATTTTGATATAAATTATGAACAAATGTATCAAAAAATGAACAAATAATTAAATAAAATAAAAAATATAGGAATATATAAATAATTTGACACATATGTAAGTAAACAAAATAAAGAAATCTAAAATTAAGTCATTTATTAAATGAATGATTAAATATGTAAATTATTAAACTAATAAATATTTCTTTTCATATATTTTCATACATAATACATAATACATAAAATATATAAATAAATCTATAGAAGAAAAAATGTATAAAAAAATAAATATATAAATAATTAAATAAAGAAAAAGGAAATAAATAATATATTGCATATATAAATCTCAAAAATAAATATATAAATGATATATAAATATTGATATATAAATATAATAATATAATTGATATGTAAATATATGTAATATATGAATAATAATAATATAATAATAATAATATATAAATATATGTTTTTATTGTTTTATATATAAGTATATATAATACAAAAAGTTTACAAATAAGTAAAGTTATTTGTAACATTAAACAAATAAATGTATAAATAAAATATGTAATTAAATAAAGAAAAGAGTGAATAAATAAATAATTTAATATAAATGAGCAAAACAAAAAGTCTACAAATAAATCAGTAGAATGAATGAATAAATAAATGGATAAAAAATAAATGGATATATATATAAGCTAATAACTTAAGGAATACTTACACAAATAACTTGATGCATATATAAGTAAACAAAATAAAAAAGTCCAGAAATGAATCATTAATCAAATGAATAAATAAATATATACATTTATACAATAACTGATCAAAATAGTTAATGTATAAATGATTTGATACTACACAAATGAATAAAATTACAAAAAATTTATTATATGTATGATATTTGTTATTTCATTTGTATAATGATTTCTTTCTTGATTTTTTTGATTAGATTTTATTGTTTGATTTTATTCATTTATATCTACATCAATTTATTAATTTATTTATTTATTCTTTCACATATTAAACATTAATTTTGTCACAAAAGAATGAATATATAATTTTACAAATAGTTAAGAATGCAAATAAAAAAATATAAAATAAATAAATGCATAAATTTATATAATTGAAAGAATAAATAAATCAAAAGAAGAATATTTATATAAATATATAAAATAAGTGTACAAATAAATAAATAAATAAATAAAGTGAATGATGAAAATTAATAAATAAACGAATGAAATAAAAATATTAAAAAATTAAAAAATAAATTAAGAAATAAATGTGCAAATAAATAAATAAGTAAAAATATAAATTAAAAAATAAATCAAGAAATAAATGTGGAAATAAGTAAATAAAAAAAAATATGAATTGAAAAATAAATGTTTAAATAAAAAAAATATGTAAATGATTAAACAATTAATAAAAATTTATTAAAAAGTAAGAATAAATAATATATAATATATATGACGATATATAATAAATGTATTAAAAATATTAATTTACAATAACGTTGAAAATTATTTATTATAAAATTAAAAAAATTTACAATTAAATTAAAACTTAAAAAATTTAATTAATATACTATAAAAACGATCCACTCGTCGACAAAGTTCGATAAGGAATGATTATTCCGTCCCGACCTGCTTTGTATTTATAGGACGCGAAGATATACGGAAACATACGTACTTTGTCGATTGCTTTAAAATCGACATTTCGAATATAATAATTAATAATTTTCCAAATTTTAGATTTTTTATCGTTAATTTACGCATCTAACAATTAATTACGATATTAAATGTAATAATTATTGTATATTTTTACAGATCAAGTTGCTGTTTTATGATGTTGATCTTCGATTTACTACTGTATTAAAATATTTTAAATATTTTGTATAAATAATAAATATAGAACAACTACAAATGAATTTATGAATATTAATTATTTAAAAATTATAATTATTAATTTATGAATCCAATAATTCTTACAATAAATGTAATAATTATATTTTTGGAAATTAGGTTATATACATATATATTTATTACTTTAGTTTTTTAATTATTTATATATTTATTCATCCATTTGACTAGTTATTTTCTTTTGAATTTTTTATATTCATTTATATATGTATACGTATTAAATTATTTATGTATTTACCTTCTTAATTATTTATTTACTCACATATCTATTCAATTTTTTTATTCATATATTTGTCTAATAAGTTATTTTTGGACTTTTTTCTGTTCATTTGAGTATAAATTAATTGATTTATTTTTTTAATTTTCTTTTCTTTTTTATTTAGTTATTTATGAGTTTACTCATACATTTATTTAGTCACTTATTAAATTTTTTGTTTTACTAATACATATATTTATTTTTGATACTTATGTACGAAATTATTAATTTATCACATCATTATATGTAATTATTTATATATACATTCTTTTATACATTCATTTATTTCTTTTAAATATAAATTTATTTATACATTTTTATTTTCTTCAATACATCAAATGATTTATATATTAATTACTTTGATTATTTAATTATGCATATATTTATATAATATAACTAAATAATCTTTTAAAACAATTAAATATATATTATAAATTTACATAATAATTAATTAATTAATTAAATTATGAACAAATATATGAATAAAAAAATGAACAAATTAAATAAAATAACAAGTGTAAGAATATATAAATAATTTGATACATATAAAAATAAACAAAATAAAGAAATCTAAAATTAAGTCATTTATTAAATAAATGATTAAATATATAAATTATTGAACTAATAAATATTTCTTTTCATATATTTTCATACATAATTCATAATACATAAATAAACAATACATAAAATATATAAATAAATCTAAAAGAAAAAATGTATAAAAAAATAAATATATAAATAGTTAAATAAAGAATGAAATAAATAAATAAAGAAATAAAGAAATAAATAATATAATGCATACATAAATCTCAAAAATAAATATATAAATGAATATGTTTTTATTGCTTTATATATAAGTATATATAATACAAAAAGTTTACAAATAAGTAAAGTTATTTGTAACTTTAAACAAATAAATGCATAAATAAAATATGTAATTAAATAAAGAAAAGAGTAAATAAATAAATAATTTGATATAAATGAGCAAAACAAAAAGTCTACAAATAAATCAATAGACAAATGAATGAAAAAAATAAATGGATATATAAATAAATTAATAAATTTAGGAGTACTTACACAAATAATTTGATTTATACATAAATAAACATTTAATAAGTGACTAAATAAATGTATGAATAAACTCATAAATAACTAAATAAAAAAGAAAAGAAAATTAAAAAAATAAATCAATTAATTTATACTCAAATGAACAGAAAAAAGTCCAAAAATAACTTATTAGACAAATATATGAATAAAAAAATTGAATAGATATGTGAGTAAATAAATAATTAAGAAGGTAAATACATAAATAATTTAATACGTATACATATATAAATGAATATAAAAAATTCAAAAGAAAATAACTAGTCAAATGGATGAATAAATATATAAATAATTAAAAAACTAAAGTAATAAATATATATGTATATAACCTAATTTCCAAAAATATAATTATTACATTTATTGTAAGAATTATTGGATTCATAAATTAATAATTATAATTTTTAAATAATTAATATTCATAAATTCATTTGTAGTTGTTCTATATTTATTATTTATACAAAATATTTAAAATATTTTAATACAGTAGTAAATCGAAGATCAACATCATAAAACAGCAACTTGATCTGTAAAAATATACAATAATTATTACATTTAATATCGTAATTAATTGTTAGATGCGTAAATTAACGATAAAAAATCTAAAATTTGGAAAATTATTAATTATTATATTCGAAATGTCGATTTTAAAGCAATCGACAAAGTACGTATGTTTCCGTATATCTTCGCGTCCTATAAATACAAAGCAGGTCGGGACGGAATAATCATTCCTTATCGAACTTTGTCGACGAGTGGATCGTTTTTATAGTATATTAATTAAATTTTTTAAGTTTTAATTTAATTGTAAATTTTTTTAATTTTATAATAAATAATTTTCAACGTTATTGTAAATTAATATTTTTAATACATTTATTATATATCGCCATATACATTATATATTATTTATTCTTACTTTTTAATAAATTTTTATTAATTGTTTAATCATTTACATATTTTTTTTATTTAAACATTTATTTTTCAATTCATATTTTTTTTTATTTACTTATTTCCACATTTATTTCTTGATTTATTTTTTAATTTATATTTTTACTTATTTATTTATTTGCACATTTATTTCTTAATTTATTTTTTAATTTTTTAATATTTTTATTTCATTCGTTTATTTATTAATTTTCATCATTCACTTTATTTATTTATTTATTTATTTGTACACTTATTTTATATATTTATATAAATATTCTTCTTTTGATTTATTTATTCTTTCAATTATATAAATTTATGCATTTATTTATTTTATATTTTTTTATTTGCATTCTTAACTATTTGTAAAATTATATATTCATTCTTTTGTGACAAAATTAATGTTTAATATGTGAAAGAATAAATAAATAAATTAATAAATTGATGTAGATATAAATGAATAAAATCAAACAATAAAATCTAATCAAAAAAATCAAGAAAGAAATCATTATACAAATGAAATAACAAATATCATACATATAATAAATTTTTTGTAATTTTATTCATTTGTGTAGTATCAAATCATTTATACATTAACTATTTTGATCAGTTATTGTATAAATGTATATATTTATTTATTCATTTGATTAATGATTCATTTCTGGACTTTTTATTTTGTTTACTTATATATGCATCAAGTTATTTGTGTAAGTATTCCTTAAGTTATTAGCTTATATATATATCCATTTATTTTTTATCCATTTATTTATTCATTCATTCTACTGATTTATTTGTAGACTTTTTGTTTTGCTCATTTATATTAAATTATTTATTTATTCACTCTTTTCTTTATTTAATTACATATTTTATTTATACATTTATTTGTTTAATGTTACAAATAACTTTACTTATTTGTAAACTTTTTGTATTATATATACTTATATATAAAACAATAAAAACATATATTTATATATTATTATTATTATATTATTATTATTCATATATTACATATATTTACATATCAATTATATTATTATATTTATATATCAATATTTATATATCATTTATATATTTATTTTTGAGATTTATATATGCAATATATTATTTATTTCCTTTTTCTTTATTTAATTATTTATATATTTATTTTTTTATACATTTTTTCTTCTATAGATTTATTTATATATTTTATGTATTATGTATTATGTATGAAAATATATGAAAAGAAATATTTATTAGTTTAATAATTTACATATTTAATCATTCATTTAATAAATGACTTAATTTTAGATTTCTTTATTTTGTTTACTTACATATGTGTCAAATTATTTATATATTCCTATATTTTTTATTTTATTTAATTATTTGTTCATTTTTTGATACATTTGTTCATAATTTATATCAAAATTATTATGTAAATTTATAATATATATTTAATTGTTTTAAAACATTATTTAATTATACTATATAAATATATGCATAATTAAATAATCAAAGTAATTAATATATAAATTATTTGATGAATTGAAAAAAATAAAAATCTATAAATAAATCTATATTTAAAAAAAATAAATGAATGTATAAAAAAATGAATATATAAATAATTATATGTAATGAAGTGATAAATCAGTAATTTGGTACATAAGTATCAAAAATAAATATATGTATGAGTGAAACAAAAAATTAAAAAAATAAATCAATTAATTTATACTCAAATGAACAGAAAAAAGTCCAAAAATAACTCATTAGACAAATATATGAATAAAAAAATTGAATAGATATGTGAGTAAATAAATAATTAAAAAGGTAAATACATAAATAATTTAATACGTATACATATATAAATAAATATAAAAAATTCAAAAGAAAATAACTAGTCAAATGGATGAATAAATATATAAATAATTAAAAAACTAAAGTAATAAATATATATGTATATAACCTAATTTCCAAAAATATAATTATTACATTTATTGTAAGAATTATTGGATTCATAAATTAATAATTATAATTTTTAAATAATTAATATTCATAAATTCATTTGTAGTTGTTCTATATTTATTATTTATACAAAATATTTAAAATATTTTAATACAGTAATAAATCGTAGATCAACATCATAAAACAGCAACTTGGTCTGTAAAAATATACAATAATTATTACATTTAATATCGTAATTAATTGTTAGATGCGTAAATTAACGATAAAAAATCTAAAATTTGGAAAATTATTAATTATTATATTCGAAATGTCGATTTTAAAGCAATCGACAAAGTACGTACGTTTCCGTATATCTTCGCGTCCTATAAATACAAAGCAGGTCGGGACGGAATAATCATTCCTTATCGAACTTTGTCGACGAGTAGATCGATTTTATAGTATATTAATTAAATTTTTTAAGTTTTAATTTAATTGTAAATTTTTTTAATTTTATAATAAATAATTTTCAACGTTATTGTAAATTAATATTTTTAATACATTTATTATATATCGTCATATATATTATATATTATTTATTCTTACTTTTTAATAAATTTTTATTAATTGTTTAATCATTTACATGTTTTTTTTATTTAAACATTTATTTTTCAATTCATATTTTTTTATTTATTTATTTCCACATTTATTTCTTGATTTATTTTTTAATTTATATTTTTACTTATTTATTTATTTATTCTTTTATTTATTTATTTGCACATTTATTTCTTAATTTATTTTTTAATTTTTTAATATTTTTATTCGTTTATTTATTCACTTTCATTATTCACTTTATTTTTTTATTTATTTGTACACTTATTTTATATATTTATATAAATATTGTTCTTTTGATTTATTTATTCTTTCAATTATATAAATTTATACATTTATTTATTTTATATTTTTTTATTTGTATTCTTAACTATTTGTAAAATTATATATTCATTCTTTTGTGACAAAATTAATGTTTAATATGTGAAAGAATAAATAAATAAATTAATAAATTGATGTATATATAGAACAATAAAATCTAATAAAAAAAATCAAGAAAGAAATCATTATACAAATGAAATAACAAATATCATACATATAATAAATTCTTTTGTAATTTTGTTCATTTGTGTACGTATCAAATCATTTATATATTAACTATTTTGATCAGTTATTCATATATTTGTTTATTCATTTGATTAATGATTCATTTCTGGATTTTTTCATTTTTTTTACTTATATATGCATCAAATTATTTGTGTAAGTATTTTTTAAGTTATTAGCTTTTTATTTATTATTTATATATCCATTTATTTTTTTATTCATTCATTTATTTACTGATTTATTTGTAGATTTTTTGTTTTGGTCATTTATACCAAATTATTTATTTATTCATTCTTTTCTTTATTTTATTACTTATATATTTATTCATTCATTTGTTTAATGACTTGTTTGTAAATTTTTTTGTTTTATGTATACTTATATATGAAACAATAAAAATATATTCATTTATATATCTATTTTTGACATTTATATATGCATAAATAAATTATTTATTTATTTATTCATTTAATTATTTATATATTTATTCTTTTATACATTCATTCTTCTATAGATTTATTTATAGATTTTATGTTTTGTTCATTTATGTATTATGTATTATGTATCAAAATATGTATAAAGGGATATTTATTACTTTAGTTCAATAATTTATATATTTATTTATTCATTAGAGAAATGTGTGAATAAATATATAAATGAAATAAAAAAAATAACTAAATGAATGAAGGAAAATAAAAGAGAAAAGAAATATATTCATGTGTATATATAAATGAATAAAATAAAGGAGTTTATTATAAATAAGTCAGTAGATAAATGAATTAATAAAAGAATTAATAAATATAAATAGGTGGAGAAATAAATAAATAAATGAATGAATTGATGCATAAATGGATATAATTAATGAAGTGTACAAATAAGTCATTGCACAAATGAATAAATAAATATATAAATAACCAAATAAAGGAATAAATGAGAGCAAATAAATAAATAAATAGATGCATGATTGAATGAACAGAAAAAAAATATCTATAAAAATGATTATGAAATAATTAGACAAATGGATATAGACAAATCAATATATAAACAATTATACTATATAAATAATTGTAGAAAAAAATAACAAATTAAGAAATAATTAATTTTTTGTGTTTATATAAATGAGCAGTTTGAAGAAATTTATAAAAATATGTAAAAATAAATCATTAGAGGAATAAATAATTTAATAAATAAATTGGATAAATCGATAATCGATATATCGATAATGAATTAATGATTAAATAAATTAATAAAAAATATATAAATATAAGAATTAGAAAAATAAATAATAGATTAAAATTTAAAAATATGTAAGTAAATTAATTTTTTAGTTAATATTATTAATTAAAATAAATAAAATATATTATAGAATATTTTAATTTTCAGGGCAATTTCGATTATCGAATCGTACGATGCCAACCAATCAGAAAGCTCCTAAGTAAATTTTGGCGCGCAGGGATCAGTTTTGTGTGGAAAGTGATAGTGAGTGGACGTGTCGTCGCAGCCGGCTTCGAAAATTCTGCTACGCAGTAAGTAATTTTGATAATATTTCATCATCAATTTTATAAATCATTATCATTTTCGTTTATTTAATAATTTATTTATTACTGTAATGTCGAAATTAATTAGTATTTGAGGATTTTTTTGTGTTTTTTTCATCGATCGTCTCCGTCGAAATTACCGGTATTTCGTGCTTCGTTGAATCGGGATTCGAATTCACTTGTTGCTTCATTTTAATATAGTTTTTTATAGATTTGTTTTACAATTTTAATTTTTATTTGAAATAATTCGTTCGCTCGATTGCCGGGATAACTTGGAAGGAAAAATAGCTGGTGATATGGACATATTACAACGATTTATGATTGATGATTTTCATGTTAATATAGCTTTTAACGAATCAATTTATCAGAATAAATTTATTTGGAGTAGATTTTTCTAATTTTTTTATCCATATTGAAACGAACGTGTATAAAATCAATTTTATTTTATTATATTCGAAATACATCGATATGTACGTATAATATATATATATACGTATTATAAATATATTTCGTTTCTAAATGCATCTCTCCGTAATGTTTATATATTTTTTTTCATTTTTTCAGTTTTTGTTCACTGTTTTCATAATTTGTTTTCATAATATCATAATATCGCTTTTCTAAGAATTTGAAAGTTCATGCTTCGACAGGTTTCGACAGGTTTCGACTTGTCGAATTATGTGCGCGCGCATACACCCGGCTCCGCCCCCTCCCTTTCGTTAATCGTAATAATAATCGTTTATTCGACAGTTAGAATTTTAGTTAAGATTTTAATTAATTCGTATTATACCTTTTAAAATGGAGTTTGTGTTTGATTTTCGTTTTATTTTAATGTATGATTGATTAATTTTATTTCATTTAATGTACATATATATTTGAAAATTCTTATTTTCTTTCGTACAGGTTATTACGCGATTATTGGTATAATTTGAAAGGCGGGAAAAATTTCAATATGGGCGTCATCGTACATTTTCAAGAAGTTTGATGTTTCATCTGCGTACTGTATGTATTTATTCTGTTTTTATTCGATCGTTTTTATGATATACTTTATCATTTTAAAGTATATTATAATGAATATTTATAATGAACATTCACCATAAATATTAATAGTTTTGTATTAATGGTATATATATTATTTTCTTGTATATAAAATTTTTTTATTCATAAAAAAATTGATAATAATGAATCCATAGTTTCAATAAAAATGACAATTTTTTTCTGATATAAATGATAGAAAGAAGAAGAAGAAAAAATGTTTTGCTTCTTTTTCTATTATATTCCCCCCCATTATTAATACAGTTTTATTTTCAGACAATTATTGTGATCGCGCGCAATGCGATCGGTAGATTCAGTGTTTGCTTCGTAACAGTTTTTTAATATTTTAGAGCATAATAGCTCTAATTAAATTATTATATTATCGGGAAATTAGAATCAGTGTTTGTTCGCCGATTGCAAATTGAACGGACGCGTTAACAGTTTTTTTATTTTTATTTTTTTTATTATTAATATTCGTTTTCGGTGTAAAGTCAGTGCTTCTCGAAGGAATGAGGCAGTGTTTATGAACATTTCTACTGGACTGTAATTTTAAAAAAATATTTGTGATCGCGTGCAATGCGGTCTGTAGAATCAGTGTTTGTTCGGTAACAGTTTTTTTTAAATATTTTAGTGCACAATAACTCTTAATAATTAATGATTATCATAATTATTCGCGAAACTAGAATCAGTGATTATTCGTCGCTTATGTTTGAAATCGACGCGATAGTAGTTTTTTATTTTTTATTTTATTTTTTTAAATATTCGTTTTCGGTACAGGGTAGAGTCAGTGGTTTCCAAAGGAATAAGGCAATCATCCACCACGCGAAGAGGTAATTATTTATATTTATTTCGCAGTTCAACTTTTTTAAATAATCAGTATTGTGTTTTAATTACAATGCTTTATGTTGCGTTGCAGTTTTCACTTCCTGACGATGATTACTTCGGCGTTGACATCTTGGGCCACGCAATGCAGATTCTTCGCATCTATCGGTGAGTCGCATGCATTTATGTTCCTCCGATCATTCAATCATGTCGTAGGACAAAAAGTCCGAATCGACACGAATGATTGGTTGTATACGTAGATTTTTGCACGAGCACAATGACCGCGGGTATTCATACCCGTGAATAGTAACATTTCTTTCTTTGTATTTTATTTATTAGATCAGGATAGATCTTCTTGCACGTCGCGTTTTTAAGATAATATTGATAGTTAATATTACATAATGTACATCTAATTATTTTAATATGATTTTAATATGATTAATATGAACGATACAAATTAGTTTGATTTATAGTTAGTTTATAGTTGAAAATGTAATCATTTGTAAAATAAAGATTAAACAACTATATGAATCAAACTATATATAAATAACTATATGAATGTAGTTATAAAATGTAATTATTTGATATGTTGTAAATTTATAATAAATATGATTTAAATTAAATTATAAATTATAAAAATATTTAATTTCCTCCGTAAGAAAGAAATGTATGAAATATTATGTGCAAGAAGATATTTCGCGACAGGTAGATTTCTGAATCAGGGCAAAAAGTTTTGCACGTTGATTTTTCATTTTCGAATATATGCTTTGATGAAGAGATCGCCTGAGGTTATTTTTATTAATATTTCATTTAGAGTCAATTATTTTTTACTATTAATTATTACAGATAAATATCTTTTTTTGTATTACTATTTTCTAAAATTAATAATTCAATAATTCGTTAAATTTGTTAAATGAAACGTTCATTAAAGAATGAAGTAAAATGATATAATTTTAGCCCGTTAATTCGCACTAATACTTTTTTTAGCTCAGGATTTTCAGGTTTAACCCCTTCCATGTTTATTGCCAGGATCTCACTCACGTGCCCAAGTGCTACTTGGGTGAGAGAGAGGCGATGGGCATGATGACCTTAGTTTATAAGCTAATAAACATTTTTTAGCGACTGACGATGCGTTAGTGTATCGTGCACGACGTATTTTCCACATTATGTGTGTGTGGTTAGGCTGTGGAATTGCGTCGTTTCATTTATCATTCTACGACACGATATAACTTGAAATATTTAAAATATTCACGATTAATTATCATTACAATTATCAACAACGATATTTGTACACAAGAATTGTACACAATTCTTACATTCAAATTATAATAATGGTCAATGATGACCAAATTTCTATGCTACTTTAATAATTTAATTGATATATTATAAAAGATATATTCATTTAATAATAAATATTTATAATTAGAATTAAGATGTACATATTTTTTATCGCATCTCACGCAATGGTCACTAGCCATCGTCAGTCGATTTCAGGAAAATGGTACGTAAAGTTAGAGTGTGGGAGTTGTGTGCCAAGCTCGGGTGTCGGAGGCGTCCCGGGACGTTTTCCCTAGTGTAGGCTTTTGCGCCCGAGTATTATGCGTGAGAATCGTAGAATGAATGTGTTGGTGTGCCTGTTTTGCCATTTTTTTAAATATAGGATTAGGTAGGATAGGTAGTATACTTCTGGTATGTGTGTTAATTATAAGTAGGTAGGGCCGGGCAAGTTGTCACAGTCTCTGGTCGGGTAGGCGCGTTTTCGCGTGACAACTTGTTTCAGGAAATATAATTTGAAAAATCGAGGATGAAGCTGGAATATGCGAGTGGAGCATGCCATTCGTATTTGGTTTTATTCATCGATTTTTCGAATTTCCGCGGTCGCGGTCGCGAGGTAAATTCGAAACGAACGTTGCGCTCGAGATTCTGCACGTGTACGATCGACAATTGATAGTTGGTCGTCTATGTGCACTTAGCTTCCGCGATTTAGCCTTTTTTTTTTCCTTTTCTTTTTTTCTTTGATTTACGATCAGTGAGTCTCGAGCCTAGATTTAAGTTTCAGCGGGCATCGCGCCCGAAGGAGGAAGACCGAAGAGGCCTCGACAAACTGTCACGAAGAGGGGCTGCAACGAATGGCTTCTCATCTTTTGGATCTGTTTTGGGTCCAAAGGATGGGAAGTCATTGTTACTATTTTGTCATTGTGCTCGTTTTAGTATATGTAGTAATTGTTGTTGTGTTGTCTGGCCGATTTGCATGCCGGCCCATCATCCAGATCCAGCTATCGTGGGCATCGCGATTTTTTATTAGTGTTGCGATTGATCGATAACGGGTTGAATTAGAGTTGCGTTTTAATTTTCGCGTTTGCATTAGTGTTGCGAAGATTTTAAGATATCGCGATTTTTTTTCATATAAATTTTTTATAATATTGAAATATCATTTGTGATTAAATTCTTTATATCTTATTAATAATAGTTTTCTTAACAATAGAAAAGCAATGATTTCGATTGAATTTGTTTTAAAACGTAGCGTTGCGTTGATAAATTTCTTCGCGTTTGTTCAAATAGTGTTGCGAATATCGAATGCCCAAATTTCTTCCACTGTGATTGTGGAAATATTCATTCTCCCGTCACCAATTAAGTGGCTAAAGCCGCTACAAGGGTGATCGTACGACAGCAGTCATTGAGGAGACTGCACTGGATTTCTCGCCATTAGTGTTGCGTTGTTTAAATTTGAGTGCATAGAGTATAGTGTTGCGTAAATAATTGATTATTTTCGGGAATTTTTCAGCTTTTTTTTTATATATATATTTTTTGTTGTTGTTGAATATTAATTGATCTTGCAAGTACAATAAAGCACTCTTCGCGATTGATTTATAAAAAAAAATATTAGTTTATTAGCGTCGCGATACAAAGTAAATGCTCCACTCGCGGTTTGTTCGCGTTCGTATCGAGTGGAAAATATTCTTGTTTCAGTAGTCCTTCTGGCTGCTCAATTCTTTTTTTTTCAGCGCCCCTTGGTACATTCTACGTTTGTTACAGAAAATTTTGCTGTAATAAGTATATATATATATATTTATATTTTTCATCGATGATAATGCATCCAGTTTATTAAAATACGGAATTGAAATTGTTTTCACTAAATTTTCTAAAGTCAATAATGGTGAATGTTCGTTATAAAACTTATCTATCTATATTCAAAACCATGGTTTTTTCTTTTTCAATTATTGTTTTAATGTTTTATTTAAATTTGTTTCAGATATATTAATCATCAATTATTGATTGATGATAGATTCAAATTCAAGTCATTACATTTTCTTGATATATATTTATTATTGGTAATTGTATGTTTTTAATATTTGATATTAATTATTCGTAGTTTGATTTGTTTCAGGAACTATTGTGAAGTGGATCAACGACCATGCATATTTCATATACTATTACTTTCCCTTTCCTTCGATATCCTTGATTAATTATTAATTTTACTGTAGAAGGGGCCCCTAAAATTTTAGGTTAATTACAATATCACGAACAATTTTACAAGTAATCATGAATAAAAAGTTTAAGTAACAATGTTAGAATAAGAGAAAAATATTTTCTATTTAGGTAGGAATCACATGAATCTAGAACCAATTCTATCAAAGTATTTATTTTATAGAATTTTTACTAATCCTTTGTAATTTTATTCATGTTTCAGAGACAGTGTGAAACGAATAAAGGATATTTATATTTCCCCTTGATTTCATTGAGATTTTTTTATAGGTAGGCTCCCTAAAAAAATCTTTAAATTATGAAAAAGGAAAATGCTACTTTCAGATGTTTTTATGCTAAATAGGAATTGAAATAAATATTTGATTGATATATAACTAGAAATTACCAAGAATTGTAGAGATTATTTAAGGATTCGTGAAATTTTTCTATTAAATATAAGTTTTAGAATATAAGTAGATGCTTGTAGAAATATTGCTTGCTTACGTAGAATCTAATTTATAAGTGCATGCATAGTAGTACTAGTACTAAGTAGTACTTTGTTATTAAAAATGGTGGTATTGTGGTGGTGGTTAATAAAATAAATATGACTCTGTGTGAAAAATCTCCGCTTTTTTTTACTAAATTTTCCTAATAATCAATATTTTATACGTTTATTGTCGAATGAAAATATAAAATATTGATGCATGCATGAAATAATGTATCTGTGTTTCATATAGAGTCATATACGATTAAGGTATAATTTAATTTTCACTTTCAGCTTTAGATTGTCGCGTCGTTTTTCTTTTAAAATTCCTTTTGCTGTTCGTTTTGAACAACGATCAACGATCGAACGTTTTGCAATTCTACGTCGAAAGGAAGATTCATCTTTGATTTTAAATAAATTTTTACGTAAAGGAGGGTGGATGGGATCGCGGATAGGGTGGGTCTCCAATTCGCAGCAATCTTCACGCGGTAAGACTTGGGAAATCATTATTATTTGCTATATTATTCATAATCGTATCACAGATATGGTTATAAATTTTATAGCCAATAATACGAACTGCGTACGCGTTTATTTTTTTAGGTACTTGAGATTTATATAAGTTACGAGTAACATTATATAAATTCGCGTTGATTTTTAAAAATCCGGAGATATCATGATGTATTAGTTGTTAAATCATTATATATTTTATCGATTTAATTTTGAATAATGACGATTTTTTTGAAATTTCTTTTTTTTTTTATCTTGTAACTTATTTGCATATATTTACAATTAACAGAGACATTATGTCTTTTCGATGCTATTTCTATGAATATTTTCAAATTTAAAAAACTATTTTTTTTTTTATAGGATATTAAAATTTGTTTGATAATAAATAAAAATAGTTTCTTAATAAATTAGTTTTTTCATTAATTCAAAAATTCAAATCATTCGATTTAATTTTAAAAAATATGTATATGTTAGTTTTATTACTTTTAAATAATTGAATACATAATACTTTATTTCATCGAAATTGTGGAATTAATTCATGAAAAACAATTTAATTTTAATTTTCAAATTCAAATTGTAAGGCCTGAATTTAACAAATAATGAATCAAATTTCACGTTTTACATGCAATAGTTTTATACTGAGTTGATAACATCATATATGGCACAAAAATGATAAAAAAATCAGATGTTTTCCTGTGTAATAAATAAGAAAAGACACGTCTGCGCCATCTCTTGAGGATTAAATACATTTGAATTGTTTTGAAAATATTTAAGAGATGGCGCTGATCCTTAATTCTTGGTATTTCCTTATTTACCATCGTTCTTTACTTCTAATGAAATGTCTTCGGTTTTCGAAAGATGGTATCCGAGGTTATTTCTTGTTCTACGTTATCTTTTGTTGCGAGAGATGTCTTTGGAGCTCTTGTCTCTATATGTTTCATTGCATTACTGTGAAGATGGCGCTAATTTCACAATTTTATTAGAGAATTTCACGAGGAATTTTATCTATTGAAAGAGAATTGAACTATTTAGGTTAGATTTTCACTGAATCGCTTTATTAACCATTTGGTTATTTTATTACTATTTTTTAGAATATGCGATTATACTATAAATATGTATTAACGAGAATTAAAACTAGATATACTTTTTGTATGTAAATATTTTTCCAATCTCTTGATTGCGATTATGGCTGAGTACATAATTATAATATATACATAATAATCAAGACGAAATACGAAATTAACAATAGACGTATTTTCATTTTTTTTTCCAGTATATCTACAGTATGTTTCAAATTTGATCTTTAATGTAGAAAGTATAGATATCGCATTTTAAAATGTATTTTTATTATAGGATAATTTTACAAAATATAGCGTATATACATAGCGTATATGATTGTTGTATATAGTGACCCTTATATATAAGTGTTTTAATTAAAATTAATTAATTGAATTAAAATAATACAATAATATGATTATTATACGAACATTTTGAAATTGAACCAGTCTAACGAAATAAAATAATAATTACTATATAATATCAAATATTTTCAAAAATAAATATATAATGTGAGATGGGTTTGGTAAAACTATTATTGTTCATAAAAAATGTAAGTAATTCAATTTATTGTTAATTATATACAGATACCAAATCTGCAACAGCCAAAACATTTCATGTATTTAACATTACATAATTCTGAATACTTACATTTTATAAAATTTCAAACAATTAATTTGTAAACAAATTCACACATAATGTTTTAATCTCACTTTATTGACTACAGACATACTTAAACCAAAATGCTGTTGACCGATCTATCTCCATCATCCTTCGCAATATTTCCGGTATATCCTTTTTCAATATTCAAATCACATTTTTTTTTTCCTCGCGATGCCAAGATGCATAATAATCGCGAAATAACATAAAAAGTTTGCAGCACCATACAATGTTGCGATGCACGATCGATGCACCAAAAAGGCTTATCGTAATAATTATACAGAAGAAAGCTCGAACAACATGGAGATAATGTAACAGTTCACAACTAATTCTCTTCCATAAAGTACGAGCAAAAATTCCTAAGATTGAGCATGTTCTCGTCTACTCCTGCAAACGTAATAATCGCAGCCAAAAGTATCAAGATAGCTAAGAATTAACGATACATCGTAGATTACGAATTTATTCGAGAAAAAAAAAAAAAAAGAAAATGCAGCGAATGCAAATATCGACGTGTCAAGAAAAATTTTACATTACATCATACGAATAAAAATTTTCAAGTTTATCTCCATCTGCTTCCTCCGATTGTTGAATTTAAAAGAGAAAAGAAAATTGATCGCATTAGCCGCATTTTGTGGCGAGACTTTCATCGTAAAGTATCTTTACGCCAAATCAACGACAATTACATTTGTACAATGAATTTTCAATTTTCGATCGATAATATATTACGCCCTTACCCTTACTTTTTGATTGAATAGCACGGATAAATTATTTATCCATGAATTCGATAGCGTTTGCAATTTTCCTACGATTCTTTTGAAACAGTCACGTTGCATTTGTGCGTGAATTTTCTGTTCGGTACCGTGCGCGCAGAGAGTCATAAATAGACAAACGATTACAAGGCGAGAGTAAAATACATTCACAAGTGAAAACTCGTTTCGTTGGAAAAATTAATATTTCAATGTTGAACGAGTTAAAAGAAGAATTAAAAACAGAAATTTTTCTTACCTCATTTCAAAGCAGAAATGATGGTTTGCCATATGAAAATCATAATTTGAAATTAAAATTTCCCCGGCATATGTATCCGATTCAATTCCATATTTTTATTATCGTTACTGTTCCTCGAGATCTTTTTCCAAGTAAAAGTTAGATTACAAAGGGAGTGTAAGAGTTAACAGTCGAAACTGTTTGAACGAACGTACACAAAAGCGAATAGTACATGTTACGTCTTAAGTAATGTTTTCATAATTACAGAATTACAGTCGCTGGTCTTTAACGGGATCTTATAAATCTATCTACAGTTATCATTGCAGTTTATAAACATATGCAGCGCTTTTGAATTCTAATTTCTCTCTCTCTCTCTCTATTTTTCTTTTTTTCGTGAAAAAGTGCGATGATTCGTTCTATACATTTTATTTTTAGTTACTCACCGCACACCGTTACTATATTTATATAGTAACATATACAGACAAATTATCATTGAACGTTTTTAAATGGCACTGTTCGAAAGTTGCCCGAGTACGTTTTGCTCGATGACTAGATTTCGTACAATTCATTTAATCCTTTCTCGTATTATATCGTATATGGAATTGTCACACGCTTCATTCTTGGCGCGTGTACGTCGGAACTTTTACTCCTCTCTCTCTCTCTCACTAAGATCGTTTTACAAAATATCAGAACTATGGTTTAGAAAAGCTTAGAAATGAGATTCCAATGCGATTTCGAATCTCAATGTATTGCGATTAATCGCGAGTTCCGTTAATAAATCTATGCATGATCATAAGCAAAGATGGTGTGCAAAAAGCACCAGATCTTTAAACGGTAAACATATAATATATATATATATATATATATAAAACTCGATCGAACTACTATCGGTAATACTACTCATATAAACAACGTTACGCACGAGTCTCGGGACACGCAATGAAAGAAAGAAAAAGAAAATGTGGGAATCTTTGAGATGACCGTGAGCAACGGTGTTACACATCCGTCACGAACGAATTGTTTTTTTTCTTCCTCTCCTTTTTAATCTATCATTGTTAATTGTTGTTGCGTTAATGGAAACTTATCGATCGATCGATAAAGGTGTGTCACTCGCATGTCTACTTAACTAGGTGCTCGGTATTATATGAGAATCTCGTTTTCCAAATTGAAATTGAAATTATACGTGAACTATATATGTATGTACAAAGGATATATTGTAACACGAGCGATGTCGCGATTCTTTTATGCATTTTCGTGCCTTCTTCTTCTTCTTGTTTCGCTGCTGCTGATCGTTTCTTAACGCTGCATACGTAGCCAACGCGCTCAAATAAATCGTATGGAACGGAAAGAAAACCGGTTGATCTTATTCCTTGATGCGATCAGCAACAGTTTCCAAATTTCATGCCACTTTCTTCTTACTTGTCTTCTTGCTGCGAGGGAGAGTAGCGAAGCTTGTTATCTGAAATATAGAGAGGGGAGCGTTATCGATATCGAATCGTGGCGGGAAATGGTAATTTTAATCAAATTCAAATGTAAAACTGCTCGAAATGATTTACACATCACACTAGAGAAAGTATATCACGAGGAACAAAGTCAATTTCGATGCAATATTTGGAGTTTTCGTATTCCTTCGCGTAGGAAATTTTTCCTCTCTCGTCCTTTTTAGTTTTCCATTATTCGAAACATTCGTTACTTGAAAAACGGATGGATAAAAAGTTCGATTTAGCTTTAGTAAGTAAAATAGGAAAGAGAAAGAATTTCCACGAAAGTTTCCAGAGTACGTTTCCTCGTTTGAAGCGTTGTCGATTAATAATTTACATGGCGAATACAGGTGTAATCGTGTTAATAATGAAATATACGTCATGCAGGTTTAAAGAACACGTAAGATAGCACTCGCTAAACGATTAGTGATCTAATCAACACAAAACACTCTAGAAACATTTTCATACGATATGAACGAACGAATTAATCCGTTTCTTCTCTCCAGATTTTCCAGTACGTTTAAAGTATCTAGTGGGTGGTGGGGGATGTATGAGGAGGGATTGGGTTTAATCATTTAACTCGTCAACGAAAACCAACCAGTCAAAAAGACCCGTGTAATTGTTAAATGTAATTCTTATGACACGATAATCAAATGGAAATCGCCTCTCTCTCTCGCCTCCCTCCGTTTCTTAAAAAATATCCGACTCCAATCTCTTCCCAATCTCCTCCCTCATCGTTTCAACATTCTCTACTTTCTCTTCGTCAGCTAGTCTAGTTTCGACACTCCCCGCCGTTTCGTCCACTCTCGATTCATCGTCGGCTGCCGCGTAACAACTGTTCTCAACGTTCGTTTCCTCCGCCCGCGCAACTTGGATCATCGTTTCGACGCTGCTCGATCCAGCTTCGGCCGCGTCGCAACACGAGTCCCCCCCTCCCTTTTCCTTCCCCCTGTGAAAAGCGGTGTGAAACACGTTTCTCGGTATGGCGAATAATTTCGAGAAACCATTTTCCCTCGTCCTCCTCGACCTGCTCCCCTTCGAGCTGCGAGCCACGAACACGTCCTTGGCGGTGCCCGCGTTCGAGAAGCTCTTCAGCGTCCCGGTTTTAATTACCAGCGTGGCTTTCAACGCGCTCCTGCCATCCTCCTCCTCGTCCCCCGCCAGAGGCGCTTTAGGCGCCGGCCTCTTGTTGTACTTTCCGGCCCGCCCCTTCGTTTCCTCTTCCAAACGCGCCGTTTTGTCATCCGCGTTCTCCACGATCCCCGCGTCGCTTAGCCGCGACCTCTCCTGGCTGTGGACGATATCGTTGGCGGCTCTGCGGGCGTCGCTCAAAAGTTGCTTCAGCTCCTCGAACTTGTTTTCGCAGAGTTCGTCCGTCACCGTGGTCGATTGCTGTTGGGAAGAGGAGGTCTCGTTTCCCCTTTCACGCGTTTCGTCGCGAGTGTTCGCTTCCCTTACCGTTAACGAACGTTCGGGATCGGCCGCCGCCTCGACCATTGGAAGCTGTGCGGCCGGCACAGAATGATCTGACGGGTTATCGACACTTTCTCGTGATTCTTTTCTCCCTAGTTCCGGGCCTGATTGACTGGTGTCTTTAAGTAAATCGTCGTTACCTGGGACAACGGGGCCACGATCGAAATTGATATAATCAGCGACATTACGGTTTTGCGAGAGCAGAAGCAAGATCTCGAGTGCTTGCTCGGGAGTGACGAGATTTAAAGGTGGCGGAAATGAGATATTTTTGGAGGAGGGAGGATCGATGCTGTCGGAATCCTCTCCCGAGTCCTTCAAATATTAACAAAAATCCATTACCAGATCGGAAGACGAACAAATCGAATAATTTGGAATAACAGTTTCGGAGACTTAATTAAATCTTTGGACGGATCGAGGTTAGAGTCTCCGTTTACGAGTTCAATTTTCTGAAAAAGAAAGCTTTCCAATACAATTTTTCCCTCCTTCGTAAAAATTTAAACGAGACAAAAGACTATGCAACGCCGTTCTTAAACGATCCTTGAAGGAACCGGCGATACTTTGGCGAGAAGAATTCTCGCCGTTTGGAGAATGAAACCTCGATCTACGAACATTGGAGGGATTTGCACGGTCGAGTTTAATACCTCTGGGGTCTTCTTCGTCGCGGAGCGAGGTTTTGCCCGTGTTCTTGCGCCGACGCTCGACGTCCGGACCAACGAGTCGCCTTGAGATGTGCGGCTAGATTGTAGCGCCTCCCCGCTGCTGTATCCGCTCGATATGTCGTCCGAGGACCTTATGTTGCTGAAACAGAAACGGCCGTTCACGTTCCACGCAACTTACCCACAACGTGGCGTACTCACGTTAAGCTGGTTGTCGGCTCTCTGGACCGCGGTTGTCTAACGTCCACGTCCACCTCGGAAAAGTACATCTCCACGCGATTGCTGCTCGACTGCGTCCGACGAGGGCTGTACCCTCTTCTCCCTACGTGCTCTCTTCGACGAGGTTCCACTGTACGATTCCACGGTCGAAAATAAAATCGTAAAATTAATTTTTCGCCAATCGTGCAATCGAGAAAAATGTGATTCCTGTTGTCTTTTTCGTTTCAATTTTCCATTTGCTCGAAAAACTTTGTGTTATCCGTGAAAATGATTCTACTAAAACAAGGAATATCATTTTCCTCGATTCCTGAACCGAATCGAAAACTTTTTAATCTTCGAACGAAATCTTCTGTTCGTTTTAAACCAATTAACTCGAATATTTTTACGAAAACGATAAATAACGCATCATATGAAGATTAAAAGGAAAGAGATTAATCGATCAATCGTTGTAACTTTTTCTTATTTATTATCCCAAACAAAAAAAAAATAGAAAATAATAAGCGACGTTTCCTTTTTCGAAAAGAGAGAGAGAGAGAGGGAGGAAGAAAGAGAAGCGAATAGGAACTATAATCGGCCAATAACCTTCCATGTCCGTCTCGTCGTGCATGTGCGGCGTGTTTCTATTCTCGTCCTCCTTCTCGCCGGTCAGGTCGCTCAGGCTGTAGCTCTTCTTCAAATGCTGAACCAAACCGCCACCGCCCTGAAAAACCAATCCTACGTTTCTTTAACCTGCCTCCCGAGCAAAGCCTCCTCGAGTGAAGTTCAAAGGATCGTCGTTTTGCATTGGCTCGTGAAATCGACATCGACGAAGAAAAAATAAAACGCGGATAGAGAAGAAGAAAGACACAGAAGGAGAGAGAGAGAGAAAAAAAAATTAAATTCTTACCAAACGGAAAAAGGTGTTAAATGTGTTATCCGTCGACACTGGAGCATGTGTTCGATCTGTCGTGCGCGTCTAAGAGACCGATCTCTAGGCAACAATGGGAGAACGCGTTGCGGTTTCTCGCCTATCCGGCTCCTCTTTCTTTTCCGACTTTCATCCTGGCACCGAGTTAACGGCCATCGATAGAACGCTCTTGATTAACTGGACCAACTCGTTAGACGAGATTTTCTCGGTACGAGCGAGAGAAAGAGAGAAAGAGAGGGAGGGAGAGAGGATGATCGTGAAACGTTTTGAAGTAAATGAGAGAATAGAGCGAGAGAGAAAGAGAGAGAGAGGAGTCAATACCAAGTTGTTCTCGATAGAATGCGTTTATTCGAAGAAAAAAAAACAAAAAAAAATAGAAAAGAAACGAAACATATGAATAATTAATATCGTAAAATCTTTGGGATATAAAAGTCTTACTTTCTAGAATCGTCACGATGACGATTAATTTCCTCGATTATTTTCGTATAGCACGACGTTACTCTTGGTCTTTCCTGAATATTTTTCGAAGGATTTATCTTTAATGTCTACGGATATTACGAAACGTGGAGGGTGTGAACACACTTTTGACACAATTCGCTACTCTTTTCGTTACGTTTTACATTGGTGTACAGATTTTTTCTTTCTTTTTAATAATTAACGGTAATATTAAACAATAGGTATATATATTTTTATATATATATATAGAGGAAGAAATTCGCTTTGCTTTGCTCGAAATACTTCTTCTCGTTCACGATGTTGCGCGCGTATAAAATATACGGTATCGTTTCATAAGCGAATCGTGCGATCGATGATGACAGGTATTCGCGTTATGTGCAGAATCGAACAAGGATTCTATACGCTTTCAACGTTCTTTCAACGTTGAACGCACGCAGTCTTAAACTCTGTCTTTTTTTCTTTCTTTCTTTCTTTCTTTCTTCTTTTTTTTTCTTCTTTTTACAAGTCGAAAAAGTATTGTTAAAACGATAACGAGCCAAGTATAAATCGTTCGTGAAAAAGTATTCGATGCGATTGTTTGATACGTTTATTCGTTTTTCTTTTTAAAAAAATAGCATTGTATATCGTTGTATATTCGTGACAGAAGATAGACCGAAATTTATCGTAGATAATAGTTTGCGACAGAGAATTCTCCTCTGTTCGAAAGGCACCGATTATTTCAACTTATTTAAAATTATCACGGTTCGTATCGATCGATCGATCGATCGATCGCGAAACGTTATTAATCCTTAATCCTAATTGATTAGAACAAACGGTATAAATCGCAGAGACGGTATAATCGCATTAAAAAGGCAAACGGCGATAATCGAGCGATATTTATCTAAGCTACGAACCAAAAAGGTTTCTCACAGTCGAGGTTACATTGTAAGATTGGCTTTCAAACGTATTCTCTCTCGTATAAAAATACATCGTACAATCTTAAATATCCTATAAACAGCATGTGTCACACGTAACAAACGATTTAAACACGCGATTTAAAAAAGAGAAAAGGAAAAAGAAAAAATAAAAATAACCATAAATGAATACGGATTAAAAAATCCTTCTTATCGTCGTATCTTCTTCCACCACGTGCACGTAACAATACGTATATATATATATATATATTTATACACAATCTATCTCGTTCGTTGATGAATAATAATCTCCCTAAAAGGTATATGTACCGAGCAGTGGAGAGAGAGTATAAAAGAAGGAAGGAGGGGGGGAAAAAACTCTACAATTTTTTACTGCAATCGCGAAAGAGAAGGAAAGGAGGGGGAGAGAGGGAGAGAGAGAAAAAGAAAATCCCCAATTCGAATAATGTTAACGTTTACATGGTTAAACTCTAATCGGTAACTTAGAACCCTATCTTATCGAGCGAGCGCCTCCGTCAGAGGATTCGCGAGGGGGATAAATTCGTCGACGTCCCCGAAAGCGTGCCGCCCCCCTCAGATTTCCGTAGGGGATGACACGTGGTGGTGATCCGACTCGTCGTCGCTGAATTTGTAGTTGTTGTCGCGGTTGCGGGATCTGAGCCGCCTGCTCGAGCCGGAACGATCCCTTCTGCTCTTCCTCGTCCTGTAACTTCTCTTGGGCGACGGCATCTTGAAAATTTTCTCCTCCATTCGATTAATCTCGGCCAGCTCGTCGTCCGTGTTCAAGTCCGTGTACAAGCTGGGTATCGACTCGACCGGGATCAAGTCGTCGGAGCTAATGCTTGGAAACGATGGATTCGGTTTCGGTGCACTGTCTATCTGGTCCGTCTTTTCCTTGGGTGTCGAGGTTGTTGGAAGTTTGACCGAGCTAGAAATCGCCGAGGCCGATTGGATCGATGATTGTTCATTCGCAATTATTTGATCGGGCTTGAGCATATGCTGACCCCCGGTTCCGTTCGTTTCCCAATATTTTTTTTTTTTTTCGAGTTGGTATTATTATTGTTGTTGTTATTATTGTTTTTTTTTTTTTTTTGTTTTTTTTTTCGATGGTATATATACACATACATACACGAGCATCGTGGAATGTTTGATGTTACAGGTCGAACACAATAGACACCGTGTACACGTATAACACATGGTGTTTTGTTTTTTTGTTTTTTGTTTTGTTTTTTTTTTTTTTTTTTTTTATTTGGTAAGCGACGAGTTGTTAAAGGGACGACGGTGATTGGCAGTGGTTAGACGATGTGTGGTGGTGATGATGATGGTGGTGGTGATGGTTGACGTTGGTGTTTTTTTTTTTTGTTTGTTTATTTATTTATTTTTTTTATTAGAGGTGGTAACGGCGCGGCGTGCAGGATAGGCGTGCAGGACAACGAAAACACAAAACCATGAAAAAAAAAGAAACAAAATCGAACGATTAGCGTGTTGGGAGTGGCTCGTACAAAGCGATCGCTAAAGCGGTTTAACATCTCGAGTGTTAAGTTGAGGAATCTCGTCGATCGTTTCGTTGCTAAGCAGAGAGACTGGAAACGGCCAGTCATCGTTACAAGACGATGATCAATTTACGCGCACACATATATATACATATATATATTTGTTGTATGGGGAACAAAACGATCGACTCGATCGTTCGTACGGCATTTATAAGCGAATCGTTTAATATAATTAATCGAAGGATTCGAAACTTACCTTGATAGCTGTTTGCATGAGAACAGTGGTGGCGTAATTCACACCTTTGGAGCCCAGGTGCAACACCGCCGTGTAGCCCTGCTCCGTCGCGCGGGCCAGAGCTTCGTCGATCTCAGCCTCGCGTTGGATCAACGCCGGATGCACGAAACGTCTGTAAAGGATGCTCGAGCCTTTGGTGGCCGGACTCAGCAGCCAGATCACCAGGATAGTCTTGATCTCGTAGTAAAATGGGAACCTGGCCGAGAAAGCGGGCGGAAAAAAGAAGGATTACGCGAACGAATCTGCATATCACGTTCCTATCCGCGAATAAGTGAATAATTCCATTGTATCGTTAACGAGGGGAGGGGAGGAAAGAGAGAAGCCGCATCATCGACGAATGTGAAATAAGAGAGGAAAAAAGGAAAAATCGGTTGGGTGATAGCGATGACCAAGTGGACGATGGCGAAAGGAAACGAAAGGGAAGGGAGAGGGAGAGAGAGAGAGGGAGAGAGAGCGCGAGGTTATTCCTGGCCAGAAATACACGAGAGGTCTCCTTTTTGGTTGGTAATCCGAGTATGAAGGGAGAGATCTGGCACACGGCAGGGAGGAACGGCCGAAACAGAGACGGAAGATGAGACGCCGGTTGAATCCTCAGAAGTGCATGTGTAAGCCAATATCCATCCGAAATTAGACTTTCGGAATTTCCCGGAGGGTGGCCCCCGCAGGAGGCTCGCCTCCCGGTTTATCGGCCCCCGCGTGAAATCCGTTCGAAATTTTACTCGCTTCCGGCAAAAACGGGGCCACGACAACCCCTCTATCCGTCCATTTCGTCTATTCTCGGAGAGAAAGGGGCAAAGGAACTCGATCCCTCCTCGACCTTCCGCCCTCCCTCCCTCCCCCTGGAACGAATATGCGGTATCGTTGCTCACCAAAAGCTGAAGAAGACGTCGGTGAAGGTTTCCGCGCACGTGAACAGCGCGAACACGATCCAGTACATCATCCATTTCACCTGAAAACACCGGGAAACGATGTTTAATTAAGTGCCGCTGTTGGAGGGGATTTTTCAAACGAGGGGATACTCACGTATTCTTTCACGTTCTTCGTCCTGACCGCCTTGTAAGAAGCGTAGGCCGGGTACAAATTGCCGAACACTAATCTGAAAATCGGATACAGGAGAACGTAAGTGAGCGATCGGGGCATCACTATTACCAGGAGGGCGGCAAGCGTTCGAAGGAAGCCCAGGCTCATTTTCTTTGGCATCTGATCGGCGCAGTATCGTGCGACAGCGTGAAAGCTCGTTATTATTACACGGGGGGCGCCCGTTTTGCATACGATCCAGAGAAACGGATTTTCCTCGATTTCATCCGGTCGAGGCTCCTCCCTTTTCATTTCCATTCCACGCGCGGGCCAAATTCTCCCTCACCTCCCCCTTCGTCCCGCCTGGATTCTCCGCTATACCCGCGACCGTCCCCTCTCCGAATTCTTTTCGATCCCCGTCGGCCCGATCCGACGCATCAAACTGGAAAACATCCAACCAAAAACATCTCCCGTCAAATACCTCGTCTTTCGTCCTCGTTTCGACACGATCTAACGAGCAGAAAGGAGAATGTACGTATATGTATATATATATATGTATGTATATCTAAAGAAGAGAGAGATAGCTTACAGAAATGCGGCGAAGATTCTTTTCTTTCGACTGTTCGTGAGATGATAATAAACTCACGGACTTTGCATCCTTTCGTTCCGTGGCTGATCGCAAAGATAATCAGCGGGGGATGTGCCTTTTTCGATCTCTATCTCTATCTCTCTCTCTCTTTGCCTCGATGCACTTGTTGCATCCTGCCGAACGGAACGTCGTCCTCTCTCACACGATCGTTCCACGGCAGAGAGTCGGTTCACGGTTTCGTTGGGAACGTGGTTTTGAGAAATTTGTTCGATAGGAGAACTCGATGCGTTTTCGCACGGAGTCGAAGGCTGTTGCTCCGCCCGCGGATGCTTCCAGTTAAAGACTAAATGCGTAGCCGCGTTCCGCCAACCGACCACACTCGCGCTCTACGGACTCTATTTTAGCGCCTTAAGCCGCTGTCACGCGATACCGAAATATATTCGCCCGAACGCTCCAGCAAACATTTGCTTCGTTCTTCTTCGTTCTTCGTGATTGCTTCTTCCCTGACTCGTTCCACGACAATTAAAGGGAAGTCGCCTCGAAGTTGTTTGCCAACCGAGGTATGGGAGTTATCGCATTAAAAAAGATTCGATTTGAAACGTTTCTTTTCTCTCTTTAATCCGACCGATAATTAATCGCGATTCGATCGTGTTAAACACGGGCCGCTTTCGCTTTCGATTTCGATCCGATGGATTTGCAGGGCCGGTTGTCGTCGAGCTAGCGAAACTACGGTTGATCGTGCATCGTAGGTAATTCGATGATTGTCACCAATGTCGCTATTCGATTGCGTAACAGGCCGTCCTTTGTGCGCAGTCTGCGCTTACTATTTGCGTGTTAACGAGCCTCGCGGCTGGGATATTTCCATTTTTTGAACGTTTCGATTATGCGCTCGAGGGAAAAAAACTGCAATATTTTAAGTAATATTTGTTTGTGTATACGGTTAGAAAGTGAGAATCGTACGATTCCGAGGAGAGTAAGTTATTTAAAAATATCGTGGAATTGGAATTTGAAGAAAGCGATTGAAATATATCGATAATATTTAAATGTAAAGAAAAGAAAAGAGACATGTAGATTTTACAAATATTTCGTATCTCTTTCGAAGCAAGCGTACGAAGAAGAATTTATTGATCTAGGTGACTAAAAAGATAAAGAGCGAGAATCATAGATGCACAAGGGAACAACTTAGCAAATTGCAATTCTTCGAAAGATAAAAAAGTATGATTTATCAGAATTCTCTTTGCGCGTGTTCTCGTTGTGCACTAAATTTTAAGTAATTTTAAATTTTAGCAAAAAGAAGAAATTTGAATAGGAAGTTGATTTTGATCGAATAAATTAAATATTTTCTTTCTTTCCTATAAACAGTTAGTCAGCAGCGATTAGAAAACAGTGTACAGTGTTTTATTTATTCAAACTTATTATCGTGCATTTAACTTAACAACGAGAAATAAATCGAGTTTTTATAATTAGAAAATTATAAAAGCCGTAATGTCTTTTAAAAAATCCATACTTGCACTTACTTTCATATCCGGCGTATGGTTTATTTTACACTATTTATATATTTAGAAAATTATAGGAATCATAACTTGAGAAAAATTCCGAAAAATCTCATTACTTTCAAATAGACGGATACGTAAAAGGATGGTTAAAAATTCGCCGATAAATTTTTGATTATGTAACGAGAGATTAAAAATAAATTTTATACATATAAACGTGTGATAAAAATACTAATACTGTAAAAAGGAAACGTTAATAATATTTCTCGGTAGTTGTGTCAAAGAAGAAAAACGCTATCGCTTCTTCAGCATTTTCTCAGCCAATGAGCCACTATTTGTGAGCCACGCGCGACTCGTGAACGACTCGTTTCTCAATCGTGCGTATATTTAAAGATACCACACACAAGACACATAATCGTGTAATCAAATCTCCACGTAACATAACGAATCTCTGATTATCGATGTATTCCCATCGTCAATATCGTGTTTCGTCGTGCAATCGATACAATGCGAGAATTATAAACCCAAAATTTGGATTTTGAATATAATTTGAGACCTGGATCGAACGATTGCCGATTTATTATGAAAAACAAGGAAATGGAAAAAGAGATGCACGAAAAACTGTTTGTGAGCCAGCGTGCGTTTTTCTCGTGTGCTTTATACATAGGCAAGTTAGTTATCGTTTGTAATTTACATTTTCTTAACGTTCTCTTTGCTATCGATAATTATTTTAAGAAGTTTATGAAACTGATTATGATTATGAGAGAGAAAGAGAGGAATAAGTATCGCTTCGAGTGTTCTCTATCTCGAATCAATTTTCAATATTATCTCATTCGCGCGATTGTCTTTCATTGTTCTGGTATTATTTTTATATTATTCCCCCTCTCGTTCGTTCTTATCTTTACAATCGCTGCTGCTTTAAAAATGTACTCGATCATCGGTCAAGTGCAATGTGGATGAACAGGAAATATTTCAATGACCAGATTCATGCATGCCGAATAGAATATGCAAAAGGCAGTTCACAAAATTGGATATACGGGATGTATAATATTTGCTTTTTACTTTTTTAGTTTTAATCAAAGTTAAAATTACTACCACTATTCTGGATCCTGAACAAGAAACGAATAATTATTTAATTATTTAACTGGTAGCTATTCTAAAATATTTATCCCACAATCTTCCTTTTCTTTTTCTTTTTTTTTTAAATTTTATCAACCCCTCGATAACTTTCAATAATTTTCAATTACTCGAATAATAGAAAAAAAATAAATAAAACAAGATAACTCCTTTTCCTTTTCGTATCATTCACAAGATTTTACAGCAAGACAAACCGAATCCCCTAAATTTCTCTTCTAGATCATTGTAAAGGATCGATAAAAATCTTCTTTTTCTTTTTTTTTTAAATTTTATCAACCCCTCGATAACTTTCAATAATTTTCAATTACTCGAATAATAGAAAAAAAATAAATAAAACAAGATAACTCCTTTTCCTTTTCGTATCATTCACAAGATTTTACAGCAAGACAAACCGAATCCCCTAAATTTCTCTTCTAGATCATTGTAAAGGATCGATAAAAATCTTCATATACGAGTTGACTCTTTCGTGTTTATTAATGCAGACTCGTAAACACGAGCGTTCGCAATCGCGGCAATACGCGGAAACGCAGAGCACACCGTGTACAATGACGCCGTTTATTCGTACGAGGTCAAGATCATTGTCGTTCGTTCGCGCTTAGCCTGGATTCCGGCACGTTCCGCCTCGTGGCTTCTCCTCCCCCTCCTCCTCCTACTCCGTCGTGAAATTTGCATTAGGCAGCCGAACGCGTTTCATCTCGCGTCTGTTTTTTCTCCTTGGAAAAGAAAAAAAAGACGAATTTCGCCTCCACGAGTTTTCCCTACGTTTGGAACGTTTTCGGGCTGCAGAAAACCTGGAACGTCCGAGACGAACGAGTTTATTATCGGCAGAGCGGCTCTCAACTTCGCGCGATTGGACTTTGGGATTATCGATTGGAAATCGTGATAAAATTTAGGAATTATTCGTTCGGTTAGGAAATTTTATGGTTGCTTGGAAAATATTTCGTTTCTTTTTTCTTTTACCGAATTTTTAATTGTTCGCGAAATAATCGTTTTATCCGTGCAATGCATAAAATTGGTAATAATAATGAAACATGCTTCCGAGTAGGTTTAAATATACATACGTGTATACTTAATGATAGAAGTTGAGAAATAAACTAATCGTTTGCGAATTTATTTATATTTCTCATCCTATCGGATGAAGTAAGGTTAGAGTTAAAAATAACGTAGAGAGAGAGAGAGATGGTCGATGTATCAATAAGCAATAAATTTTCTTTGAATATGTTGGCGTGGATGAAGATGAAATATAAAGAAATTAAAAAGAGAAGACACGTTTTATTCGACCAACATCTTCTTGATACGATCTTTTAATAATAAAATATTCGTTGCACGCTTACGTTACGTAATTTCTATTATGCATCGTGTATTATGTGTATTATTATGTAAAAGAATAATCTAATTAAATCGTAAGTACGATTTCGAGATTCAAAGTTGATAAGACTCGTTCTGTAAGAGTTTTATCAATTAAATTAATGCGACAGGTGGAAATAAATACGGTTTTTGAATTTCTCTAAAAATCAATATTAATTTTGCCAAAAGCATCCGCGTGTTTTCCTAATTTCCTAAAAATAACAAATTTGAAATCCGTCATTTTGATGGATTTATGGATCTCCGCTGTTAAAAACCGCGCCAAATACATCGATCCTATTTTATTGCAAATGAACGTATCTGAAAATTAATTGTAACTTTTCAGAAAGAAAAAAAAAAAAAAAACAAAAGATACAGGAAGAGCATTCGTGCAACGTTATAACATTACGAAGTAAACGTATATTCTTCCGTTAAATCGGAAATTATTTTTCCAAAATTTTTAAGAAAAGCGCGAGAATTCACGAGACTAGCGTAACGTTGTCAATGAACTGTAATGGCTCGATACAAAACGCAAAAGAGAATAGTCATTGTTTTATATTGTCCACAGAAAATTTACTTCCCCATTGTATTCCCGTAACAGGTTCCAATGGGGGAGTTGCGGCCATTGTACGCCGGGTAAAAAGGAGGAAACTCAATGCCGATTGCCGTTTTATATTCGAAATTTTCCTGTACGAATTTGCAAAACGTTATGACTACGCTAGTGTCCGGATATACAGGGTGGGGTGTTTAAATGGAAACGCGTAAATATCTCCGTTATTTTGGATTTTACGCGTTTTGGGGGTTGAAGGGGTCGTGATACTTTTAAATTTTTTTAACGAAATTATATATTTCACGTAATCGAGTTGGTCGATTCGTCTCGATATTCTATTAAAAAAAAAAAAAGAAGTATCAAAAAGTCTATTTACATCGAAAAATTATTAGTTTTGAAGATACTTTAATTTTATTTTTGTAATTTCATTGTGTGAAAAAGGAAGGAGAGCATGAAGGTCATGAAAATTAATCAAACTGTAAAAAAATAGTCTCGTTTCAGAAATGAAGGTGATGTTTGGAATCTCCAAAACATTTTCAACTATAAAAAAGAAAAGGAAATATATCATCGCTAAATTATAGTCCCTTTTATGCAGAACTTTTACGAAATTTTTTCGCAAAACCAAAAATAACGAGATATATAGGTGTTCCTTTTAAATCCCTGCGTATAGCTGCGAGCTATCCGTATCGTTCAATTTCTAAAATTGCTAACTCGAACCTCGAGGTTATCCATGATCGATTACATTAAAAAATATAATTCTTTTCTTCCACCAGCTAGCCTTAGTTGAATTATTGAGATTTATACAATTAAAATAATACCATAAAAAATGACATAGACATACCGTTATTATATTTTCTTTCTTTTTTTTTTTAGTATTCTAGTATTCCATGTCACGCGAACCATTTATTTCTTAGTCTTATTCTCGATGCAGGCATCATGGCAGAGCCAGCCAGAATCAGATAATAACAAAAGTTTAGTACTTGGAACAGTGCCAATCAAGGAATGTGGGGTAAGAAATGGAAAGTGAAAAGTTTATCATCGTGTATTTTATATCCTTTTATATATATATATATTAATTTTTATGGTAATTGAATGTATAATTTTACGAAACGATACTCTCAATATTTATATATAATCAATAAATATATCACTTCATATACTTAAATATAATAATACACGACATGAAATATATATTAATCGAATACCACAATTAGACATAAAAATTCATCCCTAAAGGAGAATGAATACTCGCATAACAATTACCCTTACTAAATCGCCGTTGTTCCAAATACTAAAGCTACTAAATCCAGATAAACCAATTCTCCCGAAATATTTGCCAACCGCGAGATCCGGTTGCCAAACGTCCGAACAACTGAAACACTTTCGCGATTCGCACGCAAGCGCATATATAAAACGCATCCCATTTCTTTCCTCTCGCGCACAACTTGGAGGGATGAGCATTTCCTAATTAAAGCGCTCGAAGAGAGAGAGAGAGAGGGGTGAAAATATCCGTTTGATCCGAAACAAGGATAAGGGATACGTGCTCGATACTCTTAACTTTTCATCGGGCTTCAGGGTCGACCCAGTTTTCTATTTTAATCGTGACCCTTCTCGAGCACACAATTTCCCTCGAGTCCCTCTTTATTATCTCTTCTCCATTAATTAAAACTCCGTCGGATACGAAAATCATCGTCGTCTCCTCCTCTGATTGACTTCTTCGGTTCTTGGCTTTGTTGGATATGTATATATATCGTAACCCGGTGTCGTTATTAAACGATGTTAACGTTCGACGGTCATAGGAGTAGATGACGATTCATTTTGAAAGTTTAAGTGATCGGGGAGGGGGGTAAGAACCGACGAAGACATCTTAACGAGGGCGTGTCCGTTTATTTTCAGATGGGGACAAGGAGCATCAACCTGATCTACAGTCGCTTAGGTGAGGTGAGGTGAGCGTAGAATAGACACAAGTGGCTATAAATAAGGGTGGTAAGCGAGGCTGAATCGTAGGATGGGATTGGGTTATGATTAGATGTATAATTTTGAAATTTGGGGAGCGATTGAGTCGCGGTTAAAACTCGATAAAATTTTTGCAAAGGAAAATGTACATTGTAATAGAGTTATAATAATATAATAATATTGTTTACACGAATAGTTTCGAGACATTTCATATCCCTGTAAATGTACGGTTTCGTTAAAACCGTTGGAAGAATTGTTGTGCATTCCGAGTTTAAGTTTCGATCGATAATGATTCGATTAGATTAGTATAATAAAGATAGTATGAAAGAAAGGTTTCTTTTTCAGGAAGCAACTAAAGTTAATAACAAAGGATATGAGAAAAATCCAAAGAATATTATTAAATGATCAATTTCCGCTCAAGATGCGATTTCGTTACGAAATACCTTAGGAAAAATTCGAGGAAAACGTTTTTTATTTAAACAAAAGTTTCCTTTTTGGAAGGAAAAAGTCGTCAAACTTGATCGAAAATTTTATCCAACAGAATGTCTCTGCAAGTTTTTCAAAGTCTCGTTCGATCAACGAGCAACTTTGAAAAATTGCAACGAAATATCGCGAATGTGGCATTTCGAAAGGCTGCCAGCTCATCGTCCTTGAAGGCGATGACAAAGCTTAAAGGAAAGTGGAAAAAAAAAAAAAAAGGAAAAATCCTCGACTCTTTGTTTCTAAGACACAATTCTCGTTAATTCGATCTGGGAGAAGAATCTTCGTCATTTTTCATATCATATTTTTTTTTTTTTAAATTAGATTAAATCTGGAGAAGATGGATTTAAATAACGGCAGAAGAATTTTAATTAATGGGACAACGAGTTGGAGGGCACGTGCTAGGAATGTCGAAGGATTGCAATGGTTTTGATCCAAATTCGACGTTCCAATAATTTTTGCAGATATTGATAAAATTTATTGCTGCATAAGTACGTACGTATGTGTGTCGGTACGTGAGCATCGCTTATCAACTACCATTTCTATAAACAGCTCGTAGCTACTGCCACTCAAAATGTATAATGGGTGAGCTAATATCACTATATTTATCTCTTTATGGAGAGCCTGGCCATTTCACGGATCCTTTAAAATCGGCAGAAATAAAATATAAAATAATCGAAGTTATCACGATGAATGCAGTTGCGAAATTGATACTCTGTAATTTCATCCAAGCTTTCCGGATGGATACTAAGTTGTTGATATATTTCATGTAATCAGAAACAGTAATTTTTGATATCTCTCGTTTGCTTAATTAAGTCGCACAATGTATTTCATCCTTTCAACTCACCTTAGATGTAAAAATTTCTTGCTTACGACTCTTATAATAAGTTTCTCCCCTTTAATAGTGTATAAATTAAAAATTTTTTTACGATTTCTTTAATTAAAATTCGCTAAATATAAATACGTTACGTAAATTACTGGAGGGCTTTAAAAATGGGATAGTTGGACCGGACGAAATGGAGTCACTTGGATCGGTATCCTTGAATCGAAAATATACCGACTTACGACGAAGAAAGTAACAGCAAAAAGAAGAAAAAAAAAAAAAGGTCGAGGCTAGACTCGAGCATTGAGAACCATACTGAAAAGGTAATAAATTTGTATCTGGAGTTTCGCGTGATTCATCTCACGTGTTCTTAATTTTCAGGACTTTTCTTTTCTTTTTTTCAACAATGATTAATAATTTACACGTGTACGATGTGTGGCTCGCGTGTAAACGGTCGCTTAATTACGAAAATGGCCGCGACAAATAATCATGCGAGAATAAACCATAAAGGTGACAGGATCGAGTCGAGTGACAGGGTCTCTAAAAGTTGAAAAAAAATTCTTTCCCGATCGATTCATCAGATATTCCATCTCTCGTTCTATCTATCGTCACAATTAACAATTTATAAGTAATATAAAATATTGGGATGCGAAGGAAATATGTGGACTTTTTTTAACAATATTTTAACAATTCTTTCTATATTATTTTAAAATTGGAGCAAGCAAAAAAAAATCGTAAGAAAATCGTTATTTGCAATTTCAACAAGATTTGCAAATATTCCAATCCTTTATCGATATAAGCATTTCATCGGTCGTTTCAGATATTGGCAGAGACATTAATTTTGACAGTCACATTTCAACATGGTGAAAATAAAAATTTGTCGAAACATATCTTTCAGAAATATGCATTAAGTGATGGGATGTAAAAAAATAGGAAAAATAAGAACGTGGATAATCGATATAATTTGAAATATATTCGTGTAAAAATACAATAAAAAGATTACGTGTATCGAATTCTATAATTTCGATCGCAAATATCACACGTGTTTTAAAAAATATATCACACACATTGAAAAATTGCAAAAGTATAAATGTATATGAACGATAAAATATTATACCTCTTTATAGAAGATATATTTATAGAAAATACAAAATCGTAATTCGCTTAAATAAATTTTCAATTACCGAGTTGAGAACGAATCTTAGGAATTTTAATCTAATCGACTCGTTCTCGCTAAGATTCTCCATGAAAATTCTCAGAGATATATTCTCAAAGTATATAAAATTAAACGATTAGGATCAATATTGGATATACTTTTCGATATCGAGAGCAATTTAAACGATACAAATATCGCGAAACTCTCGAGTTGCCTCTTAATGGCTAATGGAAAAAAATAATTTTGAAATCGTTGTCCAAAGGAAATTTTTGAAACGAAGTTTATGAAAATTTCAAGTCCGCTGTTGGAAAAATACATAGCGATAAACGATCTTGTTTACCGATAGATGCTCGGATTGATATTACACGTATTCGTATACGTTATGGATGCCTGTTATACAACGTCGATTTATATACACAGTGTCCCCGAAATCATGGTACAAGCCTTCGAGTGATTCTACATACAAAAATAAATGAATAAATAAATAAAAAAGGGGAGAGAGAGAGAGAGAGAGAATAATATTTTTTCGAAATTCTTTTTTTTTTTTATGATTTATATCCTTGTTTTTGAGAAAATGGAGATTCAACATTCACGGTTATGGAAAAAGGAGTCGTATATGCGCGATAAATTTTCTTCAAATTTAATTTTCTCGAAAATTGGTTTTTAAATGAAAAAAATTTATTTTTTGCTTATTTTCATACGTAGAATTACCTCCCGCCAATAATTCATTCGTATTTAATTAAGAAATATGCAATTTCGCCAATCACTCGAATACATTTTTTGAACTTGATTTATTCTCGAATAAATTATACAATTTATTCGGTATTTTCTTAATTTATTTTTTTCTCTACCTAAAAACGATTTCAAGGACACAACGAATCGGATGATTAACATTCTCAATGATTCGATTTCCGTTTCAGAAACTGAAAATTTTTACAGTCGCAAAATTTACACAGATTCGCGCGATTCCGTATTTTAAGTATCGAAAGTTAAATAATTGCACGCTTATAAAGAGCTTACTTTTCAAAAGTACTTTCCCGAACTCATTAGCGAAGCAGCAAATTATTTTTAACGAAATTACACTTTCTCAAAAATGATTTGGCACTTTGTAATTTCATAACTGTCGCAGTGATGTATTGATTTTCTAGTTGGCTATTAAATTTTCTATAAATATAACTTCAGGAATATAAACGCGAATAAAAAAAGGGGGGATATCGTTCAAACAAGTTTGATAAAATATAAATCTACGACTTCGTTTATCCAGAAATTACTCTTGATTCCAAAATATTGGATAATAGGATCTTTACGAAGGAAAAAGATTGAATTCACGATAAACAAGAAGGAGAAAAAACAGCAACGCAAAAATTATCTCGCGCGATGCGAAAAGAAAGTAGCGAAATTGAATGGAATAATCGTAACAATGTATATCGACATATGTATATTTGCTTTTCACGTGCAGATAAATTTAGAAATTTTATTCGACGATGATATAACGATGATATAAAATTTTATGTAAAACTCGTAATTAAATTTTAACGATAATTTCTAGAAAATATATAATTAAACGTTTTCGAAATGGCAGAGATGATATTGAATAATGAATCAAAGTGTCTGGATGTCAATGGCCTTAAACTTCAAATTATAACATAATTACACAAATGATCAATTATAAAACGATAATAATTCCTTGGCACGAATTCATTCGTTAGAAAGATTCCACGTAGTAGCGGGAATAGAGAATCGAGACAATGACGACGCAGCTACGCAAATATCATTTAACACGAGAAAATTTTTGACTAAATCAATCTCATTAAATCTGAAATTCATAAGTCAATAAATTTCCACGTTCGCAAACGATATCGAAATCGTGTAATAACGTTAACTGGAATTAAATTTTCGTGAATAATTTACGTGAATTATATTCAAACTACTCCGTCGACTCTCTTTTCGCATCGAAAAACGACAAAATCGAAAGACAAAGAAACTCTCTTCTTCCGTTCCTTAAAAAAAAAAAAACCTTTTCCTTAAATTCTCACATTTTCGATACAATTTTCAAGGGGGCGGGTAGGAACACGATCGAAACGGTGTTCACCACGTTAACCCGTTTAAAAACAGGTAAATAAATATTCCTGGAGTAGGAGTGAGTCTCGACAGGCACGGCCACCGCATTTTTCAGGGGGAGCGGGCAAGTCATGACGAAGTGTTGGCTTCGTAAAATCGTAAAAACTGTAACTCGTCTGGTCGCGAACTATTTGCAACCAAGGCTGCAGCCGGCTCGATTCGTTCGCGCGGATAGAGAGAAGCCAGCTTTCGATATGGCCCTCGATGTATATCGTAACCTAACGAGGATTAGGAAAGGCTCGGCATTGGCCTCGTTCGACTCTATTCCTCGCTTTATTCCAAGTTTGTTGAAGGAAACGTGCGCTTTAATTCTTGCAGATAGAGAGAGAGAGAGAAGAGGATCGAATTTCAGGGAGGGAGCGTAGATTTTCGACCGCTCGGGGGCACGTTTCGCTTTCTCCTCGGCCTTTTTTACTCTCCGTTTGTTCCTTCGATCGCGCACGTTCGTCCGCCTCTTTATCGCCGCGCCGACCGACTCCACTCGACTCGCTCCCTTTCTTCCTCTCCCCCTCCTTCCCCCCGCTCTTTCTATTTTCCTCGCGCTGCTCCTTCGGGACCTCCTCTCCTCTTCTTCGTTCGACGGAGACGAATGGAGGCGAGCTTCTTCTTCCCATTAGTCGGCCATTACAGTGGTTGAAATTCGGCGACCTCCTACTGGGTGGAAAGAGGTCGTGAATATTCACGATTGATTGGAAATTGAGCGCGTGGTGTCCTGTGGAATGTGTATCCCCTGCGCGAATACGGTATCAGGAGAGACTCGAGGAGAGGTTAATAAAATTTTCTCCTTCTCGAAATTTTTCCTTCCTTCGCTCGTGTCCTCGACATTTCTTTGGGGGGGAAAAATACTGGCGCGATTTCGGGCAAAGTTGTTCTCGATCGCCAATTTCACGATTCTTTCAACGATTCTTCCCTTTCGACTCCCCTTTTAAGGGAGGAACTGTTCTGTAATCACGTAATCTCCGACGCTTTCCAACGTCTTCTCTTCTTGGCAGAAATGGGATGGCACTTTTCGAGATTTTTCGAAAAATTCACTCGCGAAAAAATTCAGCCGGGAAACCCGGTGAAAGTTTCGGAAAGATGGAGCTTCAGATCGGACGAATGTTCCACGAACGGTCGCGACTCCTGAACTGGAAGCTGCCCACTTCTGTGCTTGGGTTTATATTTAAACAGCGGATAGTGGCCGACGACTACACGTCGACGCATCGTCTTTTCGGTGGAGAGAAAGAAAAAGAGTGGCATGGCGAAAGTTGAGAGAGGAGAGCGAAATGTCGGATAGGAAAAGGAGAGAGAGAAATGTTTCGCGAGTGATACATCTGGATGGTATTTAAAGAAGAAGCTATCGCCGTAAATATGCCATAAGTTGATCGATTTAGAATACTTTTCTCGGGACAAAGAAAAAGAAGAAGATCGAAAGCTGGTTCGGTTCAAAGGGCATTGGCTTGCGAGCCGGACACGTGGCGTTTCTCCTTCGACAGAGAATGTTGGGAAATCCATGCTAAAAGATCCACAAACATCGTGACCGATGAATCGCGCGGACCTCCCACGCAGCGTGCGTCTGAACTTTCTCAACCGTGCCAACATCTTGCATACGGTATCCGTTTACGAATCTGCATCCCTGCAAACGGGGATTTAAAATTGAATCGACGCCTCTCTCTCTCTCTCTTTCTACGTGCCATTTTTGTTCCATTGAAAATTGTTAATTATCAATTTCCAAATCGACATCCTCTCGAAAAAAGCGAGAGAAAGGAGGGGTCGAGTTTGACAGCGAGTTGAAAATTATGTCCCTGTAACATCGGAGGTGGAAGAAAGTTCACAACCCTGCTGCATTCCACCGCGTTGTTCGAATTCTGTTCCCCTTCGGTCATCTGGTGCTCGGCCACCCACCCGCCTTATCCGCAAAACGGATAAAAAGGGGTCGTCGAGAGGGAGTGCTCGACCGAGGGAAAGAAAAAGGGAAAAAGGAGAGGCAAGAAGAGAGGATATCGGGCGATACCAGGAGCGCAAGGGTACGCCCAAAGGGTCATCACCCCGGCGATACTTTTGGTTCTACCCTCCTCGGCTCTCTACGAGTCTCGTGCTCTTTACCACACCCTCGTGACGTGCACTTTTGCTCCTTGGCGCGTCTCCAGGGACAAAGAAATATGGGCTGGTCTGCGAGAAAATGGCGTAATTATATACGAGGGCGGGAAAAAGGAGGGTGTAAATCAAAACGGCGCCTCCTCCTCTCTCTCTCTTTCGATGTTCTCGAGAGATGGTGGAAGGAGAGAGACACGAACTCGTTATCTATCGAAGAGAAGTTTCGAGAAGGATATCGATCCTGTGGGGAATCGTCGTGACGACGCGTCGATCGATCGAGGTCGCTCGCATCTTCCATCTTTTGGCAACTTGAAAATAGGGCACGGCAGGTTGTAACATTTTGTAATTTAAAACTTTTCTTTGTCTCGCGTCGTCACTCGGTTATAATTAATGTTTATTAAAAGAAGAATTTTTCGAATCATTGAATATTAACAGGTGGATAGTTTTATTTTTCCATTAAAAAATTTTTAAAATTTACAAAACGTCGAGCCTCGTCGTTATTTTTGCTGTTTTATTTACACGCCTTACCAATTTCTAGTTTTAATAATTTTCTCGTAATAAAACTCTTTCGAGTAGGAAATTATTAGTTAGCCGGGATTAAGAACAAGCAGAACTTCACTTAATTTTATCACTTATAAAATTACTATGAATAGAAACAGTTTTTAATTATGCAAGGTGACACCCTAACGATCTTCGGCTGCGTTATAATATATAAACGATGTTCCTTCTTTTTTTATCGATAATTATTTTAATGAAAATAATTTCACAGTCCTAAACAATGTCCCGACGCCCATTGAAAAAAAAATCGTGAAATTATTGAAACAAAGCCTCGAGCGTAACGAGATCCCCGGGTCACAGGAATTTAATTTCGCGATAAAGAACGATAGTGTATTAAACGGACTGAGAAAGATTTATGCAAATGAATATTTTTATAGGAAACAGAAGATTAATTTTACGTAGCACAATGAAACTTGAATTGAAATTCGTTCCGTCATTAAGTTTTCCCGTTATTTTTTATTTTGCATATTACATTCTATTTTCTGCACATGTTATGAATATTTAATTAATAATGTTATCCGAGTTAACGTTATCCAGAGTTAAGTAACTGGAGGCAATCGACAAAGAATCGAAATCTATGTTGAAAGTTCAATTAGACGATCGTTACACGTTACACGCTTCGGATCATAAATCCGGAAATTGAAAAAGATCATTTGAATCCTTCTAAAAATTCCAAATGCTCCTTTTCCCCTTCTTTTTTATGAAATGATAACCCTCAATTATCCTCGTCGTTAAAAACGTTCAAACATTTTGGTATAATTAATTAATTAATCTCGCATTTAACATCCACTCGTCGATATCCGCAGTCTATTTTTCCGAGATTACAACCTTCTTCAAATATTAAAAACTACAAACTATTTCAATGTATCTTTTGAACGTTAAAAAAGATAATCCAACGAAACATTGCGAAAAGTATTTCTTTTACAATCACATTAATCATATTAAATATTAATCAAGAGTAAATCTCGATGTTTAAAAATTATCGAGATTGAATTCGTAATAATAAACGCAATTAGCAATAACAGAGACTGAGAGAGAGAGAGAGAGAGGAAAGAAGGATCCACAGAGATCTGGATGGCCAGTGAGAAATTTCGCGTTGATATCCGGCAATATGGAATCGAGCGTGGCGGAATGAAAAAGTACGAACCGCATCGTAATTAGCGGCATTCTTAATTATTCTAATGAGTGCAATGACGTCACGAGGTCGAGGATCCTAAGTGCTCCGCAACACCGACGTAACTTTTTTCCTCGTTTATACTCCGGGTCGAGTTTTCTTTTTTTTCCTTTTTTTTTTTTTTTTGCCCTCTCATCAATCGTTGCCAGCCTTTTGAAATACTCTCGAGACTTCTTTACGTGAATTTCTTCCGGTCGAATCACCGCGTCTCTCGCATGTTCAGTCGAATGCAAGGTATACATGTTAATATATTCAGCGGAGCGTCTTTAGAGGTTTTTCATTCCGAAGATCGAAACGGACAGAGGCGGAAAATATCGATCTTATTCGTTAAGTTATAACCAATTTGAATTAGACGAAACGAGATGGGAATAAAGATAAAACGTACGCGTCTAATATCGCGGATTTACGTAGTAAAATAAATTCAAATAAATTTGAATAACTTTGTTGAAAATATATCGAGAAAATATTTGCATACCGTAATTTTATCATGTAAATTTATTTATAAACGTTTTCTCGCGATAATTTACCGAATGGATATTGTTCTTTCGAAAAATTTGGAATTTCTTTTAACGAGATATAATATCAATTGCAATCATAAGTTGAGGCTTCTTCTACAGATAAACTTATTCAAAATTTTCAACATCGTAATCGAAGTCTATAATAAAATTAATATTCAGAAGAAAAATATACAAATCCTCTCTAGTTATTATATTTTGATTATAATAAATTTTAATTGATACCTTTATACCAATTTTTGTATTTCTTTTTCCAAAGAACATATTGATCAATACGTATAACAATGCGGCTATACACACACGTTCTTCTATTCTAGTTGTTGAAGAAACGATAATTGTTTCGAATCGTGAAATATCATCGCATTGTCACCAGGAAAACTAATGTGTGGTAAAAACGAAGAAAGGACGATGCTTCGATAACACGCAAAAATAGTATTTACGTCAATATTTAAGAAATAGATATTTAAATAACGGTGTGCCTAAAAAAATTATGATACATGGAATTTATTGCAGGCCAGCAATTTACTCGATGATTATAAGCAGTCACGAAGGGAAGATGATAAGATAACGTAAAATGGAAATCTCAATATTCTTAATTTGTAATAATTAAAATATGAGTAAATATTACATTATTTTCGGATTAGCCATTAATATTTTTATTTAGTGGGTAGATATATTCCTTTTTAAAATTAAAATTAAAAATTTTAAGTAAAATAATGAATTGATTTTAAGAATTTGAATTTTTTTTAATAAATAATAAAATGAATTTCAATGAATTCATTCAAAGATAAATTAATCCACAAATAAATTTAAAAAAAAAAAAAAAAAGAAAGATCTAGAAGAGGTGAAATTTGAAATTTTCGTGATGTTTGTTCTTTCTCAAATATTGTATACTGTTATACCGTGTCATATTATCGAATTTCTATTTATCTGATTTTGCGTTGATTTTGTCTAGAAAAAATAAAAAATTCGCTTATTTTTATCCAAATACATCTCACAAAGTTTGGTAAAGTTATTCGTTCAATTTTTTTCCTTTTATTCCACAGTTTTGTATGCTAAACCATGTATTTCTATATCAAAAATGAAAATCTCTTTCTTTTGTGCAACAAACATTCCAAATTTTACTCTTTGAAATCAGCCTCTTTTCAAACATCCTTCTTAATACTCGTTGATTAGACACTCGTGGATTTCTAATTTAAATTTCTATTATTACAAATTATTAAAAGCAACGATAACAATCCTTCGAAACTACGACATATTTGATAAAGTAAAATATCAACTACCATTTCAAATAATCCAGCAAACTAACAATATCATTTACGACGTTACAATGTCTAGTTCGTCTCGCGGAACAACAGTTTTTCATTCGAATTTTTCCTCCCTGTCCTTTCTTCTCCTTCTTTTTTTTTTCTTGATCTACAGAAGCAACCCAACCTCGAAGAATTGTCTTGCTAAAAGCGCGAGCAACACTCTCGCACGCGATTCTATGCAAATAGAATCGGGAACCACGAAGAAATGCGGCGATGTTTCGCGTACGAATCGACCACACCGGCAAGAGCAACCGTTTGCATCCATAGAAAATGAGATGCCTTTCAGTAACATCGGAAATATAGGTCAGGGAATGAAACAGAAAAGCTAGGTAAATAGAATGAATGTGTCGCGTGGAGGAAGAAAAAAAGGGGGAGAGTCGATAGGTTTTATCTCGACCTGGTTGCTGTAACTTTTACAAAAATTAATCGCAGCCCTCCTTTGTTTATTCATTATTTTCCTTTTTTTCTCAAGAATGAAACACTAAAATTTCGGCGAAGCGAATAGAGATAATTTCTAAATAATTTCCAATAGAAATATTTTTCGTCGAAAGAGTATATAACGGTTTCATCGGTATTTGGAGAGCAGGAAGGGAAAATAAACAAGCAACAGCCAACCCCTCCTATGACTGGTTAGGTGGCGAAGAGAGCCGTCAGACGCTTGTGGCGCGTGCAACACAGCGGAAAGGTTAATGCGAGATCTCTCCTCTGAAACGAAATATCGATTCACCGGGGAAACCGCGTGAAGGAGAATCGTGCCACCCCTTGCTGCACAGCTGTAACGGAGAACAAGAATAATAATAATAATAAACGAGGAGGGAGAAGGGAGGGAAAGAAGGAGATGAGAAGAGAAAAAAGAGGGAGGGGAGAAAGGGTGGAGGAAGAGGGAATGAGAGTGCCGCACGAACGTCCTTGCTCGCACACACCGCCGGCAGAACCACCCTCCTGTTGCCAACCGGGCATCGATCCAACGACCGACCGACGTTCCTCTGGTCTACCAAGAAAGCATCCCTTGGTTTACCCCCGTTTCCTTCCGCAGACTTCCTTTCACCCAAGATCCGCCCCGCTCCTGGGACGCTTTTTGAGACGGAGTTAAGGGGAATTTGAGAATGAATAAAATTTGGATCGAAAAAATTGCGATCTCTGCCTACGAGCTCCCCTCTATTTTATTCCGTTCTTTTAAATTGCGAAACTTGACGATGAGCTATTGATGGAAATAACACGATGAATATCTATCTTTATTCATCGGCCACAAGAAAATTAATAATGATTAGGAATGACGTAGAGGAGGCGAAAGAAAGAGACAAAGGTTCTTAGTCATTCGACATGGGCGCGAGATAGTACGCGTTGACGAGGTGAAAGGAAACTGAACTCGTGTGTTTTAAACGCGGCAAAAAGACAATGGTTCGTGTATACAAAGACTATTAAACACACGTGAGTCATGCTTCTTAAGCGATATAATAAAAGTGGGATAACATTTCGTGACATTAACGAGAAGCGAAACATTGGTCGAGGTACATCGCGATGCACAAATGAATGAACCATACGGCAATAGAGAATCTATTGTTCCCTTTTTTTTTTTTTCTAATTATTATTATTAGTAATTCGAATTGTTTTCACGTCCAAAATTGGGATAGCCTGTGAAATTTTCAGAACCTATCGAGCAAATTCGTGTAAATTCCATCTAATTTTTCTCATTAGCTTCGATTAAAAAAAAAATTCATATTTTCACTATTTTCACGATTTTCCAAGCGCAATAATTGTTTACTGTTTGATAAATTAATTTATTTTGCATCAAAGGTATGAGATATAGAATAGATAATAGAATATCATTTTATAAGGATATCAAATAACATTCAACGATGATTCGATGCTAATAAAAGTTTAATATTCGGATTATATATAGGCATTTCAGCAAAAAAATTTTATTCGTATAAATAAAATTCATACGCATCGTAATAGAAATTTAGACAAAGTTTCACGCGAAGGATTTCTAAATTTATTCGACATATTTTCACTTGTATAATAGAAACTTGGTTTCTATTCCTTTATATTATAATATATGTATAATTCTTGTTTATACATATACATAGATATATATATATATAATATGACTCATTCTTTGTTCTTTTTTTTTTTTTTTTGGTATTATTCCATATTCTTTTTCTTTCCACTACTTTTTGTATTGCCGTTGTATTGATTTTTTTATCGCTTTCATTTTTCGTATTCCTATACGTTATAAATTCTCGTTATAATTACAATAGATAATTTATGGAAACATCGTTAAATCTTTTAAGTAAGATTCTAATACTTTATCGCAGAATGGATCAAAAGAATAACCGGTTGAAATTTTAAGAAGCTTGCCTTGTGCTCGATCTGGAATCAATGTTTCTCCAGCTTGTTTCAATTTATTGTCAAGCACAACGGGTGTGAGTCATGTCTCAGCAAGACTGTTAACGGCGCGTGTGTGTATGTGTGTGTGTGTGTGTGTATGTTATCGGCGGCACAAGTTTGCGAACTCCGTAAACAAAACGTGCTCCCTAACAAGAGAAGGCGCGACGCCACGGTGGAACGACTTCCTATCATTGTGACGTAGTTCCCAATCAGCTGATGCTTGGTCAGTCGTTCATCTGTGATGACTTAGCTAACTATGCGAAACTCCGACGTAAATCGATAAATTCGATATTCGCAATATTAATTTCAATTCGATCAATTCGTTTTATTTTCTAGATCTATTTGGGTTAAATTTCCAAATAAAAATCTTATTTTGGTTTAAACCATTTTGCCTATATGGTTTCCAAAAGAAACTATATAAATATTTATTAAAGATAAGAATCAGAAAAAATGAGAACATAAAGTAGCTGAGAAATAATTAAAAAAATATAATAGATAAGATAAACGTGTCAATATTTGTATTTCTTTGTTACGTAGCGATTTGATGCGATTGATCAGTTGACACTGGGAATAATATCGATTATGGCCTAAAAGATTTTATGCCGTGTTTCTTTATCGTTGATCTAAGGGAGTGGATTTTGTCCTTCATCGAGTGCATTCGACTATTTTTAAACATTTGATATGACGTATGTAGAAAATGAGTACAAAGAACAAAGACCAGAGGAATAAAAGAGCATCGATTCAGATCGTGGAACGTGTCCAAACAGGTTTGAACAAGCTCTTTCATAGCTTTAAATCGGTGTACGAGGTGCTAATACGAAAAATCGATTGAGGCTAAGAAACTTCGAGTCGGCCGTTATAAAACTCCAATAATATTTTTCCTCCCTATATAAATTTTTACATCTAAATTCGAAATTAGAAATTTTGAATCCTCGATAAATTTTTATGCGCAAGGTGTCGTAACACGAGTATACGTCCATAATGGTGGGGTAGGCGCCTACTGTTAGGACTCACGAGTGACGGAGTTAGGTTAGGTTTGCATTACAAAGCTTGATAATGTAAGTAAGCGATATAGGCATTTCGAGAATAAAATTATATGCTTTCGTTAACACGCAATTCGTTCCATTGTATTATAATTATTTATGCAAATACATAAATAAATGGGACGATCTTTTTTTAAATTAAATTTCTACGCGTAAAGTAAATCGATGTATCCTTCTTAAACGAGATTACTTTTTTCGTTTCCCTAATATGAAATGTACAGATTTCCTCTTACCTTCACAGACCAAGGTTTTTCAAATGCCTTGACACAGAAATATCAGTATCGCCTTGAATTAATTTCAGCAATAAATCGATACCTCGTTTGTGCGACTGTGACAATTTTCAAATGTAACCGCAATTGGTTAGACTTCGTTGTAGAATTTGTAACCAAACATGGAAATCTTTCTTGGAGCCGTGTTGCGACGACGCGGTGACATAATTTCTTCACGTCCGAAACAGATTCGTGAATTGTCGTATAGCTTTTCACTAGGAACACTGCACCTTTGATACAATTCGCATTACATGACCATGTCAACGAGACACCCTTTACAATTTTTTTGTCAAAAAGGGATGAAACAAAAAAGGATAGCGACTATTAGACGTTCAGACCGTTACACAATTTACTTTTCGGAGCGAACAGTAAAAGACGTAGGCAAAGATAATATCGTATTGAGTGGAGACGGAGAGAGGACAAAATTAAATTGAATTATAAATTGACAAACGGAATCGAATAATCCTGAGTTAACGATGGCGAGAATCCAGGCGTAACTGAATTTTTGTTCACACTATTTTCTCGTCTTTCCATTACTGGGAATTTAAATACTCACATGACAAGTCGCGAGACGATCGAAGATATCATATTAACGATTTTTAACGCTGTACAAGTAACGCGCGATCGAAAGAAACGAGCAATTAATGCGGACGGCCGTTTGTAACACCACTGCTCACAGGTCAACCATGTTGGACTGGCAGCTGGCTGCTGCTGCGCGTGTGACGTCACGTCGTGTTTTCGTCACGTGACTGCAGGGCTGTATAGACGTTAGGTATTTTTAAATATCGTTAGCGAACATTAATTTATTTTGACGTAGAAATTAAATATTTAACGTTATTTTAATAATGATAGTAAAAATCAAATAGTAAAAACATTATAATCAATAAGATTCATGTATATCATGGTTTAGTTTTAAAGTTTATTAAATTTTAAACGATATAAACACGAACGAAGTGATTTTATTTAATTTAATATCAATTTTTAGTTCAATATTGTTATATAAATGTTCAAAATTACATATAAATTAAAAAGATACGATACGAACAATTATCGGAAAATTTTGTGTTGAGATTTTAATACATTCTTATATAATACCGTTACCATTCTTATATAATAGAATATTGAATGAATAAAAAATAACAAACGATACATAATAAAAAAAATGATAAATTCATATAATACAGAAATTCATATAATTCGTAAAATACAGAATTCATTATTAACAAAAGATTAAAACGTATTAAAACATATTTATAGAAACAAGAAAATATCAAAATCATTGAATACATTTTATTTTAATTGTTTTAATATAAATTTGTTAAATGTATAAATATCTTACATACGAAAATTCTTCTAAGACGCAAGACTTTTATTTTTTAATATATTATATTCATCATACGTACATTTGTCATGTATACTTGTTTTAAAGCATAGTTAAAATTATGCCATTCATCGAAATTATTATAAAGATACATCCAAATGAATTTCTAATGTAAAGGAACGGTTTCCAGACCACTGGCCCTGCACCGACAAATAAATCGAGCGGTAATGATCGATGAGAGAGCAATTTTTTTGTATTAAGAATAGCGATGCGTGTCGCGACTGATAATAATAGACTACATGCACCTTGGTTCATTTTTTATTTAAAAAAAAAAAAAAAAAGTATATTATACAAGGACAATAATCAAACGAACATAAGAAAGTTTGAAAGAATCGCTAAGTTACGCTTCTCTTATTTATATTCTTCATACCAAAATTATATTTAGAAAATTGAATAGCAACAGAAGAAGGCGCCTGGTCTCCAGATCCTGTCCCCGTAATACGATCCTTGAATCGACGTTTCATCCCATCCCACCAAGAATTGCGGCCCCTTGTATTTCTTCGGAGTTGGTGTTACGGCCCTAGAGTTCCTCACCCCACGCTCGTGCCATAGGTTGCAGCAATGCAAGAGAACGACCACTGTGATGGTGGTAAGACGAAGAGAAAAGAGGTGAGAAGAGAAGAAGAAGAAGAGATAAAAGGAAAGAGTAGAGAGGAGAAGAAGAGATAAGAGAAAAGGGCAGAGAGGAGAAGAGGAGAAAAGATGAGAGAAGACGAGATGAAAGGAGAAGAGGAGAGAAAAGAAGCGAAGAAAGCAGAAAAGATGAGTGGATGGCAACGAGAGAGAAGGGTGAGATGTGTGGCTAAAAGAGGAAAAATAGTGGAAGATAGAGAGGGGGGGATTGGTGGCGACGCGGCGCGGTGCGGTGTAGCGCGCGGCACGGTTGCTTGGTTGAGTGAGCGGTGGGGTGGGGCGGGAGCGTCGGCGCGAACGTCGGAGCAGGCGGGAGCCTGGGGGTGTTCGAGGGTAGAGGAGGATGGCGGGAGGTCGAGCCGTGAAGCGGGGGAGAGGGTAGGAGTCGCGGGAAGGAGCCGTGCCTCCCTGCCGTCCGCCCGCAGTGCGCGCTACGCGATATCACTGGCCGGTCATGTGTGTGTCACTCTCACGTTCACACTGGTACCGTTCGGAGTGCTTGGTTACCGCGCTGCCACCGTTACCGTCAACCGAGCAGTGTGTGTCCAGTATACACGGTGTGCGGCCGGAAGTTTAAAGTGCCTCTCGTTCCGTGTCCTGGACGTGGCGAGAGCAGGCGAAATCCTGTCGGCGCGGGGGACATCATCGGAGAGACGACAACGACGACGGACGTGCAGGTGGAGCGGACTGTAAAAGGGAAAGATCGGCTGCGTGGTGCGCGACGGAGGAAAAGGAAAAAAAAAAAAAACAAGGAAAGGAGGAGAAGGTGTCAAAGAGCGAAGTGTGTATGTTTGGAACGGTCGCCGAAAGTTTTCGGTGTACGGTGTCCAGTGTCCAGACGCACGTATGTAGGAGCAAGGAGTGGCTGCTGCTGCTGGTGGCCGACCGTCCAAGGAAGAGAGAAGAAAGAGAGAAAGGAAAAGAGGATCGTGCGCGCCTCATGGCCCTGTTGTTTATTGGCCCGTCGTGATCACGAAGAGAAGAGATTTGAGTGACTGTGCTTTTGTTGTGTTTTGGTGAAAAATAACGAAGTGGTGATCGGTGCTCGATTGTTCTTCTCTACGGTTCAGTGCTACGTGGGGTTTTCTTTTTTGGGGGAGAGGCACGCTCGCTGGAGGATCGGAATAGAGGAAAAGAGAACGGCACAGTTCGTGGGGGAGAGAGAAAGCGAGATAGAGAGAAAGAGAGGGAGAGAGTGTGAGAGTGAGAGGGAAGAATAGCAAGATAGAAATAGAGATAGAGGTAGAAGAAGAGAGAGAGAGAGAGAAAGAAAGAAAGAGAGAGAGAGGGAGAGAAAGACAGAGTGAGAAGAAGAAGTAAACTTATAGAGGAGAAGGAGAAAGGGTGATTGGAAGACCCGGCTGGCGATCCGAATTCGCGGATTCGACACGCCGCGGTTGCCGATCCATAATATGGCGTACAAGTTTCGCGAAGAGATCGTGGGAAAGAGGTTTCTCTCGGTGAGTGGTTTCACCAAGCTAAAGGTGAATAAGATTAGTGAGTGGGGGTGGCGTGCGGGGGTAATTCGTGCTGCCAGTCACAGGGATAACAGCTGTCATGATCTTCAGGTGAGTATCATCGGACGAAACACGTTCTTCCTTTAATTAATTCTATAATCAGTTTAGAAACACGTTCAGTCTACGCAGAATAACTTTGGTTCGGTGCATGCGGCATATCTGGCATCGTGCGCGCGACACGCTGTTTCTGTTTACATTAGCGACCGACCTTTCGAACATTCGAACTTAGCGTTCTACAATCTTGTTCACCTCAATTCGAGAAATCTGCGCTCCTTTTTAATATCGAAAGGATCTTATTTAACACGTCTTTTTTGCGATCGATACTCGACAAGTTTTTATTTAATATTTAAACATTCTTTTCTTACGATATGCAATGACAGTGAAAGTTCTGTCGAAAGATGGCAACTGAGTATTTGAAAAAAATTTTTATTTCATAAATTATTTTAAACTTTATGACGAAAATGATAGTATAAACACATATTCTTTCGTAACATTTATTTTATTCTTTAATTATATATTTATTTGGAATCATACAAAGAATCGTCATCAGAGGCATTATTATTGTCTTATTTACATTCCGATTTACGAATTAAATTCAAGGAAAATTTCATAGTTTCATCTGTTTCTTTCTCTTGTCATTTTAATATCGTTTCAATTATTAATATTTAATATTATAATTATACATTATGTTAAGAGATATTTGATCAAAATTATTTCTAGAGAGATTCGTATGAAATTGGACAAATATAATAAGTTAAAAATAATATAATTATTTCATTTGATTTTTGATTCAAAATATGTTTTATAATTGAAAAAGATAGAATCTGGATAGAAATTATTCAAAATCAAAAGTTAATATAAAATGTCAATCAAAAAGCAGAAATAATATTTTACAAAATTAATTATAATTTGTATAATTTTATGGGGAATCGTTACTTTTTTTACATATTCGATAAATGTTTTTTTGATTGTCTCTAAAATTATTTATAAATTTTTTCTTCTTTGTTTATTTTTATATAAAATTCAGAAAGAGGTTAATAAATAATCTAATTTTAAAATGTGAAAATTTTCGATTCTACGTTTAATCCTATGTATTCGATTCTCTTAAACTTCGCCAAATTTATTTATAAATCATTTTTCCCTGTTTTATTATCAATTAACACGTAACAAATAACTTTCTTGTAATTTCGATTTCGATATATGAGCTTTATATGAAATCTATTTATCTTATAAAGAAAAGTAAATTGGAAAAATCCAACGAAGTTTGAAGTTATAGCAATGTCTAAGAGGTTTCAGACAATGAAAACATCTGCTCATTGGCAAATATAGGATACGAGGAAATATTATTTTAGGAGACATTCGTACAGATGATGAAAATTTATTTTTTAAACGCAATTAAAAATTATTATACATAAATCTTTTACGAATTTTAATAAATTTTTTTTTATTTTGTAATTTGTTTTGTAAATTAAATTTTCTAAATTAAATAAGCCTGTTTTTTCGTATATAATAAGTAAAATTTATAATTAAAAAAAATTGTTCTGCAACATAAATTTCTTTTTTATCTCATTTAAATTTTGCATAATGCAATATTTTTGTTTGCATTTCTTTTTTCTTTTTTTTTTTTCTTTTTTTTTTTGAAAGTTCAATCATGCGAATTTATTTTCACCAAAATCAAAATAAATTATTTAAAACAGATAAATTAATTAAACTTTATACAAAGTATGAACTTAAAAATAAATTTATGCGAATTTAAATAAACGACATTTTAAAAATTCAATCGAAAACATCACTCCTTTTACGCATTTATTCGAATATTATATTGTCTTTTCGTTTTTCAAAATAAGAAAATAATATTGAATTTTTCATTAAACCATATTTAAATAGACAGTCATTAACAACATTGGTCGTGTCTCATTTAGATTAATATCAACATAATCGCTTTTAAAACTGGTATTTACCAGAAGCAGAAAATCCTTGCGTCATTTTTCGCGGGAAACTATGTTTCGATTGTTATTATCATACGTTCAAGATTCATTAAGAAACTGTTGATAGGCGATAGGATAAGGACAACTTTGTGAAATCGATGCCAAAACAAAATTACGAGGCGAAATGGAAAGAAGCTAGGATAAAGCACTATCAGATTACATAAGCTATCGTACCTGAGAGCTTTTTTTTTCTGTTATCGCGAAGTCATAACTATTTCAGATTTCGAGGACGTTGTCGGTACATATGCATACGTCGCAAAACACGAGAGGTACGCAATTGGTTTTTGTCAATTAAGCCTGACCAAAAGTCATGATTCTCTCATTTCAAACTTGAACAATGTATGTACATCATTTTTTTTTTTAATCGATCTTGTTTAGAAAAAATAGATTTTTTTGTACGTTCGCAAAGAATAAATACGTTTTTATATTTCATTGTGTATACATGATGTTTTGATTATTATTTAACTACGTCTTCATCATCAACAACGAGAAATATTTTTATTAATATTCCATGTTTTTTTCAAAAAATCGTTGCTTGTCGTCCATCGTTCGCCCAAGATTCTTCTCTTTCCAGCAAATATCTATATCGATAATAATTATATTACGTACATATGTAAAATATTCAGAACAATGAGATTGATTTATTAAGTTAATTAGAATAGTAGATAGGATAGATCTTGGAATAGATCTTTTCGTATAAAAATTAAATGAGATGTAAAAAATGCAGGAGGAAATGAGTGAAATAATATTGTGTGTAATATAATAAAAGTGAAATGAAAAGTGAAAAATTTTGTCTTGTTGCAAGGAACACAAGTCTTCTTCAGCCAACGTTCGCAGTTTGGAACAAAGTGTCTTGTGTATGGACAACTTGTTGCTAGCAACAACTATAGCCTTGAAACCGAAATAAAAGCCAAATGTTTCTCGAATTATGTTACTTTAGTTGTGTGAACAAAATGTTTTTATACATTGTTTTTATAAGACGTTTGTTGGAAATGTTTTGAAACATGCACCACGAATTTTTTTTATGTCATTTAATAATTGAAGAAAAAAAAAAATTTTTAGATTAGAAATTATAAACATTGTAATTTTAAAATTAATTAATTATCTCCAGTTTATATGAATTAAAAAATATCATTTAATCTCTTAATTATATCAATTTTGATTATATGTAAAATTTATTTAAATATTACGTATAATATTATTATGAATACGTGAAATGAAATAATTTAGTTCTTAAGGGATTCTTCTCTTATGGATTACTCTTTATCACGAATAGCGTTTATTTAAAGTGAAACGCTCAAGTTGGATTATAGTTTTGATAATAATTCGATTAGATTTTCCATTCATCCGTTTTTTATTAATGTGTAAAGTTATTTTTTGTAATAATGATTTTGATTCGAACAGGAATTCGGAAAGATTTCGAAATTCAAAATTGAAATTCAAATTTTGTTACATCCGTTTTTAGAATAGTTACTTTTAACTTGAAATTTAATATTTATTAGAGACGATTAGTTTTTTAGATTGGCGAAACTCGAATTCTAGAAACTCAAAAATCTCGAAATCTAGAATGCTTATTTTTTTCTTTATTTTATTTCGTAAAAAACTAAGGTAAAAAGTTTTAATAAATTACTAGCCAATGGCGATTGTAATCATTTTTATGATAAAAAATTAAAATTTTTATTTTTCTTTCGTACGATATTTATATTAATGAAATTTAACCAATTAAAGTAATCAAAGAGTGTAAAGTCTGAATATAAACGATTGATAAAATTGTTTCAATCGCGGAAAAGCGACATTAATTATTTTTCCCATTCATTTCGAATCATTGGATCAATTAGTCGAATAAAAATAAATTCATATCATTACGATATTTTTTCAATATTTTTTCGTAAATTATTTAAATATATATTTTTTACTTTTAGGGTTCTACAAAAATAGGACAAAGTTTCGAAAAGTGCCATTCTTAATATCCATTGTTTGATACACGTAGTTAAATGTACAAAATTCTTAATTCAAGCTGTTGTTTGACACGACTCAGCTGAAAATTTTCGCGAATTATTTCTCTTCTACAAAGTTTCTTTAAACGAGCATTGCAAAAATTATAGAAATCGAAACGAAAACGTAAATATTTCATTTATCGAAGTACATGCCTAAGCTCGAAATGAAATTTTAATTCCAATATTTAACATTTATAATATTATTAACGCAAACATTAATATTTCATTTCAATCAGAACCTATCGTACGATCGGTGAAATTGTTTTGTTCGCGAAAAAGCAACATTAATTTTCTCCGCCATTCAATTTGAATTTAAATATAATTTAGTAGTCAAATATACATAGTATAATGGATGGAATAAAATATTTTAGATACGATTCTCTACATTCAAACATATTACATACGTAATTATTTCGCATCGACGCACGTGTAAGGATTGCGGAAATAATGCAATAATTAACAGTATCAAAGTACCTCAATGAGCGATAGACTAAAATAATTTTTAAACTTTTAAATTTAAATCTTTTAAATTTTTTAAAATTAAATTAATAATTACCCAATTCCTTTCGTTAATTTTATAAGATTTGAAAGAAAGAAATACATATATACATATATGAGATAATACAACTTTTCACGCGAGATTATTTTAACAATATATATTATCTACATACGTATTCAAATACAACATGTATATAATTACAACAAAATAGAAAATTATCATAGAATATGACATAACCTCTATATATAAAATAAGCCTTTATTTATTAAATGGACGATAAAAATGCCAAGTTATCATCAATAATTAATGATTCATAAAATCGTTACCTTTCATTCAATCTTTGTATTTGAATGTTTCATTTATTACGCTTTTATTAAAAAAAAAGGAAAGAAAAAACGAGTGAAAACGAACTGTTGCCATTACCATTTCAAGATCTCGCATTAGTCTCAAGTGTTCTAAACACTTTAAGCATCGATTAATCGCGCAGATTATTGCACGCATTCCAAATACTCGTAATACGTGTTAATCGAAACATTCACAAGCCTATTAGAGATGGAATATTCAGAAACCGTGAAATTATGAAATTGCTCGAACCGTTCAAAAGGTTACTCCGATCGAATTCGTCTGCGAATCCATAGCGGCGCCAACGGGTATCTGGTCTTTGCGGTGAATTTAGTTGACATCTGTTTACTATTTGCCAGTCGGAGGTCATTCGCTGCTCTGGCATCGAGCCGCGGTCCGAGGTCATTGAATGCGAATTGCTCGTCGTCGCGTTCGCTTTCTCCTTCCTTAAAAATGACATGGTTCTGGCTTGGTCGATAAACAATAGATTCTGTACTTTGCGTATCGTCCAAGCTACAGTCATCCACTGTGCGATATATGTATACGCGTTACGATTGTCTTTCGAGATTAATTCAAACGTATACACGTATGATACGCGTACTCGTAACATACATGATCCTTCGAAAGCAAAGGGAAGTAAACACGAGGTGTCTAAATAGAATTAACGAAATAAGCGATCTCTGTGAATTATAAAATTTAAAATTTCGTTATCTATCGGCGATGGTGAGCGATGTAGAAGAAACGTCAAATTTTTCCCTACGAATTTATGTTTTACTTACGTATTAAGTAGATCAACAGTTTTGTTGAGAATTTTTTTTATGTATTTTATTCCAAAGGAAACAATTTATTGCAATATAGAGATATACCGTTTTCGAGTTATTCTATTTTTAACGTATTGACGACAAGAAAGGAACGAGTATGAAGATTCTTAGTTTATTTTCTTCAAGTGGAAGACTAATAGAGTGAAAATGTGTTCTTACGGCTCTTCAAATATTAAGACAAATACTTTGCAACAAGTTTTTATTCATACGCGTTAAAAATAGAATAATTTCAAACTGTTAAGTATATCTTGGCGAAAGAGAGTCTCGAAAGATGATAAGTCAAATTTAATTTTACGAGAATAACACTGTGCCGGGAAATTAACGAAGATGTTGGAAAAAAATTGTTTTCTTTGCAATATTCCTCGATATGTAAAAAATCAATATTTTTCTATCCATTTATCTCTCAAACCGAATATGATAAACAATTTTTACTGATTAAAAATTCAGACTCGGCGGAGTGAAAATACGTCAGAAATCATTATTCTTAAATATCTCGTCTGTTTTTTCACACGTGTGCCATCATTTTCTTCACGTTATTACATTTTGCGGCATAATTTCCACATGAAAAATTAAACGAATGTCGTATCAATTTGAGACGAGATATCGTATGTGCGCACGTAATATCGTTTTATCATCCGAAAGTGGCGATACACCGATTCGAGCGAAAGTAAGAGAACGCATCTTTGTCTTAGATATCGTCTACCTCCTCCTAGGAAGAAAGGTCTCAATGCGTTTAATTGGATGGAAAAATTGTTTCGCAGGAATTTGATCTCCACGTGAATGGAGAATATCCTTTGTTCCGACGTTTCGAGATTTTGATTAGGATTTAATTAATTCATTGTGAATTTTAATTATACCATTTTATGCATTCGTTGTCCGTATCGTGAATTCAAATTAAATTTATATAATCAATGGAAAATAATAAATATATATTTATATCGGGAAAGAAAGTATTTTTATAATATTTTTGTAAAATTTAATCTTGAGAATTGATTGATTCGCAAAAACGTAAAGAAAATTATCATTAATCGAGTATCGATCAGTCGAATTAATTTATTTAAGTTTAAATGATTAATTGAAATAAAATAATTAGTTGTCGGAATAGAAAATATTTACTCAAATTTTATTATTAAAAATATTTCAAAATAATCGGTATTTTCTTAATCCGTAAATATGACGTATATCGGAACTTGACAACTAAATAAACATTTTCTATAATATAAATTTAACTTCGGTTATCATAAGATAATAAAAATGTACTGGTCGACAGGTTCTTGGCTAAACGACAAACATATGGAGATATTTTTAAATCGTGGTGCGTTATATGTATTAAAAAAAAAATAACAAAACTGGAATTTTTTTATTGGAGATAACATACGTAACAAAATAGAACGAAATTATTTGCTCAACTGAGAAACTCTTCTCGAGAATCGTGCCACCAACTTCTCGTTGAACATTGAAAATAATCGAATAAATTGATTCTGAAATACATAGAATTTATATTTCTTTAATGTTCGCTTAAAAAAAAAAAAAGAATGTTAAACTTAACATTAAAAGATAATATCGTAATAACTATTATAAAACACGTGTGTTACGTACAATCCGCGATAATGATATTCTTTTCGATATTATTCCGAATATTATTTCAATCCCTGATATATATTCCATTCTCCTACGACAACAGATCCTGTCTAACGAAACGAATACTTTTCCTCTTTTCTCTTTTTCGAACGATTACATATTGGACGTAAAAAAATTAATAATTTATTAGAAAAAGATACGAATCTCATTGCGTCATTCGAGTGAACGAGACGTATCTGCATAAAGAGCAAGAAGATAATTAAATAGTGTTTTTAAAAATAGAATACATTAATTTAAAATTATAATAAATCCAAAGTAATATTGAGAAAAAAAGAAAATGGAAAAATACGCCATTACGTTTAATCATATGCCGCTTATTTAAATATCTCTCTTTTCACCTTCGTCAAGAATCATCGTCGTCCAAAGCGATTGCGCAATCGAAATAACGAAAAAAAGGAAAAGAGAAAGAGAAAACGTTTCCCACGCAGGGAGTATTCCAACGATTTCTTTACGGTTCGCCGAAAACAGCTGACTCCACGGCGTAATCTTGGAGAAAAAGGAACTGTCTAACTGTCGGAAATTACTGGAAAGTGTTAGGTTCGGGACTTGTACGTAACTCATCGACCGCAAATTTTGGGGTACGGAGTTGGCAATAATTTTGGGCTGATCGGGTATCCCCCCTCTTCTTCTCCTTCTTCTTCTTCTTCTTCTTCTTTCTCTGGAACACGTATTCCAGGAGATTCGTGCACGTCGATGCGCCTCGTACGTGCTGCATAACGGTGCTTCCCCGTGGACGTGGCAGGTGCACGAAAAAGCTGGTCGGTTCCACCAGCTCGCTCCTCGAGACGAGGAAGAGGGGAGTTGCTTCGACCTATTTACGACGGAACATTTTTATATTCGTCTCGGTCCTTGATACCGTGCAAGAGACTTGAAAATTTACCTTCTGTCGTTACAATCAATCCCCAGTGAGTAAGTAAATTTTTTTAAATTCAATTCGCGCGGTAAAAACTAACACTTTCGAAGGAATGAAAGGTGGAAAAGAAGATGGAAATCCTAGGGTAAAGTGCAGGGAATTTGCAGCTGCGTACCGAGGTAACAAGAGCGTGTCCTCACCTATGCCGTTCGAGGCGTGGTTCGTTTCGAAATTTTCCAGATCGAAACGAGGGGGGGAGGAGTAATAAAACGAAGGATGGACGGGTGTTCTGCAACCTCACCCGCGCGATTACATCCTCCTCGAAAAGAGATAAAAGCCGAGGTCTTTCGTAATTTATGCTCCATTTGCCGAGAGGAATTCGAAGGAAAGCCAAGGAGAGAACTCTGCCCGTGGAAAGACCGAGATTTTCTTCGTCCTCCTTCCCCAACGCTCCCCCTTCCCTCTCGCCTCGCCTCTTCTTTATGGAAGAATTCCATTCACCTTAAGACGCAATGAAACGGAGGAATACAGCGGCTGCCGTCGCAGCTTCGCCTCGCTCAAGGAAGGAAAAAGAAGAAGAGAAAGAACGTCTGATTCATTCTTCTTCGTTCCGTCTAAAAATAAGAATGTAAAACATAAAATACGACAAGTGTAGTGAACGTTTCGATATTATTATCTCGCGGCTATTGGAAAGTGGCACGTGTGGGGGGAATTATGCGCAAGTTTAATAAGGTTCCTTCAAAGCGAGGCGAAGGTGGAACGAACGAACGAACGGCGGAATTCGCTTTGCCCTTTACGGGTTCAAAAGAGTGTAGTCGGTATCATTAGCCATGGGGTCGGCCGAAGATGTTATTTCTAGGAGTCGCGTGGGCCAGGAGGAGCCTCCTCCTTTACCCTCACACTCTGCTGCTCAGAGGATCGACTCGACCGGATGATTCCAAAACTCCCCGGTTGGAAAGAAACTCTCCTCGCCTCGTATACATAGCGATATGGTTCGCTCAACTCGTTAAGGAGATCGCCTGACCGTTCGACCGAGCCGAGCTAACGAGCTTTATTCGCTAAACGGGGAGAAGGGAAATTGTTCGTTTCCTATGTTTTTCTTTTTTTTTCTTTTTGTCTTTTTCACCAGCTTGCCGCGCATTATTGCTCTCTTATTATCGCGTGGAGGTGATCTTCTTTGCGACTTCTTTTGGTGGTTCGTTTAAGAATTATTCTGAAAATGTTTCTCGAAAACTTGGTTTATTAACTTGGTCGATTTTAATTAGTCGATTTGGACTAAAAACGAAGTAGCTGGTCGATTAAAAGATTTTCTGTAAAAAAAATTGTAAGAATTTATCTGTTATCTGAAATTCGATTGGAATCCTAGAGGCATATAAATTATTATATTATACTGTATACTGGTGTGTTGAAGTTCCATTTTCCATCGATCGAGTGTACATCACTATGATTCTCCACTCTTCGATTATCTAATAGGAAATCTTTCTTCCAAGAGCGAAGTTACTTTTCTTTTTCCTTTTTCGTGTATTATCTCTGTGTATTAGTAGTTACATTTCAAACTATTGTGTTTTATTCTCAATTTTTATTATCAATAATATTACATTATAACTGAATCGATTAAATGTTACTGACGTCAGCTTAATCTGATATATTACCTAACCTTTAATGGTTTCAAAGACGACGTAATAAAGATTACATCACATTAATCGTTGGGCGTTACAATAACTAGTCATGTAACAGAAATTAGCAAAAATACGACTTTGTGCAAAATGGATGGAAATTAAGAAATAATGGACAATCGATACGAAGTTAAATAGCAAAATTTTTGATTCTGTATATAAAAATTATTGTATTTAAATGCATTGTCTTAATAAACGTCATAGTATACATTTATCTGCAAGTAGCTTATAAGAATCTTTTATTTGGAAAACTTAATTACCATAAAAATGAAATGCACTTTTATTGAACGTCCTATGGTTATATATAATTATTATTCATATTAATAAATTCAGAAGGGAAATCAATCGTAACGTATTTGATACAAAATTCATTCTCCATTCCCAGACGCCTAATTGAATTCCAAAAAAATCTTGTAATCTCATTTATCCAACAACGATATATAACTAAAATTAAAAATTCGATGGAAAATCGTGTACTCACGATCTTGGAAATCCGCGAGTGTCTTAATAAACATCAGTATATTTTCATTAATCAGAGAAATTTAAAATTCATTCACTTCGAGACATCCGAGGTATACATTTATCTGCAAGTAGCTTATAAGAATCTTTTATTTGGAAAATTTAATTACCATAAAAATGAAATGCACTTTTATTGAACGTCCTATTATTCATATTAATAAATTCAAAAGGGAAATCAATCGTAACATATTTGATACAAAATTCATTCTCCATTCCCAGACGCCTAATTGAATTCCAAAAATCTTGTAATCTCATCTATCCAACAACGATATATAACTAAAATTAAAAATTCGATGGAAAATCGTGTACGCACGATCTTGGAAATCCGCGAGTGTACAATATCCGAAGTAACGACGCGCAACAAATCTACGAATTGGAAACGCATGGATCAGCGCGTATGTGGTGCAACGACCTCGAATCGAACGCGGCGGAACCGCGTGAAATTTCGCGTCACGTTTCACCCGAGGAGAGTATCAATTTCGCTGTGCAAATATTCGACCGTAATGATTGACGTCGAAACCGATCGTGGACGTTTATTTCGAGGGCCCTATCATTATATCCTGCCCATTCTAATATTAAAATCCGGGTGCAACGGCCGCGGTTAGAAGATGATACGGTTCGATGCGCTTATCCAACAGTCGATCCCCGTCTTCGCGCGTCTTACACATCCCCACTCCTCCGCCGTGTCGCCGCGTTTCGATGGACAGATTCTGCTCACCGATCGAGGAAATATTTCGCTCTGTTTGCCCGACTGTTGATACTCGCCCGACGTTATGCAACCGTCGCGCGCCCACGCGACTTTCTTTCGCGCGAAAACCACAGCCGAGTTGGTGGTGAGTCGGCCGTTCTACTTGCGCTCCGTTCGGGACTCCGGAAAGACGGGCGTGTACATGGGATTTCAACGTGTGAAATTTCCTTTTTTTTTCTTCGTGGAAAGCGATTCTAACAGGGAAAGTATGGAGGTTGGGGGACAATTTTATTTTTCCAGTTACTCTGGCGAGATTTCCTACTCTTTCGTCCAGTAAATTGGAAATAGATATTATGTATTTATAGTTTGGCGAGATCTGTATTTTTCGGTTCGTGCTAGTAATATGGAATGGAGATGAGTAAGAGAATGGATCGTGTTTATTTAAAAAAAAAGAAAATAAGGATAGAGATAAAATTTATTATTTCTCGTGTTCAATTCAAATTTATATTTTTATTACGTTAAATGTTAGTAATATGTTATCATAAATTATATTGCGTGATGTTAGAATCGAATGGCAATAGTTTAGAAGGAAGTTTTGTAGCGTAATGTGTGATTACGAATTAGAGCGTTATTTTATAATTATTAAAGTACAAAGCGACAAAGAAAAATGTACACGACGATAATCATTTTGTGTTTTTAATCGCATGAAAATTTTAACAATTGCAACAATTACAGCCTCGACTGAAAACCGTAATAAAAATGAATCTAATTTATTCTCCTTGTGTAATTTTAAAAAATTCCTTCGAGAAAATGAGTTTAAGATTATTATATTTCGCAAGCACACAACAATAATAATCAGAATTATTTAATATCGTCAGCTCTTTTCTTCTATTCTCTGCCGTATATTACACGAATGGCAGGATTCGTTTTATTATTATTTTTTTTTTTTCAAACAAAGTAGCGAAAAAGAGCGGAGAGGCAGTGGAAATTGGTGGAAAAGTGTCGAAGTCAGATTTTGAAGGAATAATCTCGCCGGATTTTCCGTTCACGGTGATACTAAAAATTCGAAAATGAAAAATGATGAAGCTCTTTCGGTGAAATGATGAATTGTAACGCGAGCGGACAATGGCTCTCGGTCGCTCATTTTTGCTCGTTTTCGCCTCCCTGAAACAATCCTGTTCGGTTCAGAGTTGCAGTTTCGAGGATATTTTATTCTCACGGAACAAAGACACGCCGGACAATCCCGCGTGATCCGTCACACACTTTTGTCGTGTTTTAATGAACTTTTAAATAATCGAGCGAAAAGGATATATTGATTATTAGAATCGTTAATGATCGTCCATGAGTCTGTATCGATATAAATTATCGTCCACATTATTATTCCTCGATCATACCACAATGCTATCGATGGAGATTTTATTAAAATTTTGTTCAAACTTGTAAAGATATTTGGCCTGTTGATATTTGTGAAAATGAGAAGTGCAATTCGTAGAGGTGAAAAATGAAGACAACGAAGAAGAATCGGTATTTGCCTTAGTTGCGGAATATTATTTTTATTTTTCTTCTTAAATAAAAAAAATATATATATAAAGATATTTTAATAAGTGTAGAAATGAATTCTAGTATTTAAATAAAAATTTTCGTCCTAGAAATTATGATTCACCGCGAAAATCTATTACAATAATTTTACATTATTCTGACGTGAAAACGGTTGAGAAATTTTATTTATCTGGTGTGTTGATAACCGGAAATGGTTGAGAAACTGTCCTAGATATTAAGAATTATGAAGATTTTCATTCGCTACTTGGAATAGATAAGACAGACAGCGATTGGTTTTTTCGTTTTTTGATTTTTAATAAATTATGCGCTTTTTGAAACGCAAAATAGTACGAAACGCGTAGAAATATTAAATGAAAGTGATGAATAAAAATAACTTTTATTTACTGTTAACAAAGAAATATAAAAAAAATATTGGATAATTGTAAATATTTTTAAAAAATAATATTTATTTTTTGAATTCATTTTTTTTTTCAAGATTTTTGTCAGTCAAATATTTATTTCTATTCAATATTTATTTAAACTATCATTTTTTCTTCTTACCGTTCTTCATAATGTATAAATTTTTTTTATATTTGTTTTATAATACACTGATTTAATATTTATACTTATTTTATATTCGTAGTACTTTTCGTTTTAGAAAATTACGATATTTTTTATAGGAATGTCATATCGTGAAAATTTTTTTGCCAAGAAAATTTTGTCATTTCATTCGATTATGAAAGAATACTTATTTTAATAATTGCATGATAAATTGCTGATATAACATTATTGTTAATATTATATTCACAAATTTTCCGCAACACATTAAATATCCTGCAAAATGTAACTCGATTATATATAACGTTTAAAGGCAACATTGTTTATTTCGAAAACCTTTTCTCGTATTTCGTTAAATTTCCTTTATTTGTATTATTATTTGCTGAAACAATTACTTTTGTTACAATTTCCATATAAATTGAAGAAACGCTGAACAAACGACGAATATTCTCAACAAAAATTATCAGAATGTTCACTTCTCTTTTAATTATTACGCGTACATCATTTTCCCAGCAAAGATACAGAAACTTAATAAATACAAACGTTTCATTAACGTCGTAACAAACTCTGATTTCATATATAAAATAGATAATAATTTTTCTAAAATCATTGGATCGAGCCAATCTTTTTATCTAATCCTAAAATAAAAAACAAAAAAATCGTTTAGATTTATGTTATTTCGAAGAGCGTGAATGCTTGAGCTGCTAAATTGCAAGCTGTAAATTAGTAAAATTATTCACCTCGTCTTTCGTATAAAAATAAATTAAACTTCAAATTCAAATATAAATACCATTTCTCGAAAATATTCGCCTAATAAGGACGGATATCAATAATATCTGGTGAACCGCGTGCCAGCGCATGCTTTTCGAGGATTCTAATTAATCAACGAGATCGAATTTATCGTTCGCAACATTGTTGCTAGAAGAAACGTGGGAATAATCGATCTATCCATGCGCACAATACGCAATCGATGGGGGATCCAGTTAGCGTTGATTTAATCAAAGAAACAAACGTGACCTCCCGATGGGATTCGAGGCGTGCATCAACGTGCGAAATACGTTCCAGTTGCAGAAGTCTCGGTAGACTCCTAAGGTAGCTCGCTGTCGCATAGCATCAACCCGCCTATTCAACGCCGACTCGTTGTAAACAATGAGTTCGTGTCCGACCCAGATTCTAAGCCTGAACGTAGAAAGCGGACTTGCTTGCATAATCCGTACGCGGTGAATATATATATACATACATACGCGTTCGTGTTTCGAGCTCACGATCTCCAGACGAGCCGAGAGACACCTGTACCGAACACCCACATCGCGTGACCACCTTTCGTATATTCGTACGCACGTACGCGACACCGTGTTCACCCGACTCCTCCGATTTTTCCTTCCATTCCCACGATAATTATTGGTTCAACGGTTTTGTAAAACCACTTCTTCCTCTCGACAACGGAGAGAGAGAGAGAGAGAGACGTATCGAGGAATAATTGCGAAAAAGGAATAATTTCTATCCATCGTGTGGCAGAGAAAGAAACCGTTCCCGTTAGCGCACCACTTTCACCCGGATCATCCGCGACCCAGATGATCGTGTCCCTCTAACGGCCTTTCCGTCTTCCCTCCCCCCGAACTCCCGAACGAATTCTAGACCCAGCGGACAATGCCGCGAAAAGCTCGGCCGCTTGTCCCGCTTGCACGGTTTTCAAGCGTTTGCGGTGCGCCTTGGCGAGAGGGCGCGGAGAGCGGTGGACGAAGAAGATGGTTTGCCGGGCGCGGGGAAGAGAGGAGGAGAAGAGGAGCGGGAGGGAGAGAGAGGGAACGGTCGGGAGAACAGGTTCCCGGCAGACCGGGCGACTAACCGCCAGGGACCCAGGTCACTCACCCAGATTCTACAAACAGCCAAACACTCGGACCCCTCTCGTCTTCCCTTCTTTCTTTTCGTCCGCTGTCTATTCTTCCCCTCCCCCCCTCCGCTCTTTTCAAAAATCTTCCCTTTGAGAAGAGTCGGAATATTTCGAGGTAAATAGTAGCAGGTCAAACCTCCGCCATTAAGCTTCTACGCGAACCCACGTAGAATCTTTCCTCGGTTACCATGTCTCTTTCTCTCTCTTCCTTTCTTCCTTCCTTCCTTTCTGTCTCTCTTTCTCTGTTATGCAATTCGTAGCCGAATTGGCTCTTTTTCTTTCTTTCTTTCTTTCTTTCTTTCTTAATTGTAAATAACGAAGTAGTCGCGTGCTTGAAACGGTCGCTTGGTATGCATTAACGTTAGTCGTTCGTGTACTTGACAAAGGGAGAGAGATAGAGAGAGAGAGAGAGATGGGCAGATGAAAAGACGGAGAAACGGAGCGAACTGTGTTTGCGCGGCGCATCACTTCAAGGTTGCTTCGGGAATCCGTCCTCTTGGTGTATTTTCGCGCATCTCGCGCGTTTATGATACGTCTTAAAATCGAAATACCGATAGCGGTGCTCGGTATAGACGAGATAATTTTGTTCCTGTATGTATTTGAATATTTTTTTGTTAGTAATTCGAATTCGCTTAATGCGAATTAAATTAAGAGCGATACAGTTGAAATTTCCACTAATTAATCCAAGTGTGAGATCGTTGCAAAGTGAAAGAAAATGGAAGGAATTTTAATAATTCTTCCATATTGAATATACGTTAAATATTTGAAATTCGCAAAAGATTATCGCTTTATAATTAATATATATCTATCTATTATAATTTAATTTAATTAATTTAAATTTTATATTAAAATACTCGCTGCACGGAGTTAATAGAGGCGTTTTTCATTTTTTAACGTAATAATCGATAAATTAAATTCAATGATCAGATAGGGAGAGAAGAATATTAAAAAGAATACGTTTTTTCTGTACAATAGTGGAGTAATAGCAAATGATCAATGCGTGAAATTTACTTTAGTTTATTTTGTAATTTATTAAAGAAAAAAATAAATTATATAATACAATAATCGGTTATAATAGTATTTCAAGATTTAAAATATTCGGTTTTTTGATCATGATGTAATAAGAGAAAGTGAAATAGCAAATTGGTAGAAATATGAGATACTCGATTGAATATAATTAAAATTTTCTGATTTTAAAGGCAAATTATATATATATATATATGGAGATATAATCTCTATCAATTAAAAATAATTATGCGGTATTAGAAAGCACGATTTACATATGAGCGTTATTGCGAAACAAAATAAATTGTTCATCTAATTTCGAATACATCAACAAAACCTTCCTGTTAACGATTTAACGCGATTTCACGACTCATTTAAAACTGATCTCATATTCGAATTTCCAGCAATCCAATTTTGCCTTTATTTACTTAAAAATTATGCAATATATTCGCATTCGTGCAACACGATTCCTTCTATTAAAATGGATATCTCGTATTCTTTCCCCCGTCGTCTCGACTTTGTCCTGCCGAGTCCACCAGCAATTGGCACACGCGTCAACAATTTGTTTTCGGACGCGTTCGCTCGCGAAATTTAAATAGCAGCGCATCTCTCGCTGGAAATTTCTTCCGCCATCCGTGTATGACGTTTGATCGATTTCGTCGTGACATTTGGCCGCGGCTCAAGACCTTTCCTATCGTCAGCTCCACACTCGTCGAACAGGAGGAGAAGGAGAAGGAGGAGGAGGATAGTAACACGCGTATACCGTATACGAACGAGGCGGAGGGATGATGCTGGCAACTTATAATTGCATCACGCTCGTAGCGCGGTGCATGCGCCACGCTCGCACGCTCCGGTATAGATTTATTGTTCTTCTAATTATACCCTGTTGTATTCTTGAAAACAAATCACGCGGATATATACATATACATGCAACTTTTTTAATGGATCTTGGAGAACTTTCATGGACCTGCATGATAGAATATTTTTTTTTATTCTTTTATTGTTGTTTCCAAAAACGATATCACGATACTCGGAAAATAAAGAAACTCTGTCCCTCCTCGATGACAGTTTCCTTTATTATCTCGGCCGGTTTATTGGTTTTGGAATTGGTCAATGGGTTTATCAATCCGCTCCACGCGTGGATTCCTCCGGCTTGGAATTTCTCGATTTCGTTTGTCTCTTTATCTACGTACGCCCGCAAAATGTACGCGCACCGACCTGTCACGATAACGATAATGATAACTTATCGCCAATTGCTTAACTTATCTCGACGACCTTTTTGCCCTCGCGTCTCGCCCGACCTCTCCTCCCCCGTTTTACGCGCCAAGTATCGCCTTGCCCTTCTTTCCTAAGAAGCTGAGGAATCGAGAAGGGGATAGAACCTCTCGATCGATCGCTGCGCTACGTTCGCGAGGAAAGAAGGGAGGAAACGACGAGGAAAACGGGATAAAGGGACTCGGGCTCGTTGCAACGACGGAGTATATCGGGGATGTACAGTTACTCGACCTTGTCTGGGCTGTTAAGAGAAATAAAAAAAACGTCACGCCGACGCTTGGTATTTATTAGCTTGCGCCATGGGCCAAGCCAGGTTTGTTGGTGGCCACCGACGGAGCGGAAGAGGGGAGGGAAGGATGCCAGAAGAGTGGTGCACGGTGAAAGAATGCGGTTCTCGGTGCATTCCAAGTCACGTGCCTCTGCACGGACTGTAATTTTATTGTCGCGCGAATATATGTATATTCTGGTGGTCGAAATTGTCGAAGCTCGAGGGTGATTCGCATCAATGGCGAAAGGGAGAGAATTTTCCCCCCTTCGAAAGAATGGAAACGATGTTGTTCCACTCTTGTCGGAGAAACGTTGATTGCAACGATTGAGAGCACGTTTTAAACTCGAACCCGCGTGGAACTTTGTATGTGTGTAAATTGTGCGATTTATGCGAAGAGGAAAGGGGAAAGAGAATAACTTCTGTCGCGTATATTTCGTATTTTCTTAGATACGCTTGATCGGTAGGTGATCGTGATCGGTTTAAGTTGGCAAGTTGGCCAGTGGAGAGAGAAATGAGAAAGAAAAGAGTGAAAGGGAAAAGGACGTTCTCTCGTTATTTAATCGTAGTAACAATCGTTGTCTATTTTCTAGAAAAAAGTTTCCAAGGAAATGGAATGTATCGAGTTTATTGAAAAAACACGTGGTAATATTTGAAATGTGAAAAACGTAAATATAAAACGGAACACGGAAATCAGTTCGTTGGCGAAGTAAAAATGAAATATCGATCGTTCGAAAGTTAATTATTCATGAATGATTATCCAAAATGCGTTTAATTTTTACTTCACGACGTTATCGACAAATTCATCCTTTCTGATTGATTATCCGAAAAATCCGAACGAATTTAGCCCAATTAATTCGGAAAATCGATTCTGTTCTATTGTACGGAGATACAAAGAAAATAAATAAACAATTTAAACTTTTGTACGTTGCGAAGAAAAGAATAATAACGAAAAGTAATAGTCGGAAAAAAATATTCAAAAGTCACGAAACGAAGAAATTTTTGTTATTGTAAATTAACGAAGAAATAAACGTTATTTTTTTTCTTTTTTTTTTTTTTCAAATACTTTCTATTTAATATTTTGTCATGTTTCCATATTCACGTATGTAACCATTGTTTCTATTGTTTGCATTGTACGTCCAATATGTGTCCAATTAAGGTTTTTCTTTCTCGATAAAAAAAGTTAAAACTTTTTATTTATTTATTTATTTCGTATTAGATTTAGAAGTCCCAATGAGTTTGACATTTAAGCATCGTAACGTTTTACGTCTCAAAAACTACAGTTATTTTTAATGAATTTCATATATTGTTGCATTTGTCCAATAATTTTTTTACCTAGAAAATAGGATGCTCGTATATATTCAAATGCAGAGAAACTCGAATGTCACATAACTGTATAATGCCACATATATAACATACACGTATAAATAAAATGTCGGCTGTTCCCTAGCCGTGAATTTTATAAGAAATTCATCGTCAATTGCATCATATATTCTCTCGAATGTTACTTAAAATAAATTAATATCAATCGATCGAATTTAGCTGCAATATCGTAACGTCTATCTTCCTCGAGCTAAAGTTTCGTAATGACTCTCTATTTTTAAACGAAAGTGTTCCACCATATGAAATTTTAATTATTCTCTTTGAAACTTTCCTTTTACTGGAAGGATACCGTTTATATCCAGATTTTATAAATTTTCTGATCTCGAGTTTTCGAACTTCCCAAGTTTTAACTTTCTTTTTTTTCTTCTTCTTCCTTCATTCAAAAATTGTTAACGTAATCTTTTATTACCCTCTTTCAAACTTCTTTGATAAATCTACATTCATTTCTATGCTCGTTATACAATTTATTCGTACAAATCGCGTCATTTCACTGTTTGACGCTTGACGAATTAAAAAAAATGACAATTAAACGCTTAATTGAAGCATTCCTCTAAAGAAACAACCCAAGTGCCAAAAAGGTAAATTTTTCGAATATTTGTAATTACTAACAAATTCTTATTCATTCTTACTCGAATAATCAAAAATAACGAAGAACAAATCGAATCTATAGAAAGTTTTCTATCTTTAATATCCTCTATATACTCGTCCCTTTTTTAAAATTTATATCACAAAAATCGATATGATACTACGATACAACTCGTAAAAAAAAAAAAAAAAAGAAAAACTTTCACCCAAATACCACAATATTTCCATCGGCCCGTAAAATATATATATATATATATTTTTTGATAAAAAAAAAAGATATTTTCCCAGAGGCAAGAATTATATTTGTCGCGATTCATCGAAACCGAGCAAGGGTGCAAAGACGACAGGAAAACGCAAGGGATGCGATGCGTGCACACGTGACGATGCCGTCACGTACGTGCGTTCGAGGTTGGGGTGTGTGGCGGCGGTGCACGTGTGCGCATTATGTCACAACGTGGCCACGCCGCGCGCGTGTGCGTGTTACTGGATCGGGGTCAATGACCTTAACGTGTACACGAAGCGCGGCGACGACCCTCGAATTTCGATACCCGCGCCCGATATACACGTCACCGACCGAGCACGCATAATTGTAATTACGATCCACTATCTTTCGGTTAATCGGCGTGAATCGATTTCTAATTAAAACTCGGCTACGCTCCTTCGTATGCGCAAGGAGGAGAACGTTTTATTTCGAATGGATTATTACGACAGCTTTACGATACGTTGTAATAATCGTATAGAGAGAGAGAGAGAGAGAAATTTTTGGATATTTCAAAAATTTTCTCCTTTTTTTATATCGACAATATCGAGTGCTTGTTTTCACACGTTTCAAAATTCATCGAACATCGGTAAATCATGCGAGGTTTTTGATGTAAATATAAGTAAATAAGTAATTGTCGAAGCGTCTTTGCAAATATATCCTATAAAGATATTTTTTTAAAATTTTACTAACTAAATTTAATCACTGTATAATTAAATTAATCATTATTTTCTTAGAAATTTAGCGTCTTTCATTATAATCTTTCGTTTAATTTTAGAGTCTTCAATTTGAAGAATTTTCATTTATATGGATTTGTTAAGCTTTCTTTATTGGTACTGAGATTTATATCTATAGATGTATTACGTAATATCTATATATTAAAATGTTTGTTGTTTCCTTTTTTTTTTTTTTTATTTATTTATTTATTGCAATTTTCAAATATTTTATGTTCTCGCTAATTTTATCGCATTTTTCGAGCTTTTTTTTTATTATTTAATACCTTCTTTCTTTAATAATTAAAATTATTAGCTTCGTACTAATCAAGATTCGTTCGATTCTATTATATCACATTTAATTATACCTAAATATATCGGATAATGGAATGTTCTGACGTTCTGAATAGAATATTGGGATATTGGAAGAAAAATGATTTGATGTACTTGATCGTAATAGATAATTACTGGTATCTTTTTCTGAAAAATTTTATTTATAATAAATGAACAGTTAATCTTTTCTCTTTGCGTTGGATGCATGGAACTGATGACAAGTCATTTTAAACTTTTTTTTTTCTTCAATTCATGGCCTAATTTCGTCACAGAGAAAACGAAGGAGATAATAACTTAGAAAGAATCCTACAAATTTGTCATGCGAAACGCAATTTAGCAGTAAAATGTATTGTCCCTATTTAACACCGTTCTATATCGTTGTTTGCACTATCATGCATTTTCCTCTTCCCAAGTAACAAGCAAGCTTTTAATAAACTCTATGTTTCGAGCTTTGTATAATGTGCGTTCCTCGAAAAAACAATAGAGAAAAATGGGATAAAAGCCAGAGATTAAGAATTAAAAAAATCTCATAATATGAATGAGCGAGAGAATGGCAATTGTTCTTTACGAAAATAAAAATGTAAAAAAAGGCACGGATGAAACTGAATCTTTATTAGGATTAGAAAGAAATATATATATATATTATTGGAAATTATTATATTTAATAATAATTTCGCCGTTACGTCTATCGTATTGGATTACTTTTCATTATTTGCGTTATTTAGTGAAAATAATTTGAGAAATATATACAGAAATATGTCTTGTTTATTTTTTATCTATCGTTAGAATATTCAATTTTTCTCCAATTTTTGAAAAACTCATATATTTTGTCGTTAAATACAGTGAATGCTTCTTACAAAATAATAGAAGCAAATAATAGAAAGTTAAAAAGTGATTAAATTAAAAATAAATTTGTCTTTCATTATATGTCAAATGGGTGAATTCTTTTTCAAGTAATAACAGTCAGAATGATTTTGAAGTAAAATAAATATTTGGAAACAAATGGAATTTTAACATAAGGACATTTTTATATATATAAAAACATAATTTATACAAAATAAAATATATAAAATTATATAAATGATAACATCGTAAAAAGTAATATAAATAAATATAGCAATGTAATATAGTGATATAATAAAAATTCCTTGATCGTTATTGTAGAAAAATGAAATAAAAGTTTATCGTAAAATAAATTCTTCCAAGCTTTCTACGTTAATAAATAATAACGAAATAAAAATAATCCCTCTCATTAATCATTTTATTCACAATAAAATTTAAAATAACTATCTTTCAAATTTCCCACTGAAAATTCACGTTATATCGTCTTTTTATAGACTTCGTTTTAAGGCAAGATATCAAAATGAATACACAAAATGCAGATTTAATTTAAAATTTTCATTAGAACAATTAAAAAAGTGGAACACGGTGGCGAAGGATTTGATTCATCCTCTCAAATATAACTTGCAATAACTTGCATTTCCTATATATATATATTTTTCCATTTTCCAGACGGATAATTTTTCAATACATTTAAATTTCTCGTAAACATTTCTCACGATACGAGTATTCTTCTCGAGGATCTGGCCCGTTCCTCGTGCGTGAAAACTAAATTCGAAGAGAAATACACGAAATACATTCCGAATATAGTATAAATTCTGGCCGAATGGCACGCAGCCATTTCGGATCTCCAAGTATCGCGGGCAGCATCCTTTGAAAAGGCCGCGAAGCGGAGAGAGGCATTTGGGCCAATCTCGATGGAAATACGAGGATAGAGGCGCGAGAGGCACGCTTCCACGGTGAGCAAAAACGGAATGGTTCGCAGTGGCCGCGTGTTAAAAGTGCGCACTCCAGTTTCTTCCGTGCCTTTTCTGCGCTTTTTTCGCTTCTTTCGAACGGCCGAGGTCTGGGCGGTGGGGTGGGGGGCCTGGTGTGTAGGTACGTGCGAGGAATGCGACACGAAAAACCGCCTGCCGGCCAGATATTCGAGCGAGACGGATGTCTTATTTCCCGCTCGCTTGCGAAATCGAGAACCGATCGAATCCGCTCCCGATTCTTATTAGCCGTTCATCGCCGTATGCAATTCGGTGGAATCGGCACGCTCTTTCTTTGCTGAAGTAAAGCGGAATCCCCGTGGAATAATTCGTTGTTGATAGATGGTCTTTTTACGAAACTTGATTATTATCGATTCGTCCTGAGTTGTGGCGCCTGTGAAAATGTTTCGTGTGTGACGATTTTGGTTAGAGTTAATTTTATAGGAAATATTTGTCTATCTTAAAACGTATGAATAAATTGAAACAATTTATCTAAATTGTGTTTTGAAAATGAAAATCTTCGGTTTTCAAATTATAACTTTGTAATGACATGAAATAAAGCAAAAAAAACTCGTTATGCTTCACGTGTATGTAAACTTTTATTAGATAGATACGTGATATATATATATATATATACATATTTCATAATATCGATAAAAATAAATATATTTTGGAAAAGCATTGGAAAAGATTTTAGTCGAGAAAAATCGTGATCATGAGATCAGCAAAGACCGCATCATCATTGTTTTGTTCAAATACTGTCTCTCATAAGTGTTGATAAGAAAAATAAATATCCACGATGTCTTAAAAATATGAACACGCATGTAAGTTTGCCGATTACGTACGCGGGTCAACAAAATGCTTGGATAAAATTGAAATTGAAAAATTTTAAATGCGACAGACTGATGCGGTAGAAAAAATTATCTCATTAATAGATAATAACGCTTTCGAGTAAAAAGATCAATTTTTCGAAAGGGAAATTTCGCAAGAAATTGATGAAAGTTTCGAAAGAAAAGCATTCAGAAAGTATTTAGAAATTTTCGATCAATTTTTATACGTTTAGTTAGTTATTATTACGATGATATTATTTTGACAACGTGATCCACGTTTGGCAACAGACCCACGCTCTTGCAATAATAATTGCTCAACGTGAAATCGGCATAGTTACATACAGTACGACATTTACCTTCGCTTAGTCGAAGTGGTCGAAGTCGTTGAAAATAATGTTCGAGATAAATGAGTCATATTTCGTGTGACGGGGGAACTTATACCGCGCTTGTCCTATCCGCGCGTATATACCGTTCTACTAACTGTACCTGTTGGTCGGTCAAACAGAAAGAAAGGCGTTTAAGAGATTGGAAAATTCACGCGATTTCGCATTATTTCGAATACCGTTATAAATAATACAGACTTTCGACTTTAATTGTACAATTAAATTGATATTAACTCGTACAACGTAATTATATTTATATTGCTGTTCTTCCTTTTTTCTTAATTTAGAATTAAACAATCTCGTCAATATCGATCTGCGCAACGTTTTAAAAATTCCGTGAAACACGATCGTAATTAAAAGAATTGGAAAATAACGATCTCTCGAAAGATATTACGAAGTGAACAATCTCAAGCGTTGCGAATTATCCAACTTGTAACCTCACTTTCTTCCGTCGTAATCTCTCAAATTTATCGCCTCGTCCATTCGATCTTCATCGAGAGAGCACTTTGGATCTGAAGAGAATGCGACGAAACGAGTGGAAAACAGTGGCCATAAATATGAGAGCAAATTACGAGGAATTCCTTGGCGAAACCGAGCCACCCTTCTAACTTGGTCCTCGTTGTCTTCAGGTGAATAAGACTCGAAATGAAAGGAGGAGAGGGCGGGTGGTGGTGTGGGTGGGCGGAAAGCGAGGCGGAAAAGAAAGGTCGGAGGAAGGAGGCAGAGAGGAGATCGTTAGATGGAAGCATAAAAAGCTCTTCGCTACGAGATAATAGCTCGCGAGAAACGGGAGAAGGGAGGGGGGCTTGTGATGCATGCAAGAATGACGGCAAAAAAAGGGGGCTGAGATAGAAGAGATCTGTACATGGACAAAAAGTCTAACGAGAGAAAGAGAATGGAGAGAGCGAAATACGGGGGATACGGTTTCGTATATAGGCCAAAGGGCTGTGGCGAGAGATCAATAAATTCCTCTCGTTCCTCCAGTCCATCCCCGTTATACACTTGAGTCTAACGGCTGATCCTTCGACACTGTCACAGCCTCAGAGAACACGGAGGAATACGATTCGAAAGAAGACGGACAGACTGTTGGTATAATGGAAATTTTATTTATACCAAGTTTGTGCGAACCAGGTTGTTCGATGTAATTCTAGGAAAGGAGAAAGAAAATTTTTCTTTTTGAATTGAAAAGTATGTTTGGATAAGCTGGATAAAGTATAATGATTTCAGTTTACGAAGATGAATTTGGGAAGGAAGAAATTTGTAGAAATTTAATTGAAATTGAAAAATAGTAGAAATACTTGCTCGTTATGTACGTAAGTGTGATTTAATTAAACTTTTATTTGTGGATTAATAACAATTGAATTTATATAATACGAATCTATTTAATTTCCTTCGCTATATCGTGTATAATTCTTGATTGGAATAGCCATATTCATATGAAAATTATTTTACGAAATATTTTCTCTGAAGTGCATAATAAAATATTATAAATTTGAATAAATAATTATCTATTGTTCAACGAATTAATTTTTTACTTATTCGACACAAGAGATTTATATCTTCAATTATATTATATTACAAATTATATTCGTAAACGATGTAGCATTAATGGATAATCAGACACTACTAAAATTTCGTTCATAGAGTTTCCACTATACATCGATGCGACCATTCGAATCTCGCTTATTCTGTTCTTCACGATTCAGTGTTATCAAAATATCGCATAGTGTTAACTATTCGAAATAATTTTACATTATTATGTATGTATGTATGTATGTAATTAAATATTATTAATTAAACTCGATTCATGTTATCTCGCATAATCGAGATTATTATACGTGCATCGTACTATTTTCATCAGATACAGAAAAATTTATCAGATATCGAAAGAACTATTTATCCTAGAATATTGAAAATTTGTTCACGTCGTATCTACAAAATATACGCGAGCCAAAATCCTACACCTCGTATAAAAATATATTTTACGTATCTAGTAAAAAAATGTCGGGATATAACGTGGATGGAAAAGAATTATGAATGTACCTTCTGTCTACATTTATTATATACATACAATATAAAAAAATACATATATATATATATATATATATATATATTTCTGTGCGCAAAAAAATAAAAAAATTACCGCATGAAACATATTTTCATGCGCAAGCTACACAATTTTTTGCCTATAACTCACCGTACATAACTTATAAATCAACGTCCGTCAGCTCGTTGAAACGTTAAAGACGTTAATTACCAACCGATCTCTCATAAATCCATCTTTCGTTGTCGTTTCGACGAATTTCAAATTTTCTTTCTATTCGTCCTAAAAAAAAAACTGTTTCCACGGCCCCTTAGTTGGAGCATAGCCCGGTTTCCACCGTGCATATCCAGCCAACGGCAACTTCTCGATCAATTATTCAATCGTTGGGGGACAAGAGGCAACGATCGAAGAACGGCGGGCGATCTTTGGCCTCGGCCGGTCGCGTTCGATCGGGCCACCCTCGCGCCTTCTCCCTTTCCCTCTCGCGCGGCTTTGTGTCGCGGTATCGCTTTGTCCGGCTTCACTTTCCTCCACGGGCGCAACTAGGCTAGTCGTAACACACTGCAGAAAAGTTTGCTCGCCGGGAGACCGCGGCCGAACTTCTTTCGGTTTAATTCTCGCTCAGCTGACTGCCAACTCGCTTTCACCGGCCAACGATCACGCACGTGCTTCCCTCCCGATGTTTTCTCTCTCTCTCTCTCCCTCTCTCCCTCCTTCTTTTTTTCGATCCACGCCATTCCATGCTTTTTTCTTCGTTCGTTCGACCCGTTCGAGATAAGTCGGCGTTCGCTCGAAAGTAAAATTACGATCGAGCTGCTCTCGACTTAATATTTAAACGGAGCGGACTTTAAATAATTTTTCATCGCTATTTGTGTATGCGTTATAACGCGTTCGATAGTATGCTCGTGGTACACGTGATTCGAAACGTTGATCGAAGGGAGTTTTATTAGAAGTATAATTAAAGTAAATATATAATTTCTATTAAGTGTATTTTTTTTATGTCCTTTCCTTGAGCCACGTATCGACGAAATTTGATGAGAATTCAGGACGTTTATAATCGATAGAAATTGATTGGTTATCCGAATTAATCGCGTATTTTCTTGACGTTTATTTAGAAAGTACATAAATATTCAAAAATATTCTTTGATACTATAAATATGAGAGTACATGAATATTTATAATAACAATCATGAATATTGAAATTAATTCTTCTGTGCCTCTCTCTCTTATTTCTGAAACTTTGAACGCTTCGAAATATTGAGATACGTTATTATTGCCATTGATAAACAGATCTATTTCACGATTTCGATTTTAAGATTACAAAATGTGACATAAAATTTCAAGTCTTAATACGAAAATGTAATTAAAAATAATTCTATTTCTTACACGCGTTAAAAACAATTTTGCATTTTAAGAAATTTTCAAATTACTTCACAAATAGTACACATTTTTTAGAAAGGTATAAATGTTTTATTAAATATTTCGTACTTACCATTGATGGATTAAAAATAATCATTTTTAAATTATTTGCTTCAAATAAATATATTTTCTCTCCTAAACTTCTATCTTCCAGCCACCAAAATGTAAATTACCCCTTTCCTTTTATTTCATCGATACCAAAATGTATATTTTAACGAGTTTTCGCATCGTGTTCAACCAGGACAGGGATAGCGTTATATTCCCAATTTGCACCGGGTGCAAACACGGTCCAACCAGGGTGAAAAATACCGGGACGCTAAATATAACACGTGATCCACGTTGAAAATAAAACGGAGAGGGAAAACGGGTCACGGATGCGCTTCTTATTTACTTGCACGCGCACGATCCACTAAGCAACAAGGTAAACAAGCGCATCCCAGATTGTTCCGCATCGCGAGCCTTCTTTTTTCCTCTTCCTCCTCTTCTTTTCCTCTGCCGGATAAAACGTGGGATATCCGTGGGAATGGGTTTGATAATCCGTCGTTGGATTTGCGGTATCCTCAATCACTCCGGCGATACAAATCGATATAGCAATCCGGTGGCGAGCGATCGAGTTCGGGCAAATTCATTAGCTCGGCACGGAACGCAATTTGCGGAGGCAATTCGAGCGACTCCTGCGCCAGGCACCGCGATAACCGCCCTGTTCTTCGATTTCGAAACCAGTTCCCTTATTCCCGGACGAACTTGGAGCAATCCAACTTATTCCATTTTCAACCCGCCGGGTTTAAGTTGCACGGCTGGTTTGTTAAGGATAGTCGCGGCTTCATCCGGAAGTAAAGCAGGTTAAAAGGAGAGAAAGGATCTTTTTAAATATTTGCAATGTGACGTTTTTATCTAGATTAAATTAACTTTTATAAATTGGAATACGTCTTCGAGTCAATTTTTATGTGATAAACAATTTTAATTTTTTTTTTTGTTAATTGTTAAGGGGAATGCTGATGGAAAGGATGAATTATTAATTGTTTTCAGAAAAGGTAGGCTTTTTTCAAGATTAAATTGTAACAGGGATACGTTAATGATGCTCGTGATAAGATAAGTTCGAGATAGTTCGAGCGAATAAATCGAGGAATATGATAAATTGATTGATTACGAATATTTTTCGACACTTGTCCAGCTAACAATTTCGTATTTAAATTTAATACTGTAATACAATATTTTATCTTGTAGTCGAGGCTTTCCTTTGCCAATTATTCCATACTTTGATACTTTATGCAGTTTCTCTGTAGCAGGGCAAATCATTTTATCCAATTATGCGTTTTCTTCGTTACATTCGTAATTTTTCCTATTTTTTTCCCGACAAATCCACTTTTACTCCAAGATTCTCACAACGCTTTCTTGATTCGGCTGTTTCATTAAATAAATCGATTTAAAGTTACTTAAACGTAAAACGATATATCCCCACTTTTACGAAATATAACTCGCCGTTATATAAATTAAACAAAGTTCTGAAAAGCAACGAGATCCAAGTATCGGAAGAAGAAGACGAAGCGGAAGTGTTTCGGAAATTATGCAAATGATCCGTTCCCTTCCCTCTCCAATCGTCGAATGAAACGATCCTTTCGATAAAATTTCGATAAAACGTAAACCCAACGTTCTATTTCTGACTCTTTGTGACAGAGTTAGCTAGACGAAATTTCGTATGTGCATAAGTATGAGAGGAGATTGGACTTTGGGAGGGAAAAGAGCAAGAGGAAGGAGGGCGAAGTTGCCATGGTGACCATCAAAGGCGCCGATCAGACACGGAGGGATGAAGTCCCCCTTTTGCCGTCAACTTTGTTACACAGAAGCCACCGCGGACCGGAAAATAGGTTCCACCCGATCCCCACCACTTTTCTTCTTCGCTTCTATCCTCCTCCGCTCTTTCGCCCGAGCGGAAACTATTTTTGAAATTGAAACGACATCGAAAGATTTATCCCTTTGATGAGTTTGAAGAAATGGAATCGTGTTCTTTCCCACAATGTGTTCTTTCCTTTCGGATTTCGATTCGTTGCACGGGTTGCGATGTGTCGTAAATTAAACAGGCAATTGGGAATTGGTGTCGAGCGTATTCGGAATATTCTCTTGTAGTAATTTTAGATAATTTTTTTTAGAAACATTGAAATTTTGTGCGGAATGCTTATTTTTCTTCTTCTTTTAAAGAGTAATTACGAATTTAACGTGATCCTTCAAACTTTTCAAGTTTGAAAGTATAAAAGCAATGATAAAATTTAATTTTTAAATGCAAAGTTATTATTTTTTTGAACGATTCCTATTTAAGATACTTGTCTAATCATTTGTCAAAAATGTGCTCATATTTGATTGCTTATATCTATAAAATATTACAATGAAATATTATTTTTAATAATAAAGGTTTTATAATTTGATGTAATCATTCGCAAAAAGAAAAATTAGAAAAGTAAAAATCAATGGAATTGAGAAGAAAGGTTGATCGAAAAAAATCTATTTAAAAAATTCATTCGTAATTATTATAAATTTGAATTTTCCTGAGGGGATTTTTTCATCAAAAATTTTGGATTGTATTAAGTTTTTCTCAATGTTTGCGATGTAACTTAAAAAGTGATATATTTATTTTATAATTTTTATTTCATCTTATATATAATCATGTATCAATTACGTTTCTATGATTGTAACGTGCATAAATTTAAAAATCTAAAAATAATAAAAGTTTATAAATTTTTGACTGTTACAATCGTATATTTATGCTTATTTCGTGATCATTCTTCGCGTAAAATAACAGATAGATTATTTCATCGAGAAATGTGAATCGAAAATTAATCAGAAAACAGTAAATTTAATTTTAGTCCGTAAAAATATTAATTGCAACATTAATTATAATATACAGCGTTGTATTAAATCGTTAGATTTATTAATTAACAATAAAAATCTAAATATTGATGAATCGTCGACCATTATATTCAAAAAATCGATTTTCATACGATCGATAAAGATCGTACGTTTTCGTAGGTTTTCGTAACAGTCGCGTCGATTTATAAATACGAGGTAGGTCGCGCGAAACGAGTCATTCTCAACGAAGCCTTCGTTACATATAGATCGTAATTGTCGACTAAATTTTTATTACAAAGCAGTAAAATCTTTTTTCAAATTTTTATAACATTTATCTTCGACCAATATTTAATATTGTTTTCATAAATTATACATATACGTATTATATTTATTTATTTTAATTTTTCATTAATGTTTATTACATAATATTTACATCAATTTAAAAATTTATTTCTTATATTTATTTTTATTTCTATTTATTCATTCATTTACTTATCTTTTATTTAACTTACGCTTCCGTTTATTTATTTATAAATTTTTTCATTCGTTTCTTTTTTAACTTCTTATTTATTTTTTCAATTATTAATTTCATTTGTTTATTCCTTTATTTTCTATTTATTTATAAATTTATACTACAAAAAATAATGTTCATCAGATTGAATAATTCTCGTTAATGTGTTAATCTCTGGTTAATTTGTTAGAGAAATCCAATTTGTATCGCTTTAAAATACCATTGTTCAAAACGATTTATACGAATTAAGAGGAGGTGTACGTTTTTGAATTCTCTTCGGATCCTAATTAAATTAGATTCGTCAATTGTTTCAATTGTTGCCTCGTGTTCTTAATTTAACCTATCGACGACGATGTCTATGCGTCGCATTCAAATACTTCGAAGCTTATTAAAATATACTTAAAAGATATTAAAAAAAAAACCTGCATCTCGAAAATAAATCTTAAATCATCGCCCTCGATTTATAATCAATTCTTTTTGGAAAAATTCAAAGTGTCGTAAATATAATTTTATTCCACTCGTAAATGGAGAAACATTATCAATGTACATTCCGATATTCGAGACAATCTTTGGCTTCTTTTCTTTTAGCTTCTTTCCTCTCTTTCCCTCCTTCTCACCGGTTGAAAAATGCCAATCATTGAATACGAAGATTCACGTTGCGCGTCTACGATCGAATAGAGCGTCGTTAATACGAGAAATAACACGTCGATAAAAAGATGTTTGTCATGGTTTCTTTGATGAGAAAAGCGACACGCGCGGACGTGACTGACTGCCTCTTTGCGAAACTCACTTGCACAGGGTGTAATTGAACTTTACGTGAGGTGATACAAGTGGCGCAGATGTTTGAGACGCGAAATTCAATTACAACTTTGTCTTTCGCGCGTTACACCCGGTTTGATTGAAGATGGGAAACGAGTTGTTGCGTTTCGTAGTCGTAGCGATCGCTGTCGATCGAACCTGTTCGCGAATCTAAAGAGGTTTTCAGATTTTGCCAACTTTCAGGGAAAGTTAAAAGTGACGATTGATTTTTGTTCTCCGCTTCGTTGCATTATAAATGATAATATGCGTGTATTAAACTTTAACGAAATTCATCAAAAGTATAAACTACCGTGTGATACGAAAAAAAGAAATAATAACAATTTATATATTTCATGCGTTTGTCAAAGAAATTCGGAATCAGTGATAAATGGTAATTAGAAATGGTGAGAAAATAATAGATATGTGTAATATAATTATATAATTGCGCGTAGATATTAAGTGGGAAATTCCTTTCTTTAAAAAGAATCAATTTTTTATGCAGAAATAATACTTTCAAAATTACTCTTTATTAAATCTTGAAGCGTCTCGTACTTTAAAATTTTACTTTTTATAGCAATAAATATTTTCAACAAGAAGATTGTCACGCAAAGATTAGAACAAGATACGAATAGGAGAAAAGGATATACAATTCTAAAATTGACTATACTATACTAAACTTTATTTCATACATGTTAACTACGCATATGCAAAGTTTCAAATTGACAGATATTCGGAAAAAGAAAATTCAGACAAAATTGTCGAAAGATCGAAAGATATCGAATGCTTTGAGGATCGGTTCTCTCGATCGATAAATTTCGTATTTATTCGAATTAAAATTTGAATTTCTCGGTTAAATAGCGCAGGAAAATTTTTGCAGCCACTTGGCTCGCTAAGAATTTTGATTCTTTTTCGCCGCACGATGGTATCTTTTCGGCGAGCATCGCAAACGAAGACGGTGAACGTGGAAAAAGTGCAGGGACTCCCACGTAGCTCGCGGAGGGCCATCTCTAAAGAGTTAAACATAAAAATAGAGACAGTGCACGTGTGCCGTCCTCTCTTCGCCCCAGTTATACCTCGCTCTTCATCTTCTCTCGAGTACTTACTTCTCTCGACTATTCCCGTATATCCAGCCCGCGGATATCCTTGCTCGACGTTTTATTCTTTTACGTTGTTAAAAAAAGGCAAGAAAAAGAAAAAATACACCGCGCTCTTTCTCAAACGATAAAGAGTCTCAGTTTACTGGCCTACCTGTTTCTCCCATTATTGTGCATCCGTCGTATCTTATCCCGACTCTTTTTAACTAAGACTTTCGATAATTCAATTTTCCAAGATATTTTAAGTACGTAAAAATTTATCCATAGATAGTTTCTATCATTGCGCACGATCGTTAAATAATTAATTTTCCACCGTGTCTTCAAAATTTGTTCAAAGTTCGAATTGAACAATTGTTGAAATCTTTATTTTAATTAGTTTACGTTTAAAAGAAAATCCATCGACAATAATCCTTCTTCCAAAATAATAACATTTCTTTGATCGCCGCGTTGTAAACAATGCTCGAAGATCTGTCTACGTACAAATATAGGAAACATATTGCGCGGGTTGTTTGCAAACATGCGCTGCGTCGAGTACGCGTCTCAACAATAACAGATCCATTAGATTTGTGTCGAAGCCTCCGTTAATGGACTTTGTCCACCTGCAAGGCGCAGAGGGGGAAAAGAAGAGGGGAAAAAAAGAAAAAAGGAGCAGGGTCGGGCGTTGTAAACAAGTGGTTAGTCACGAGCATCGGTCTCGGACCAACAATGACTCGTTTCGGTTATTGCTATTCAGCGGGCGTACGATCGAGCTTCTTTTTTTTACTTGGTGGTCGAAAAGTCAAGGCTATTTCTGCGAAACGAAACTGTTCTTGGAAAAAGGATGACCAACTCGGGGCCACGGACAAATGGCACGACCGGGAGAATTGACCGCACGATTTTTCTTTCTTTTCTTCCTTTTTTCAATCATTTTCTACGTGCACGCATCCTCGTTTAAGGATTTGAAATTCTGCTTTCAAAGCGATACGCACGGTTTTTGTTAAAATTAATATTAAAAATTGAAAGGGTGATTGTTGGAGACGTGAATAAGAAGGAGAATGAAAGGTAAGAGAGAATTTGAACTTTGTTTTTTTTTATTACTCATTGGGAATTAAAAATTGAAATGAAATGTCGCGTGTAAATGAATCTGAGAAGTAGCAAGGAGCATGGAGTAAAGTGAATTGTAAATGAGAAAGAACGAGGAATATGTTGCAATTTTATGTGTATATATATATTTTTTAAACTAAACGCGCATAAATAACTTTTTTTTTAATATAGTTAAAAATAATGCGCATTAAATTTTACTTTGAAATAAGGAGGATGTAAATTTTTTTCCATAGTATATGGACATAAAATAAAAATGGAGATAAGTCTATAATCTATAATTATTGTCCGAATCAAAAAAAGGTTGAGTTTCATAAAAGTCTTTTCAGCTTTAGAATTTGTGCTCTTTAATTTAACAATGTATCTTGTCGTTTTATTATCTTTTTCGAAACTTTGTTACTCGAGAAAAATATCGCAATTTTTGAGAAACATTTCTCGTGTATTTTAGAAAAAAACTATTTAATATTTATATAATTTCAGCTTGAAATAAAAACCAATACTATTAACTAAAAAAATATTAAAATCCATTACCTTCCATCATTTTTAATGATACTTCGCTACCGAAATTAAAAAAGTAGTTGTTATATCATTTCTATATTGAAATTTCTATACGTCAAATTTTTTGCACTCAGACACACGCAAGGAAACGCGTCCACTCGGTTATAAAATAGTTGGATGACTATGTCAGAATTATGTCATATAATAATACCTTTTCGTTTTTATCTTTAAAAGAAACGTTAATCCGTCTGTTCCATTTTGCCCAAGTGTTTAAGTCTTATCTTTTTTTTTTTTTTTTAATAGAAATCTCTTTAACGAATTACAAATTATTTAATGTGAGTCTCAAAAGGAGAAAATCTAGTTACTCTCTACAAAACTATACACACCATCGAATTTTGCGTTGTATGTACACTTTACCGCAAAATAAGTATACTTATTTTACTTCCATCGAAAAGCACGACGATCGGTGTTAAACATATTTTCGAATTAAATCATCTTTTCTATCGGTCCGAATACAATCTACCTATTAAATACTCTATACAACATATTCGAGAGAAACTGCATTCGATCGGATAGATCGGCTCGAACGAAAGGATTCACCCGTGCGTCCACCTGTGCGTGCAAGTTGGGAGGAAGATATATAGAAATATGGAAATCTGGAAATAACCCTAGGCCTTGATAGGTTGGGGGAGGTGTAGATTCGATATTTCGAGCCCTATCTGGGCGTTGCCCGATAAAGCTCGTCGTGGAGGTGGTCTCGGCGAGGGACGAACCGATGGAAGGGGGTTCAAGGGTGTTGGGCAACCACGGGTGTGCGGAGAAGGGGTGTGCTCTGACCAAAGGATTCGTTTCCCTCTACTCGCCTTTTCGTGTCTCCGCACGTCGCGCAGTTTTGTCAATCTCCATTTTTATCTCTCCTTCTATCAACGGAGGAGCATCTCTCTGCTTTTATCGATCAAGCAAGATTTCTCTTTACGAGTGAGGTTATCGATTTTTGCACAATTTATCCTTTACTCTATTCTTTAGAAATTACTTGCAATGCTTACTCGATCGTTTATTGGAATTGTAAAGAAAAAAATTGTTGGTTCTATGATACGATCAACTTGTAATATTTTGATTGTTATAAATTTTAGCGAATAAACTAGACTTTCCATCTCCCAAATTTCTTTTCCTTCTTGTTAAAAGCGAAGAAAACGTCGAAAGAAAAGAGAAGCAAGAATGCGTAACGTCGTAATTGAGAAGTAGAGGAAGGAGAGAATTGAAGCGAATGATTGGTGAGATTTCGATCGAGAATACCGTTACATCCCCTTTAAAGCTAGTTTCCATCCCTGCCTGGCAAACACCGGATTGCCCATTCATTCGTGCCGCATCAACGTGACGACCTCTGTCACGAAAAACATCGGCAACCACTTGGATAATTTATTTTAAGACACACGGTGGAAAAAGTTGTTGGACAGGCAGAATGCATACATCTTTTTGCGGAGCATGGAAAATAATTTATCGATAGTGGAAACGAGATAATGCGAATTGCTAATTACGTTTTGAATTTTTTAATATTGGAAAATTAATTTTTTTTCTTTTCTCTCTCTCTCTTCTTTTGATGTACGTTTCATTGAACACGTGGCTTCGAATAAAAACAAGATAGGGAGCAAACATCGGAGACGAAACATCGATAAAAAGACTCGTCACGTGGCGATTAATACCTGTCGCGTAATAAAGATCAATTCGAGATAAGATAAAAAAGATGTAATAAAGATACAGATACATATGTTGCACGCGTGTATGTATATCACGAATGATTACATTATCGAGTGATAATCATTCGACTTTTTAAACTTTGTGCTCAAAGGACGCGTTAAAATTGAGATTATATTATACAATCATGTTCGATAATATATATATATATATATTTTTGATAAGATGAAACAAAATTCGGAAAGTTAATAAATTGTTCGAATTTCTACGAATTATAAAATTTTTACAAAAATCTGTATAATCTGATAATTTTGTAAATCGTGAATTTTTTAATAGTTTTAAATTATTGCGCAAGGAGTTTCGTAAAAATTCGTGTCGATATTTGAAAAATAACGAATAAAATTGATAAAAGTCATTCCCATGAACGATTGTATAATATTCATTTCTTCGAATAAAAATTTGTAATTATAAATGTCATTGAAAAAAAATGAATATTATATCATTCATCTTCCGTAATTATCGTATTATATCGATTGTCGGAACATAATTTATATGGAATTACATTGATTAATGGACGATTGAACACCTTTATTTCCATGTTTTTTTTTTTTTTTTATTACAAACATCTTTTTAAAAAGAAACTTGATTAATTAATACGAGAAAAATCTAATTATAATTCATCTCTCGATAAATCGATAAATCTATCCCCGATGTAATTTCTTACTTGCCTTTTTTTTTTTTTTTTGTCCTCCATCGAATAATACACGGAGAGAAAAAACGATTTAAAACATCCTTGAGCTTTCATCGAGCTCGAAACCCGTTAAACGGACGCGAAACGGACTATCATCCGGCTTCCAATTGCGAAATCAGTGTGATTCCGATCGGCGTAGAAGACGCTTAAACTCGATCGCACGAAGAAATATCGTGCTATCGGCTTGAATGGCCCATATTAGAGTTTCAGCCTGTTAAAGGGGTCCATATCCGATCTTTCGAGGCTGGCAATGTTTTGTCCCCGTTTCGTTGTTCGATCGAACCTGCCATTATATACCTATTATCGAGGAAAATTTTCCTTACTCCTCGTTTCTCTTCCCGTATTGTATACCAAATGTTTTATATTTTTCCTTCAAACGCGAGAAAATATTATTAAAAAATACGATCGTTAAACTGTCTGTCAATATTTCATTCGAAATAATAGCTTTCGACGAGATTTACAACAACTTTGACATTTAATAAAAAAAAAAAAAAAAAAAGAAGAAAAAACGGCATCGTAATAAATAAAAGAGGAGGAGGAGGAAGAAGAAGAAGAAGAAGAAAAAAGTCGTCGATAATTTTTAACACCGCAACATTTTTAAATTTCCAATGCAAATTGAAATTTACTTTACAGAGAATCCTCTCCCCCCCGACCTCCTCCATCCGCTCGTCCAAATTCACGAGACACCCGGTACATAATCGAGTGTTGAACGGGGCTGCTGCTAGCCAGAGTTGAAACCGAGCGACCGCTGCAAGGTCAGGCGGTGGCCTCCAACTTCCGGTGGTGGTATTCTCACACATAGGCACCTCGTACGTACGCCGTATAAAAGGGGGCATTCCCTTTCCCCTGTCTTCCTCCAACACCCACACCTCCCCTCCCCTCCCTCCGCTCCTTCCTGCCTTCTCATCTCCCGCTTCTTCCATCTCCTTCTAACTTCGTTTCCACCTCCCTTCTCTCGCCATACGTTCCTCCTTTTTCCCCGAGCTTTCAACCATTCTCTCGCTCGAGTTCCTCGACTTCCTAAAAGTTTAGGTCTATTTATCTTCCGGACTTTGTACTTTTGCACAGTCTACGTGTACGTATACTGCTGCTTTTGCGAAGATATTCAAGTTGTGCACACGTCGTTCTTGATACGTAAAAAACTGTGAATAAGATTCAAATAATCGGTTCTGAGTTTTCGGTTTATCGTTCGAATTATTTGCGACAACGTGTAGGACAGTTATATATCCGCGAGTATTGTAATTTCTCAACTGTATTCAACGGATAAATTAATTATCGCGGTATTTTATAGAGAGAGTTTTTCAAATCCGTGGAATACGATAAGAAATAAAATATAAATCAACGAGGAGAAGTTGGAACGATAGCTTATCTATCAATTTCTGTCTGCTAGGATAAATTGCGAAGAAAATTTTAAAAAGATATAATTCGAATCTAAAAGAGATATTCGATAAGTAATTCTTGATAATGTAATTCACTCGCGTTATATATATATATATATTGATTGTTAATTATTCAATAGTCTGTCGAAAGTTTTCTTTCAAGTATATATATATATATATAAAGGAAACACATTTGCTCGAAATTTTAAATACTATTTCGTATTCCAAACTTAAATAAATACGAATATGATAGATGGTATACGTTTCTCACTTTCGATGTTATTTTTTGCTCGTTGTATATTCGAAATATTTTAATGATATGGGAGTAGCAGAGAGTATACAAGTACGTAACAAGGATCGAAAATGGATCCTAGAGAAGATTCACACGAGCAACAGTTCTTCCTCTCTTTCGAAACGACGTTTCCCTCGAGCGTAGAGGGGTTTCACCGCTGCTCGTCTTCCTTTCTCTTTGCAGGCATGCACTCCATGTAAAAAAAAGTAGAAAAAAAAAAAAGAAAAACAGAAAAAAAGAAAGACTAACGCTGATGCACCTGGAGTGTTTAACATTTGCGCTGAATCACGCGGTAGGTAGTTGAATTTTTCTTTTCTCTTCCTTTAAATAATTCGAATAAAACGGATAGATCTGCCAAGGCTCCGTCGAGTCGAACAAGTTCGAAGTATCCCTAAATTATTTCCAAAAAGAAGAAATTTCAAATTCAAAAGTTCCATCATCGAACGAATGATCCGAATCATATTCGTATTCATTTTTTATTCAGAAGAGGGGAAAATTCAAAAATCCTCGATGAGTGATTTGTCGAAGCAAGGCGGTGGCCGAAAGCCTTTCTCCCGAGGAGGAAAAAGGGGAAAAAAAGAAAGAAAGAAGAAAAAACCAACCCTTTTGTGGCACCTGCGAGGCGTCGGCCCCGGTTCGATCAACCGACCAGGCCAGCGAACGAGAGCGGTAGCTGGCCAGAAAGAGGTCACCGCAACCAGCCGCCACTCTTTTTTTTCCTTCTTCTTGCCCGCTCCTCGTCCGCCGTTCCTCCTCTCCACGCGGCCTATTTTCGCGAAAATACACGGAGCTCTGCATGAAAAGCGCGCGCTCGCAGCGAAACAGGGACAAAGAGGAGGGAGAGAGGCGGGCGGGGAGTCGCGGCGCGAGGAGGAGGAGGAGGAGGGTTATGTTTGAGAGAGAAGCTGATACCTAACGACGCCACGAGAAATGGAAAAAAGATCTTTTGTCGAGAAGTGCGCGCGCCCTCCCTCGTGTAACCATCTCTCCCACTCCTCGCGCCCTCCCCCACCTCTCCCCCCGGGGCCCACTCGTAATTCCCGGGAAAATAGGGTTCACGTTTCGACGAGAGCTCGTCTGCGCACATATCTCGTTTCTCCCGTGCGTATTACCGCGCACTCCTACGCTTCCCCCTACGCTCTTCATCCCCCTCTCCCTTTTTACCTCTTTTCTTTCTCTCCTCTTCCTTCTTCTCCGCGCGTGTACATATATATATATATTTTTTATTCTTTCCCTCTTCTCGAATATTTCCCTCGCGCCGCATAACGGACCCGATTTCAAAAAGAGAATTTTTTGAATTTACCTCGCGAGTACGTTGTGCACGGCGTGTATACATATATATATATATATTGCATGCACGCGACGTGTCACGGAATAATAATTATCCGTTGCACTGGAAAAATTGTGGAGATCTGCGGGGTAGAGTGAAATAGACGATCGAAATCCCCCCTCTCTCTGTATCTCCTTTTTCTTTTCGTCGTCGCGGTGGAACCAATCACGTTTCCACGTGTTTCCGCGCGTGGATTTAAAGATTTATCGCGAAAAGCATTCGTCACGCTCGATGATTTCTGTTCCGAGTTAAATAACAGCGGGTAACGATACGTCGAGGAGTAAATAAAATAATCGTCCCGAGGCGAGATATCTTTTTCGTATCGGTGTTTCGCCTCGGTTTCTTTCTTCTTCTTTTTTTTTATTTTTGATAAATCTTGGAACACGAATACGCGTGTATTCGAGATCGGTTTTTCTCTTTTCGTTAGAACGGAAAAATTTTCCATCCCCGAAATTCTTGGAAAAGGGAGGACGAGGAATTTCTCAGGGAGGGCAAATTGTCGGTCGTTCCAATTACGTTTACATAATTTACGCTCGGCCTAATTACGTTTACTTTATTTACGGTCGTTCCACTTACGGCCCCCGCGAAAGAAAATTAACGAGATCTGCGTTCACCGTGCTTTCCCCGACCGCGCTCGCGATTGGGCCACAAATAATAAATTCTCGTCGAATTCTTTTCCCCCCTCCCACCTTCCCCCTATTTTTCGATGCACGGGTTAATTAACCGTGGAGAAAAGGAAATCGTAATTATCTCGTACGCATGCGCAGAAATGGGAGAGCAGCCATGCAAGTTATAATCGGAGAGGAGATCGAGAAGCCACTCTTTTCGCTTCTCCGGCCGCGCAAGAAGTTGTTTCAAAGTAGGAGCAGCGAATCGATAATTGAACTTGGTTCACAGTTGATAGTTTGAAAAAAGAGAAACGTCATTCCGATTTCTTGTAAATTTTTCGAATCGAGTGATCGGTTAATCGATTTTCAACGATTGTGTGAAACGAATTATCGAAAAGTCGTGGTGAAAATGCGACGAAAAAATGTTTCTAAATTCTCGTTAATAAGACCTAACCTAAACTTAAAAGTAAACTCGCAGTTCCTCTTGTAAAGCTCGATTTAACGAATGCAAACAAAAATTGTGTCCCAATTACGGACGAGACGTGAGCAAATTTTAAATGAAAATAAGGAATAATTATTTGAAATGTGTCGTTGCATATGTTTAATACATATATATATATATATATATTGATTGATTTAAAATAATAGTAATTTCAATTAACGAAACTTTTGTCCAATTTTTCTTTGTATCGGAATAATTTAATTGAAAAGGAGCTTGTTATTTTTTTTTGAAACATTTTTTTTCCCCCAATTTACATAAATCTGGATAAATACTTTTCCTACACTTTTTTTCTTGTAAAGAAAGCTGCCATTTTTTAAGAATTCAAGAATACACCATGCACTTTATTTTTATTATTTGGAACATCTCGTTTGTTTTTAGCAATATTAAAAGTGTTTCAGATAAAAGTTAAGTTAAATGGTTTCGCGAGAGACACATTTTGATGTTACTAATTTTTTCACATGTCGATTCGTGGAGGATTTATGAAAGTTAATCTCGATTTTTTAAATAGAACCATACGTTTTTCAATATTCCAGTAGAGACACATTTCAGCGTTCTCTATATAAAAAAGTATTAAAACACACATAGCAAATAACTTATAGTCGAGAGAATAATTAAATTTAATCAAATATCTTTTAAACCAATTTTTGCTATAAATAACTTAGTACTTTTTATGGAGAGTATCGAGTTGCATTTATTAGTATACTGAAAAAAATACAGGTCTATTTAAAAAAACCAAGTTAAGTTCTCCAAGTTCTCGACAAAGCCTGTTGTGAAAAAAGTAATTCCTTTCTTGAAGTCATACAATTTTTGTCTCAAACGTTATTTAATATTATAAAAAATTATATATCCCATCCTGTATATTCTTCCATCTCTTAGGATTAAATAAACTGTTAAAAAAATGACCAATTTTCTGATAATAATTGGGAAAAGTAGAATTAGAATTAGAATTCCAGAAAAACGTATGCCATTTGTTAAATTATATTCTTTTAATAAAAAGTTAACAATTTTGTTAAAAATTTTTATTTCTCTAAAATTGGATTTTGTATCAAGAGAACGGAACTTGATAGGAGGTCGTTCGAAAAATGTTTCCAAGAATTTTAACAATTTTTGGAAATCATGTCAAATTCTTGGAATTTTTTGAGAGTTATGCAATCGACGAAGGAAACATTTATTTAATTTCCTCGTGTATATAATTTAAAAAGAGTTTTCCATAGAGCTATCATATTTTTTAGAGTTTTAAAATATTTTTTTTTAAATTTACATAAATCTAGATAATTACTTCTCGCACGTTTATTGCTTCTAACAAAGGCTAGCATTTTTCAAAGTTTCTTAAATGTTTAATTATTTCTTTAATATTTGAAAAATTGAAGCACATTGTTATTTTTAATAACAACCGATTGCATAATGTATTATACCGGGTGTCCAAAAGGCATTATCATGTATCACGCTTGTTTTTGGAAATGAATGGTTTCGAGGGGAAGCCATCTCGTTGTTATTAATTTTTTTATAAATGGAAGCACGAAGGATTTGTAAAAGTGAATGTTATTTTTTTAAATAGATATGTATACTTTTTAATACACCGATTGTTGTATCTTGACATTCTCTATAAAAAAGTATTAAGCCATATACAGCGAAAAATTTACAGTTTAAAAAATATATAAATTTGTTTATATATCTTTTTAAATATTGATTTTTTGCTATAAATGGTTCAATACTTTTTTATAGAAAATACTATGATACGTTGATCGATGCTTTAAAAAGTGTACGATACCATTTAAAAAAATAAAGTTGAACTTGAGAAGTTTTTTATGAGTGCATTTAAAAAAAAATTGAGAGCACCGGAATGTAGCCCTTTCGAAACCATTCAACTTTTATTCCAAGCATTTTTTAATATTCCGAAGAATAAACGAGACATTTAAGAAAAAAGATCAGGATGGAGAACACGATACGATAGGAGGTCGATCGAAAAATTTTTCCAAGAAATGACGTAACTTTTGGCTGAAAATTCGATTTTATATTAGGAGAATACGATATGATAGGAGAAATATTTTTCGAGAATTTTCGAAATAGGAAACTCTGTGGAAAATTTTGATTTTAGAAGAAGATGATATATGACAAGAAAAGAAACGATTGTAGTTAAACAGTTAATCAATTATAGATAATGAAATGAATTATTAAAAGGTCGCGTAAAAATATTTTAATTTATTCGTTTCAATCTTAATTAAAAGAATATCTATCAATTATTGATATTCCAAATTTTGGTTACGTTTCTTCTTTCAAAGTTTGATTTGATGAATACACAAGCGGACAAAAGTTGTCTGTCCCGATTACAGAAAATAAGAAATAATTATTTGAAGTAATAATACTTTCTAATAATAAATTGTCTCGTCATTTCGTTATTTCATATAGAAAAGAGAAAGATGAAAATTATCGGAAAGGAAGAAAATCATCTCACTATCGATGTTCAAGAATATAACTTATTACCCTCTCCTATTTTGTAATACATCTCTCTCTCAACCTCTTTGACGACAGGTGCATTTCTTTCCATTCCTTCGTTATTAAAAAATCCGCCAATAACAACGCTTCCAACGATCCAGGAAAATACCAAAAATGCGAAGAGAAGTCTGACTGACTTTTCATATGTTTCCGAATCACTTTTAACTCGAGGGAAAAATTTCTACGAGAAACCTACCCTCTATTTTTCACCACTATTTTTCGAGAGCATCCCCTTAATCAGTCGATACATTGCTGCGAGAGCAGGCTGCGTACACAACGTGATTTGTCGGTATTGTGCAGAGCCGTGTGGCAGCCGCGAGCACGTGCGATGAATAAAGGCAAAACTAATGACACACTGAGGGATTCGGGGCGGGGAATATAAAGCCGGGGAAAAAATGGACCGTGACTTTTCGCTCGCCTGCGCCTCCTCCCCCTCCGCCCGCATTCGCTGGGGACGTTGTTAACGGGAAGGGTTGAAACAATGCGGGACGTTCTTTCTTTACGTACGACGAAGTTGAAGTCGGTGGATGGCCATGGATGCACTTTTTTCTTCCTCTCTTTCTTTCTTTTTTTTTCCATCAGCGCGCCGACGCCGTTCCGTTTTTTGTTCGTCGGAAGGGGTCATGCGATGCTGAATGCCTACCTTTAAATATGTATCAGCCCTCTTCTTCCCCTCGCCTATTATTGTGAAAATATTCGTATATACAGCAGAAGAGCGTGGAAATATAATAATTGTGCGTTTCAATATTGTTGACATTTAACGAGGAGATATGAAATCGATTGATATCTTTCGCAAGATTCGTGCTTTCTGTTATACTTGTTCTTTTAACATGTTGATATATTTTCAAAGAGAGAGACCTCTTGCGATAATTTCTTAACATTCGGTGATTGTAGATAACGTTGGCGCGTTACGTAAAATCCATTAACGCGTTACATGTTGCATAGCGAGATTAAAGTTTGATCTTGATAATTACGTTTAAGGTATAAACTTCCATATAAATTTGAAGAACTGCACAATAGTGACATCTGATCTAAATTTCGGAAGTAGAACAATTCATCCGGTAAATAATCAATTCCTCAGTTTTTCCTTTTATCATTCGTCGAAAAAAAATTTATATCGATATTCATATATTCGAAACGATTGGAAACGATCGAAAGTGTGGAAGAAGAAGAGGAGTGTTATTTAAACGATTCAGAGTAAGACGAATCTTTTTTCGATCGTCCACTCTGCCTTCTCGATGAATACCGCGTTAAACGACAAAAGGAGTGTATATTCGATGCAAGGCTTTCACATGCATACGAGGACTGTTCATTTTGTTTTCCGCGCGTTCTCGTTTCCAATATTTGATACGAGCCGATCCAATATACGATCGACACACGTGACGCAAACCGGGCCCTTTGAAACTGCGTCTCCACGCAAGTGGAATCCCTCCTCCTCCCCTCCCTTTGTCCCTGTTTCACGGTAAATGGCCCCTATCCTTCCTTCCCTCCCCCGTTTCGAAACTTTCCAAGTTTCCCTTCGAGAAAGTTTGTTCGGGGTCGCGATGGGATCGAACCCATCCTTCTCTCGATCATACCCCCTCCCCCTTTCTAAAACACTTGTCGGGAAATCGATCTTCCTCTTCTCTCCCGAAAGGAATCTCGATTCTCTTCTCTTTCCTCGAATGAAAATATTGAGAGGATAGAAATATCCCTTGTTGATATTTAAGAATTTTTATAGATCGATATAGAAATCGAAGAGGTCTTCTCCTTTCACACTCTTGATATTTTGGTATTTAAAAGTTTTATTCCTTGCTATAAACGTTACCACTCGCGGATTGTCCTCGATGATGTATCTACTTGTTAAACACGAGTTGGCATATTCATTCGAGGTATTAATAGATTACATAATTTACTTCTCTTACTACTTCTAGTTAAGTACTTTGCTCTTTTTATCTTTTTAGATATGTGCGTTTATATACAAATATAGTTTGAAGGGTTCGGTCGTAAAAGTTTATCAAATTAATTTGCAATTTTAAAGAAGGAAAATACAGAATGTACTTTGTCCGTTTCTCGCTTGGTAAATAAATCGATATTTTTCTATGTTAAATTTTCCATTTTTTGTTTGTTATCGATGATATTCCACGAATATATCGCATATATCGTTGGTAAAAATTCTTGAGAAAATAGGGCTCGAGGCTGCCCAACGAAAGTTTGTAAATAACACTACTGCGCCGTGTAACACGAGCCAGTTCTTAATTACCGGGCATACGTAGAAAAGAATCGAGAGAAGCGAGTCGTAGGTCACGAAAGGACATCGTAAAAAAAAGTGAACGTGAGCGCGAAATGATCGAAGAGGCAGCCGGCCACGTAACGCAACAGAGCTGTATTTAACGTAATAGTTAATTGGGCCTTGCGCAACGAACCAACGTCTCGATTCGTCTTCGATTCCTCGACTTCGTTTCGAACGAAACTATATATATATATACATTATATATATTCTCCACACTCTGGAACCTCGTAGTCTTTTCGCCTGTTGGAAACTGTCGTTCGTTCTTTTTTTGCGCCTCGCGAATCAAAAGCGTTGGTTAAGTGGCCTTGTGTACAGCCGTTCGAACGATTCGTGTGCTCATCGATCGACCGAGATAGACGCTAAAACGTGATTTCAAAACGTGTGCGGCTAATTTTAAGAAAAGTTATAGGCGTGTGTATAATAAAAGATGTGTAAAAGAGGTTACCTTTAATGACCTTGAGAGATGCGACTGTGGGGAGGGGAGGGTCATTGTCCTCGCTCTCCTCGTCGTCGCGAAAATAAATATGCGCGAAACAGTGCGTGACGCATCTTTTCAAAATGTTGACACTGACCTTGAGATGCCTATCCGTCGAAACGTATCGTAGCCCAACGTTGTTTCAAATACTGCTTTCGGAAATTCAGAATTGCCCGAATTTCTTTCGTTACTTGGAAATAAAAATTGGCTGGAAAGGAATGGCCATTAATCGAGCAAGTGGGAACGTGTCGGTTATCCGTTTGGGGATCTGGGGGTAAGGCGGTTTTCCATCCACGCCTTCTGCTCGTTGTCACGCCGTTGGAAATAGTTGGATAGCGATTAGAGTCACGGAAGGTGCGAAGGAAGTTGGTCAATGGCCGCTGTTTTAGATTTTAAACGTCGAAAGGAAGGACGAGCGCAGGATGCGGACGGTTTATCTGATCAGGAAGTCGTTTTCGTTTCTAATTTCTAATTTCGTTCTCCTCTTTTTATCTACGATAGATAGATAAGAAACGAAAGAGATTCGAACAAATCGATCTGTACGCGAAATTGTAGATGAAATATTCGAGGGAAGGGTACCGAGAGGAAAAAAGATTCGGAATTTTTCGCTGGAGGATGGAAGAACACGCGTGCACCGTTTCCTCTCGGTCCGTGTTCGAAACGAGGGGAACGCGAAACGGACCGCGACGGCGCGCGATACGAGTATTAGCCGGCGAGTGGGGGTGAGGAGACGTGAATCGTGGTCGAAAGTGGTGGTTGAAGAAGGGGAAAGATTCGTGCCCGCTGTAGGAGACGGTTGTGGTAGGTCACGAGCGCAAAATGGCCGACCGTGGGTCGCCTTGGCAACCGAATCGGGCGGTGCCGGAACGTCGGCCGGGGGCGGAGCTTTCGAATCCGGTGGCGGCCATTACTGATCCCCACTCTGACAGGTATCGCCGCCTGACGGCCGAGTCCCGAGTCACTAAGCCTCGTTTTCCCCGCGCTTTTAGCGGACATTCGTGTGACCGTGTATTCGATAAAATCAAGGGCATACGAAGATTTATTTTCACCGGTTCTCCCGGGGAACTCTTGCTGCAACGAAATAATTTATCCCTTTTCTCCCGCGATATTGCGTGCTGATTATTTTCCACGAATTCGCAGCTCGATTTTTTAAAGATTAGAAACACGTTTTCCCAGGAATCTAGTCGAAGATAAGACGTTATTGTGAAATTAAAAAATATAATAACGTTGATATAAGAACGTTCGAAAGAATTCAGAGAATTGCAGATTATAAAAATTCAAATTTCTTGGGAAGTATTACGTAAAAGATGAAAAAAATGTTTCACGATTTATTTGCTACTTTGACACGATGCATCGTCGCAATCGAACGTATTATTCGCGTGTAGAAAATACGAAAGAAGCGAAATATAAAAAAAAAGGCAGCGTTATAAAACTGTTTCGAAAAGGATCGCAAATAAGCGGTCTCGACGACCTAGCAGCGCCACGATTAATGTTGATTTATGCATTTAATTGGCTGACGCGCCACGACCGTAACGGGTCACGCGTGTGCCTTTGAGTTCGTTGCGCTGCACGAGAGGAATGTTCGAGGCTCGCGCTCGATCGTAAAATCAACCAAACGAACGACAAATCGATCCTCGTTATTTCAAAAAACGCGTTTCGATTAAAAAGAAAGAAAGAAAGAAAGAAAGAAATTTGAACTATTGAAAGGAAAGATGTCGCGATCACTTTCACCAGGTCGTTAGACACAGTGATCGCGTTTATTAAGCGACGCACAGATTCGACCTTCAATTAGCGATCGCTCCGTTCATTGCTGTTCCCCGGCGTTAACGAATTTATCGTGTTAACGAAGAGCTGAAATAAACCGACCGTGAGAATTCACCGTTTCCCCTTCAATCACCCTTTTAACGCCGCTGCTGTTCGCGATTTATGAATAATGGATACCGTTAATCGGCCGATATCGAGCTTCTCTTATTTCCCGCTCTCTTTCGTTTTTTTCGGACGAGCAGACAGAGTTTCTATTCGAGATCCGAAAAATATCGAGTAATTTCCATCGGGAGACGAAACTCTCTCCTAGATTTTTAGATTCGCTCGAAACTTTTCGTAACTTTGTTTTCTTAGGTTCTGGAAAAATTCAGAAATCTCTCATAATCGGTCAATTGAAATACCGATCGAGGTTTAAAATTTGACACGCGTATCGATTTTATCATTGACCGTCCATTCGACTATTAAACTCGTTCGAAACAATAACGAATCGAGGAGAACAATAAAGCGCGATCGATCGAACGCGAAGAAGCTCGCAACATGAACGAACGCCTCTTTCTTCCAGATCCTCGTAGAATACGACGACGTGGAGTGGCAAAGGAGGGAATGGCTATCGCCCCACAGGGACTCGGTGTTCTCGTTCTTCTTAGTGGAAAAGGGGCTGTGCTGGGCCGAGCGGCCCGATCCGAGGCATGCCAGCCTCATCGCCATCGATCACCACAATCACGCGAATAATAACCACCACCATCATCGTATCAACGGGAAACTCTTGAGGGGCGCCACAGCTGTCGCGAACACGGTCGCCTGGCCGGCTCTCGTAAGTGCGATCTTCGATTACGCCAACCAACTCGTCTTCCTTTCTTCTTTTTCTCCCTCTTTCAACCGCCCATTTCTCGAGATCCTGCTCGATGGAAGGGGACGAACAGTGGCTTGCATGTCCGTCATCCTAATTAACCGCAACTTTTAATTAATTCTCGCGAGCACCGTTTTTGCTCCCTCTCTCTCTGTCGATATGCAATAATGGAAATATCTCTGTTTCGCCCTTATTTTTGTTCTACGACTCATTTTAAATACTCGTCGAATTTTACCGCCCAGATTTAGAGCGTATTCGTGAAGGAAAGGAGAAAGTTTTTTACAACTGCGAATAATCGAATTCTTCGCTTGCAGACGTTCTATCCCCTGGTGGCGCGTGCAGAGTTGCCGGAAGACGCGATGCCTCTCGAATTCATGCAAGATCGAAGGCTGGACTTTGTGGATTACTCCAAGCTGAAGCCGTTTACCGTGAGTATATATGACGTAGCGACATATTCCTCTTTTTCCCCGTTTTAGAACGTCGTCGAAAAACTTCGCCGCGACTCGTATTTTATCGGTTAGGATCGAGTGTCACGCAAGTTTCCTCGAGCAACTTGGTTCGTTAGAAACGGAGAGGAAACTCGAAGGAAGCGAGTTCCAAGGGGCTATTGACCTATCCCCACGCCCTCCGGGAACCGCGACTGCGAGTAATCTTTCGAGAGGGATGAGTGAATATATCGCCTTTAAGTCGTCTCCAATCCTTCTTCTTCCGATCGATCGCTTTGGAGATCCAACTTAACCGTTCGTTCATACTTTCAAAGGATGAACTGTTGAAAATTGCGATCGATTTTCCATATTTTTCAACATGGCGGGGGGAAAATAAATGGACGAGTGCTTTCTCCAGGAGCACGGAGTCGAGCGTACTTGAAAAGTTTTTACGTTCGAGCTGGTGGACGCGGATGCGGGGAATTGTTTCCAAGTAATTAAACTAGCGGAACTTTTACCGTTAAAAGTTTTCTCGGACGAATTTCTAAGTCATTCACGTGCGGCGAGAAGTTTCCGGGAAGATCGTGGTCAGGATCAGCTGCGCGAGAGTTTTGATCCTCCATCGCATCAAACCCGATTACCCTCCGATTGCTTTCGCCTCGTTCCCAACAACGGTCAGATTTACCCTTTAATTTCTCGCGCGAGCCGATAAGGAAAAGTCCAAGAAGTTTAACAAACATCCCCCTTTCGAGTAAGTGATCGTTATTTTGATTAAAAATTTATTCTTAATCGTCGTTTCTTTCCGCATCCAACGAAATGAAATACAATCCCGAGATAGGCTGAAAATTTGGTCGCTTAAAAATAGAGGAGAAATAATGGGAGGACGCATCGGGGTCAGTGGAAATTGCTCGCTTGGCCATCGTTCGCTCGATTATCGATTTTTGATGCTGCACTTTCCCTTCGCGCCGCAAAAGACGGAGGAAAACATGTTTGCTCGAGAGAAGAGGGGAACGGTGGAACTGGCAAAGAAGCGAAAGAAAAAGAAAAGAGAGAGAGAAACGTAGGTAGAAGGAATGTTTCGAGCGAACAAAGGAAAAGGAGTGAAAGAAGAGGAAAAAGTAGCTGGGACCGGGTGGCTGCAAAAGGATAAAGGAGAGAAGAGATGGAAGAATCGCGATGGCAAAAGGAGGAGAGCGAGTAGGAAAGAGAGAGGGAAAGGGCGGCGGTGGGGGGCAAAAGGAAGAGGAGGAAGAAGTGGGTGGAGTCGATTGGAAATGGAACGGAGAAGGAGCGAGTCGGAGTGGAATCGGTTGGACCGGGCGAAAGAGCGAACAGTGTGGTGACCCTGAACTATAAATGCAACGGGTTCTTTCTGCCGGTTTCTGTTTTCGAGGCGCATACCTAGCAACGCGCATACCGTGCAATACGTACGGGCGGAAAGAAGCGATCACGTGGATTGGCTCGGGAGGGGAGGGGAGGCTCGCGTGAACCTTTCGAGGCGCTTTTTTGCTCCTGTTTCCTTGTCGCGGTTGCCGGTTTGGTGACTCGTGTCGACACACCGCGTTGCGCCGATGAAACGTTGGAGAACGGCCAACGCGAGGCGCCAACATATTCCCGTTTTACCTAACGGTCCTCGATACACCCCGCGACGCACCTCTCCTCGCGCCTCTCCTCCCCATCGTTTCCACTCTTGAGAGAGAGAGAGATACATGGCCCGTCTCGACGAAGCCTTGCAGCCTTCGAGATGAAGAGACGAAGATACGATATTAGCTGGGCAGGAACGGTAATTGTCAATCCCCTTAAAACGGATCCAAATTTCTTCAAATCCTATCGCGTGTTTTCTTTCTCGATCCACTCTTTTCTCTTCTCGATTGTTCTTGAGAAAAATTGTTTCCACCGTTGGAAAATATCACGAGCGGATACGAGTGGCCGCTGGTATCGCAGGATTGTTAAGCCTCTCTCAACGCTTCGGTAATGGCATTATAATTGCCGTTATATTACTATTATCGTGTGCCTTCGTGTCGTGATTGCGCAACGCATCTGACGTAACGATGCGATCATGACGTAACGAGATGTTGTACGCAACACGCGTACAACTGTCTCGTATTTGTGAAAATATCAAAGTTCTAAGAGGTCGATCTATCACTTGGATCGAGTAGGAAAGAAATTTTATTGCGTACAAAAAGCACGATTTTGATTTTGAGATTAAACCGGTCAAATATCGTCAAATATACAAATTTTGCCTCTGAATCCCCGTGGAATAATTATTTTTTAACGACTAATGATCGAATTACCTAATATGTGCTCTTACTTCACGTTTGACGAAATTATTAATAACACTGGTCGTAGAAAACGATTGACGATTGCAAGCGTGCATAATCGAGAAGAAAATTGAATTGTTACTGGTATCAGCTGATCGAAACAATAGAGCCGTACAGCCATCTCTGTTTCCAGAGAATAGGCAAATTAAAAACTAATCCCGCTTAAACAAAACAAGTCCTTGCAGCCTTTGTCGAGTTTATCGGTATGGGCGAATAAACGATTGATGGAAAATGAAAGAATCGTGTTCACAAAGCGATTATTTCCCTTATTTCAGCGTAACGAATCATCCGCCAAAGGAGAATTAATCACCCAGTTGCGATACGTAAAAAGTGTCGTGCCGCCTGGAGGAAGTCGGATTCATTGGTTAAAATGGCGCGTATATCTGTACTTTTCCTTTCCCTTCGCGGACAACTTTTTCCTTACTTTGGCAATCGTCGAAACGAGGCCAATTATTAATTTAAAAAGGCGTGGATCTCGATTTTGCAACGAGGCTTCAACCGAACCGTTGTTTCTGCAGCAGGACTGGGAGCTTACGAAAGGCTCGGTGCCTTGGGCGAGCGCTGTCAGGCGATGGGCAGAGATGCAGGATGGACAAAGGATCCTGCTCACCACGCCGAGCGTCCTGGTCGGCTTCAGGGTCGAAGTTTATCGGGCCGAGGGCACCACGCAATGGTACACTGCCGTCATCGTTGGTTACAACGAGTCCACCAAGGTAAAGTTTTCGACTCGTGTTAATTATTCGTTTATGCGAAACAAGCTTTTAAGATAATTGGAAGTTTTAAATAACGTTATTTCACACTTCGGATAGAAAGGTAAAATAGGAATAGAGAAAAGGAGCGATAGAATGAGATTGACGTCAAGTTGCTTCTATGTTCATTTACGTGTTACAAGTTTCCATAAAATAGGATCGCTTTTTGGGATCGACTGTAGATTGTCCAGAACAAAAAGAAAGAAGGTTAAATTATACAAAGAGCTTATTTCCCATACAAAATTCGTTTTTAATCACTTCCCCCTCCGGGAATTAGCGCGCGGATCTCGATTCATCCGCTCGTTTTCCCGATTAAACCGATTAATCGACGAGCCGCTGTGTTTAATTCGTTAATCATATTTATTTTAAATCAGTCCGAAAAAGCTGCTTTCGATCGGCCGCTTTGATCGGATATTCACGCTCGTTGCAATTCCAGGACTTGACTGTGACCGATGACACGGTTCTCGAGGACCACAACGAGGACCCCAGCTTAGTACAAATGCGGTTGATCGGCGACGGAGGTGAGCCCGATAAAATAATCGATACGTGATAAATAAAATTCGAATTATAAAAATCGATAAAACTCTTTTAATAAGAAAAACTGTGGGCGCTGCGGTACTTTCTTTTTTTTTTTTCTAAAGAATGGAAAGGAAAAAGATAAAATATCCCGTCAATTTTAGCTTGTTCCTTTTTTGCACAGTCGTCGAGAGCATCATGAGAGGCGAGGTCGTCGGCATGACACCGAGGAGGTCGAGGTCATCGACTGCTCTGACGCACGCGCTTGTTGTGGTGAGTGAAATTCAATTCCGTTTTATTATTAAATCGCCATGTAGTTTACAATAATAAAAGGCAAGAGCAATGTGTCACGCTGCATTTTTTATCTGTCATTTCTTTTTTTCGCGTTCGACTCATTTTGAAACGCGAAACTGATATATATATATATATATATACAAAAGTATCATTGCTACGCCTCCGCAAAACGTACGAAGAGGCGAGGCAAAAGCGGATAAACGAGTGGAGTTAAGTTTCGAAAATTGCTGGAAATAAACTATGCTAGTGGAAGAGATTTGAACTTAATTTTAAGTTTCGAAAGAACTTAAGTTTGCGATCTCGAGTAAATTCGAATTCTTTCGCTTTGCTCGAGAAATGTAAACGATTACGTCGAGGATTTGTCGGATATCATTCTCTCATTTTACACATTCACGATATATTAATATTCGAAAATTGAAATTTTCCCTACGAAAAGTTGATTGTTCGTTTTCGATTCGATGTCATATTCATAAATTTTTTTTATTATTCTATAATTGTCCAATTTTATTCATTTTCGATATTAATTTTCTTTTTTTTTTTTTCATTTCTACCAAAGGTTATTTATACTTTTCAATTAAACGTCCTTTTTCTCTTTTTGTACGATTGTTCGGTTTTAATATCGGTGTACGAATAATCTTGCAAAAAAAAAAAAAAAAAACAATAGACGATAGAAGAAGAGGCCAGAAATATTGTCAAAAATCTTAATTGGATTTTTGGACGATTGAAAAAATATGACAATCTTTTTTTTTAAAAAAAATTATTCGGCACGAAAGAGAATAAGATTTTTCAATGTTACATTTTTCAACTTGTTAATTTCAAGTATTCGTATCAACTCGTTGATCTGTGCAAACGAACTTGTTTTTCCATGGTTCATATTCGAAAGAACAAGGTGATAAGCTCTTGTAAATATTAAAAAAAACACTGATATCTATCCGATTTGATCCCCCTTTTTTAGCTCACTTTGTAAAGAATGAAACGTACTCTTATTCGTACTCATCGTCCAGTTCAATTTCGCTTAAAGATTTAACTTTGTCTCATCGCTGCTGGAAAATTAAAAATAAAAATACTACCTTCTTGTCTCGATAATTTGATCAACGTTTCTCCATTTTTATCGTATCGAGATCGAAATCGAACAGCTCGATAACACCTTTTTCCCCAATAAAGATAAACCCTTCTATTCGTTCGAATATATTTTCTTCGAAACCGATTGCTTGCAGATAAGATAGCTTTCTGAAAAAAAAAAAATAAAAGAAAGAAAGAAATACGTATTTTTCCGACGGAATGAATCTTTATCCAAATATAATTTCGCCTTCCTAATGATGCGACGAAAAAAATGTTCACGCGTACGAGATAAAAAAGAAGTTTGCCCGTCGAACAAACAACTTGTAAGCGAATTTGAAAATTCTTCCGTCCTTGGCCGCCGCTTTCACACCTGCAAGATAATGAGAAATGTAACTTTCGACCTATCGGACCCACGTGTTATCACCTTATCGTCTCCGCGATATTTTTCTTTTCTTATTATTTTTTCCAGCCATGATTGAATCTACATACACGGTATATATATACATACGTATCAGTCTATGGAAGATAATACCACTCGATTCGAGATAAGAAGAAACACACAGGTGGAAACCAGTCAGAGGAGAAGTGTCAGGAGCAGTTCTTTCTATTTGCGAAATAAAAATTACGACGATATTTCCTTCGATCGAAACGGGGTGAGTTAGATGAAAGGGGTTGGACGAAGGAGAGCGTGTATGCGGACCGAGTGCTTCCCTTTAACCTCGGGAAATCAATAAAGTGGTGTTTGCGGCACCCTCGAGCTTTCAAGAATCGGGAACAGAGAATCCTTGCCGACACGATCCTCTCCTCGCCCGATTTCCCGGTCAGACAATCGAACAGCCACCGAATCACCCTTTGCGATCAACCTGCTCTCCTCTCCCACCGACTCGTCGTTCGCAAGTTGTTTGCTCCCCAGCATTCTTATTTTCGTTATATCCTATCTGGACAGACGCGTCGTTGCCCTTTTTCCTCCCAAGAGTGAATAAATTACCCTCGAAGCAAATTATTCGAACGCAAAATTTGCGAATTCTGACCCGATCGGTTAACAAAGTTTCGACCAACTTTCCATCGTTGCCGAGTAATTCCCCGAAAGTTTCGAAGAGTTCGAGTTGTTTCTTCGAGATTTCTTCGACGAGCAAATCATAATAAACACAAATCGTAATATTTATGCGACGACAGTCAAGGAGATTTGTTAAAATTACCCTTTCCAAAAACCTAATCCGGTCGAATTTTGCTCCTGTAACACTGGCCCCTTTTGGAAAATCCGTTTATAAGGTGGTGGCGGGCGGAAAGTTCGGGCGGAATTCGCGGATACTTTGGGTCGACGGCCCCTCAAGTCGGCGAATTCCGGGGTTGGCTTATGCGAGTTCGAAAACTCGCCGAAAGGGATTAAGCCGGTATACAGCTCGGCCAGGGTAATGGAACTTGCTCTCCAGTTTCGAGACGCTTCTTGGAAATGGCCATTAGAGCCACTTTAAACACTGTGAACCGACTCTCTTCCCTTTTCCACGGAATCTCTTCTTCTCGCGTTCCACGAGCTTAATACGAGCACTTTGTCCGCGAAACGGTTCATTCATATCTCGTCGTGTCGCTTTAAGCTTTAAGATTTATTCCTTCGTTTATTTATTCTTTCTTCTTTCTTCGAAAATGTACCTGTTCGAGAATTGGAAAGAAACACATCTCTCTTATCGGGGAAAAAATTAATTACGCAAGCAATCGCGAGGCAATCCGTTTGATTGTTAAGATGAAAATGAATAAACTGGTGTATATATATTATTTGCCACGAATATCTTATTCTTTAAAAACGGCGCTCTTCCCACTATGGGATCCCCCAACAATATCGGATGGAACGGGTTTTACGCCAACTCTGGTTCCTACGTGAGAAAGGGGACGGAGAGAGATTGATAGCCCCTCCCTCTCGCGTTTCTCATTAAATCGACGAACAGCTTGTTTAAAAAGGGAGTGGAGGCTTGGTCGATTAAATACCCCCCCTTTCGAGGGGGAACTTTCTGCTGTTCGAAGGTTGCACCTGCTTCTCCTCCAAGTAGAGCATACCAGACAAAGGAGGCGATTCCCTAGTATTCGGTCGAAGAAGATCGCACCGGTTGCAGATTTTCATCGGTTGACAAACGATACATGTTTAACTCTCTCTCCTCCCCTCGTTTTCGTCGGTTCGGCGACGGGCGTCGACGAGCTCGATTAACAATCGAAACGGATGATGGGCGGCGAAAACACGCGGGCCGATTCATCCGAATGTAAATATCGGGCAAACGACCAGCTCCTGGCGGGGTTGGCCGGTCGCCAGTCGCTCCGGGACTCGATCAAGTTCACCTGCTTTTTCGCGTTTCCTTCCCTTCCCGCCCATTTTCATCCCTCTCGTCTTTATTACCCGGCTCCTGGAGGTATCTATCTTTAAAGGGTCGTTCAGCCAATAGGGGTGGTTGGCCGAGTCTGCACCGAGGCGGCCCAAAGAAAGCGAGCCTCGTGGCACGTGGGAGAGGAGGAGGGACCGACGCCCCCTCGAGGGGAGGCGAAGCGAGGGAGGAGAGAGAGACGGTCGGCGCTGGATCAGAATGGATACGTGGGAGGGTTGGAGGGTGGGGAGAATGCAGGCCTGGGGGTTAGAGTGGCAGAAAGAGAAATGTGGAGAGCGGCGAGGGTCGCGAGGACGGGGTGGAAGTCGGGGCGAAGCTGCGAACCCAGAATGGGAATCGGCACTCGAGAATGGGGAAAGGGGGAAAGCGTGGCGTGGAAAGTAGGTGGGGCACGGTGGTGGCTGCTGGGTGGACGGGGTTGGGGCGGCGGTCGGTAGCTGTATTGATTCTCGGGCAGGTCAGGCTGGTGGGGCGGACGCTGGTGGGGGTGGCTGGTGGTTGGCGCGAAACGCATCCCTGCCCGGCCGGAGCTAACGCGAAACATCAGCCTACAAATTGGCGAATTTCGTTCCCCAACCGTCTGGAATTCCGGCAACTTTTGCCCGCCCGATTTTCCAGGCCTCGATTTTCCACATTTTTTTCCTTCCTTCCTCCCTTCATCGACATCTTCCATTGTTGTCTACCTCTACGTTCCTTCGAGCCTCTGCTCGGAGACGTCGTTTAAACGGGTCTTTCATCGTCGATGAAACGCGATACGAATCGTTAACGAGGAAACGTGTCGACGGAAATACTTCCGCTTAGCTGGCAATAACGTCGAGCGAGGGGATTCGTTATCGATTCGGCCAAATCGTCGGGCGAAAGCTTTAAACGAGTGCTTGATTACGTACGATTTTTCGAACGTATCGCCGATTAGATCAAAATCTTTTCTTCTTCGCGGTAATTAAATTTGCGTCGCAAGTTTCGAGGAGGGAGAGAAAGAGAGAGGCGAAGATCGAATTACCCTTGTGAGGAAGAAAAAACAGAAATTCGTTAAACAAGGGTGGAGGAAAAAAGAGAGAGAGAAACATCGGGCGGAAATACTCGTTAAGAAATGGCACGTAAATTAATTGCGATACCGCAATCGACCGCACGGGCTGTTTCACCTCGCCCACGTTGCTCTCCCTCCCTTTCACGAATAAATTATTCAGCTCGAAGTATTCCGGAGTATTTCGTTTCTGTCCCCCGTGAATTATCCACCGATCGCATCCACGTTTATTCCAAACGCTTATCGTTCGTCGAGTTCGTCACCAAGGAAATGAATAACGAAACGAATCTTTCGGCCGATTAATTAATAAAAGATTCAACGAATTGGCAGATAAAATATCTTGGAAACAGAGATCCTGTTTTCTCCTTTAATGGACAAGTTATTCGGGAAGAATAAAGATAGGGGTTGACCCTGGCAATTTCTCCTCGAATCTCGTGGCGGAGGGTTGTTTGCGACCCCCTCCTTCGCGCCGACTCTCTCAATATTGTTAACGCGCGGAGGGTTCAATTGCACGTGTACGCTCGATGTCTGTGAGAGAGGGGCCGGTTCTGTGTTATATATATTATATATACATACACGCACGCGTGTATATACACGCGCACACACAAGCACGTAGCATTGGCTGGCGCCAGAAGGCCTTCATCGCCCGTTCCACCTGTTTGTGCTGGAGTTTTCCCCGCTTAGAAACTTTCAGTGCCCAACAACAAAGTTCCCGGCTGGCCGAACTACTCCCGAATGACGTGCCGGATCGATACTTTGTAAGCCTCATAAATAAAGCCGCCACGCTCCGTGACTTGTTCGCCCTACCTTCCGCGTTTCATCGTCTATGCATAGCTGTCTATCCTCGCGCACGGATGCATCGTTCGCCACTTTGTTTTATTTATCCTTTTAACCGGGAAAAGTTCCGCCGATCGAATCTTGCGAATCGTGGCATCGACGGTTCAAAGAAAAGAAAAAAAAGAAAGAGCGAAGGAAGAGAAGAATTCGCACGGATTCGATATCGTGGCGAAAGAAAGATGCCTTCCCTTTGAATGATCGAGAAGAGTTGGCGAAAAGAGCACACGCTCCTGAACAAAAGTATCGATTGCCAATAAATTCCGCATACTCGTAGCCGGCAAAGCGTAAAGGTAGCCATTTCGTTCACGGTTCGCCAACTCACAATGGGTTTCCGCGTACAATCTCGGCTTCTATTCACATACGCGCCACGGTAAAATTAGCGAAGGTGTATACTCTTGCACAAGGTAGACTCGGCAGGAGACGCACTCATTCGAGCCGGACCGATGCGAACTTGCTCCAGATACCATCGATCCGTGAGATCGCGACGAACCGAGCGCAAAAGATTCCTCGTGCCTTCCTTTTTTCTCTTCCCCCGCCTCACTTCGTCTTGGGAAAGGGAGAGAAGCTTGATAAATTATCGCCAACAATTCGAACGCAAACATCGACATTATGCAAATCGCGAAATGTTTCCTCGCTGCGGAAAATTATACTGTCAAATTACTGTACAAATTCAGAATTCGACGTAACGGGATTTAACGAGAACGTCGTTGGTAAACGCATCGCCGACGATTATGTATAATGACAGAAATTTGCCGAGTGTGCGTTGTCCGAAAATTTCAAATTTTGAAATGCAATTCAAGGTCATAAGTATATATATATATATATATATATATATATATATACTTGCACGATAACGCGAATTTAAATAACTCGTAATTTAATAAATAAAAATAAATCTCCGTTAAATCGATCTTTCAACAGTTCGTTTCGACCTTTAGAATCGTAACCGCAGACGTATCAACGCTCCGTACGTAGGACCCGCGCGTAGTTAAAATTCAGTTACGGAACGTCTTTCGAAACACAGTGGCCAGGAATCGCGTAGAAACGCGAAGATAGCGAGTCTCGGTGAAAGAGAAAGCGAGAGGGCAAGTGGTGGGGATGCGAGAGAAGAAGAGAGAGAAAGGGCGACAGTTTATCGGGTATGCATCAACGAGCCACGTTTGCAATATTATCGTCGCTCGCGTGACGCTCCCGGTTTTCGAAGGCGGCTGCTCGTTGCCTAGGGTCTCGAGATAGGGGTCGTGGCAACGGAACGGATAAGGTGGGAGGAGGAGAGTTGCGAGGGGTAGGATCGGATGGTCGGGCCGGGTGATAACGGGGGGAGAGGGGAGAGAGGGGAAAGGTGGTCCGGCGAGTGGAGCGAGCGAGGAGGGAGTGGCGGATCGGGTGATCGGGTGACGGCGTGTCGCGGGGAGGGCTGAGGGCCAGAGCCGGGAGCAGGGGCGGAGTGGGGGAGACGATTCCACGAAGATCACGGAGCACCAGTAGACGGCAGCACTGCGGGCCGCGCGTATCGCAGTTCGTGTCTGATCATCTGCGCGCTTTTGTCTCTACACTGGTCGACTTGCCGTCGTCGTCTCGAGGGTGAACGTGCCCCCACCCTCTCGGCTTACCCCACCCCGAAGATTTTCTATTGTTGCCGCCGTGTCGTATCGGCGCGTACGGGTAGTGACGCTTTCGTGCCGGCGTTTATCCGTTGGTTCCGTGCTTTTTCTCTGGTTCCGAGTAATAACCGGAAATAGGAAGTGTTGTTCACACTGGTTCAGAAACAGGAGAAGCGGTGCGCAGCGAAGCTGATGGGAAAAATATAAAAGGATCGAGAGTGGGGATCTCCGGAGGGAGAAGGAAGAAAGGAAAAAGGTGATACTGTGAGAAAACCGTCGGAGCTGGTTTCGAAAAAGGAAGCTCAACGATACGCGCGGTGTCGCGATTCGCAATCGCTTTGCCGTGAAGTTTGCTACGCGTCCTTGAGGCACGCGAACATCGTATATGTGTTGCGAGTTGACGAAAATTGACCGGTTCGGTTCGTTGGACGCGTATAATGGGCGCAGGGGCTCGAATATATTCCGAGTCGAGAGTTTCGTTCGAACGGTTTAATCTGACTTTGTGCTCCCTTTATCGAGTTTGACACAGTTCTCGAGTGTTCCTCGAGGCGCGTCGACTCTGTCCAGCCATATTTGACGCGAATGCTTTCACGCTGGTATCCAAAGTTATTCGGCTCGTGTTCAAAACGGTGTGTGAGTGTTTTCGAATCGCGATAAATCTTCCGGGAGACGTGCGTGAAAGAAATTGTAATTTGCGCGATAGATGCGAGTTGCGAGTGAAATGCGCCTCGAATTGGCAACATTCCCAGACCCAGCGTTCCCTAACGATGCCGCCGCGTTTCTAACCGAGGGCGATACGCCGGTCGAACGTTTTAAACGGAATTTACTAATCATTTCAAGCTCGATTTACCGAGCTTTCGAGAGCTAAACGCGTTCGGAATCGTAGAATATTTCAAAGGGTTTGCTCTCGTTAAATATCCCAGTGTCGTCGCATCGGGTTCCAAGAGAGATCAAGATCCGTATCGATATGTGAGGCTCGTAGCGAGAGGATCGTTCTTCGATCGATGTTGCCAGCTCCGCTTCGAAGGACGAGTGAACATCGAGAATGATCGTTACAGTGAAAAAAACACGTCGCATTTCAAGTGGAGGATTTTGCACAGAATCGTGAGAGGAGGTGGGTGTATATGTACATACGTATAGGGTGTACATGTATGTATGTATATGTATATATATATGTGTAAATATATATATATATATACATATATCGGTTTCTCGTGACGCGTCACGCGCGATTTTAATTCTAACCTCGACGGTCGATGAATGATTGTGTGCTGTGTCAAGTAAAGTGAAAGTCAAGCGCGACGGACGGCCATATTTCATGGATAAACGTGCACCATAGTGACCGGCTCGAACTGGTTACAATCCCACGGTTCCAACGCCACGAGACGTAAGTGTTTCATCGCTAAAGATTCACTCTGATTACCACCTCCGCGTTTAATAGCAGATTTAATACGATTTCCTTATCAACTCGCTCGGAAAATAGAACGTGATTCTACAACTTTGTACGAGTTGAACACGGTTTGTCGGTAACTAGGAACGATTCGTTTTTTATCTTTTGAAACTTTCGTCTTACCGTTACGCCGTTTTAATTTATAATCATCCTAATATCGTTTTGATTTTTGATTTGATAATTTACCCATCTTTGGATAAAAATTTCAATACTTTTCTTAAGCCGAGAATACCGAATATTTTTTCGCTAAATACTCGATTTTTCGCTTCGTTGCGTCCAAGAAAAATCCTCGAATGAATATTGACGTAGAGATTAAAATATAGTCCGTCGCATTAAATATCAGTCAAATTTATCAGATACTCTTAATGCCCAAAAATGAACGAAAAATTACTACTCATTTTATAGTTTTGATCAAACGTTAGGAAAATTCTCTTTTTGAATCTTACATATTCTCGTTTGAAATCATTTTGAATTTAACGTCATTGCAATTCTCCGCGGATATATTCACGGATGATTGATATCGAAAGAAATTTAAGAGCATAAACAACGAGTCGGAGAAGGCAGTTTTATAGAAGATACGTGGAGAGAAACGATAAAAGCGCTTGGTTCTCGTCGAACGTCACGAATCGATGGTTGATTCCATTATTCTTTTCTATCCTTTCTCCTGCCAGTTTTTTTTTATCTCGTCTACACGCGTAATGCGATTAACGAGACCAAAAAGGGGAAAAGACGAATTCGATCACGACTCGAAATGCGTTATTTATCAAAAGTTTCTCGAATCACGGGGAAAGGCGTTTGATGAGGAGGGGGGGGAAAAATATCCATGCTTTTCTTGTACGAAAGTTTGCTTTCGAAAGAAACAACTTTGAAAGTCTGTCGACTGTCGGTGTACTTGAGACACGGCAGGCATTTATCGTGCCTCTGGATAATGTATGCGAACTTACAAGCCGGTATAACTCGTAGAAACTGATGTCGTTCGAGAACATACCGCTTCCGCGTCAATTCAAAGAGAATTGCGTAAACGTTTGCCAACTCGAGCCTAAGATTTCCAAGCTTTTACAACTTTAAACGTTTTCTATTTAAAAGAATCGTTCGTTTATTATCGAGTCAAGGATGCGATGATTACATCTGAAATTAATATTGAAAATGAGAAAATACGTACGTTATATTTGCGCGAGATATAAACGATAAACACGGACGAGTTGGCGCACAAGATTCCGTAACGGGGGACGTTTAATTGAAAGATATACGCGTAAAGAGAAGAAGCATCGATCTCCCGTGATAGGAGAGGGGGAGAAATTCAAGGACCCTTCTCCTTATTGACACGCGTATATATAAACTTTTGAACGTTAATGTAGGAGATCCTTTATATCCACGCGTAGGAAGGAGAATGAAACACAAGGCGAGGGAAAGAGACGGGGCGAGAAAAGGAAGCGAAGCGAGATGGTGGAAGAGTGGGTGATGGAAAGAGCGAAAGGGTGGGTTGTGTGGGTGCAGGAACGAGCGAACGAGGGTGCAAGAGAGACGGACAAAGGGGAAAGAGAGGCATGGAGAGGAAGAGAGACGAATGGAAGGGAAAATGAATTCTCGTTGGCAGTCAGATAACCCGGGGTACGATCGATCGGAATATCTGCCGGTCCGTTGGCGTTACACACACCGCTTACATAGAAACGCGCTTATATATAGAACATCGGCCATGTGCCGAGAGAGGCGAGCGCCGCGCGCATACGTACCTACATACATACATATGTACGAATGTCTACATAAACGCGTCTGCTGCGTCTCTTTGCGAACGACGGGACGCGTGTACTATTCATGAATGCGTATACAGGGTGGCGCGATTTAACCGCGTCGCCACTTTTCAAAGACCGATAGAAACGAATCTTTTTCCCTAGCTGGATTAGTTTTTTTTTCTTTTCATTCTCCCTTTTTTCTTCCTAATTTTTCCTTTCTCTTTTTCAATTTTCCTTCTTTCCTTTTATTCTTCCGAATCGTTCATCTTCAACCCGTTTCGTCCTCGATTGTCACTCGTCGATCTGTTCCAGTGTTTCCCAACTTATGGATCACGGTTATAAATAATTTTTTTATTTATACTCGAGTCCTATTTACAGCGATAGAAACAAGTTAGCTCGGAGCTTTTTCTGGGAAGGAGAATTCCCGAATAGGAAAATTATTCTTCCATATAACGGGGTATAAGTGTGAATTTTTTACGCAGAAATTTTTAGTTTTTCCCGTTATATCTTGCCAGTAAATAGGACGTTATATTTAAATTACAGTTCATCTGGAAATAGCAATATTTCAGTCATATTTAAACAATCGTCGCTGTTATCGGGCGGTGTTATTCCAAGATCTCTCGTTTAGACACCGGTTCGTCTGCAATTATTCATAGACGGACAATTCGATGATGAATCTGCCCGAGGAATCTCGACTCGAACGTCACCCTTTCTCTAATAATGTTTCGGAAAGGAGTGGAAATTCTAGAAATAAGAGTTAATTGCCGAACGGGTCGATCGACGAAATTACTCGTTATTCGCCCGTCTGGAAAGTTTGCGCGAATCGAATTCTCGACGATCCGATCGAGAGCGACCGACCGCTCGAGGATGGCTCGTGTGCTAACGGGCGTGAATACGCGACTGTTATCAGCGGTTGTCACTTATCGCGCGTCAAGGTACGAACGGACGGATCCCTTCTGACTGTCGATACCTCATCGAGATACTTGACTTGCATGCGAGTCAAGTATGCGCATAGATAAAACGTCGACCCACGTATCTCTCATGCAGTGGTTATTGTCGCATGTCAAAGTCGAGTAAACGATACGCCGGTTACGTCGATTTCGGATAAATAGTCTCTTCGCTCGGTATTTTCGATGCTTCTGCAATACTTTTGCGAACGAATTTTTTTCTATCTACACGAAAATTAATAAAGGGGGGATTGAGAGAGGTCGATCAGAGAATCTGGGTAGAATTGGAGGATGAAATTGAGGGCAATGGAGGAAAGTGCGAGCGATAAAAAGGGGGAAAGAGAGGTATTTCGTCGAGATTTCTGGGTAGGATAAAATGGCGAGGGGAGGGAGGGGTCCGTAGCATGGGTGGACCAGTTTGCAGGCAGGAAAGAGTATAACCGGTATCCCCGAGAACCGGTTGGCCACGAAGGTAGGCGGTAAAAATTGGTAAACAAGCGAGGCTGGCTAGCTTTATCGTACCACCCTTCGTGTCTGCATACACGCTATCGATCAAAAGTTTGGCTGTAGCGTATCGTGAAACGTTGCAAAATGGAGCGTGAACGTTTGATCGCTCCTAAAGTTTCGATCCACGTAGGAGAATAGAGTAGCGGGTCATTGGCTACTTCTCTCCATTTGTATTTGGCACATTTGCGATTCAAGTTTTATAGCTACGCTCCACGATGCTTAACCTTTTAATTTTATCTTATTTTTCAATTCGAATATTTACAAATGTTAAAGGTAATCCAAGTGAAATTGATTTGCCCGGATTAATCCTCCGATTATTTCAAGATTATTTCAACAGAATATTGATCGAAGAATAAATTAAACAAATTACACCGTGTCGAAGAGAGGAAGCGAAAGTAGTATCGCGATCTATGCTCGCGGGCAGTTATAGAGTTGATTACACGCCAAGAAAATTGTTACAACTCGTTCATCCTAATTCCGAGCTGGCCAGTCAAGTCCTTGTCTGAAAATAAATTGCGGTTTCTCGTTAAAACATTGTTTATTTACACTTGTACGGATTGTTTATATTACAGTTTGTTGCGTTATATATTTATTACTATTTTTTATGACGCAATATCAACTCAAAATACGAATATCGCTGGCGAGAATTAAAGTTTTTGAAAGTTAAATTCACGATAACAATTCAATATCCACATTATCGCGTCGAGTACATCCGCGGACAATATCAGTATTATCGAAACTAATCCGTGTTACTCGTTAACCAAAACTCGGCTATCCCCGGTTAGTTGTGCGTTAATACGCGTTCGCGCTTGTTGATCTTTTCCAATTACATAGGTAACCACTTAGAGCGCGTCCGCGCAGACCGTGCACTCGTATTCATCGTCGGTGCACACTTTCGACTTTCCGTGTACCCATTAATTAGATTAGCATATGCCGGAAAAAGGTGCTGTCTGCCTATATCCGCCCGCGGCGACGATATCACTGGCGGAGGTTACCCGTTAATGGCATTATGAGATCATCCGTGAGCTCCGCCGCATCCCTCCACCTCCGCCGCTACACGACCCCGTTACAATGCTCTCTTACGCGCCACTTTCATCGTTATCGAATCTGTTTACAAGCCGCCACCAGTGTATACATCACGCGCCAAAACTTTATCCCATCGAATCTTGTATTTTCGCGCGATTTTCGAACAACTGCGATCGAATGGTTGGGAAAAAATGGCAATAAATCATCGAGGAACCATCAAGGAATCGATAACTATTGTTGGACACGCGTGTGTGTGTGTGTGTGTATATATATATACGAGCGACGAAACATCAATAATTTGGTCGTCCGGGATTCCTCGGTCGGCCCACTTATTCCGCATTCTTGGTACGGGTATCCTAGAGTCGACCCTACGCCACTGGCGCACCAACGACGACACAAAGCCCGGAGCGACGGCGCAAACTATTTATTTCATGAGCTTCCCCCTCCCACTCTCCTTCCTCCCTCCCCTCCCCCCGCGCGGGCGACCGCCTCCCTTTTAATGCTTGCCTGTGTATACACGAGTCGTAGATCACCGGCCGGTGCTACGTAAGGGGAAGTGGTCGGTATGTGAGGAAGGCACATGCGGGGGGAGTACATAAGGGGGCACATAATGTGCGTGGCCATGTGCATCCGGCGGAATGCGACGGCCTAGGTGAAATGTCTGGTCCCGTGCCAGAGACTTTAACCTCGATTCACAATAAAACAGGCTGGAATCTTCTTTTCTGGCATCGAGGCTAGGAGAGAGAGAGAAAGAGGGGAGGGAGGTCGTCCCAGGCATATTCTTTCAACCGTGTTGCCGAAGGGAAACGAGAGCCGCGTGGAAAAAATAGGGTTATAGATACACGAATAATCCTTCCGCCCAGGCTATTCCCATCGATCGATAATACCCCTCCTCCTCCTTCTCTCTCTCTCTTTGCTCCTCGAAACCCGATGGAACGAATATCGAGCCGCTTCGAAACTCGAGAGTTGGCCGTTCAAAGTCCTCTTATCAGAGGCAATCTCATCGGAGGCAATTCCCGATCACCTTTTCGTATATTCACGACCTACACCGGCTTTTAATTTCTCTTGAGGCGGTCTATCTCTCTCTCTCTCTCTTTCTCCGTCTCTCTCTTCCCTCGAGTCTCGAGAATATTCGCCGATAATCCAGCCGCGCGTATCCTTTCCAACGCTCGTAAATTCGCCTACGTCCCGCCTTCTTTCTTATTTCCTTCCTCGCCCGTAGCTACACACGGTCGCCTCGACGTTTTTGTCGCGCGCGGTTGCAAGAAAAACGCTTCGCACGAATATTCGAAATGTCGTCCGTTGGAAGGAAATTAATTTTTACTCGACGATTTTTTTTTTTCTTTTTCAGAAACTGCGCACGCTACTCCCTATATTCTCGAACGCCTATATTTCGGTGTTAGGATTCGCTCGGATCACCCTGTATACGGAACGCTGCGAACGGCGTTTATCTCTAGTACCGTCCGCGCTGTCGCGTTTATCTACGGTAATAAATGCGCCGGTTGAACAAAGACGCGGACCGCCTGAACCCCGTTTATTCGCAACCCTGTCCAAGTTAGCCTCGTCGCGTGACTTTACGACCGGGAACAAATGGGGCCGGACTGACGTTACGATCATGCGTCCGCGGAAGAAAATATAGGCGTAGTAAAGGAATGCTTCTGAATCGAATATTTTATCGAGGATTTTCTGCCGTTAATTTTCATCGTTATTTTAATACAAATCGGACGGCTGGTTGAGCTTGTTTTTCCTTTTTGTGTGTTCCAGCCGAGACCTGGAAGGAGGCCCCGAGGACGCCCTGGAAACGCCACACAGTTGCACGCAGCGCCTAGGATACAAAGCCCTATTTCTCAGCATCTCGAGAAAGGTAGGCATCTCTCTGATTCGAATTCAGAAGGATTAAAGGAAAAACGGGTTTTTCCTTTTGATTTTAAAATAAAGATTGCTATTGTTTCTGTGAACGATATAATCGCCGTCCAAAATTCCAAAAATTTTTCGAATTCGAAATAAAATCGTAAAAAGATAAACGGTTGTCACACGAATAATAGCAGTCCTTTTTATCGCAAGTATTTCGAAAATTCAAGATCACGAGTTACATATATAAAAAGAAAAGATTCGTCGAAAATTCTTAATGAATATTTACCAAAATCGATTTATCTAATCTTGAAGCGAGGAAGGTGGAGAAAACGTTGGAGTGGAAGAGTAGAATCGTAATAAAGATCGGGGAGAGAGATTCATTGATTAAACTGGCGGAGAGTAGAGGGAGCGAGATGGAATTAGGGCTTAAAGTGCATCGCCCCTCTGGGGCCGAGGGGGATTTGGGGTTGGAGGAGGGGGTGCGTGTATAGAAAAAGAGCAGGCCGTGAAAGGGAAAGGAGAAGTTAAGGGCGGGACGGAAGAGAGGGGCGAAAAAAAGGTTGAGTGGGAAGGATGGGAAAGATATCTGGGTAGGCAGGGAGGCGGCGCGCCAAGGGGAATAAATGATTCGAGGAACTATAAGAAGAACCGGTCCACAAACAAAAGACTCGTTGCCAGGTCTGGTTGAATCTCTGGTTTTAAGGGGGGAGGAATGAGGGGAATCGTAGGAGGGATTTCAGCTAGGAAGGAAGTGCTGACTCTCGAGGCGGGAGAGAGTCGATGTTGATGGAACGAAATTGTGGGATTCTGAACCTTTTGTCCGAAACAAACACTTCTCGATCCATCCCTGCACCATCGTTCTTTCTTCTCTCTCTCTCTCTCTCTTTCTCCTTGTTATCTCTAGGTTACTCGAACGCCATTGTTATTTCTTCTCCGTTATTACATATAAGATCGTGTAAAACGGTTGATAAATGTTGCAGCGATATCGAGAACGATTGAAATCGTTTCTGTATCTTTTTCTCATTGATGAAAACGCGATCTTCCATCTATTCGATCACAATATAATTATTTATATCCGTGGCAAATTTAATCTGTCCAAAAAAATTCAGTTATGCGTCAGATTATTCGAATCGTTAAATATCGGCGCCTAATTTTAGCCATCCTTAATGAATTAAAATTAAATCAATTAAGGATCGAGGCGGTTTCGTATTCTTGGCTGCTCGGCGAATACCTGAATAATTGACACGCTGTCCCGTATTTTAAATGTCAAATTTAAACCAACAACCCGTACTCACGGCGAAGCGAAATTTCAACTGTAATCCGATTTTCGTCGCGGCATTGCTCCCCAATTACGGATACCGGTATAGTATATTTATCAACGGAAATTGGCCCGTACAATATGATTTGCCCCAGGAAATTAACGAAAGACCACCGCTGGAGCCGGACAGTCGGAAACCATCCCCCTCGATGTGCTTAAGCAAAACCATTATCGGCAAAATTCTATTTTCGAATCTCGGCTCTCCGCCGGACAGTTTCTAAATTGCTAAAATTATTTATCCCACAGTTGCATTATCTATTCATAGCCATTGAGGAATAAATTTCATTCTGTTGTTTAACTGCTTGGCACATTGTCATTGACGCGTTGGCTACTACCGCCGGTGATCATCACCGGTGTTACTTAATCTCTTGAAATAAACTTGAATGTAAATTTTAAATAACTTTGCCGTATAAAAGTATTATTCAATAATAATAATAATAATAATAATAGTAATAGTAATAGCAACGCAATGCAATTGCCCCTGAGAAATTGTTGAAACGCGTGGATATACGAGACGAATAATCGATTGTTGAGAAACCGAGTAAAATGAATATCAAATATAACGACGTTGATATCTGACGTAAGTAGAAAGGAAGAATAATCAGCATCTTCTTCACGAAGGATGAAAGAGCGAATCCTTAATTATAATTAACAGTTTCAATGCCGTTGATATATAAAAATAGTGATGGCATCGTGCACGAAAATACGATCATCGTAAAGCGTTGAATATATATTTTAAAAAAATATATTTCTTTCAATCCTCGTTGTTCCTCGCATTTATTCGCCTTTTCTTCCATCCACCTGGTTGAATTTACATTTCAAGAATCGCATTCGGCGGACAAATGCTCGTTACTTGTCGCTCGAAACCGAGGACAGCAGATTATTGGAGGAAAAAGAAGGAAGGGAAAGGATGGACGTTCCGTTTTCCCTTTCATCCCGGCGAAAGAGGTTCAATTCTGGTAGTCTGAGAACCAGCGACTCCGTCTTCTTCTTCTTCTTTCTCCTTTTCTATTCCCCGCAAGAAACAGCAGGAAGTCTAAAGAGCGCCGAGTGCATCGCAAAAGTCCCCTTACGTCACCCGGTCAAATATAGCCGACTCGATTGCTCTTCTATTTCTCCATCCTCGTTTCCTCCGTGTCCACTCGAGCCTGTAGAGCACTTGGCCGTGCACAAGATCGCCTCTAAACCCCTCGAAAGCGCGGGCATCGATGCGAAAACTTGGCCGCGTGTTTCACGATCCTGTCCAATGATGGGATTCCACGCGATCCTCAGCTTCATCCTTCGAGATCGCGCGACATTAAACTCGCGCGAAATGAAGCGTAGCACATATCGATTTTCGATAATTGAGAGGAATTAGTTTTTTTGCAAGAAAGATTTTGATCGGAAAGAAGTCGGCAGAGAGTTAATAATTTTCTAATCCTTGCTTGATGAAATTCTAACAAAATTCTCGGGCAATATTTCCATCCACCTCGTCCCATTCTCTTGCGAGAAAGAAGGAGAAACGCGCGAGGTTGTAATTCTGCCGGGATCAAAAAGTCGAGAAGAAGAAGAAGAAGAAGAAGAAGAAGAAAGGAAGAACGGAATTTCGAGTTGCATCGGGCGCGTGGAAAGGCGAAGAAATTTATGCGATCGTTCCAGGAACTTATCCAGTGTTTCACGAGCAGCAAAGATTCAAAAGCAACGATCTTTCTTTCCGCGAGGTATACGAGGTGTGGTGGAGGCACGCGCTAATAAAGTAACGAGGGGGCCCCTTTGAAGTGCGTCGCTGTAATTCCTCGCTTCGCCCCGTCGCTTTCTTCCCCCCTCTTTTTCTTCTTCCAAAAATAAACGCGCCGCGTAAAACGCGAACCGGATGACACGTTGCTGAAAATACAACCGCGCCGAGGCCGCTGCCCGTTCGTTCCGATACGCGGTGATCCTGAAATTCCGGGGAGGGAATTAAATAATTAAGTCTCGTTTGAATGGTTGGCGATAATCATTTGGTGGAAATCTTTTTGCCTCTCGTATAAAAGTATAAAAAGATGTCTCGATAATACTTTGCGTTGTATCGCATTTGAAAACTGAAGAAAAACTTCATCCCATCGTTCTTTCGTTCGCGCAATTAATCTCTCACAATCGGACGAACGGTCGGGTTGCGATTGTGCAAAGCGCGGCAAATTCGAATTGAACTCGGAAGAACTCGGGCGCGAGGAAAGTGAAGAGTGGGGGAAGCGAGGGAGGAGGGGGCAGATCGTACGGAAACGAGATTGATAGCAGGTTACCGGTTGTACGTACGGGTCGCTTGGCAACCTACCAATCCTGCAAGTCGTCGACACACTTGTTCCTCTCCTTCTTTCTTCCCTCGTCTGCCAACTTTTCAAAGTCCAAGTTCTACTACCACTATTGCTCGCCTTCCCCGTACTCGGTCTAAGGAAAGAAGAAATGTCGTTGCGCGAGTAGCATTCAAAGAGATCGTGCCGTGAGAACCGAGAAGAAGGTATATCCCCTGGGAATATAAGTAAATCGAGATTTATCGAACGAGGCGTGTTCGTTAAGGAACGATTCCCTTTGCCACGATCTCGTAGCGGCAAGTATATTCGAGTCGGTAATTTTCTCCATAATACATATCTAGATGGACGCGATTCGCGGCAGCTATACGTCGAAACGGAACAGCAGCGCGCGACGGATGAATAAGGAAACACGTCGAAGCATTCGACTTTCGATTGTCCGCCAACTTCGCTACGCTTTTTCATATACTTTTTTATGCGCACACGTGTGTACACGTATACGTAGGTATACATACATACGCGTGGAACGAGGGCACGTTGCGAGCGACGGATTAAAGCATCGTTGAACAGCACGTGGGCGGTCTACCATATTCCCGTAATATATATGCATTTAACATTAGGCGCGCCGCGTATGCGCGAATCGCGAGCGCATCTAGCGAACCACATGTCGACATAGCCGCATCTGGTAACCAATGGACGCTGCTGTGTAGCCTGTAAATGGGCTGGAAAAAGCTGTCTGGCCAAAATACACACATTTTCGACCTGTCGCCAACTTTATCTCGACTATCCCCGGACTCTGGATTTAGAATCAAGCGGATTTAGAAGATCTGGAAGAGTTTTATCGGGAGAAGAATAAACGTTATTTTTTCTTTTTATAATTTGTTGGAGGAATTTGGAGATAGGGAAGAGAAAGAAGAAAGGAAAGGAAGCACAGTCGAGTTTTAATTCGCAATGGGTTATGAGAGTTGCGCGTAGGAAACGTCGTTGGACGAATGCATAATTTCGAGATCGATATCAGCCGAGTTGGCATACGCGTCCACGTATGCGCAGTTGCGCAACATCGCGGATAGGTGTGGAAGGCAAAGGGGAGAGAGGTTTTGCATTGCTTGACCCGCATGGATACACCGGCATCGGTGTAAGAGACGAGCCTCGACTTTTGAATGAACCCGGAGTCAGTGACTCATTCCCGATCGCTTCGAGACGTAAGACGATCTACGGCGCAGGCGCATCGCGCCTTCCTACCGGAAATTCTTCGTCGTACGCTTCTCGAGTCGTTTCGTTCAACTTAACAAAGTTTTTCCTCGTTTTTTCTTATCGGAATTAGACAGTGCAATCTAATCACTTAACGTTACACATTGCGTCGTTTTTACTTTGCAATATCGAAGTTTTTCTTTTTTCAAATGACAAATGATCCGACACCTAAAGTACGATTTATTTTTTCCAATTTAAAGAACTTTTGACGTCACGATAAACTTGTGTACATTTATTTGCACAGATACGTGCGAAGAGAGATTCGAAAAGAGTATCGAAGAGTCGAGCGAATAATTTAAAAATTTATTTGCACAAATCCCTGGCGCGTTTAGCTGATTCTAAATTAAAATAAATAGTGGCGATTGTACGGATCGTTTGACCCGGATACCTATAGTCCTCTGCCGCGTTCGCGAGACGGGCAAACACGGTCGCACGTTAAATTAAAAGTCTGAATTTAATGATGCGGCCGAGTATTGATTTGCAAGTTGAATGCGCACCGCGCTATTTACACGTCGCATTCGAGTTTCCCACCGTTTTTTCGCCTGGCGGCGCGCACGAGATTAATCCATCGATCGGCTGGAAATTCTCTGTTCGTTGCGCGGACGTTGCACATCCCCCAGAGGAAATTTCGTTATATTATACCGAACAAATTTCTTCCCACGAATAATTCTCGATAAATTTTACACTTTTAACGTCCGCGCGATCAATTCTTCCCGTGTACCTACGCATTCGCTCGTTTATTGTTCCGTTGAAACGTCTGTGTAATTCGTTCGCGAGAGAAATAGGAGAAAAGGAAAAACCTACGAATCTTTTTTTTTTTGAATTTATTATTATATTCGGTGCACGAAAAGGTGTTTTGGAAGTGTAAAAAGATTTTCTGTAAAAAGATTCGAAGAGAAAAAGTAGCTTCTTCTGTATTTCTTTTATTTAGCCTGTAAGTTTATAAAATACGGCTCATAATATATGGCTTTTTAAAAAAAGATATTAACAACGCGCGATAATTAAGCGTAATGCAATGTGCGTAATATAAATGTTCGAATGTTGGATAGAAAAGAAAAAGAAGCTACGAAACCTACGAATCTTTTTTTTTTTGAATTTATTATTATATTCGGTGCACGAAAAGGTGTTTTGGAAGTGTAAAAAGATAAATATTAAATCATATATAAGTTTTCTAATTCGAAGAAAAAAAAGTAGCTTCTTCTGTATTTCTTTTATTTAGCCTGTAAGTTTATAAAGTACGGCTCATAATATATGGCTTTTTAAAAAAAGATATTAACAACGCGCGATAATTAAGCGTAATGCAATGTGCGTAATATAAATGTTGGAATGTTGGATAGAAAAGAAAAAGAAGCTAGGTATTTCCAAAAAATTGGCAAAATTGGCAAAGTTCCTCCGTGACGATAAATTTGCGCAAGAGTTTTGTTTGTACACAAATGCGCGAGAGATGTTCGTTTAATTAGCCGGCAATATCCGTTTTACTCGAAACTCGTCTGTTTCAACCCGCTCGAGTTCACAACTCGAATAATAATTATTGCCGCGAAACTAACTTTCGGCTCGTCCGATTCGAGAACTTTGCCTCCATACTGATTTCGAGATTTCCACGAAAACACGTTGCTCGCGATATCTTTCAAACCTTCTCCTTCTTACGACGTAATATTCTCGTCGAAGAGTCATCAAAATTATTGAACTTCGACACGAACTTATAAATGAACATATTCCTAATCAAATTATTTATTTAAACATCCATCACTTTTATACGTATCGCCTCATAGTTATTGCATTTTAAATAAATAGTACGATTAAACGTGACCTCTCAATCTCTCTCGTACGATTCCTTCACAATTTTCCTTTATCATTACACCAGGAGATTAATTGCCTCTCCGATTCGTTGAGAGCAGTTTTCCACGGTCATCGATCTTCCGGATTTTTACGAGCCTTCCGCGAGATCCCTTGGTCTTCGGGTGCTTTTAAGGGATCGTAAAGAGCGTTGGATGTTCTATCCTCCTCGCCACGCTGGCTCGAGCTTTTCTTCTCCCTCTGCCGGGGAATTTTATCGCGGATCGATCGAGGAGGAGGAGGGAGGGAGAGCGCGTTCGCGTTACGAATATTGATGACGCGGACGGTTTGGGATCGTTGGTCGGTGGCGAGGAGCAGCCAGGGACGTAAGGAGCTCCTGGATCGATCTCGACTCCTCCTAACCTCCATTTCCGAGCACCCAGCTGGAATTGTATCCTTTATCTCCTTTAACCCATCGAAATTTGCGCAGACGTGGTGAGTGAGTTTTGGAACGGAATTAGGAGACCGTGATTCTCTTCGTTCTTCCTGATTTTAATTCCAACTGCGTTTTACGATTAAATATTGTTCCTCCTTGGAGGACGATACGTTACGTATCTCCAGTTTAATATTCGTTGTTTATCACTAAAGAAAATAAAGAAGGAGATTTTTTAAATCGAATCGAGAAGATTTATTTTATGAAATTATCGCTTTCTTCCCTTCTCTCTGTTTAATATGTGATTGTAGGCGTTAAATTTTTCTTCTTGTCTTTTCTTTATTCTGATACGAACGTTGTTCAAAACGAGATGAAATTCATCCAACGATATTATTATTATTTCTGAAAAACCTGATCGCGAGGTAAAAGATATACCGATCTTTTCCGGAGCATGAAAGATCCTTGAGCTGATGATTTGCAAGATTTTTCTTTATCGAAGAAACGATTCGAAGCTTCTCGTAGTCGTGAAAGAGAGAAACTGTTCCCATCTCGATCCTTGGGTTACGACTTCTCGATCCCCGTGGCTCTCCATTCCTCCGGGGATGGTGGTGGAGTGTCTGGAAATAGTTAGCTCGCACGTTGCGTCCAACTTTGCAAGAAACTTTTTCCCGAGTAAGTAATAGTTCCTTCCTTCGACCCTGGAATGTGCGACGCAAACATTTTTCTCCACCCTTTATGACGCTTCTATTTCTTTTTCCCGACTTGTACGAAAGATTTGATGATGAAAGAGATCGTTACTTTATTCTTGTATGCTGCTTTCGATAGCTTGTCACGTTGCAAAGAATTTTATCATTTATTACTTTCCTTTTATTATTGCTCGAAATATTCGAATTATTCGAGCAAGGCTCGGATAGGTAATTGCGCGTAAAAATTGAGCGCAAAGTTTCAACAAGAGTAAGCAGAGTTTGCAGGGATTTTCTTCTTCTCGTTCGACTTTCTACGCTCGAGTTATAATATCCCTTTGAGGTACAAAGATTTCACCGAAACAGACTCGTATCTCGAGGTGATTACAAAAATTTCTTCGAAGGCAAAAAATATCGAGGCCCCGAGTTAATAAGCTTCCCGAGGATGGAAAAGAAGAAAAGACGATGGTGAAAAACTCTGATCCAACAGCCTTGATCCTTCTCTCTTATTACGACTTGAAAGACGTATTTATCTCAATTTATAAAATAATTTATAAAATACAGGTTTAGATATGATATTTATTTTGTAAGAAATGCAATATAATTATTCGTAATTATAAAATATCTAATTGTTCGGAAGATTTGTATAACGAATATTGAAGTTAACAGTGCTTTTCGACTTAAACTCGACGCGAGAGAAAGGATCACTCTTACCCGAAGATATTGCGAAACCGTAACTCAGAAAAAAGGGATTGGAAAACACAGCGCTCTCTCCAATTATTCCTTCAAATACGTAATCCTCCCCTCCCCTTCGATTGCATAATCGGTCAAACGAGCCAAAGGTCTCCGGCGGAGCAGCTGTTCGTCGTCGAAATTCCGATGGATGCACACCTTCCGTCTGTTGGGGAGGGGTTGCACGCAGGTGCAGTGTGACGATGGCTGGGGACGGGTAGCAGGTGGTGCACGGCCAGATATCGATGAGTTTCCTGGCCGGGGATCTCTACCGATTTCTCCATCCTTCGTGTCCCGCTACAATCGAGACGATGGCCTTCGAGGTATAAAAGGGAGAAATCGTTTTATTTTTCGATTACATCTCTTTGCTCCCGCCATCGCGTGATCGCCAGACGTAAAATTCCTCCGTGATACCGGATCAGGAATCGCATTAATTTTACCCTCCGTCGTAATTTACCGATCCCGAGAATCACGCAAATCCTTCTTCCTAAGCGTAACTAGATTCCACCTCTTTTAGTCGGCCAACCGTGAGTCGGTCAGTTCTATTTCTATTCATAAGCTGTGTGTTACGCGGAGGAACGAATAATCCAATTTTTAAAGGTGTAATTAATTTTTTAACTTTCGTCGAGGTAAAGTTGGTGGAGGCAGGGAATAGAATTCCTCGGTCAAATCCGCTCGATCTTGATTCGATTAACGCTTTTCCTTCGTTATTTTTCGGCCGATAGCGAAAAGAAAAACGATCAACGATCATTTTAAAGTTTGCAAAGTTTGCAATTTTAAAAAGCGTGCAAATACTTTCGCCCTTTGTTGTTCCATAATCGTATTAAAATATAGCATTTGTGTGATTTGGAATTTGTATTTCGAATTTTTCCAAACATTCGATAAAATGTGCAATTTTCGAGCGTTACGCAATACGAAATTTATCAAAATTACTGTAATTTTGAAAATGCAGAATGCTAGGTATGATATAAATGTAAAAAAGGAAACACGAGAATGTTGAATTATTGCAATATGAAGTAAATACGAAAAAATAATTTAAACTTTTGTGTATTATGAAGGAGAAAAACAGGGGGGAAATGGTAATGGAAGAAATTTTTTCCGGATAAATAATATTTGTCGTTATGGATTTACAAAATAAAAAATATTTTTTAAAATACATATATTCTATTTGATATTTTATAACATTTCCACATCCGTATATAACTGTTTTTATATTATATTGAAGTTATTAACTGAATATTTAACTAATTGTAAATTTTCCTTTTTTTCATTATACTCTTCCTCGTAATATAGAAAAGTTTAAATTTTAAATTATTGTTATCGTATTTTTTTTTATATTTATATTCAGACGAAACGTGTACTTGATATTTAACTGCAACGTATCATTTTATCTCAAAAACTATTTTCGACAAAATTATTTTTAATGAATCTCGTATATCCTTGCCAACGATGCTATCATTAACAATTCATATTTTCGCATTTTGTTATTAATGCCAACCGAAAGAAAGAGCCACGAAGAAGATTCTCAATTATCAAATTCTTTCTCTTTCCTTTTAATTACGATATTAAAAAACTATCCTCACCAATGGATATTAATTATAAATATTCATCCTCTTCCACAACGACATTAAAAAATACACGATTATCCGAAAACCGGGCAGAGAGAGCGAAAGAGAAAATAGCAAACGAAATATTTCGTTAATATAACGTTCCGTTGACCCTTAATAGGTTAAAGCGCCATCGAGTTTATTGCTTGAACGTATCGCCAATCTCCGGCTCGGTAATACAATTTCCAACCGTGTTACCGCCAACCCGGGGGCCGGTTGTTATTAATCCGTCAACTAAAATATTCAGAGAGGCGAATTTGATCGTCGTAGCAAACGGGGAAGGGACAAAAATATCGAGGCGGTCGTGAAAATCGATGGTCCACGATCGAATTCCAATTTGCACAGGTGGGCAATAGCGGTGTTGCGTTGTGGTGTGTGTGTCGGTTATTTAGATGGGGGAGGTGTGCGGGACAAAACCGAAAGTGAGATTAGCTTCGTTCCGGCTGGCAGCGCGCCAACTTTTCTCCTGCCCTGTTGCCAGTTTTATTAGTCTCACGCACGCACCCAGACACAGATCCGGATTTCGCGCGACCCGCTATTCCCGTACATCCGGGTCTTGCTCCGACGGATATATCGAACCGAGACCCCTCGCCTCGCTTTATTCTTACAGATGGTCACATTTCGGCCACGATTTATCGCCGTTACTACCGGACGCACGCGTGCTCGATTTTTCTCCCTCGTGCCGCTGGTAATTGGACGTGGACGCGATATAAGCCTTTTCGACCGTGTATTTCCCTGCCGCTTTTCGTCCTTGTGCGCGCGTCGATCGTTCTTCTTGCTTTGTTTGCTGCCGCGTTCTCTATTTTGCGTGAAAATGTGCATGTTTGATCTTGCGTTGAGATCGTAACTTGCCGATTAGTTATGTCGTCTCGAGTATTCTTATTATTGGCTGAATCCATCGTCGAGAAGAAGGATCGAAATAGAATTGGATAAAGAGCGACGATTCGAACGCATTGGCGTGAACGTAGATTCGAAGTATCAATTATTAGGGGAATATCTGTCCTCGTTTGCACACTTATTATAGAAAGAACTGCATAGATTTTCAAACTTTTTCAGTACGGATTCAATAATTATTCGAATTATTCGGACGATTAACGCGATGAAAGTTTTATTGTGTAACATAATTCATACATAGCTTAATTCCTTTGCTATTTTAATTCGTGGATGCTCGACAACTTACGATCTTTGTACCACTACTTAATTGCGCACTTAATTATATAAAATTATTTCGATGATAGAATTTTTAAAATTGTCGAGATGATGGATTTTATAATTTGTGTTGCACAATTAAACGAATAGAATCGAAAACGTGAAAATAATTTTGAGAAAATTAATAATATGTATTTTGAAAAAAATAAATTATTTAACGTGTCTATTTATTTTCATTAATTATACAATCATTACACATATTAAATAATTAGATATTTATTTATTACAAACCGGCAATTATAGTGTTAATATATTATTTGGGTCATTATAATATTAAGTATGAATATGTATATGGATATGAATATAGATTAGGTTCAAGGATGGCATATTGTTATGCGTGTATCTCATACTATATAGATTTTATAATGAATCAGTTGTTTGGGATATCGATTTTAAACGACGATGTAGAAGTCAATAATAAATAAATATACAAATCGATAAACGTATCTCAAGTGTAGATTATCTAACATTATAAAAATTCGCTATTTTTTATTTAACTCGAAATCATGTCGTCATTCTATCCTCGATCAAAAATGGTCAGTCAAAATTATGAAAAATACATATACCGAACATTAGATTTAAATAATATATATGGAATTATAAATATTTGCATATTTCAACAACAACACACGTACAAACCGTAAGAGGCTTTTTACATTTTCGTTATCCAATTGAACGAAACGAATATCGTTTTTCACGTCATTACGATACGTATAATCAAATAGCATCAAAAATAAGTAGAAAAAAAAAAAATCGGCCGATAATCGATAATATTCATTTTCAAATTCTGTGAAATAGGTTTAATAGGTTTGCACACCGTTCTTTATCTTTTGTCCCGAAATAGACGTTAACACGAGATCAAAATTTTCATAAGATTGATCGCTCGATACAACGATCCATATCAATTTCCTTTTAATACCATCCGATTATAAATACAGCATTAAAAATTCTTTCCAAATTCTATTCTTAATTTCATCGAAAAAAAATTTTGTTCGCGTTCGACATCGTAACGGCAGGTGTTGGGCGAAAAGAGGTTCGATTTGAAAACTAAAATTCGAAGGCGAGAATGCGCGCGCGCACAGTGCGGTCGTAAAATCGCGAAGATTAAACTCACGCCAGTGGCAATTACTTTCGGCGCCGTGGAGAGTAAGATATTTTACGAGGTCGGCGAACGGAGAAGAACTTGGAGGAGAGAAAGGGAGTGAGAGAGATAGAGAAAGAAAGTCGTTAAAACGAGGAGAACGCGTGCAAAATTCTGTCGCGCGATTTTGTATTTTCTCCTCTTCCTTTTCCATTTTACCCGTTTCCCGGGAACACGAGTCACTGAATAGTCGATTGCTCGAATCATCGGAGCGTCTTTCTCGCCGCTTTCTCGAAATAGACGGACGCATTTCAGAAGGGGTGGAATGCAACGAAACATCGACGAGATTTTGTAACTCTGTCTCCCTTTGACGGACGACCGGCGCTGCTTTGAACCGAGAATAGCGAGTCGAAATATTTCGGTTCCATTGAAACGTGCGATTCTTGAACGAGGCGGAATCATAGTTGCGAAGATCGATCGATGGAATGTGTATGTATCCAAGTGCACGTGCAAAGTTTTAGGACTCTTGTTAACTGGAAAGATGATCACATTAACATTTCCAATTTTCTTTAGCGACAGAAACTTTCTTTATTTTCTCGAATTTTCTAGCAAACTGTGTGAATTGAACGTATTAATTTCAAAAGATTAAAAGATTAATCGCTTAATCGACACTTTTAACGTAGCAAATATAATTAATAAACAACGTGATATAACGGTGGCTGGCACGTCTAATATCAATCCCAATTAATTAAAAGCGATTTATCGAGTGTGCAACCATTGATATTCCGAATTGCCAAGGTCCTCCTACGTTCGTGCGAATACGACTCGAGGCTCGATTAACGGTCAGACGATAAATCGTAATCGATGCAATAATACTGCCCTCCCCCCCTCTCGGTCGCATTCCACGTTTAATAAGAGTTCTCCCCGCGATAACGGTGATCGAAAGCGCACGATCGCGGCTCGTTAAAGAGCGCATCGATAAATGCGCGTGCACGTCCCGCAGCTGCGCACGTTTTTGCGTGCATTATGCATGCGTGCGTTGCCGGGTGACGATGCAAGCCCAGGCACGCCCACCGTTTTCACACTCGCGTCCAACTTCGTTCCTTTCCCTTCTCTCTCTCTCTCTTTGTCCCTCTTTTTCCTTTCCACTTTTTCCCCTCTCTCTCGCTTCTCGACTCGAACTCGACCTTTATTTTACGCGTTTAGGACGATGTTTTGTTACGGGATTGTACGTGCGCGTGTCTCTCTTTGTTTTCTCGAGTTGAAAAGGCGGGTGTATTAGTTAGTAGACGGTTTTTTTTTCCTTTTTTTATTAAATTAAAATAGAAGGCATTGGGGCGTCACGTATTTTTCTTAATGTTAAATACGTTTTATTCGTAGCGAGCTAGCAGTTTCTCTCTTTTTTATTTTTATTTTTACGTTTCGCGCGTTCTAAGACGCGTTTTTATCTTATACGATCGTACGTCTTTCGTTGTTTTTCGAATTGAAAACAAAGGAGGAGATGCATTAAAATCGTTTTATGAATTCTTGCTTTAATTTTTAAATCCTTTCTGCCGAGAAATTATTTAAATACTTTTAAAAATACGAACGAATTGATGAAAGATATTCGAGTAATGAGATAATATTTAATTTTTTGCTTTCTAATGCTTTTTTCAGTTTCTCCACGATCCGTTGTCATCAAAAATTTACTCTTTGAATTTTGTTCATAACAACGAAAACAGGAGATAACGGATTCGAAAAAGAGAGCCGATGTCGCTCATTTTCGTTTCGCGATTTAATTTTCGCGGAAGGTTAAAATTGAATGGAAGAAAGATGTATCTCTCGTTTATGCCATCTTGCGCGGTTTACATGATAATCGAACGTTGATATTGAGTTAACAGGAAAAAAAAAAAGAAAAAGAAAGAAAAATACGTAGAACGTTTAGAACAACTATCGATTGAATCGGAAATCAAACGAGCAAACAAAAAAAAAAATATACATATATATATATATATATATATCTTGAATGAAAGCCCAGCTGTGTTTCGAATCGAAGATTTTTATCAATTTCAGTGTCAAAAGCTATCGAGCTACAAAAGCCGTACAACGAAAAAAAAGAAGAAGGAAAAAGAAAAATACAAAGCTCGAGGGAAAAAATGCAACGAATTTAACGTTTCGTGCTTTCTTTCTGTTTGTACTCGATAGAATATATCATATACCTTAAAAAAAAAAAAAAGAAAGAAAGAAACAATTTAACATACTTGTTCATCTTCAAAATATATGCAACTCTATGCACTTTTCTTTCATTAAATCAATCTCCACAATTTCCACAATTCTCCCCCTCCTCTTTGATACTTGAACACTTCGAATGCGTGATATTTTTCCTCGAAGCGATTTCATTTTAGGAAAGAAATAAGACGGGGAAGAAATAAGTTGGTGGAATTCGGTTTGGATATCGACCACCCTTGAACTGTACCCCGCCCTTTTCGAAATCAAAGGAAAATCCGATCGGGGAGGATCGAAAAGCAAAAAGGCTGAGAGAAAGAGAGAGAGGAGTGCTCTGAGTAGGATGTGCTTCACCCACACTATCGACCAGTCTAGACGGAAAAGCGTACGTTGTCCTAATTGGCCGAGATCGAGCGTGAGTCAGCCCATTGTTACGGATCGTAGACAATTGATCTTTTCGAAAGATTAAATGAGATGTCGAGAAGGAAAGAGGCAGTGGAAATTTATTCGAACAACGTAGGAAGCCGAGAGAACGAAAATAATAAACTGCGATCGTAAACGGGCGTTGCGGTTAGGTATTCTGGTTGACCTTGATTCCAGAAGAAGGAATTCACCAGCGAAAGTCGCGATTTGAAGATTATTACGTTACACTGGTGGAAACAGTATTTATCATCGAATTAATAGAAGGGTAATTTATCGTTCTTACGAGAAAAAGAAAGAAATATTGAGATAATTTTAACTCGAAGTTGTGAAATTTATCATATGGAAGATAAGAAAATGCGCGAAACCATATTCTTTTAAATTGATGATCTTTTTCTTCGTTTTTATGAAAAATAAATTGTATCTCGCGGCAAAAACAATTGATACAATGAATTATAGAAAAAATAATACGTATATATATAATAATAATCTGTATAAAACCTAAAATAATTTTTACGTGAGATATTTTTTCATCGTATTCTTCATCATTGGAGTAACATTTCACGTTTTAAAATTTTGGTAAAAAATTTACTGCAGGAGGAATCCGCATTCCACTTTTATTATATCTTTATCGTAGCATTATATCTATATCTATACCTGTATAAAAATCTATGGATATGAAAATTTTCGTAATTTACGCGGCATATACGTTATAAATGAATATGGAATAGCGTTCAATGAAGGATCTACGAAAAATGTAGATTGGGTGTTGTGCATTGTGAACTCGTGTGTCTGGAAATGGAATATAATCGCTCGTAGGGGAAAATCTATGCCTGATAAAAAGTTTCGAAAATTTCATTAAAAATATTAATAATTTTCAGAATGTAATGTACTAAACCACGATAGTAAAAACTCGTGGTGGGAATGTTAATTTGGAGTGATACGTACGGAAGTAAATGCGAGAAAGAATTATTTAAATTTTCGTGCGTTATGAAGGAAAATATAATGGAATAACAAAGTGATAGTCGAAAGAAAATATGTGGGCAGCGAGCACAGAACTCCTGGGGGGAGAAAAAATTCATTATTGCTTGAATTATTTTATAAAAAAGCGAACGTTATTTTTTAAAATATTTCCTCCCACGTGACACATATTTTCCACATGTCCACGTATAATTACGCTTCACGTGTATCGCTATTGAAGTTATTAAATATATTTTCAGGTTCTCGTGTTTTTCCTTTCCTTCTTTTTTTAAACGAGTTTAAATTACACAAATGTACATTTTTCTCTCTTTTTATTTACCTCGTACCAGACCGACGTTTGATATTTATTCCATCTCGATAACGTGATTGTAAAAAATATGAATCGGTCGAAAAGATTTTTCTAGCAAGCTGGTTCGTCTCACCTCTCTTTACCTTTTATTCGTGATATCTCCTTTATAAAAGGAAAAAAGCCGAGGAATCTTAATGAATTTCAAACGAGATATGGAGAAATGAAGAAAATTGATTTCTAGAAAAGCGAAAACAATCGCGCGATTGTGAATTGGAAGGGAAAAGGGGGAAAAAACAAAGCGCGGAGAATAACGTTTAAATTATGCATTATCTCACCGATGTTGGATCAGCAAATATCCATCAGCATCAATGAACAAAAGTGTTACAAACAGCTCATTGTTCGCTGGAAGAAGATCAAGAAGCGATTCACAAAAGATGGGAAGAAAGCGTTGTGCAATGGGTGTCGTTCGCACACAATTTCGCCTCGCGAACACGCGAGTTAAATATGCATTTATCGCGCCGCCCGTTGGGAAGAATAATTAATTCCTTCGGCCCGACAATACGAATTGTTCCATTGTGTGTAATTTCATTTATAAATTACAACCGCTCTTTTCCAATTTTTCTCTTTCCGCCGAGACTCGAATAAACCGAACGTACATACATAGGGAACAAATTAATTAACTAATAACAGGACGCTGCCCATTGTTAGCAAATCGGGCAATATTTCCGCCATTGTGCCCTCAAATTAATACATCTATATCGCAATTTATCTTCGAGCGACACATTAATTGGTTCCGTTCCGTGTAAAGATTTCGATAATTCGTACCATGTATAATTATTTCTACACAAGGTTCGTTTGAACCTTCTTTCTTTCGGAATTAAATTTCCATGCCAACTCCCGTGTATAGTCGCTAGGGGCATTAAAGGCGCCGTTTCATATTTACGAGGTATCCTCTTTAAGATAGGTACGAGATTGGGAAAGCTGGTCGATAACGCCGTCTCGAAACAACTCCCCCTTCCGGTAACCAACCCTTCGTGCATTGTGACTACAGCGCGTTGCCTTGCCACGCGGGGCCACAAAGGGAAGAGAGAAGGGAGGGGAGAGAAGAGGATGCCCATTCAGAGTGGGCGACTGTGTTTATCGAAGAGGGTTGCTCGCGAATCCGCAAACATCTCCCCGAATGCTTTCAACCGCGCTTACATTCGCCCGGAAATCTAACTCATAGGTGGTCAAAATTGCGTTATTATTTCCTCGTCGAATATTTCTTCGAGTTCTTTCCAAATATTTTATTATATCGTTATATCATCGTTGAAAATTTTAAATCGCAAGTTGTTTTCTCCTAATTGAACCTGGCAACGTCGCAAGCCGAAGTTGAAGTTGCGAAAGGCGGGAGGAAAACGTTTGAGTAGAGGGGATTTGTGGCTCGATCGTAGCGAAATTACGGTGTGAGCGGTGAATTATCGAACTAAGCGGTTCAGCGTCCGCGGTTGACCGCCAATCTCGGTCCGCTTCTCGATCGTGTTCGAGATTCGTGTCGTGAACCCGACTTATTTCACCGCAAATCGAATTTAATTCCCCTATATTTAACCTCTCCCGTGGAATTTCGTTTCACGTTCGATCCCCGACGGGATGGGCGCCTCTGATCGCGAAAAATAGAAACGCACGCGACGGACGGTCAAAGGTGGTGGTTACGCTCGTAAAACACGAAATATTAGCTCTTCGATGCAGAGAGGGCCGTAAAATCGAGGCCAGGACCCTCCGTGGTGGGACAAGCGTGGAACAGGATCAACCTGTCACTTTGCACGCCATGCCTTCCCCCCCTCGTTTTTTTCTTTATTTATCTCCTCTCTTTCTCGGCTTTGTTAAACCGAGAGGCGACTCACGCGTCGCCCATGCCGAACAATGTTCAACAATTTCCACTCCATTACGAGCGTCGAGTCGAGTCAGCGCTCGTTGTAACAGACTTCGCCTTTTTATGCCTCTCCTCGTGCATCGAACGCTCAACGCACGCGCACGTCATCGCTGACCTATGATATTTGCCTGTGTAGTTTTTCTTGGATAAAATAAAAGATCCTTCCTGTTTGTTGTCAATTTGCATATATCGTTATTCCGCGTCTCTGTGCAAAAATTATTTTTGTCCAAAGTAAAATTTCGATCTCTCTAATTTCTAAACATTTCATCTAAATGTTCGTAACGATCGCAGAATTAAGCTTGAAGAAACGTAAAAAATAATTTCACCGTGGAAAGGTCACACGGTTTATAAAAGCAAATCCGAATTTAAGAAAACATTTCTTAACCTGAAAAAAATCCGAATCTGATCTAAATACAATTGCAGCGTGAAATTACAAATTCATTTGCAGGGAGGGAAATCGAGGAACGCGAATATATAAAAACGTTTCAACGTTTCCGTTCAATATCAAAAGCATGCAAATTCGCCCCGTCTTTGATACTCGAAATAAGTTCGACTAAAGATTCCCTCTTAAACGTTTGGCTTTGTACGATTTTGTTACGCGGCGTTAGAACGAAAAGCATGGATTCTCGTTATCGGGACAATAGACCTCCGCTGATAAAAAAGGATAAAATGGCAATCTCCGTGAATATTGGCGCGGCACGCTCGGCAAACATTTGTCGACGAACGTTTCAACCAGCTCTCCCTTCTCTCTCTCTCTCTCTGTCGATGAACACCTCGTCCTTTCTCGTTCGAATATCGTGGAATTTAAAGCGACACTTTTCCAACGATTTTGCGTTTGTATCTTACGTCGATAAAGCTAGACGATCGAATGTGGACACGAGATCGTATTTCGTTTCGAACAGTTTGCTTCCCCAATAATGATTCTCTCCCTCTCTCTCTCTTTCGTTTTACAAATCGTTTTTTCCCTCGGCTCGTTTCTCTCGGTTGCTTGCTCCAGTGACCGTTTCTCCCTCCCCTCCCTTCCCCGCTTCTCCCCCCTCGAACTCGTTTTTCTTCGTCGTTTTCTTCGTTTCGAGCGAAGAAAAACCGTGACAGTTGATTTATGCGGGTGCCTCTTGAATTACCAAGTTGAAATTTTCTCCTTGGCCTTGTTTGGTAACTCGAGAATACACTTTTGGCCAGCTGGATTTTTAACATTCGGGATGACCGCGTTGAAAAATCTATAAACATCTCTTCACCTTTCGAAAGGTTGCAACACTTGGTCTATTTTGAATTTTCGAATATCAATTGTAGTGACGTGTTTTAATTCGTTGTACAGATCGTTCATATATTCGCGAGTTTATAGGATTAATCCTAGCCAAATGAATACAAAAATTGATGTACGGAAATGTTGCTTGATTTGTTGAGTTATAAATAATTAAAGTTCGTTGTAGATGGTGACTGAACGAAAACGATAAAATCTCCATTATTCGTAGTTTACGAACAAACTCGACCAACCATTTTGTATCAATTTTTATATTCGTTTTAGTTTTTAGAATTCTCCAAATGTCTGTATTCCGTGTATATAATCTTAAAATGGTTACTCAGTCTAATGATTGCTCTCAATCTCGGCTACTTCAATTAAAATAGTCGTGATTCATGATTTACGAGCTTCCGAATTTTGACATTGAATTTAAAGAAAATCGAATAATATAAAATAGCGTAGCGTGCCAGATGTCTAATTATATTTTCGAGAATGGAATTGAACCAAAGATCGATTAACGCGTTGAAAGATTGTAAATTATAGTTATTTTGACATAGATAACGACGTATTATTAGATTTTATACATTTACAAATTTTTACACGTTTGGATCACCACCAAAATTCGACTTTGTTCTAAGAGATTGTTAAAATGTGAGATAGATGAAAATAGCCATTGCCTCGGAGGAGAAGCGTATTTTCGTGCAACTTTTAGCACAATCTTGCGAAACAAATTTAAACTGAGCTCTCGTCTCCTCTCACGATACGACGTTTGCGCTCTTAACGACCTTGTTGTCCGTTTCTTGTTCGATCTTGTTCTAATTGCCGGATGCTGTAATGAATCGCGATAAAAATGCTCGAATCGAATCGATCAGATTGTTGCCTCGTCATTTCCACCTCCATCTCTTCCATTTTCCTCGCAAGAATAATTAATTCATGCGACATCTCTTCATCGAAGAATCATCCATCAAATTGATATAATCTAAACAGAATATTTGTTTGTTTAATGAATTTTCGCGATTTTGAAAAAGATTTGATCGAGTATTATTATTGTTATTGTTACGAAAAGTTTTAATATTACGCATTTTTAAACTAACTCAAACTAATAAAAAATATAATGTCTTTTTTCAATCTCTTCAAATTGAAAGTTTATTCTAATGATAAAATGAAGCTTAAAAAAAATTATAAATTACTTTCTTCTCGATCCGGAAGAGATATTCCCTCGAATCGATCAACTTTAACTTAAACTCGCATTATTTCATAACGCGTTATTTCATTTTACTTTTCGTGCGTAATAATTTTAAAAACAATAATTTTTTTACTACATGTATGCAATCACCAAATACGACGATTTTGAAACGATTTCAAAGAACTTATAAATCGATATGTTATCTTCGTTACACGTGAAATATCGTAAAAAACAAATTTTCAACCGAAAGATTCTGAAATGATTTCCTTTTCGAAAATCATCCCAAACCGAGTGATCGAAGATCGATTTCCATCGAGGCCAACGGAGGAGCGAGGAGTTCGAGGAGAGCGTGAGAGAACCGTGGCACGATATTGCAGCTGCAACAACCGGTTTGATAATGACGTGTTGAACGAGTAAACGAGATAGGCTCGAGAATTGTGCGGTTTCGAGTGGAGAGGAGACGAGCGTTGGAACGATACCGCGAAGCAAGAGAGAGAAAAACCGGACAAGAAAGAAGGAAAAAAGCAGAGAACTCGTGGTCTCCGACAGCGCATATTGAGCGGCACGACCGTTAAACTCGAGCCATCCACGGTTATTTCCCGTTCCTGCGCAGGAAGAAACGAGGGTCGCTCGACCGTCTCTATTTATCTTTCGCTCTCTTACACGCTCGTCCTTCTCAACAAGCTCGCGAGGACGCATGGGTCTTTCTTTTTTCTGGCAGCAAAAAATCAACTGCTCTCTTAAACAACGTGAAATTCTACTCGATCGCCTCGAATTATTTTTAAAATAAAAATACTCGACTGGTCCTTTTCTTTTCTTACTTCGGTTCCTTCTCGGGATCTTTCTTTTTTTAAATTTTCATTACGTTACGTATTTACGTTACGAAATACGAAGCAGCTCTCGTTGAAATAATTTTTTTCTCTTCTCTGTTGGAAGATCTCTTAAATGGAGTGAAACTCATCCTCAAAGTTTCCAGGTGTTTCAGTTTTCATCTTTTTCTTTTTATATCAAAGTTTGAATAATATATTTTTTATTTCGTATCATTGCAAAGTTAGAAAAACAAGATACGCTGAATCTTTAAGGATTTATTCTTACAATAAGCTTGTTTGCGCATTTATGCAAAATTTGTACAAAAATATCCAGAAAGTCCACGTATAACACGATAATCATATTTGAGGAATAAAACAAAATTCTACTTAAGCTTCGTTTCTTTAGTCATGATCGTAAAAATCTCGCATAAAAATCCACGCAGTCTATAATAATTACCATAGTGCTTTCATAACTTGAATCTAATATGCTGCGCATTTTTATCGTCAAGTATTATATTTATTTATAGCCATTTCACGTTCTCGAATGACTTTCTTGAGTCGCGTCGCGTAATTCATAATCCATTACGTCTAAATGGATTGTTCTATTCAAAACTACGTTTTTTCGCGAATTCTTTCGCAACTCGTGGAAAGTCGGTGTGTTACGAAGCTTAAAATCGATTCGATTCGCGTTCAAAAATAGCGGTAAACACAGAGTTGAGGCGCGACAGGTGTTTAAACATCTGTAGTCCCATAACTCTGAAACTTTTACTTATCGAAGTATTCGTGGTATTCGAGCGCACGATCGAACAAATGTTCTCTCGCGAATCCTTGACCGCGTTTGTACAAGTCTGGTCTATTTCTGTATTCTCTGTACGATTTAAGCCCGAGTATATTAAAAAAAAGTTAAATACGTGTAAAAATACGAAGAGAAAATTTTTAATTTATATTATTATTTATTTATTTTTTTTTTTTTTTTGATCGTCGAAACATCACTTATCTTTACTAGTCTATTTTATATTTTTGTAATAACGAAACGATTTAAAAACTCTGCGAATAAATTAATAAGAGGTGTTAGTTGAAATTTAAATATCGGATACATAAGTAAGAAGGGAAATTTACATAATGACATTAAAATATTCAACAAACTATTACAACATACGTTACAAAATGAAATTCCAGATTATTACGACACAACACAAATAACGAGATACGAGATTGTTTAGTGACCACTCGCCCCTTGCAATCATTATCGTTTTCCTTCTTATCTTCTTGCTATTAGATCATCATACTCGCATCATAAACTGAATTTACTTAACTGTGAATGAATTGCATTAAACCTAACGAGCCATTTTATTAATATTTATTCGTACCTAAGAAAAAAAAAGGAAAGATAAAAGTCCAAGATATACCTTTTATCACGATCAATCGTAATTTTTAATTTTCAACGTTTCCTCTTTCTTTTTCCATTTTGTTACAAATAATATTTCGATCGTTCGAGTGGAAATTTCGAAATGATTCGTTGTCATATCTTTACAACTATTCGTACATTTCGTTTGGAAAATTACTTTTAGCCGGAGTTAATTAGAACTTTGGTGGAAGCACATACGACTTGAGCGAACGATTTCATTAAAAGTTGGAAAAGTTTCGGTTATCCTCCTTTCGGGAGTGGATCGCTTCGCGAAAAGTCTCTAAAGAGCGAGCCTTCTATTAGTTTTGTTTTGATTATGGAATCCGTTATTATCGTGGAAAAGTTTTCGAAATTATATAAAAAGCAATATTCGAACGTGGCGAAGTTTCTCGTCCCACTCCTCGTATTCACCTACGGTGTTAATGGCGTGACTCATACCGCCAACCTTGGGCAAATTATCCCTTGCATAACACCTAGCTGCAAATTGTCCCGCAATAACTATGCGCCATATCAATTCCCGTAATTGGTTTGAACCGACTGTCGATGTCAATTACCTGGAAATTCGTTAAATTAATACGAGAAATTTATCAATATTATCGGGATAGCGAAAATAGATTGGAATTCGAGGATAGAAAGTACGTAAAATATTTTGAATGACTGTAAAAGAAGACTATAAAATATTTTTCGCAAATAAACAAACGTTTTCAGAAACGTTTTTATTTACTCTTGCTCCCAATAATAAATAATTATATCCATAAAATACGCTTAAAGATTACAAGAGATGGTTGAAATAATATTTTAATTGTTATCAGGTGTGTGTCACTTGATATAGACATTTTGTGACAAGCAAACAACGCGGTAATTGTATAAATTTTTCTATCTGGAATCGGAATCGAAGTGACTCTAAAACGTTGATTTTTAAGGAAAATGCTGAGAGCGATGTTTAAACGCGCAATAACGAGTGCAAATATACCGTAAAGGGAAAAGAGGACGTTGCTCGTGACGAAACACGAAGGCTTCGAACAGCGTGAAACAATAATTTCGCTCGCAAACGGTTTGTTCGAAAGAAGAGAGAAAATTGGCCAGAATTTTTTTAACCGGCCACTTTCACTCGTCGTTATACGATGCATCGTTTCTTCTATTTTGTGGTGAAATTTTCGCTCTTTGCAAATTGCAAAAATGTATTTCTTACCTTCCTTCTTGATTCCAGTAATTCCAGAATCGGAATACTTGTTTTATATTTTATTCGTAAAAAAAAAAGTTTATTTATCCGCATTTTAGAAACATTTATATGCATTAACGTGTTTTTTAACGTTACGTGTTGCCTCTTAAATCATAGTTTTAGAATTCAGTATATTTTTATTTTATTGTATTTTATTTTTCATTTATGCGTCGCGTTGAATTTTAAATTGGACGTATCAAAATTTTTAATTCGGAATTACGCATCCTTTATTTTTATTTTCATATCTTTCGTGTGCATATATTTAAAAATAATTATCACTACTTGACATTTTCAAATATCCTCTTTCGCTGTATATAAACGCTCGTTCTAATAACTTTTTAATTCCCATCTATATCTAATTATTCTTTAACTAAGCACTTGCGTCTGGAAATCTTTAGAAATAAATGTTCAATGTCTTCATCGAATTATCTATTATATAATGAACGAATAATAAAAATATTTATTTCCAATTAGCATTAATATTTATAACTGACATTTTAAATTACCAGAGGAAATGTTTATATATGTCAGAATCGACGTTTCCGAAGATTTAAAGTTTCTACTTGTACAGCTATTTATGTAGAAGAACAAGATTTATAGTTTCGAAAATTACAATTCTATTGCAACGATGAAATTGGCGAAAATAGAAATAGAATCTGTTTGTAAAAAACGTATTTAATATCGATTAGGCTGGGGTCAAAAAATTGCAACGTAGCCTTGATCCAAAACCAATATCGAAAACTGGATAATATTAAACTAGAGACCCTCTTTTTATAAATGAATTAAAAAGTCGTTGCTAAAGAAAAAAAAAAAAAAAAAATTAAAGAGTAATAAAATTTGTCGAGAATTGTCGACAACGCGTTTCGACATCGATATCGACGAAACGTGCGTTTTTTCCCCGTATGCGATTACCAAATTTTGGGAACAGATGACAAGAAAAATAATACGTATTTCGATTTGACCACTGGTCACGGAACCGGTGTTCGAGGCGGGACAGCTGCGCCCATAGGCAGCCCATATAGCATCAAAAGGGTTGTTCCGTGGCCGAGGTCGGATCGAGATATCTAATTACCGATGCTTTCGTGCGGTCGGTAATATTTGACCGTGCATTGTACCCGTACATTTGTCAGTTGACCTTTGTCCGTGTCCAAACCGCAATCGAGTACAACAACGTTACTCGCTTTTGTTTCAGGTAAATATCCAGTGTTTTGTTGTCCCGTTTCTAAAGATCGTTACCTACCTATATTATCCTCCGGATTTGGTAAGTTATTGTGCAAGCTTTCTCTTATTCGCGAATAATAAATAAATGGTAAAAAGTCTTTTTTAAATAGTTATAAGTGTTATTTTTCAAATATTTACACTTTTACACGCTCGTTGAGTAAGAAAGAAAGGAAAGGAAATAGAAATCATTCGTTCCTTTTTTTCTTTCTCTGTCGAGGAATGACAAGTTTAAATTTTACTTCGCGGAACGGAAACTTATCGTCCGACGGTATTCGTTCGGTCGGTGTTGCTCTTCATTATCGTTCGATGGTCATTTCGTCAATTTTTGTCCCCTCGAATTAATCGAATTTAATACGCGAGAGGCTGTTCTCTCTCTCTTTCTCTCCTCCGGCAAGTTTTTATCGCTCGCCTCGAAGCTTAGCCACGTCGTAATTTTCAATCTTATCGCCGCGACGATTCATAAAACGGGCGATCACGCCGCGCGTCCTCGTTCTCTCGCAGAAACAGTACGTAAACCACGAAATACATATGCACGTATATATATATATATATATATTCATCCAAAGTCCAAAGTCGATAAGATGTTTTGTATCGTCGATAGACGCAATAAAGCACCGCTTATTTATAAAATAGTCGTTTCGCTTCGAGACGAAGTTCACCGAGTTATAATACGCATAATCGCGACGATTTTTTTTTCTGGGAAAAATTCTAATGCCCCTATTGTAGCGCGCTCTTCTTCCAATAATAAAACCTCCTTCCATGCGAAATACACGAGGAATTCTTCGACACGAGGATATATATTTCCGAACAATATTGTTACGATCGTATTATTTCTATCGATACGTACACGAATCGGACAAGGTTCTGGGAGTGCGATGATCCTTGCGTATCGTCGCGATAACCCTGCCTTTCTCGCCATATAGATACAGCACGAGTCCCAAGGGGTTATCTCTGTCGTGGAACGAAATCGCCGATTTCCGGGTAACTCGATGACCGATGATGATCGCGTCGCAAAAATAGCTCGTGCAGCGTTTTCGAAATAACGTCAATTATATCCAAAGGCCGAATACAACGATTTTACGAGAATAGAAAATTTTAAAATCGATTATATATATGTATGTATATATCTCAATTATCGATTTATCTCGAAAAATTTTCAATCGGTCGATTTTTATCCATCTCCCTAATTTGGACAATCGGTACGCTAATAAAAATCCGCGAAACGTCGACGAGATTCGCTCACGATTGCCGCGTTTATTTATCCGTCAGCGTTTTTTAACGAACGCCACGTAATCGGCCGATGTTATCGGTTTTTCAATTTCCTGTTTCGTATCGCCGGCACGTTGACTTTCACCTACATGATCGAGCAGCAGACACGTCTCCACCGCTTATCTCGCATTCTAATTAAACATCGTCCCACTTATCCTCCTCTCGAGCCTCGTCGACGATACAACACCGAGTTACCGGGATCAAGAATGCTTATCGCATTGCCATTGTGACGAGGAGGTGAGAAGCCTTGGAAGCAATGTTTCCAAATATTCTATAAATATTTCGATTTCGATATGTACGCGTGAAATGTGATTTAATCGAAATTTAATTTAAAATAATTGAAATTGGGAAAAATTGAACATGTGGAAAAAGTATTGGACGAGGAATAAAATAATTTTTGCACAACAGAGTGATGCAATCTATAGTGATTCAAAGTTTCGAGTCTCGATCGAGTGGCTTCGTTAAATTTAAAAACTCACGAATCAAAGTTCGCTTTTGCCGCATAAATAAATAGCATACCTGTATTATTCCTAAGCGAGAAATTATATAATGCCAGAAACAGCTCGTCCGGTTAAACATCGAAGAAGAAAGAATCAACGCCTCTGTGAAAAATTGAATCGTCTCGAATCGCAACTTGGGGAAAGGGTCCAATTTTTATTCTTTTTACTTAGAAAAAAAAAAAATCTCGTTTGTTCACTCGGATATTTCAACGGCCGGATGGATAATCGATCGATGGATTATCGGTCGCATTTCCTTTTTCTCCCTCGTTCTAGAAAAGTTGGGACGGAGCCTCGGCACAAAATGGCAGGTCGAAGAGAACAGGTTTCAAAACTCGTCTCCCCCCTCGAGCGTCCAACTCCAGCGGGAGCCTTTTATTCCCCTAAGTACCTGAGAGAGGAGGTCAGTGTACAGAGAACCTGTTCCCCGTAACAGGTACCGAACCGATTTTTCTTTCGTTTCCTGAGAATGATCGACTCGGTCGACTCTCGAGACTTTAAATAGAAACGGAAGACACGCGCGCGTGTTATTTCTTTTTCCAACGCGATGCGACGATAATTCAATCATTATACATTTACCAAGCATAGTAACGTATCACGCAACGCGTTACGTTATTAACAGTTTCCATCGATAAAATCAGAATTTTCGAATTTAGGTAAATTTTCTTGCGCAAAGATTTCGCGATAATAATAAAAACGATTTTTATTTTAAAATTAAATCGATACGCGTCAAAAGTACATATATATATATATATATATATATATATATATATAGAGTGGATTAAGGAAGGAAGAGGACGAAGCAATTTCGATAATTGTATTCGACTACCGTGTTTGGCTCGCCTTTCCTTCGGTTCTTGTTCCGTTACAAAGAAAGCGGTAGTACGAAGCGGTTGGAAAGAAGAAGCGAATTCACAATGCAGGCGGAAACAGGTTTCGACCCTCTTAAATGGTTGGCACCTTGCCAGCGTCGTAATACGTCTGCGACTAATGTATCTTCCCCCACCCTTTCGTTTCTTTAACGGCCCCCGAGCTATCTCGGAGGCCTGTTAATCCTCATTGTGGCATCGCCAGACCCCCCTCCTCCCGTAAACACCTCGTTTTTATCGCTCGACGAGGCTCGATGAGTTGACGACCTTGATGGTGTCGCGAGCAATTGATCCCTCTTTAAGATCGCCCCATCGAATGCGCGCTTGTATCGATCGAGTCAGCTTCGAGTTTCAAACGTTCGAATTATTTTAGGAGATAGGAAAAAGTCTGAAAGTTTTAACATTAAACAGGAATATTTCAATGCTGGATAATCGTTTTTGGTATGTATATATATATATGTTTAATGAGAATAAGTAAGATACGGGTTTATCTTGAAGAAAATTGAAATTCAATGTGCGTCATACACGTGTGATAACGGAAAAGTTAAAATAGAGTTATAAGTTGAATATTTATTTACGATGATTCGCTGAAATATTATTATTTATTTAACGTATGATGATTATAATAATATCGTAATCATTATCGTATATAAAAATGCTTTATTAAACAGTTAGGAGAGAAATATGATATAAAAGTGAAAATTATAAAGTTCGTCTTAATTAATGTAAATTTATTGCAAGTATATGGAATTCACGTTTAAACTTATCCATCCCTCCGTGTTTCATCCTTTATAAATTTTTGATTTATGACGATTTATTACGATCCTTGATTATTCTTTATTATATAAGATTCCGGATTTTATATAAAACACACTGAAATGAAGTTTTTAAAGAAATCTGGGATACGTATACCCTGTATATGTATTATTCATGTTATTAGAACGTATGATATTCGTTTCAAACATTTAATTCGATATATTATATTAATATATTAAGCGGAAAAGTGTAGCAAGAATACTTTAAGACATTTTTAAAACAAATCTGCGAGGTAAAAACGTATGAAAAGTGTATCGTATGAATTTATTAGAATATATTAAAATTTATCATACCAACTATGAAGTAACAATTCTACAAAAACGATTCATATTCATATTATTGGATATTTATATATACATATATCTGAAACGTTTATGAATGTTTCATGAACTGTTCGAGTAATTTTCTAGCTTCCATAAATATATAAATATATATACTTTTTTTTTGAGAGAGATAAATATTTCATAACTCTTATATATTTTTAGAGGTTTACTCGTATTAAATATGTAGTTTTGATAATCCTATCTAATTTGAGATATAATTAATTGGCATCACTTTTGAAAAAAATAGATAAGCTCTATATATATATATATTATGATGTAAGTTTCTTCTGTTCAATCGCGAATTCTCCAATTCCCTAATAAAAAATAAATTTGATTAGTTCCTTAAATAAACTTCTACACCGCACATAATGATAATAATTAACGCTACTCACTAAATCTATTTATAAGTATCGTTAATACCTGCCGACCATTTTTCTTCTCGCTATTACACGTTGCAATTAAAAAAACGTAATATACATAAAATCCTCATCAATATTCCGAATACTACGATTATACGATAAATTAATTTCCTCGATCCTTGAGAAATTGCAAAATAAACCAACAATATATTATATAAATTTCCGCGTAAAAAAAAAAAGAAGAAGAAAAAAAAGGCTATTGCGTAAAAGAAAAAGCACCATCGAGCAGAAACAAATACATCGATAAAAATTTTTGCTGTCGCGAAAAATTTATTCGTAAATCCTCGCGTTATATCCTCTTTTTTTTCATTAAAAATCGTTCGTTCGTTGAAAACCTTGCCATTGTGTGCAAATCAAAATCCACGATCTTTGCTTCTCCTCCATCTTTTTTTACGCATTTCGAGTCAAATAAAACTAACAGCGCTCGACACTCGTGTTCCGAAGGAAAAAAAAAACAAAAAAAAATGAATCAAAAAGTACTTACACAGTTCACAATAACCGATTATTATTATTATTCCTCGAATCTCGTTGCCCCAACGTCTTCAAACGGAATCCATAAATTGAAAATTACTGGACGAGTGAATATGCAAACGTCCTCGAGAAGGGGCAGAAGGAGGAGGAGGAGGAGGAGGAGTTATCGGGCGGCTCGTTTTCGACGCGAGATTTTATAAGGGGAGAGGGGTCTCGTTTTGATCTCACGAGAGTATCCGCGTGCTCGCTGCTTAACGATGTAATTCGTGGTGGCCGATAACGAGCATCCCCTACTAACGCAACGCTGTGCTTCGAGTGCCGGCAATTAGGGTAATTGCATTCCGCGTAGAGAAGAAGGTGGGCGAAAGAGGAAAACAGCGAAGCGTTGAGAAACGAGGGGAAACGCGAAGCGATTTGCAAGTCAAACGGCTCCTTTCCCCTCCCCTCCGCCTCTCGCTGCGCGCCAAGCAGCGGAAAAAGCACGGAAAATCCGTGAGTGTAATCCGTGAACAACCAAGGTTTCGATCTTGGTTTCGAAGAAAGAGAGAGAAGATCTTTTACGCATCGATAAATTCGACGGAATCGTTGTCGACGATTGCCATCATCGATATTCGATACGATATTGGTTCGCACGATGCGCATGATATACCGCTGCTTTGTGCTTGTTCGTAGGCTGATGAAATATGGGAATTGCGGCGGAGTGTCGTGTACAGCTGATTTCGTTTAAAGATTGAATATACGTGCATGTATTTCATGAAACAGTTTTGGAAGATTGATCTTGGAAACAATTACAAAATGATCGTGTTAGAATACTTAGAATACTATATACATATTAGAACACGAACTATTTATAAAATCGTCAACTTAGGATAGAGAATATCTTAAATAAATTTATCTTAAAATTTGAACAATTTGTAAGAAATGAAGGATCGATCCGTCGTAGCTTCGAACAACTTTTTCCTTTCCTTTAACCTCATTTCATATATATGTATGTATTAATTGCCAACTGTCCCTGCGAATACTGAACAGCGAATAATACCAATATTTTAATAATCGAAAACTGACCTATACTTTGCGACATATTTATTTTCAAAACTTTGCTTCGTTTAATTATTTTCTGAATTTCTCAGATAAAATTACCTTTTCCGTTCCGAGTTCGTTCAAACAAACGCGTTGTAAAAACTGACCGAGTAACTGCGAAAAGCATACGAAAGCAGCAGCAAACAATCGAGACCGAGCAATATACCGACGAATAAAACAAATTTCGCCACCTGTTTGCGTTTCCGTTCCATCGAACGAACGATACTCGCAAAATATTCGTTTTCGCGATTCTCGCAAAACTCGAGCCACGCATCGGATCTTCGACAAGTTCTGTCTTTTTCTTTTCTCTATCTCTCTTTCTCCGTTCCCTGGCCAAGTGCCAGCACAGAGTTTCAACCGAGTTTCGAAGCGAGCTCGAGGAGCTCGTCGAAGGATCGCGGTTGAGAAAAAAAGCGAAGGTCGAGGCGCGAGGGAAGAGAAAAACCGGTTTTTAAATGGGCGAGCGTAATTGTTTCGCGTGGACGAGGAATAAAGCAGGATCTCTTATGGCGGATGTGTACCGGTGTCTGGTTATATACGAGGCAGAAGGATGGTGCCGTTGCATTCTTATCCATCCATCTGGGGAAAAAAATGTTTCGCGCAGAAGCGGAACGTTTTTGACAGCTTTCGACTTGTTATTTTTTATTACGCGTGATTATTACTCGAAGAAAAAAATTCTATAACAAGGTAGAATAAGAAGAGTCGTTCGACGGAAAAGAAGCGATTTTGCGCGCAACTGTTTCGTCTCGATAAAAATACCGTCTTTCTTTCGAATCCGAAAAATATATTTTTGATCAATAAGATAAAATGTTGACAAAGTGTTGTGTTTTATTATTTTATATATAAAAAAGGAGTTTCCTCGATGATGGAAATGGGAGACAAATTTAAAATGTTCGTGGATTTTTATTCTCAAAATTTTTACGATATCGAGGGAGAGGAGGTTTCGAAAGGGATCGGAAAATTGAATTTCAGTAACTTCTTCTAACGTTGAAACGCATTATTACATGATTCTTTGTCGAAAGAAATTTCAAAAACTTTCTTCGATAAATCGGATTTTACTTACGGATTAGATAGATTAAATAGATTTGCAACGTATATTTGTTCGAGCAAAATCTTGTGGACAATTGGAGTTTTTATAAAGCAACGAATTATTTTTCGTCGCATCATCTTTATTACGTATCTCGCGTGAATAAACGTACGTCGAGATTCTAACAATGGAAAAAAGAAAAAGATCGCGATCCGAGATATCAAGCCAGCCATGTTTTCGCACGTTCGAGGAAACAAAAGTTTGTTGTTACTCCGCAAATAACTTCTTAGCACACGTATGTGCAAATATACTTATTCGTATAACAAGCTCGAGATGCGCTTCAAGCGCATTTCGAAACAAAAGTCTTTTTTTTTTTTCGAAGTCTTTTGAAGAAAAACTTGTGCAAATTAAATATAAAAATATTTTAAACGGTGTATGTTGCAGTACCTAGTTAAATAAATTATTTATTTATAAATACGTTTCTTATTAAGAGAATGATAACAAGATAATTATGCAGTTTTCGATTATTTTACAATTTTTTCTTTTTTTTTTTCTTTTTTTCAATTAGCTTTTATCACAACAAGCGAAAAGTCAGGTGGGGAAGAAAAATGGCGCGATATCCTTATATTAGCGAAAGATAAGTGTCGATGAACGTAAACTTCTGCATTAGTAATGCAAAAAAGAAAAAAAAAAAGTACTTTAAATACGTACATAAAAAATACATAATTTGTTCCCGTCCTCCCTCGATGACGTTTTATATCCATATTTATGACGCATAATTGCCATAATTTACATCTATATAAATAACCAAAGTAACAACAATAGAATGATAAAAAAAGATAGAGAAAAAGTTGGGAATGAAAAATTTTCGATTTCAATTAATTTTCTTTCCACCGTGGAGGAAACGGACGAACGTTCTCTCCGTTGCCTGATCGCTCGGAGGGGAAAAATTCCTATGGGAATAAAAAACGTTCCAGGAGAAACGTTTCTTTCCGATCTGGTGTGTCTGGTACACACGTGCGAGAAACACAATCCCTGAGAGCGGCTCGAATGTCCTTCCTCGTGGAAACGGACGGAGGGCAATAATCTTGCAATATCCCCTGCGAAGTCACCGGAACGTGGAGCGCATTAAAATGCGGCAGAAACGTTAAGGACGCGCCAGACGGCAGATGTGCACTTAATATCTCTCTTCGCCACCTATTGTCGGCTCTCCCTCCTCCTCCCTCCCCTTGTTCGCCTCTCATCAATACCATGTAATAATGTACGTAATGGATAGAAAAAAATTTTTGCTTTTTTTTTCGAAAATATATATTATCATTGTTTAAGTATAATTGTGCGATTAATTTTTAATATAATTGACAATTTAAGATTGAAGACGGTCGAAGGTGATGGTGAATTAAATGATGAAATTAATTGTGTAAAATGAGATTACGTTCGTAAAGTTTATTTACAGAAAGTAAGTGGTTCCGTGATTTCCAAATTTTTTAGAAATTTATAAGTGGGAGTGTTTATAAATAAAATTATCGTATTCGATGGAAGTGGAAGATAAAGATAGCTAAATAAGCTTTAAATTTTTGATGACAGGAAGCAGATTTTAATTTGCACGGGCTATAGGCGGGCTAGTGTTGGACAAATTTAGAGCGGCATGATGATTCGAATCGATACGTCAATTCTCATTCCCAGAAATACGTAATTAATCGGGTCTTTTCCTTTAATTTCATTTTAACGTCATCCTATTTTTGCCGGCCACCATTTCGTCTTCTCCCGTGTCATCGTTAATTCTGGGAATAAATTTGTTTTGTCCAATCAAGGAATTTTCCCTCGCCCCGTCAACCTATGAAATATCTTAATGGAAAATTATCGTTTTTAATTAATTTAAAATCTATAATTGATCAAACTTAATAACAGAATAATCGTTTCGGATATAAAGGATGAATTTTTTAAAAACCGACAAACCAGTCGTTTTAACAAAAATCATTCTCATCTTGTAAGATTTTAAAAAATGTATAAGCGTAAGAAATATTAGAAGTTTTATATTTAAAGTTAAAAAGAAAGTGGATTTTTGGAAATATAAACGAAAAAGTATTAGTTTTTTTCTGGAAGAAAATTACTAATTCGGAAGATTTACATTTGCGTTAAATAATTTCATAGCATTCTATCTAATTGAATAAATCACCGGTTTAACCGCCTCGTTAATTAATTTCCATGTTCCTGCTCGGCGTATCAGAACTCTATTTATATCCATTTCTAAACCATATCCATTTTCATATCCTGGAAATTTCCGATCAGTTTTACTTTCCTTTCAATCGAATCCTTTATAAAATGAAATATAACGTAGAATCGAAATTTTATACAAATTAATATACTTCTCACGCAAGAAAAAAAAGGACCTCGCATGTTCAGTTTATACAAGCGCATCGCGAACAAGACGAATTTTTATTCCTATTCCCAGCCAGTCGCACCATAACCGACCCTAAATCGGCCGATCGAACCCAGCTCACGTAACGCTTTCATAGAGACATTCTGCCGCGCCTGCACTATAATTTACGATCGATTTGAACGCGCAGCGGTCACTTTTCTCCAAACCTCCCATCCCCTCCACCTTTCGCTCCGTCTCCCTGTTCGCCGTGGACAGCGACCACCACTCCTATCCAGATCGCGGGCACGGATATCTGACTAAAGTCACGCGATCGTAATGCGGTGCCATTAACCCAGAATTCCTGAGCCACGAGGACGTAAGGAAGAATCGCCGTCTCGTTCTCTCCAACGATGCGTCCACTTTTTTCCCCTCCCCTCTCTTCCCTCCTCCTTTTTTTCCCTCGCTCCCCTCCTGCCCCGCTCCGCCGCTCGGGGATCCTATTTTGCCGTGGATGGAATTTCAAGACAGAACGGGTGTTAACCTTGAGGAGGTATGCTGACTCCACTGACCGAGGAGGGTTTAAAATTACCTCTCTCGGGTCTCTGTTGGGTCTCGATTGGGACGATATCGGCCAGGATTCGAAGCAGCTCCCGGAAGAGTTTTTAACATTCGATTGATTTTTCCATTCCCTGATGTTTCTCGCTCCTTTGACTCGTTTGATTGTTGCGAGCAGAATTGAGAGGAATGGAGTGAAGTTTAATATGGAATATGGAAGATAAGGTAGTTTGAAAAAGCTTTCCCTTCTCTCTATTTTGACTCGGTCACCCTTTACGCTTAGTCCCTGACACGAGCAACTTAATCCCCTCCGAACCACCGTTCTATGAAGATTAGATCTCATGCTCGCGCAACCTTGAAGAGTGTAACGCAATGGCGGCCACGACGGCGAGAAAATTCAAGGGAGCTCACGACGATTTTAAATCGTTTATCTGCTGCCTTTTAACACGACGCTTCGCTTCGGAATACTTTTCGTTTCTTTATATCGATCGTCTCTTCGAAGAAGTAGTTCTAGTAGTCGATTAATATCGACGTGCAAAGTCTCGATTGAGTTAAACGATTGAATTATCACTTTTAAACTGTCCTCTCAAAGTTTCTTCAAAAACGTGCGTAATACATTCAACGAAATCGCTGAAATTGCTCGAATAAACGATCGAACGATTAAATGAATAATTCCTCAGATTTTCCCCCGAGATGGGCGAAATGGATGTAAATTAGCGCGTGGTGGAGTATGAAAGAAACTTTTTGAATAAGAGTGCCCCACCAACATGTTACATAATAAAACCCTGTAAAAGTTTCGACGAAATTGTTCCAAAAGTAACCCTCCGCGTTCCATCGTCCAATTTCGCTGCAATTGCAGAACGAACGAATACTTTTCTCGTTTCAAAGTGTACGTGAGAACATTTTCTGGCCGGCGATGAAAATAACAGAGGGAGAGCAAGGTCGATTCGGGCCACGGTCGTTAAAGCTTTCTCTCTCTCTCTCTCTCCCTTTTCGGTGTAGCGTATCGCTCTCTCTCCCCTGGGATCTCCGGATCTGGTCGGTGCCAGTTCGCAGCGCACTCTCAGAATCACGATCGATCGGATCGTGGGCGGTCTGAATCCGGTCGAGGGAGAGAAACAAGCCGCGGCCAGATTCGGCGAAAACGGGTCTGTTGCCTGCGGCAACCGTAAAAAAAGGGAGAGAGAGAGAGAGAAGAGACCGGCTCTACGCGCGGCTGAAACACGAGGACGCTTCTCGCGAATACTGTGCACCAAGTCCGTGTACCTGGCGGGGAATAAAAGCAAAATGAACGCGTGATGTGCGGTCACGAAGTCCTGAGGGGGGGGAAAAAAGGAAAAATTCGATTCCTGTACCGTATCAGCCATTACGAGTCGTTAACGCGAACTACAGAGAGCCGTTGAGGATTCCTTCCCCTCCCTTTCTCTTTTTTCCCCCCCCTCTTTTATTTCGTTCTTTTGATTCGTTCGATCGGAGAGAGTACGGTATGTTGAAAATCAGGTTAATCTCCTGGTTGCGCAATGCGTGAGCGACGATCGGGTGTAACAGTTTATTATCCGTTGATTTGCTCGAATTTTTCTAATTGCTCTCCGATGAAATGGTTCGAGGAAGATTAATTGGACATTTGTGGATGTCTCGCGCGTTAATTCTCAAGGACTCGTGAATTTCCATATTATGCGCGATGCAAGCTTGGAAACGTGTCTCTACGTCAATGAGATTATTGCAATAATTCAATATTTACAGTGATAATTTTTGCACAGTTACGATACGCGATAAGTAATCTCGAGATTTTGCAACGCGACGTAACGTTGTGAAATTGAATTAACGGAGAAGAATCGCGCTTTGCTTATCTACTGAAATTTGAAAAAGTTTAAAATAAATTAGATAATTCGCTCGAGCGAGTCGAGTGTGAAAATATTCCATCGCCGGTGAAATTTAATTAAACCGAGTAATTCATTTTGAAGCGAGATAAAGAATAAAAGATATAAGAACCAGTTGCTGTTCACGTTCTTACGGATATAAACCGTAATCTTAGGTTAAGATCTTTGCACACGATTAATCGAAAGAAATTCAGTTGAAATCGTGTTTGACGCAACATCACTTCTATTATCAGCATCTTAACGCGAAGTTTCAATCCGTAAAATGCGCGATAACGGATACATACCTTTTATTCGACCACCCGCGCCGCCCAGACCAGCAGCGTATCTTATTCCAACATGGATTGCAAAGCTTACGGTATCGATTTGATGTTACAGGGTTACAGCGTTACAAGGCATCCGATACCGCATCGGATATCGCAAATCCAGTACGCAGTTCAATTAGGATAGCAATTACGGGAAAGTCTGTTAGTCCTGCAATTTCGTCATTGAATCATCGCTATTGGTTTCAGAGTATCATTTAACAAGGATCGAGACAAATTTACCGATTGGTCGAAATTAATTGTTACTTCCAGTAAGCAATTGTATCGAGATTTCGAATTAAATAAAGTTGAAATAAGGAAGTTAAATATTAGGAAAACGATATTCGAATTATTGTCGTTATACTAATAATAATTTTGGATAATAAAAATATATGCGTTAAACTACGTGATTAAGATAGAATTTATAATAAAATTCGTTGAAAGCATTCAAAATGAACTTCTTAATTTTTCATAATATAATAAAACTTTTAATCTCATATATTAATCTCTCTAAAAGTGGATAATGAATTATCGGCTTTCACTTTTGATCATAAAATTAACGGCAGAGATAAGATTGCAGACTTCATTCGTGTATAATTATCGAGAAATTTTCACACGAAATAATTAAATTTTCAATTAATCGAATTCTCAATCTCTATTTTATCTCAATTGTTTCGATATAATTCGAGTAAATCGATTTTACTTTATTCGATAATACATCGAATATCGTGAAGATAATCGATAAGCCATTACCACCGAGTCTATGTATTTTAACGAGATATCGCGAGATGAAAACTATATTACATAAATGCCTCCAACACATATTTTTCATTTTTAGATTTGTTACCGCGTTACCAAAGAAGAAAGAATTAATTAATACGAGGAAAAGGATTACATTCATGATATATCTCAAGCATTCGTTTCTGTCGCATTCTCGGTCGTGCAACTGAGTTGCGCACAAATTTTTGCGCAGAAGCAGACTCGTGGCACGTTGGAAGCCGGTTCGCTGCTTCCAGTTCTCCACGCGATTCTCTCCGTGTATCTCGATCTTTCCCTTTCTTTCTATTAACATTGTGCGATATCTTTACGATCGAACTACGTCGAAAGGACGCAACAGTAACGAGGATTGTTGACCTTCAGAAATGTCCGGCTACATTTGTAATCATATTCGTTGTATTAACCTATTTTAATCGTTTCACGAAATATTTATTTGTTAATTTTGTAGTGTACGAATATTTACTTTTGCGATATATTCAGTTTCTGACGTACAAATTCTTCGTACAGTTTATTATCTAGTGAAATGTTATATTACTTTCAATTCGTTGGTTTTATTTCGTTAAAATGAAATATTCCGTTGATTGTTTGGACAACTTGTATACTTTGTATAATAACAGAAAATCGGAAAGGAAAGATTCATACAATGTAACGATGAAAGGCAGACGCGAAACGTAAACTTAACTGGTGAAACATCGCGTTAAAGAATTTGCTTAAATATACGAATTTCAAGACTGTGCATGGCGATGCAAATCGTGTAAATTTCTTCGGAAACATTCGGCCGTATTCGCGGCTACTCGTTAATCTTCGGAAATCTTCGTGATCGTTCGTAGCCACGCGCGAACCTTCTGTCTGGAGTTTCTCGAAAATCGAAATCGTTGTGTGGTGTGTGCGCTCGTTTCGTTATTGATAAAGTCATTTTTATTGGCAATAATTAATCGAAATAAACAATTATTGGCGAATTTTATCGAGTACATTCGCGTCGATTGGTGTATGTTCGAACAAATGTCGCGTGAATTGGTAATAAACGTGTATCGATATGGTCGAGATTGTGCTAAGTGGAAACAACTGTATTTTGTAACGTGATGATTATTACAAGTAAAAAGGATTACTTCCGACTTGAAACCCACGTCTGGATTCTCAGGTAACGTGCTATGTAAACTTTTAAATGCTAATTTCGATCCTATTAAAGTCGAAACCTTTGAAGAAACGGTGGCAAAGAAACAAGTGACAAGTTGTTGTAAAAAAGCATCCGCCATAATTGTTTTCGGCAATTATCGAATCTTTATCGTCGATATAACCTCGACCAGTAAATTCATATTTTTTCATCAAATATCTTCACGTGCATTTTAATTTCAATGTATTAGTATTTCATAGATAATCGATGATCGCACTTCCATTTTCGTGTCGTTTAAAGTAAGTGTTGCACGTAGAACGTATCGATATTACGTGTCTCGTGTTTTGTCGCATATTTCGATGCAAACAATCCGTTGACTTTAATCGCATTCGATCAACTTTCGATTGTTACCAAATTAACCCGGAGAGCTTTGAGCTCGAATTAAGATCACGTGCCCGGTGAAGCACGAAATAAAAACAGCCCCCGGGGACTCGAAGTGAAATCAACACACGCGCACACACACACATACACACTATATCTTTCCCCTTCCACTCTCTCTAACTTCTCCCACGAGCAAGGAAACGGGAAGAGCAGCAGGTGGTGTTTGGAATTTAAACACGGGAAGAATGGTCGCCTTTTTGAGTTGACCCGTTTAAATTCCGATGATAGAAAAGAAACTTCAAATATTAAAAATCGTTTTCCTTCTCATCTCGAATATTTAACAACGAATTTATATTTAAATATATATTAATTTCTCCGATGATTGTTCCAATTTGAGCAGCGAATGTAACAAGTATTAAATTTTCACACAAGCCTGAATCATTGCTCCAATTCGGACCAAACTCGTTCGTTGCGTTCATTAAACATTGAGCTCGATTCACGAGGCAAGTTGCATCGAATTGCGAAAACAATTATCCAGCATTCCGTGGTAGGTTCATTAGTCGGCCAATTTCTTATAAAGACATTAACTTTCAAGGCCGATTCGATTAGGATAGGAATCTTATAAAATTTTTTCTCTTTTCGTCGGAAACTCGAAATACGTCCCTGGGTTGCGGAGAGAGGGGGAGAGAATGCGCATGCGCGCGGGCGTATACGATCACAGAATCGCACACATGAGCGCACATGGAACGAGGACCCCCGGGGAACCCAGAAGCGGTCGTCCTTCGACGAAATAATTGCGGAACACGAGCCAGCTCGCGCGCTCTCTTGCCATTTAATGGCGGTATTCGCCGCGCGTACACCGTGCAGTCGTTATCCTCGATTTATGGCCAGGTCTGGCCTGAATCCTTATGCGGCGTTCGGTTAGATACAGGTTCGCTAGAAAGGATAGCGGACGGTTTAAAGGAAGAGGCAGAGGAAGCCGTAAGTCCAGCATGGCCGTTACTCTCCATTTAGAGTGGCGCCTCCGCCGAGATCAATTTCAACTCTGCCATCTCGTATAAGGGCTAGAGGCGCACGTTGCTCGATTTCGTCGACCTCCAAATACGCACGATTGATTTGTTTTTCTGGGAAGATGAATAACTTCCGACCCGATGAGACGATATTTAATCATCTCTAAGATTAATATTTCTTACGTATCTCGTAAACTGATCTTTTTCCATGCTTTTCGAATATGATTCTTGATACGGATAAGCGTGATGTACTTTTCGTAATTTTTTAACGGTATTTCAATTTTTATTTCTTTCTCCCATTGAGATACACCCTTTCAGATAAAGTTTTATAGTTTCGAGGGGAGATTTATCTGTTTCTTTCATCATCAAGAGTAGCGATTCATCACCATCCATGAATTACAGCGCGATCAAAGCAACGTGCCACTGTTTATTCTATAGAAACTAGGTCTTATATCTAGCAATAATTTCTACCGGAGAGATCGTTTTCAAGGAGAAATCTTAAATTTCCATAAAACGTTTCATCTCTTTGATATATGCGCTTTTCACCCTGGAAACCTTTTTACCTTTGAAACATCCGAGTTTCTTCAATATTTCGAGAGAACTTTCGTGCACTCGTTGCTAAATCACGAGTTTCCTGCAACGTTGAAATATACAAGTTGGAATTTCGTGTACTCCGATACGAATGTTCCCCGAGAGAAAGCCTTGAACTCGAAAGTCTGTTTTCAAGGACAGGCGGCGCGCATATCAGCCGGATACGGACAATCTCTCGCTCCTGCTTTCATCAAACGGCTCCGTGCAACCTGTCTCCATAGGAATGAACATCGGCCCGTTTAAACCTTACTTTCTGATCCGATGCTTGCGCAATGCCGTCCGCGACGCAATCGTTGCAACCGCATGAATATGTAATGCCGCACACTGCGCTATTGCCACGTGTGTATCGAATTGAAATCTATCGGTCACAGTTCAAATTTCCCATCGAGTTTACCGGTAATGCATTAGGATGCGCGTATTCTAGTTGATCGTAACGATTCTAAAAAGTAAAAATTATTTAATGCAATTACCTCGGAATATCTCAAAGTAAAGACAACTTATGTGTCATTCGTGGAATTTACATAAACAAGAAAAGAAGGAGCAAATTCGTCTCGATTCACGAAATTTGTATTTACCAAATACAACGAGCAATGTTTAACAATGATTTGAGATGACTGTTTAGAAAAAGGTTTTAAACAATTATTATATACCCGACGATTAAAGGATTTAATTTTCTCATCTAACAGGATCCGCGAAAAATGAGAAATAATACTTACACGTGAATCGAGCTATCGTCGAGGAGAAAGTTTCACCACGGTGTGTAAGCCGATGTTAAACCCCGGCAAATTAGTTTCTTCCGGGTTAGAAAGATCTCTCTCTCTCTCTCTCGGCTCGTGTCTGTATCAGTAACAGGGCGCGCGGAAATTCTGCAAACAGAAAGGCTGTGGGAAATGGGCGGGTTTCACGGTCGATCCTCGAAGCTGGAGAGATGGGAGAAATAACAATGGCGGGGCAACTAAGTCCGCGGTGAATGTTTACCTTTTCTAATTAAATGAAACTGCACGTTTATTCCGTTTCTTTCGAACGAATGGAATGTGGACGATAAACCGACCAAGGCTCATCGACGTTGCGCGAGAAAGAGGATTAAAGAGTGGGGGGAAGAAAAGGGGTAAAAAAGTGTCGAGACGAAATACCAGCGGGGAATAAGAAGGAGAGTAATTCGAATAATTTTTTTCCTTACCGAACACTCCACTTGAATTTCCCTCCAGGAATATTTTCACTGGAGGCGAAAACCTTTGCGGGAGACCTTCCGTTTATTTTCCCTGCGAATAAAAGTTCTCGTTCGCTTTTGTCAGACTTGTCCTTTTCTTTCTTTTATTAATAATTCGCCACCTCGAAAAAGCGTCGAATCTTTTCGAAGAGAAAAATTATTAGCAATTCGTGTTGAAATACGAGTTATTTTTCTTCCTCTATTTCAGTAACAAACTAACGATTAATTTAATTAATCGAATATAAACTACGATATAGTGTCGTAAATTTTCAAGCGAAACTTGGAATATATAGAGTCTCGATTATAGAAAAGATCACAATCTTTGAAGCGTCCAAATCGACAATTAATTCCTTATCCTTAGGAACAGCTCTCCTCTTATTCGACAATGAGTCACAGTTACCTTATCGTGCGGAAAGTAAACCGAGCTCGATCCACGCTTTTTGATACCCAGAACGCATACCATCCCGAGTATACAGTGTATATATATATATATATATTTTTTTCTGCACGTCAGCTTCTAATTAAATTCCGACACGTAAAAATACGTGGGCCGTGAACACGCGACGCGTCCCTCGCTCGCGCAGCGTGAACGGGCGGCGGCGTATCGTGCCACGAAAGTCGAATAAAATTACTTGCTTATTAACAATTGGGCCATTCTACGTGCCGCGTTCGCTATTCGCGGCGAGTTACGTGGCGCGACACGTTAAGGCGAAGGCGAGGAGTGGGGGAAACGGACGATTCCAGTCACGGTAGGCAGCGATCCACGTTACCAGCAGCGGATTTTACACTCTCGTACCAGCCAACAACCAGATGCATCCAGCGCGCCTTGTCCCGCACACACGTATAACACGAACCACGCAACTACGTGATTTCATGCGCAGCCAAAGCGTAACGCTCGTGTAGCGCCGTGATTAGACACGCCACGAGGACTTGGCAAAACCGGTTCTTACCTTTCCTCTCTCTCTCTCTCTTACCTAGCCTCGCCTTTGTCTCCTCATCTTTTTCTCCTCTCTTTCTCTTCTCCTTTCGACCGACTCGCAATTATGGATCGACGGAGAAGAGAGAAGATGGCAAGGAAGAGCGGAAAAAAAAAGAAAGAACTCGTTTCGCCGACGCGACTTTCTCCTTGCGTAATCCAAGACTTTCTTCTTCCTCTTCGATCCGAGGTCTTGGAAAATCGACCGAGTTAATCCCCCTTGGAATCGTCCTCGATCCACGGTATCTCGATATCGAGATAAAACGAATGGAAGAGGCGAGTGGGGGATAATTTTAATTTCCATTCACTCGTAAACACCTTTAACGATATCTTAATCGATACGATTATCGAAAACCGAGCGAATAAGATACGGATAAAATATCGATAATCGATGGTTTACAACTCTATTCACGGGAGAGATTGATTAGATTTCACGCCTAGTTTGCCCCGTACCTCGCCAACTTATTTATTGCATAATAATGTCTGTGCTTCGAGCGATACCGATTTTTTTTCTTTTTCTTTATTTGCCGAGTAAACGAAGCGTTTCTCGCTCGCGCGAGAATTAGAGCGATTACGAGACCGCGGTGCAGATAAACGGGGCTTATGTAATAATTCGACATGCTCGTTTTTTAATTTACGACTCGATAGACGAGCTCCGACAAAGTTTACAGTTAGATACAAGCGAGCGTTACAACTGTGTAAATATAACGAGAAAGGGGAAGATACGGCGTAAAAATTCCCTCCCTTATCCGATATTAATCCACCGTGATAAGATATAATAATGGAAAACGCTCGATTTTATCCCCCCTCCCCCAACCGATCGCGATCGATATATCTCGGATGTAAAAAAATCCAACATTATCTTCGATCAAGGATGTTTGGACTCTGTTTCTCGCTCCGCGCAGCTCCTCGTCAACTTGGCGAAAAAAATTTTTTCCCACAAACGGGTAAGGTTTCAGAAATTAACAATTTTCCTTAATTAATCACGGTTTAATCGTCGTTAATAACGATCCAAGTTTGAAAAACCCCGCTCTCTGAAAAAGGAATTTATCGTCGATAGCGGAAACACGAATGGAGTAACTTGGGACCAATTTCGATCCTTTGAAGCGAAACGGTGGCCGTTGTTTCATTGTTCAGAAAATTTCGCGTAATTATACACTGAATTACACTGTGACCGGTGAAAAGTTTTCGGCCGGACTTAACGTTACGCAAAATTTGATATTAAAAATAAAAGGGGTGAAGGTTTCGAGGTTTTTGTCAAAAAATTACAGTATTTTTTTTAATGAATTTCATATATTCGATTGAAACGTATTTTGTTCGAGAATAGTCTCTTTTCGTTTATTGATAAAAATAGCAGGTATGATACGTAAATATCGATGAGGCAAGTTGGAGGTAATGCTCTGTAATTGCAGCTCGTATTAAATCGTTAAGTGTAGCTTTCAGTCTGGATCACGGCGAAAGTGTATTATTAACCACGTATGATATATGCACGGGTCTGCACGTATACATTTTTAACAATATTGCAGTATGATACTGTACAAATTAATAACGTACAGTTAATAAAAATTAGTCTTGATTCGTTTCACCATCAGAGATTTGTTTTTTACTCCGCGATAATATATTTAAATTTCTTTTTTAGCATTTTAGCGACAAACAGTGTTAAATTTTTCAGACAGAACGGAAAATAAATTTGAGACCGATTATTACGATATTTTACGTATAAAAGAATGAATAAATGATATACGCGGTATCATTGAATCGAATTCCAATTTTTCCGTTGAAGCTGAAATACTTGATTGAAAATGTGAAAAATACTCGAGTTGTCTCAATAGAATATACGTATGTATGAGAAGCACGATGTGGAAGAAAGGCTGTACTGTTGCGGATAAAGTAAGAGGATATATAGAGAAGGCAATATGACAAGGTCAATGACACACAGTATCGTTGATAATAAAGAACCGGTCCTCATTAACGTAATTAAGTCGACGATCCTGTAACAAGCCTCTCGTTTCACGGCTGTTACCAACACGAAAGTGAATATCCATAAGCGAAAGATGGATACGTATATAAATGTATCACTTTTTATCTCGTCGACGATTAATTCGGTAAAATGAAACTCTTAAAAATTACAAAAGACAGAGACGAGATACCTTGAATTGTTTTTTTATAGATATAAACGAATATCTCGGAAGGAACGTTCTAGAGATCAAAACAAACGCGAAAATATATAAAAATATCGTCTCATTAAATTACGAACGATTAAAAGAATCTCTGATACCATCCATTAAATGAAAAGCTTGGAAGAAGCAAATTCTTCCATTGTGGCAAATTCGCGTGGCCGAATCTTGGGGACTGCATTATAGCGAACTCATGCACGATGTTGACCGAAGCGGAGAAACGTGTGCCGAGTGACTGGTAGATCGGGTTGGAGAGCGGGTTCAGTTTGTGACTAGTTCGTGAATAATGCATGCCAGCCGCGAGCCCACGCCACCACGCTATATACGAAGATGCCAGACACGCTACTCGGAACCGGGCTTGTACCTATATGGGCACATAGGGAGAAGTGGTGGGGATTTATATGGCCGCAGTATACATGCGCACACGCTGTTACACGTTGAACCGGCTCGCCGCTCTCCACTATTTGTGTGCCGAGACTCGTCGAACCGTGTAGATATATATATATATATATACACGTATGTACGTTCGCTTTGCGGATCAGGTAAAGGGCGAAGGAGAGGAGAGACGTATATAAGTGGCGTGCCGGTGGGATTCACCGGCAATGTACCTCCTTTGGGACACGTGCAGGGAACTGCCGGTGTATGGCCACGACGTCGTTACATTCACCGTCATATAGCTCGCGATGGCCGCGTTGTGTGCGTTGTTTCGCTTTTACACGGGATCGCGAAAGAAAACGCAGACACCGATCCACTCGGCGAGCCCCAGAGCGAGCGTGTGCTAGTTTCTGCGCCGGACAATGATCATACCGGCTATTGAGATGCTTCTTTTTGTTCGTATTCATGCAACTGGAATAGTAGTCCATCTCTCCGCCACGTGGCGGCGTTTCGTTAGGAAATTCACGCGAGCGACGTGAATTCATTTTTAAGCTTCGATAAAGAAGGAATTTATCCCCGTTTTTAAACGCGATGAAACGGCATTCACGGCGAGTATTCGTTCCATTTTGCGTTTCATTGGACACGTAACGGTTCGAACAGTGATTTAATTTTCGAAGAAACTTTTTACGCGAATTCGATTTAATTTTTTTCCGCCATCTTTGTAGTCCGTGCTCCGGCGCGAGATATTCGCGCAATTTTCATTCTCGAATACGTTGTTAACTCTCGCGTAACAACAGTGTAAAATTGCAAGCATTTCGCCGGATTATCGAAAGATGTTCTCTCCTCGCGTAAATTATGAACAGATTGTTTCGCGAAGTTGCGTACCAGTTTCGTTGAGATAGACATAGTTCTCTAGGTAGTTTCGTCGCGTCGTATCGAAACTTTCCTCGTGTTGCACAAGTTTTCCGATTGGTCACATTACTCCCCGAGAAATTCCCTAACTTTTGGTAGTTTCGCACATCTCGCAGTTTCGCAGAAATTCTGCGACTATAGTTTTCCTATTCGACCCGGAAGGCAATTTTTATCGAAATTTGGAACGGGATCTTTTTTTTCTTTCCTATTAAAGAATCCACGACGGATTCTATCCAGTTGATTGGACGATTAACTTTTTAAATTTAGAATTTTGGATTTAAGAATAATAATAATCACTCGAGAATAAATTTTAATCCTTTTATATTTGTTTCCTTTCAATCTTCAACCGCTGCAAAAGTTTGCCTTTTATCTTTTTTAATTCCAAAGTCCAAAGTTCAATTTCTTTCCATTTAATCCCCCTTTTCTACTTCCCTCAAATTAAAGCGCGGCTTAATAAATCGAATTAATCACAACCCTCGTAAATTCCAATTTACGAAAAAACTACCGCGCCGCTTTGTCGCGAGATGAAAAGATGCTCGCCTGATTGGTTTCGGAATTTCCATCGAACCTTGTAGCTGAAAAAAAAGAGAGAGAGAGAGAAAAGAAATGATGAAATTGCGGACAGGATTATCGAGTGTGTCATCGAAAAAGGGGGTTCTGTTCCACTGGATTAAATCCTTTGCCGTAGTAATGGAGGGCTTTCTGGGGCATGGTAATCGGAGCCCTGGGGGTATAAGATCGACAGGATTTCCCGAGAGTAGCCTCTCTCTCTCTCTCTCTCTCTGCAACGGTGAAAACGCTGGAAGGGTGAAAGGGCACATGGACAAACGCATCGTTATACGCGGGAATTGAGGGAGAAAGAGAAGAGAGATGACTAAATAAAATCAATTAAAAAGTTTCGCCGCGCCGCGCCGGGAGTTTTCATCAAGTTTTCCGCCTCTGCAACGTCACAGTAGCAGTAGAGAAACTTGCGCTATAAACTGGCGATATACCAACACCAACGACCAATTTGCGATAGTTTCCCCTAACTTTCCGACTTTCGTGTCGAACTTGTTAATGGCTTTCTGTGGCGGCTCTCCGTTACCGTCGTTTCGTTCCCACTCCTCCAACCTCTGTTTTCCTCCACCACCGCGCCACAACTATGTCTATGAAATTATCTATGGATCGATATACTCGGTTTCGAATGCTCGTGTAATTTATTTATTTAACGGATACGAAGCTCGGGATTAAACCCGTTTAAGACGTCGAGTTGAGCACAACTGTCCCCTATAGTTACTTGTGATGTTAATTAGCACGAGTTATATTTCTGTTATCTGTGGATGGATGTCTTGTTATAATTGTCTGTATCGGTGGCATCGTCGAAGGGAATGTTTGAAAAATAAATAAAATACTGATAAATTTATTGATACGAAAATTAAGAATAATGAAATTATTAGCGATAAATTTATGAATAAGTTTCTATCTGTTACTATTCAATGATTAATCCGAAAATTCATATATTCAAAAATTATTATAATATGAGATTACGAATGTTTTCTTCGGTAAAGTAATTTTAATATTTCGAATCTTTATTATTTACAAGTTTCTTTCAAATGCGAGAACAAACTCGAGTAATTTTCCTATATTTTTGCGTTTAATCTTTCAAGTTAAATTCAATCTGAAACGTCTCCTAATTTTTTCATTATTTAGTAATGTAAAGAAAAGTTGTTTATTGGTGACCACTGATCTATGACACGAACGTGGCAATACGTGAAAAAAACATCATCAGCACTACTTTATCAACACGCCACTTGATAAACCCAGTTGCAATGCTGGCAAAATGTCGGAATAAAATTTCTACTGGACGCGATTCGTACTTGGAACTCTTGAGCAATGACAATTTACGATATCTCGTCAAGTAATTATCGTCAAGTATAAAGAAATACGTCGTCGAGTTAATTTTTTATACGCGATCCTCATTGAACGCGCTTCATCGCAATACAATTTTAATTGTTCGGAAACATTTTCAATACGTTAGAAATTCCGTTAATTCGATATGATGAAAGTTCAAAGATATCGTTAAATTTTATTATTCAATCAAGAAGCAAATTTTTACGATGCGATACTTGTTCTATTATCGGTAATGATGAATCGAAGTAGATCGGAATAATCGCTGTATAAAATTTCATCCCGTAATAATAAATGAACGATAAAGTTCAAAGTTCCACTCGTAACGTAAAATATTCTCCTTTCTGTGTTCCAGGTAAGAAGCCACTCGTGGATACCTCGTCCCTGGGGTGAACCAATTGTTTGCGGCTCATTCAAATGGTCCTTTCTCTCCCTCTCTCCCTTTTTCTCTTCCTATTTCAATTTTTCCCCGCAAGTGAAAAGAATAATATATAAAAATTAGTCGACGAAACACTTTTAAGGCTTTATATTTCCTCGCGATATATCAGCTCGCTTTAAAAGAAACACCTTGAATTTCTGTGAAGTGCCATCATATCCGATTACGCGTGCAAAGTCTGTGTAAAGCGAAACCTTATAAATGCTGTCGCGTCGTCGTTCTTCCCTTTCCCCCTCCCTCTCTTTTTCTCTGTGGCAAAAAATCGCTTGGCTAAGGTTGGCCAACAGTTCAGGAAGCTGCGAGCGTGATAAGAGTTTCGGTTATCAAGGCGAAGCGCGATAACACAGGCCGATATCAGCCCATTTTCGTAAGCGTAAGATTAAACGCGACGATTTCACGCACTTTCCTCTACTAGAATGCTACGTTGTCACGCGTTTCCTACGAGATCTTCTATGTCGTGTCGCGCGTCTGCACACGATTCAACGGTCCCTCTGGCTGCTGCGATGTTGCCTTACGTTCTATGTAATAAAAATCGTGCTGTTAAATTACACGTATAAACTCATAATTATATTGAAAATAATAATGAAAGAAGGAACAAGATAATTCGATGAAAAAAGTTCGAAAGGAAGGATTTATGCTTGTGCGTATATCTCTTAAGTGGTATAATTTTTTTTAAACGGAGAGAAACATCTGTCGGGCACGATCGGTAGGTGAAATCTGGCAGATTCGATGTAGGAATACTCGATCCGTCTGATTGCATGCAATTAAGAGTGAAACCCGTTTCGATTCGAAATCTTAATTACAGTGTTACGGTGCCAGTTTGAAATTCAGTCTTCGTTTTCCAAGTTTGCGCCAACAATCATTCACGTATCATCAACGATGTGATATAATATCTCGATCGAATCGAGAAAAAGGAAGATCATTTTGCACCCGGTGGAATGCGAAAAAGAGAATAGATCGATAACTCGATGGGAGAAAGAATATATTTTAATGGTTCGCCCACGAGAAGAAAACCTCTTCCTTTGTTTCTCGAATTCGAAATTTCAAACACCGGCGCGAAAGCTGAATCAATATTGACACGAGCTAAATCCCGTGTATATAACGATACTTAACCCAGATTTTCCCCGAACGATAGAGCTTGTTCCAGGAAACATTCGAGTCGGGTATTTCTTTTTTTCTCGACGTGCGAATTTTTGCAATCCATTTTTTAAACGAATAAATTCGATTTCGAGTCGTCGTCGAGAACTCGAGGGTATAATACGCGCTAAAAGTAGAGGAGATGGTCGAAAAGTTGGTCAAGAGTAATCGCGAGAGAGAAGAGTCGTGCGAGAAGAAGGATGTCGCGGACGGACATGTGCGGGCTTAAATACCCGAAACCATTCGTGTTTCAACGATGCGCTGCACGTTGGCTAACGATACGCCCACCGAGAAAACGATACGCAAAAGATATCGTCACGGAGAACTGGTCCAAGATTTACGACGACGGTTCTACACGATCGCGTCCTTCTTTGATCGCCGTGACGAGGAGAGGAAGGCCTCTGGCGAATTCCAATGGATGGACGAAGGAGAGAGAAAGGGGCAAAGGTCGAATGGAAAACGAGAGGAAAGGAGAAAACGGACGAATACAAGTTTCAGTTGCGCGACGCGGATGAAACAGCTGGCTCGATCGCTCACGTTTACGCGATGGTGATAAATTATTTATCTCGCGACGTTTGGCAACCGGCCAACATTTTCCTTACCTTTCAACGATTCTTCGTCTATTTATACGTGCTCGGGCGCACGTGGTTGTGGGCGCCCTCTGTCGCGCTTCTTTATCGCCCTTCTCTCTCCATCCTTTCCTTCCATTATACCGTTGCAACGGTCCATCCTGAATTCATGGCCCTCCTCGAGCGCGAAGATTCACGAGCGTTCACGGTTTGGATAAAGCGCGAAACGAATGGACGCAAAATTAACCGGGCCTCGAGGGATTAGGATCTCGAAATTCGAGAGCAGGTTTGGAAGATCGATCTAGAAGTTTTGTTTAAATTCTCCGTGGAATTTTTCGAAATATCGTTCCTATTTTCTCTCAAATTTTTAATTTTTCGTTGAAACACGAGCGATTTTAATTTAATATTTAACTTGGTCTCGTCGTGCAGATTCTTGCGGATTCTTTCGTGCTCCTCCTTTTAATTTTCTCGATGGTAATCCTTTCACTTGTACCTGATGATAATTAGGAAGGGTTTCGTAGAAAGCAATTGCTTTAAATAGGCACTCGAAGGCGGCGGGGTCGTCGAGCACGGTCAAGATCGTTCTCGTGGTAATGATTACGTTTAACCAGCGGGTAATTGTAGATTGTACTTTACTAATTCGGGGGAAGCGAGCTCGAGGCGACAAGACCTCGGCAAAGAACAAGGTCGTGATGAAGAGAGAACTGCGAATGATCACCATTCGGTTAAAATTCGAAACGCTTCTCTCTTCTTCTTCTTCTTCTTGGTTTAAAAATTTTAGGTAAATATCCATTTTTAAGTTCAGGTAAAATTATTCGAAACATTTTTTCCTCTTCCTCTTCTTCGCTTAAAAATTTTTGGATAAATATTTGGATCTCGGGGATGCTAATTTTTAATATTCCTTAATTAATTAAAGGGATATGATACACTTGTTTTAGATCAGCGTTTTCAAGATAGATTGTGCAAAGTTTAATCGTTATATATAAAGATAGAGTATGTTGGAATAAATTATTTTGTCATTCGAAATTCCGTATTTCAAGATCTAAAGTACGTAAAGTAGAAATTTCATTCGCTTAATTTATTTTAAAAAAACAAAAATATCTCAACGGATGACGAGGGTTCAAAACGTAGTTGTTTCACCGTACCTGGCAATTATTTTCAAACGATATAAATAGAGAGTGATGGGTTAATGATATCGTTAATTGTGCATATCAAAAATAAAGCGAAATTTTTATACGATTTTTGCATACATTCAAAACGAATTTTCTTACTACCGAAAGACGCATTCCTTCGAATCAATACATCGTGTCTTTTACGAAACAATAATCATCTACAAATTTTCCTTATTCGATCTACTATTGGTAAATTAATTTCAAACGTTGTAAAAACTGCTTTTTACACGAGGCAAAATTTTAAAAAATTCGAATCCTTTGTTCCTATACGAAATAAACAAACATTTCAAATTTTCAATTATCGTATCGATCGCGTCTATCAATCACGGTTACAATTAAACACTTTTTATCTCCGATAAAATTTCACCATAATTTTCAACCTGATCCTTTGGGGAGGGAAAAAAACATTGTTCCATTCGAAGCAGCCAAAGTTGCATCGTTTCCCCCCTCCGAATTTCATCCCCGTCGACCATATTCCACGATCGAAATTTTCGACTCATAAATAAATCTCTCGATAATAAATATATATATATATATACGACTCGAAATAATTCGAGTAATTTTATCGCGAATCGAACGAGGATAATTCGAAAGGCAGGGAGGGGGCTCGGTGGAAAACAATTTTCCACCGATATTATCCGCGGACGAGGCTCGAACGGAGGAGAGGAGGCCGGCCGTTTCGTTTTTGCGCTCGAAGCGGACGCGAAACAGAGAGGGGGGAGGAATGAGATCGGTTATCTCGATTGGAGCATCGAGTTCTGAATCATCCGCGTGATATCTGCGTGCATATCGACGTGTTTTCAGAGGGTGATACCGTGGGAGAGGGCTAGGCGGGAGGGGCTGCGCGCGGGAAAGGGCTTCTTCCTCGCCCCCTCGATCGTTACACCGCAATTACTCGACGGCGTATTGATCCAACGACTCGCAGGCTCACGGTTCGCAGAATCCCTCGTTGAAACAACCCTCTCTTTCCACCCCGCTCCGGACACCCTTTCGTTTCGAGGAGGAGAAAAAGCCGAGGAGAAGGGCCACCCCCACGGAGCAGGGACTGTTATATACGGGAAATAATAATCGTCGATGACGTCGTCGTGTACGCGCTCGGGGGGATGGAAAAGAAATCCGGAAAGTATGCAATTCGCGAATAATTTTATCATTGTAACGCGTTGGAGATTTCAATCTGTATGATACTTTTACTTATCTGCGATAGTTGAACTATGTGGCTCGTGAGTCTCCTTGGATCCTTAAATATTAGAAGATCGATAAATTTTTAAATAATTTGGTTTTCAAATTTTAATAAGGTATTGTTAACGTGCCTGGTTTTCTCTTGTATCCCAACGATCAAATAATCGAGATGCGATTATTGAATTTTTAGAAATCAGGTGATTCGAATTGGTATTTGACTATAGTTTTACTTGCACTCAAATGTATAGCTCCTATCATTATACCTTTTTTCCATTCCATTTCGAATTTCGACTTTCCAAAGAATTTACAAACTTGTAGATCTTGGCTCTTAATTATTTCTCGAGTCGTGAAAATTTGATTGTTGATACATGTGATCCCTTCTTCCCTATACAACTTGTAAGAAGCGCAAGAAAGATGGATTTGTTTCGCGTCGCGTGAAACCGGGCTAAAATTAAGTGAAAAGGAAGACAGAGATCCCTTGGGTGGTGCGGAACGAGCAGGAATAAATAGAAAAGGAGAAAAGAACTCGTCGCGAAGCACGAGGTAGAAGGAATGGGAAGAGTGCATCGGTGTGTGGACATTACGGGACCACGGCAATTATCCGGGACTTTCCTTTTGCACCTTACCTCTTTCTAGTCTCTGTTTGGCGCGCGCGCGTGCTTACACGCACACCGAGCCCTGGCTCTCTGTTCCCCTCCCTCCTCCCAGTGGTTGTACACGTACACGCTGGCGCGCGGAGAAGAGGCAAATGTACCTGGCTCGAGACTCGGGGAACGAGAAACGAGCCACGAATGGCTTTTCAGCGGCGCTCGTGCGTGTACACAGCGACGAGACGATGGAAAGAGGCGAGTTGGACGAGAAGAAGGAGGAGGTAACGGAGGAGGTTACAACCGGGGTTTAATGAAACCAGTCGAGGTCCGTCAAACCGGTTCAGCTAGTTCTCCGTTTGCCACGTTAGTCCTCTCGCCTCTCCTCGCTCCCCTCTCCCCTCCCCACCACCGTCCATTCGCTCGGTCGCTCGTTCGCGTAGAAGGGATCCCAGTGAGCAGGCAGAACAGAGATATCGACCTGTTTCTCTCCGTCTTTCTCCCTCCGTCTATCTCTCCGTCTCCAACGCGGCCTCTCTCTCTAGTCCCCCTTTGGCTCCGGTCTCCCGTCGGACTGCATATCTCAGACACAGATCGCCGCCAGTGACTCTTGCACTCGTCTGCCCGCCTGTGTAACCTTGCCTGATTGTTGCAGGCGCCCTCACACAGAGACGCGCGCGCGCGCTACGTGAAATCCCCTTACCGAGAGAGTACATATATATATATATATACACACCCACGACGACGACTGGGTCGAGAATTATGGCTCGAAGGGATCCTCGTATCCGCCCCTGTTTGATAGTCCCGTCGCGATATAAACTCACCGGGGTACTTCTCTCTTTCTCTCCACCGTTTCCCTGATTTCGTTTCTATCGAGCCTCGCTTCGATCCTTCTCTCTCTCTCTCTCTCTCGCTTCACGGAGTTGGGGAGGGAGGAAGGTGAAAGGAAGAAGCACGAGAGTGGTTTCTTTTCCGCCACGTAGGTGTTCCGTGCGTACGAACTCGTGACTCGTAAGGATCTCGACTGGAACGGCCATCGTCGGCTCGTCTCCTGACCCACTCTACGCTCTCTCTGGTGGTTTCCGTTCCAGCGGAAGAGGTCGAATTTGTTCTCCACGAATTTATTTTAGCGTTATTTTTAGCCTCGATCTGTAATAGAATCGGAAGGAAGGGAGACTAGAATTGGTGGAAATCGAGCAGACGATCGAGAGGGGGAGGGGGAAGTCGCGTAATTCAACCGTTCGACGAATGTGCCTCGTTGCGCGTTTTTCGTTCAAAAAAAAAAAATTGACGGAAGAGATGAATTTCAAGCCGTAATTAGTCTTTTCTGCGCCACGTTTAATCGGGAATCAGCAGAGTCGCTAATTATCAGTTTCATCCTTTAATTAAGTACGTTGTTAATGTAACTGGGTGTCCACAAAATACATATTTCTCAACGGCGTTCGTTGTTCCACGTTGAAAGGCATTCGAAAGCGGCGGCGCGCATACAATGTTATCAGTGAAAACTTTCATCTCGCTATTTGCTCTAATTGCTGGCTCAGCCAGAAAGATTGGCAAACGTTATTTTCCTCGTTAATGAGTAAACGCACGCGGCCGTCTCGTAATGATTGTTTTTAATACGGACGACTTTCCGCACGACGAGTGAGGCGCATGCGCGTCGTCCCTTTCCCCCACTCCTCTATCTTTTCCACTCAGCGCCACGACGTAACGAAATAATTTCCTCGGATATAACGTTTGCCACCACCTGTCCCGCTCGAATCCGTGTCGACGTTTATTACCCGAATTAATTAGAATTGTTGCGCGATGAAAGTTTTTATCGATGTATATCGAAATGTACGACTCTTTCGCACGAATCGAATCGAAGATTATTGAATTTTTGAATCGAAAGGAAATCCACTTCCTTTCACGCGTAAAGCCTCGTATAAATTAAGAGGAAATGGCTATTGTATGCGTTCGCGGATAATCTGTAAGTAACGAGAGACAAAATATAAGTTCCAAATATCTTATCTTTCGTTGGAATATCTGCGAAAGGCAATATACGTTGAATTAAGTAAGTGAATTTCTTAAATGCTATTTTATAGAAGGATGAATTGGTATCTTTTCTTTATATTTTTGAATAGATTTTTTGTGATAGGATTTCGCAATATTTTTAAATCAAAAACTATTTAGATTTAATTCTTTGACAGGATTATTTCCATATGGATGAGTTTCGATACAAAAACGAACGTCTTCCTAATGGTTTAATAATTTCTTATTTCTTTTTCTGTAAATTGAAAAGCAGATATGCCTCATGAATCGCGATAGCAACCTCGCTTAGATTGTTAAAAAATGAACAGATAACATTGTCTGCAAATAGTTTATACACATTGTTCGCTGATAATCCGACAATGATGCCAGATATTGAATGTGAACTGTCTACAGACAATGTCTTTTATTCTAGACGAGGCTTAACGATGATTTGAACGAGTAATTTGTAACGGTTGTTGCGCTCCTTTGATATTACTTTAAAATTTTTTTACAACAAACATTTTTATCTTTCTCGATGTAATTTAAATATTTTTCCAATTACTCAAGAAATTTTTTGAAATATTATAAATTTACCAAATTTTCTACTCTGAATATTATGCTTTATCGAAAACACTTGACCGATAGACACTGTGCACAGTGATAAGAAACGAGCTCAAAATTGAGTTTTGATCAACGTTGAAAACTTAAACTCCATTTTCTAAATTTCTTGAAAGGAAAGAAAAAATAAAATAGTAAATCCTTACGGATTTTTGTTCGAAACGAATAAATCAACGATTGAAATTTATTTTAAAACTTAATTATCTTTATTCGATCGTGATCCACGTCACGCGAAGGAACAAGGGCACAAGAAATCTGTACAAATACCTATCTTATACCGCCGTTAATAACAGCAAGCCAATGAAACGGGCATAAAACTAACAAACTGAATAATGAATACTGATCTGTCGAGTTGCGAGGCGAAGGTTATCGTCGTTCGGGTAGATACGAGCAATAAACGAGCTTTTAAAGCCAGATAAATAAGATTCGTGCGTACTTAAACTTAACGAATCTCGAGAATTTATAATTGCAGACTGGAAGATAGGACAGAGAGAGAGAGAGAGAGACTTCGATGAACTTGAAGTTTTTTCCTTTAACGAGATCAGGGAAAGTCAGAGGCAAAAGTTTTTAACCGATGGCTCACTTATATACGAGTCTCTCTTACGAGGATCTATCTAATTTTACGAGACATTCGAGACTCGAAGTAATGGCCAATATTTATTTTTATACTCGATAGAGAGAGAATTAAAAAAATTTCCTTCCTCTTTTTCTCTCCGAGAAGAGAGAGCGGAGAATAAACGTTTTAAAATGTTTAATAATTTCGTAAAAAAAAGAAAAAGAGGAAAAACTGTACAACAATCGACTCGAACTCATTTTAAACCGTGAAATCTTTACTTTCACGATACCGAGTTCATTTCCTTTCAAACATGTTTTTATATCAAATAGAAAATAGAGGCGATTGCAAATAGAAAAGTGAAGGTACTTTTCTTCTTAAAGACCTCTAAAAAATTCTATCGATTGTTAAGATTTACTAAAAGATTTTCAGAATCGAAAATTGAAGTTTCAATCCTTCTTCTCTAATTTCGATATTCGAGGTTGAATAATTTTATGAAAAAAATTAGCAAATTTTCGAGAAGAAAATTTTTTCTTTCTTCATCTCCATTTTAAAATTTAGTTTTAAAATTTTTCTACAGTGAAAAATCTCCTTTCAACTCGAGTGTACAAGAATGTACGTATCATAAACGATTTATCTTTAATTGCTTCCCCTCCATCGTTCTTGCGACACGAACTCGTCTCATCGATCTTTACTTACGTGCGCGAACGTGTATCCCGGATAACATGTAAATAAAGAACAGGAGGGGGGACGAAGTGGAGAATATAATCTCGTAACTTTGACATTTACAAAGCGAGAAGTTAGGTTGACCTAAATGAAACTGGATTCCCCTTTCTAATATTCTTCTCAGAATCTTTATCAGCTTTGTTAATTGATCGATGCAACGGGATTAGAGAAAGTGTGGTGCAGCCTCCCGTTTCAACTTTATCGATTTATCGCCGTTATTGCATTGTTAATTGATTGTAACGTTTAGAAATTGTAAAAGAGACGAGAGGAGAAAACGTGTAAGATGGATGTATGAACGTAATTTCGGTATTATACAATATGAAAGATGTTTAAAACTTTCTTTTCTCGAACTTGATCGATTCATTGATTCGTGAAATTTTATCGTCGTAGTAAATCTAGATTAGAATTCATCTCTTTGTCGAAATCAAAGGTCCTCTTTGAGTCCACTTTCGTCCAAGAAGAACGCATTTGAGCGCTGATTCCGCGTTAATTATTCGCTTTCGATTAACCTTTGAACGATCCCGTTTAAATCTTTCGAATCTTTTTCTCCTTTTCCCTCTCTCGTCTTTTATCTGTAAAAATTATTGGATAAAGTTAATGAACGTCAGAGGTGAATCGATAACGAAATAAACGTGTTCGATGTTATAAAAATTGCCAAAGTTAATAGAGATCGCCAGTTGCATCAATAGAGATTTTTACCTTCGCAATTTAATCATCGTTTAACGAGCTCATTATCTAAACAAGCACAAATATATCCCATTGTGTCCATTCGTCCGAGATAGAATATTAAAGATTTCATCCTTAAGCTCGATTGAAAATTTCCAGAATATTTTTGAACAAAACACATGCAAACAAAAACTTCGACATCTAAATCCTCTCGAAATCCCGACGGAAGGAATTGAGAATTCGAGTGGTCGAACTGGTCGTAAAAAACGTATCACCAAACGTTGAATCCAGGGTCCCCGCTCTTGCCAAAAGCTACACTTTAACCAAGCCCCGTTCACGTCCGATCCCGAGAAGCCTTTGAACCTAATGACTTGCTTCTCCTCTCCTCTCCTCGAGAGAGAGTCGGCGCGGTTCCAGAAAAAACAAGGGAGACTTTCCGGCGTCGAGACGCGCCGTTAAAGTAGTCTCTCTCTCTCTCTCTGTTTCTCTGATCGTTCCATTTCGAACGAGCGTCAGAAACCGTGGTCTCAGTCCAGGAATAACGTACATCCCCGTACAAACCATTGGCTCGCGGAGTGGCCTCAGGGGAGGTCAATTGGCCGTGACGTCACCGGCGCAACACGATCAAATGCACAATGGTGGCGGGCAGCGTAAGCAAAACACGCGGCCGGTTCGTGACCCGAGAAAGACGAGAGGAGAACGTCTGTCCTGGTCCTCGAGTAACTATTTTTAATTCGTGTAATCCTCGCTCGAGGTTTGAATATAGAGGGAATTTTGTTATAAATAAGTAGAAAGTCGGATGAATAATATCGTAGGAAAATTTTTCAAAGTACATTTCGATCTCGAAAATTGCAGAGATTATTCCGTGGTGCTTAATGGACGGATCAATTAATTAATTTTGTCGGGACGATAAATCTGTCACAACTTTTCCCGAGAGACCGCCCAAAGATCGTGGAAAACGGATACGATGAACCCTTCTTCCGAGGCTTTAACACTCGTGCTTCGCGAGTTTGCAAGACGGCCGATCGATGAATAAACTAAACACTCGTAAGTGTGTGTATATATAAAACTCGAGCATACTTGTCATTCACTCACTTTTATTAACGACGCCTTCTTCTCGAGCGGACAGCTGTTGCGATTACTCGGACAAGACGGACGAGGCTCGTTCTTGGAAGCTATGATCCGGGTGCATCGTCTAATCGCATAATTAACGAGAAGGCAATCGTTCCTCGATGCGTAATGAATTCTCTTTGTGCTGTCATCGTGTCCCTATCTCCGTGTTTTACGTAAAAAGTTTCGTTGTTATGCTCGAAGGATATAAATTTATAAATTGCGATATCTTCGATGCAAGTGAATTATTTTTAACGATAGCAAAAATTACTTTTTAAAAAAATGCTCTCTGATTAAATTTTATTATACAACGATTAAATTGTTGCGTTAAATATTCGTGATAATACGCATATCACGTTTCTTATTTATTTTCGTTAGAAATGTTTCTGTATATTACGCGATTAAAACAAAAAATAACTCTCTCTTTAAATTACGGCAGTATTAAAAAAAGTGCACATATAAGTCTTTAAAGTTGATTAGATACTTTAAAAGTTATTCTATCCCAAACGCGCCTGCACGCGCGACACAACACCGTCCATAAATCGAAAGGAGGAATCCGCGTTGAATTTCAATTCGCACGAGTGGTTGAATGTCGTGGACGAAATACGGCGGGGATTAGACGAGGCAGCGCCGGTATTCCCAGCAGAGAAGAGGCAAAGAGCGTGATTATTCGATCGATAGAATGTTATCGGAGGCAGCGTGTTGCGTGTATTATGATATATCGTTTCCCATTTCAGAGGTAGAGGAATAAATTCTAGGACACCCAGTAAATCGATCGATTTCTCGTAGAGAAAGATAGAGCGAGAAAAGTACGTATATTCGAAGAGGTCAGATTATAGATACACACACACACACACATATATATATATCTATATACGTCGAGTTCGCTTGATGCATGGCGCTTTGTAATACTTGCTCTCTCGCTCCGAAGACCGGAATATAAAATTCGGGAACTAATAAAAATTTCGCGTTTCTTTCCACGTCGTGCGATCGATGAAACGGCCCCGTCGGTATCGCGTCTCACGAAGCGCGAATGACGGATCTACCGTACCGACCGTACTTTGAAATCGAAAAGTGAAATCGTTGACAACGATATTAACTTTACGATTTTTTAAGTTTACAACATTTTCATTATCCTCTGTAATTCCGCTTTTGAAAGTCCCTTTGGAAATTGGATTGTTGCGCGAGATTTTGAAACGAGGTAATCACATTTATCGAACGAACCGACGATTAATTACGGGGCGCGTAATTATCGTTCGAAGATGTATTGTATCGGAATAAGGAAAGGGAACGATAATTTATCGATGGGATATCGCCGGTTAGAGGTCTCGATTACAGCCGTGGAAACCGTGTTCGAACGACACGGAGCCTGGTTTACAGCTAAACACACATTTGTCAGTGACGCAGATCGAGAGCCGCGATAACGTGTTACACGATGATTTGCGGCGTGGCTTCGCGCGAATATTGTATGGGAGGTAGTTTTCATTCGCAACGCGTTTTACATGTTCCGGCTGGTGATTTTGGTGCAGGGATTCCGGAGTCGTCGTACCGTGACCGCCGGTTTTACTGTTATGCTTTCAAGGCCGTTAACTCACACACCCACTGTAGGCTAAGGCTATACAAGTAACGCTATGATTAAGCCAACTTCTTGGCATTTTAATCGTTTGTTCGCCCATCGAAAACACGATTTACTTGTTGTAAAGGGAAACGATCCTTGTTAATTTTTCTTTTCTTTTTTTTTTTTTTTTTTATAACAGGGGAACAACGGGGAAAAACGTTTTAGCATCTTTTTTTAATTAGCATTCTTAATTTCTGCTCTTATTAAATTTATTCCTTTATTATCAAGATATGCGTCATAGAATATTTTATATTTTTCCTTCTACATTTTTTTTTTTTATATTTAATCTTACATTTTCTTGTATAAATATGATTCAGATATGAATTGAGATTAATTAAAATTGATAAAATACGTACTATTAGAAAGAAAAATTAATAATTTCATTGAGAATAAGAAATGTGTTACATAAAGTATCTATAACGCTTCGTTTCTACGTTGGAAATCTTATTTTGAAAAAAAAATTTATTTTAAGCACGAATAAAGTGAAAGCAATCGATCATAGCCAATATTTGTAAGAAAATCTTTTTTTATTTCATTTCCAATTAGATTTCAATTAGATTATTTCCAATTACAAATCGAAGAAAGCATTGATACAATTAATAATAAATTATACAATAATCTTATTACGAGAATTTAAAATTTGTAACAATTTGTTTATCGATCTTTTAAAATTTTATCCAAAGGAAGATGATAAGTGATCGTACGTATCAGAAATTACAGCGAGATCTCCGTATCCGGGGGAGGAACAAGTTTCAAGGTCTTTCGTAGATAATTGAAACCGCGGATAGAGTGTGCCATATATGAATACGTACCTATTAACGAATAGAGGAACGCATGATTCAATTAATATAATAAAACAATAAAATTATAATAACGTGATAATTGTGCACGATGCATTCGAGATAAGATAAAAAGAATACGAAATAATGCAACATTACACATTTATTTACATAGATAACTTTACGTTTAATTTTTTCCAAACTGCAGCCAACCATGGATGCTCGAAATTACAGATATTAAATATGCAAATATAATTTATTCATAACCGTCATGTTAACGTTATATAAGTAGGATAGTAACACTTTGACTTGGAAATACGATTAATGGGCAACTATTGCAGTTTTATTCAATAATGTTATCGCGCTAGATAACAAGGAAGATTATGATAAATTCTTTTTCGATGATACGATAACTATCCCCTGTATTTTCGAAGCTCATAGTATCCGTAATATACATATATATATATACATAAAACACAAAAATAAGTCTATTCTAAATTTTTCACCGCTCGTTCAAATTTTATTATCCGGTCGAATCATAGTAATCAACGTTCGAGTCAACAAGCTGGGTAAAATTTGATAATAACCAGTGTCGAAACCATCAAATTGAATCGAGATTCCCTGCCCATATCGAGGGCCATGTTCGTGACATTTTGTGCACACACGCGCGCGTATCTCTCTCTCTCTCTCTCTCTTAGGACGCGCGAGTGGGCGCATAGGTGCACTGTGCGGCTCGTGTAGGTGGGGCATTGAAGCTTTATCGGTCGTAAACACGCGAGTAATTATCGTGGCCGGCCATCTTGGCCCGCAGGCACGTCACATCCGGTCACTGACCATTCAATCGTCGCGATCCAAAGCCACGGCTAATAAATTATTCAGAAACAATGGGGACATCTCGCTTACCGCCGCGCCTCTGCTGAAAATCCACAACTCGACTCGTGCCGTTAACCTCCTTAATGCCCGGATTACTGAATCAGAATTAACTCTCTCTACCATTTTCTGGCATTCCGGCCAGTTCAAGGTTTTTCCACTCCTCCCGCGATTCTTGGCTCGGGGAGTTTTTAAAACTGCGACGCGATTTCGAGAAATAATTTTTATCTTTATTTAAACAAGATCCCCAAATTAATCTTCGCCTTTCGTTCGAGGAAAGAATATAGACTTGTTCTTCTGTCGGAAGTTTGCGTCACGTGTCGCCCATACGGAATTCATTTTTATTTTTCTCCTCGCTAATTCTCGTAACTTCTCGGCAACGTTGCCGTCCCGTCGACGAGAGAGAACGACAGTGGCTCTCAACTCTCGTTTCTACCTCGAGATCTTTTAATGCATTTTCAATGCTGCGTGATAAAAATTACGTTACCATGTACAGTAAATTATTATTACACTATGCTTATTTAATTTTAGAATCTCGTTTCCAAAGTTGTTGAATGTACAGCTTGCCCTAAATATTTTTTCAATGATTCGTAGCGATCATTGAACGCGTATCTTAATAATAATGCAAAGACTGAAAGCTCTGTATGCTTTTGCAGAGAGCACAAATCGACATCGTGATGCTCGACGAGCATGAACAAGCTAATTGAAATGCAAGCGAAAGAAATCGAACTCGTTCGTACAGATTGACCTAGTTCGTTGATCATCGATCCCTCTTCATAAAAGACGTGCCATTTTAATTCGAGCGTATGCCTGAACTGCATATGTTCCTCATCCTACTTTATTTCTTCACTTCTCGAAATTGTCATTCTTCTCTTTTTCACATCTAAGGAAGATGATACTCTTTATGAGATCGAATAATAAAATTGTTCGATACACAGATAATATATGTTTGTGATTTAAAAAATTATCTGTGAGTATTATTTATTCACGACGTCGGGGAAAATCGTGCTGAAACAATGACAACAAACGAGGGAAAAAACCGATTTAAAATAGTACAAGTAACACGAATACCATTATTTTATTCAGATATACTTGACGCAATTATAAGATTTTACGATATCATAAACATATGCAAGACACGTTTCTTTCGTCTATGCAAATTCTGCGCGCGTTATCTCTTAGCAAGTTGACAGAATTAATTTTCATTCGTATTACGTAATCATTACGAGGAAACTAGCCAAGCGAATGCTTTCTTGACCCACTGGCTGTGTAGAAAGCGGCCGAACAAGCATCGAGGTAGGCAAAGCAAAAGGGAGGCGTTATCGGTGGTGAAAGCGTTAATCGACGACGATTCTTTCGAATTGGATCATATCGAACGAGAGAGTAGCATTTTTGCGAGACATCTAATTGATTTTTAGATCGATCTTCCTTTCTTTCGCTCCATGATCCGTTTAATTAGTTCGAGATCTGCACGAAATGTAACAAACGTTTGGGTATATTTTTCTAATATCTAGAAAGAGGGAAATGCGAATTTTAATAAATAAAAGTTTATTTGTGGAGAATTCGAATATTATGGCATGAGAAAAATTTGATTTTGCATAAAGATATGGAGAAAGATATTATAATTTAACGCTTTTTTAGATATTTGAAGGTCGTAATAAGATAATTTCCGCGAGGTTATAAAAAGATAGTGTACAATGTTCTGATTGCTGCTAATCTTGCCAAGTCTTATCTTTTGTTGTGTACACGAGTTAATTATCGTTCATAATTAATTACAATTTTCATTAGTGTAATAGATATCGAAACACATCGATGGAAATTCTCTATTTTAATATTCAGATATGTAACACAAGTGTTTCCGTATCGTGTTAATATAAATGATAATGAATATTAATTATTAAGATTATCGAAAATGAAACACAAAAAGTGAGAGTAGATTTTGTAGGATAGAAAAAAGAAATTTGTAAAATTATTTTCACATTTATCTTTTTGAATTTGAAATTTATAAAGAAAAAAGGATGCGGAAATGTGTCCTGTGAACGACGACACGATTGTAGTAAAATTGTAGAAAAATGAGAAAAATAAATTGAAGATATAAAATTTTCCTTCCTCAAAGGTTTTTCGAGAAAATGCGAGGGAATAGCTGTTATAGATAGAGAAAATTTTAATTCTCGTTCCTGTCTAAAATCTAGATCGAACATTGGAGAAATCGTGTAATCTCCAAGTTTCTGAAAAATTGTTAAAAAAAAGAAATTCGTTGCACGTTTCTCCTCAAACTACTCGATCCACTCAAAAATAAAGAAATTTTATCCTACGGATATTTCCCATTCATTTTCCCACTATATAAAAATCACTCTCTTCCCTCGTCATAAATAAAACACTCTGCACACTGCAACTTTCAAACTGCCATTTAGCCATAATAGCATACAATCCCTGAAACGAAATGAACGAACGTCTACTTTCCCTCTATCAAACTTCTCGTTTCTCACCAAAGTGAAAGAATTCTACGAAACACCTCCGTCACCGCCAACACCATTATAAACATCCGTCGTTGCATACTTTTAAAGAAATTTTAAAAAACTGAACGTTACATCCATCCATTCCAAATCGACGATTCGTAGGACGGGTCGCGCGAAAGAAAGATCGCCGTTTCAACGAGTAAATTAGGCGGTCGCGTCGCTTGGCATGGGGCCCTTCTTCTTTAGGGGAGAGGGGAGGAGGAACAAGAAAAGGAGGTCTCTTGGCCGGCGGCCAAAACACTTTTTTTTTATTTTTATACCCGGTCTATCCTTCTCTCTCTTTCTCTCTCCTCTTCTCCCTGTCTCTCGCTCCCGATCGCCATTTCCCACCGCTTTCGCGGACGAAATAAGTTTATCAACAAACGCGCGGGAGATCCTCGCCAGTTGCAGGGAGCGCCGGCAGAAATAGAGCGGCTCGAAAATAACCCGCCAAGCGAAACGAGACGAGGCGCTGCTCGTCGACGAAACCGTTTCCCGATCTTCTTCGTTCAACTATTAATGATATCGCTCGTCCTCTCTCTTTCTCGACCACTTTTCGATTATATTATGACGTAAAGATGTGTGTGACAGAGAGAGAGATTAAAAATTATGTCCATCCGTGTTTGTTAGTTTAAAATTATTTGTAAAACAGAAGAATAGATTGATTGAATGAAATAATAATTGAGAGGTTGCAGTAAGAATTTGTAATTTTGATTAATTTAATAAACGTCGGATTTGGTAAAGTTTTTTTTTTTCCAATAAGAGTTTTATCGTAAGTGAATGAACGGACAAAATTAAAAATAATATACGTTTTAATTATTTTTATTAATTTATCAATTTACACTTTCCAAAAAATTAAATGACGTAATATTGGCTACCGTTATTATAAAAGTTAATAATTCTTGCATCGGTATGATCATTACACGCGCATAACCAATTCAAAACTTTCTAACAAAATGAATTCCTATATAATTATTCATGAATCCATTCGGATTTGACAAAGTATTTAAATATCTATCACGTATAATTTTATCCTGTGTGAAATCAAGTCTGGAGAAGATTCTCCAATTATCTGAGCGGAAATTGAAATTGATCTCATCTTAAAGATAGTACAAATTTCTTTCTCTGTAATGTAAGAATCGTTTAAACAGATAAGAGAGAACTTTTATTTCTCTCGTCAGATATTAACACTTTTTCTCGATACACGAAATGAATATTCTTGCAGACACGACTTTTTCCTTTAACAAGGGATATATTCATTTCTTATCCAATATAAAATTAAGAACCAAAAGAATTTATTTAAAGTATATTATTCGATTTGATTTTTTTTCCTATCGTGATGATATCATTTAAAAAAACATCATTATTTTTGCAACAAATTGTATAGGCCAATTTTTAAACATCGAAAGATTAATTATAATTACATCCTCTTTAAGAAATGAACCTTCTTATTAAATTCTATTCATCTTCTGAAAAATGATTAAAAATTAAAAACCAATCTTCAAAGTTGGATTACTACGCTCCTTCTTACTTAACGCACACTGTAATTTGATCAAATTTTCCGAAAGAATTTTTCGTAGTAAAAGTTCAAAAAAAAAAAAACGATTATTATTTCGATTTATTTACCTATTAATGAAAACACGTTCTCCTTCCACATATTCCATAGAATTTCTGTTTTTTTTTTTCCTCCCCCAAAGCACAACGCCATCGAGTCGTCGGCGAAGCCAAGGGTTTGCGTTTCATCAGGTTATTCCACGTTCGAAATCCGTGACGGGATATCGACAGTGCTCTCTCGTCGGTTAATCGTCCGTCAAACACGGGAAATGAAATCTGCCCGGAACTGTCGCGGTTAAACATTGCCCCGGGATTCGACTTTTTACCCGAGGGGAGGATGGGGGAGTAAAAAAAAAGGAAGGAAAAAAAAAAAAAATTCCACGGCGAAACGTAAATCCAGCAGCGCCCCGGCAAAAGGATGTAGGGAAAAATCCAAAACGCAAATAAAAATTTCACCATGACGAAAATTCATATCCCGTCCGGGTTATTTTTCCAACGAACGAAATCCTAGAAACGTAGTATCCCGTGACTTTCAATAGAGCGCATGCTGCATCAGGAATTCTATTTCTTTCCAACGAGAGAAGTTGGTTAAAAATTCGACTCTTCGTTCCCTGCGAGTCGAATTATTCATCCGTTTTGTTAATGTTAATCGCGAAAAATCTTCGTGTTAATTCGATCAAAATTTGAATTTGTAACGAATATTTAATAAGTCGATATAAGTTCATTTATTGTTTATTTTATTTATTATAGAAGAACGAATGGCGGAGAACAGAAAAATTATTATATATCAAGTCGATTCGGGATAATTACGAGGTTGTCGAAGTATAAAATTACTCGAAAACAAAATTTGTATGTAACAGACACTATCGAAAACAAGACGGCAATTATCGATCCGCATTAAATTTGCCCGCACTGTTCCATCGAGTATTCTGTTCTCGACACGAGTCGTGGTGTTTTGTACCCAACATTTTGAAATGAAATTGCACGAGCGACTTTTCGAATAATCGAAGCCAATCCAGACAGCGCCATATTGAAATCGCCATATTGGAATTTCAATCGTAATCGATTATCGACCGAGCTCTCGTTTCGAGAGCGCGTCAAACTTCATTGACCTGGTTCGAAACGAGTCGTAACGTAAACAAAGCACATTTCCGAAATCGTACCATCACCTAACCGTTCTAACGTTACAATATACCCGATAAACAGTTAATCCCAGCTTCGAATCGAAACGTCCCATTCCCTCCTCCAACGATCGAAAATTTTAACCTGGAACGATCGATTCGATATCCTCCCTACCGAAACGAACCATCTTTTATTTCTTCCTTTTATTCCCATTCGAAACAATAATCGGATAAAGTTTGTTCCGGGAATAATAGCGGGAGGCGAGTTAAAATGTAAAGCAAAGTACGTTGGCGCTGTTCAATTACGCAGAGCGTAATGCATGGATACGCGGCAGAGGGCCGAGGTGGGACAAACCGCAGTCGCTAGGAGACGCGGAACGTCGAGTTTGCGAATCCAGCTTATCCACGTTACATGCACGCGACCATGTATATTCTGGCTACACACGTATATATATATATATACATATACAGAGGTCTGTGCATCGGATAAACGCACCACCCCACACACGTATGCAACGCCGCGCGCCGCTCGAGTGCTTCTCCCCCTCCGGATAATAACAGTAAATCCTTGGTAATAAATCCCTCTCCCCTGCCTTCGTTTCCCCGGCCTCTCCTCACCCGTGGCCTTTCTGCCTCCTCCACCTGCCCGTGTTCCTCGTTTTCCTTCGTTCCTTCTGCCGCTGATTCCTCCGACTGTTGCCATTTCCGTTCTTCCTTCCGTCGCGTATTTGCGAACGGATTATCGCGCCCCTGGCTTACTTTTTTCCCGATGACGAATCGTTATCGCTATCGAGGACGGAAGATTCGTTTTTCTTTTTTCAATTGAATTTTAATTACGCGTCGACAATGACTGTATGTATGTGTTGTATATAGAGGGAAAAAAAGTGTGTTTTTGAAAAAAAGAAAAAAGGAGGAATTTATTTTTTATGATAATAAAAATAACGAAAGGGGGAAAATAAATGAAATGAAAAATATTATATCGGTGTGAATAATTCTACACGATTTTTCTTTCTTTTATTTTTCATTTTATTTCGTGATACAATATGACTATATTTTTTTTCTAAAGAAATCGATATAATTCGAATAAATAAGAAAAATATAATTTTGGAAAAGATCACGAAAGGATGTAATGAGAACTCTCATCGATCCTACCTAATTTCTCTTCTCAGAATAAAGGATCGTTAAAATTATCGTGTTTCTAAGGTCAAACTATAAAACGAAAAGATTTCAATCGTTTTTCGCGTCCCATCTATCGAATCGATCTAAAAGCCCGTGGTAGAGTTGGTGGGGCTGGCACGAAAGGTGGTAGTAGGCCAATTTTCCGAACGCAGTGTTTGCTCGAATCGAATATCGAGGATTCGATCGGGGTCAAGGAGACGAAAGCAGCGTCGGTGGAATCTCTCGAAGGTCGATCCTTATTTGCTCGATAGAGGAAGACTGCTGTTTCTCCCTTTTAATTTTTCGAGACTCCTCCCTGACTGTAATAAAATTAAATACCGTCAGAATTTCAGTTGTAGATTCTTTCCAACCCGATTTCCCCCATTATCGCTCGCCGTACACATAATCGTTGCCGTTGCAACGTAATCACTCACGAAACACGTTCAAAAGTCATCGAACGCGGCATAGATGTTCGTCCTCCGTAATCGCTTACGTGACGGCGACTGGAATCGATCGACCTTAATCGACGAGGATGAACAAGGGTACGCGAGCAACCTTCCCGCGTAAACACGGGACGGCCGATCGATAAAAGCCACCGTTACACGACGCGCTCGTCCCGCGCTCGTTATTAACAATTACTCCAAACTTCTCCGAGCGGAACCGTTCAATTCTTTTCCTTTTCTTTCTCTTTTTCCAGAGAAGAACTCGGCGCGCAACAGTCGGCGACGACGGGTGAGCGAGGGTGGCGGGAAGCTAGAGAAAGAGGCAGCGGGCGAGAGCAACCCATCGACGCGGCAGGCGGAGGACAGGGAGAATAAAGGCCCGCCGTCGGGCAGGCCCGGCAATCGCGTGCCACGGACCGTATTGGAGGAGGCGAACAGCGCGTCGACCAAGCTCCGGAAACGCGGTACCGTGGTGAAGAGTCCGATCGAGAGTCAAAGGCCCGTAAGACGAAGGCCGAGGCTCGGTTGCCAGGAGACGAAAACAGAGCCGGCCGAGCAGGAGGAGGAGGCGGAGGAGGAGGAGGAGGAGGAGGAGGAGGAGGAGGAAGAGGGCGAGCAGGAGGAGGAGGAGGAGGCGGAGGGGGAGGAGGAGGAGGAGGAGGAGGATATCGTCCTCGAGCAGCACTCGGTGAAATCGTCCGAGAAGGAGGAACGGCTGGGCTGTAGATCCGAGGGGGAGAATCGTGGCGACGGGGGGGAGGACGGGGGAGAGCGTTGTTGCGATCCTCTGACCAAGAGGCTCAGGACAAGCCCCTCGGTCGCCGCTGGTAGAAAGCTCAGGTCCGAGCGGAAAGGGGGGAAGGGGGCCTGTTGCGACGAGGAGGCCGCGTCCGATCTCGAGGAAACGGAAGAGGAGGGGCGGAGGGGGGAGGAAGAGGAGGGGGAGGGGCGGAGGGGCGAGAAGAGGCTAGAGGAGGAGGAGGAGAGCCAGTCGAGGGAGAGGGACAGGGAGCCGGAGCCGCCACCTCCGAACAAAGTAGACCCCGGGGGCGATACCGTTGCCGTGGTCGGTGAACAGCAGGGTGGCCAGTTTAACGCCGCTCGGAAGCGCGTCGCCGGCTGCCCGCGGGAGGAGGGGGAGGGGGAGAGGCGGCAGAACCAGCGGAGGCAGCAGGTGTTGGTGAATGGATCGTTGCTCGACTCGTCGTCGTCGTCGTCGTCGTCGGTGGCCGTCGTCGAGAGCAACGCCGTCGAGGGGACCAGCGTCGTCGCCGCCTCCTCGTCGCTCCTCGATCCCGACCGTTCTTCTTCGGCCCCGGTTCCGTTGAGATCGGCCAGCACCGACTCGAACGCGGCCGCCGGGGGAGGCTGCGTCCTCGAGGGGGGGGAGGAGGGGGAGAGCGAGGACGGGGACGGGGAGGAGGAGCGCGAGCGGAGGCGGAGGAGGCGGAGGAGGCGAGGAGGTGGAGGAGGAGGAGGAGGAGGGCAGGAGCAGGATCGGGCGCAGGAAGAGGAGGAGGAGGAGGACTCGCGAAGGACCGAGGTGACTACCGAGCCAGGCACGGAGGATAGCGTGGGCAGCGCGAGCGGCGCGAGGGCGGCGAGCGTCGAGTCGGTGGTCGAGCTGCTGGAGTCGAGCAGTCAGGACTCAGGCTCCGTGCTGGAGAGGCTGAGTCCGCTTAGTGGCAGCGGCGGCGGCGGCTCTGGCAGGCAGAGCCTGCTCCTGGAGCAGCAACGGGAGCAGGAGCGGAATCGGCACAACGAGAGCCCTGTCATTCTAGCCGAGAGACTGAACAAGCCGCCACCGCCGGTACCCGGTCACCACCACCACCACCTTCATCAACAGTACCACCACCACCACACGCCCCCTCACCACCACCACCAACAGCAACAGCAACGTTACTCCACCGCTAGTCCCGTGATACACCACCATTCTCAGCAGCAGCAGCAGCAACAGTTGCACCAGCACCAGGTAGCGAACAGCGCAACCCACCATCAGGCGCAGCATCAGCAACAGACGCAGCATCATCACCAGCTGACCCCTTCGAGCCTCCTCGAGGTGCAACAGCAGTCGCACGCATCCAGGGGCGGCGATGAAGCCGGCCTCATGGAAGTGGAGGCCGGGGCCGGTATACCTGGAAGCGGCGTGCTCGGCGGCGTGCCAGCGGCGGTCGGCATCCGGGCGGTCGGCGGCGTGGCCGGGAGCGGGGCGGCGAGCGGCGCGTATGGGGACAGCGGGTCGGACAGCGGGGTGAGCTCGTTGCGGAGCGCCGGGTCCGGGGACGAGAGAAGCGGGAGCAGGAGCTCCGCGCTGAGCGTGGACGAGGCGACCAACTCGTCGGCGCCCGCCGCGGCCACCACGCCTGCGAGGGTCTGGCACGTGCAGAGCGTGCAGCACACCTCGCTGCTCATGGCCCATCCTCAGCCACCCCCCACCGCCGGCCCGAGTTCGGCGCCCGCCGCGACCGCTCCGCCGGTCGGCTACCAGAGCCCCGCGCCTCCGCCCGGTCATCATCATCCCGCCGTCGCGTCCGAAATGCTGTGGAGGTCGCAGAGGTACCCGCCGTTGCCCCACTCGTTGCTCGGGCCCGCTCAGCCCACCACCGAGGAGATCGTCGAGCGGGAGAGGATACTTCGGTGAGTGTTGATTCTGTTGTTTCGGTCGTCGACCGCTACCGCAAACTTCCTTTTCCCCCATTTTTGTGTCGAAGGGAGAGAGAGAGAGAGAGAGAAGGACTTGGTCACGGATCAACCGCTATCGGTTTCGACTTTTCGAGCCGGTTGCCTCGGTCTCGATACCGCGCTTCTGCACCTTGCGTGCACGCTCGCGGCCAGGGAACGAGAAATGCCATCTCTCTCTCCGGGCAGCTGCCGCTGCGTTTCTTGCGCGAGCCTCCGAGGGCTCTTTGTCCGCTCTCGCGTGACTGCCGCCTATGAGAGGGAGGAGACGAAAAAGTGGAAGGAGGCGGACGTGCCTCCACGTCCTCTACCTGTCCGCATTTCCGGGCACCAGCTGCGACTCGCTGCCAACTTCCGCTCGATTATCGCGATGCGGGAGGACGACAGCCCCAACCATTCGCCAACCGATGACCCTCCGAATTCCTCGCGTATAAATAAATTCGAGCCGCCTAGGTCGAGTCGTTGAACCCTGTTCGTCGCCGGGGTCAATCTTTTTCACGGCTTTAAACTTCTTTTTCGTCCCGAATTTTCGAAACAACAGGGTGCGTTCGTACCTTTTTTCAAAGTTCGCTCTCAAAGTGAGAGAAGAAGTATGACGTAGCCGGTCATAGGTTCCACGATCTTCTTGGAAGGCTGAACGCGCTTCGACTCGAGCGTGTCGAAGACGTCCCTTTTCGAGCTCGCCCATTCGTTCACGTTCCCGCGAACGAGTTAATTAACGAGCAAACGAGCGCAGGTATTAACGAAAGGCAAGAGCTAATAATTAGCCCCGCGCGGGGATACGAATGTTTCGTGAAGCAAGCACGAGTCTCCTCTGTTTCTGCTTTTGGTCGCATTGGATCTTGTACACTTTCGCCCTGCATTTTCTACATCGTGTGCAATTATCCAGTCTTCCTCCAGGGGTCAGGAAAGGGGAATTCTACGTTCGTTGCGCGCATAATAAACGTATAAATATGTATTTAAAGACAGGCTACCGCACGAAAGGCTGCGCGACTTGTATTATGTTATATCGAGTAAATTGATTTGTCGCGGATAATTATATTATACGTTTATATCGCGAGAATGGAAGGGGAAATTTCTTTTAGATTTTGAAAATTTCTCCGATTCGTCGCGAGGAGGAAGATTTAATTAAAATTTCGAGAGGAAGAGAGGCGTTCCTGTCGGGTATCAAAGCTGTTATTCTGCTCCAAATACGACCGATTACGTGGCTTCTTCTCCGTGTAACGAGCGCGATTTAACGCTTATGCAAGTTCTTCTCTCTTCTCCGAGAGAGAAACTGGCGTTTGGGCGTCTTTTTATTTATCATCGATGCTTCTCCTTTTCCTTCTTCTTATTCGCTCTTGTTCGAATAAGAAAAACCAGGTTTCAAGATCGTTTAACCGGCACGAAGGGAAGGAATGGTCGAAAGCAGGAAGGTATAAAAGTAGGTGGAGCAAGAAAGGATCTCCCCTGTGCAGCCTCAATCTGCATGGAAATATGGGATGACTGGTCGTTGCCGGTTTTTCCTAAATCACTCCTTTTTTGTATCGTCCTGTTACAATATGCAGCTTCTCGAATTGCTCTTCGTTCTCCACGCGAAATCGAGGAGAAATCGATCTCCCCTTTGCTAGTAAAAAAGCTCCTCTCGTTAATCGGAGCTTTAATATTATTCGTGGACTACGTAAAAGTCGATCGTCTAAATTGGAGAGGAAAAAAAAACAAATTAAAAAATCGAGGCAGTGCCGAATCGTGAGTTGCGGCCGTTCGTTGAACGCGGCTTCCCCCTCCCTTCTTTCGCCTCTTTGACGATTCGAATGAGTTCATTACGCAACCAATTGGTATCCATCACGCGCAGACTTTCTTCTTTCGTCGTCGGTACTGTGGATGCCATTGAACACCGTGGACGAGCAATTTATCTCGAGGTCATCGCGTTATCGTCTCTCGGGGGGGAGCAGGAGGGGGACGCGTCCAAAGGCCGTGTGGGCGAAACGCAGACAATGATCAGCCAGTCGTTATGCGGTTCACGTGGCACACGTCCATCAACGAGGACGTTTTTGCACGCCGGTCACGCAGATGCCTGTAAAATCTGTCTCTCTCTCTTACTGCTCATCCCGCCCCTTGTAATTACCTATCGGCGCTTGCCACTGGATTCGAGGATTATATATATATGTATGTATGTACGAAACTGAAGTACAATAGTTTTCTCGTGAAATTGCGGAAATAGTTATCCACGGCACGGTTTGCTGATTTTATTAGAGGGAAAAAAAACTGCGAGAAATTTAGAGTGGTTTCTTTCTTTCTATAACGTCGATGAGTTTTTGCACGCGTGACGCGAAGGAAGCCGAGCGAGCACAGCAATGCTTATTGACGTTGCGCGAGATACGTATCTTTCTTTCGGGACGTGTGCACGTGCGCCGTCTATTTTCTTAGAGAGAGTATAATAAACGTATTTTTCCTCGGGTTGTGAAGCGAGTATAGAAAAACTTGACCCTCGCAGTGTGAGGGAGAGGAAGGCATTAATTGCTCGTTCTAAAAAGGAGAAATGTAGCGCGTATATATATATATATATATTTGATTTTTCGGGAGATATTAGAACAAGTGAATTAAATTTCGAAAAAATAGAATTTTGTTCATTAAGAGTAAAATTGATCTCTGAATGTCCTCAAGTGTGTATTTTTTCGTGTATGATTTTATTTTTGTTTTTTCGATATTTTTTATATATTCAAATTTGATGAATCGATTCATTGAAATTCGACATCTTGGATATATTGTAAATTGGTGGTTGCTAAATATGCAACGATATATGCACGAAATTCATTAAAAAACAACCGTAGGTTTTGAAATGTAAAATGTTGTGATATAAATGTCAAATGCACGGGAGAGAAGAAAAATAATTTGAACCTCTTTTCGAAGAAAGAAAAAATATTTGAAACATTTAAAACGAGACAAAAACAATTAAACTTTAAATGAACATACAGTTAATAAAACTTTAATACGAGCATATATACATAAAAGTAACAGGAATATATAAAACAATAAAAAATATTAAATAGGAAATTATACAATGTTCCTTTCCAAATTTACGCCAGTCAATTACTCTCTCCCGCCCATCATTTCATTTTTCCAAAAGTTTAAATTATTTTTTATATCATACCGATTTAATGTATTTTATTAACGTTTAAAAAATTAAAATACTTTTTTCGTATTAAATTCGAGCACCTTTTGCCATCAGGAATGATCGTAGTATAAATGGAATTGTTTTTAAAATTCAAAAAAATGAATAAAATCTTGTAATAATTAATTTTTAAATCAGTTAAACCATTCGAAGAAATACCAAAGTTCTTTTACTCTTTCTTTCATTCTGCCACGTAAACTGACAATTGTTATTACATCCCCCCGAATAAAGACTAATTACTCGGGAGAAAACATCGCGCCGAGAGAAAGAAGCGAGGAGGAGGGAAGAAAGATTGGAAGAAAAAAGGCGGGGGGAGGATGGCTAGAAGAAGACTTATTGCCGGGTTAATAGGGTGCACGCCGGGGAGGGAAGAGGAAATTCAGCGTGTAACCAATTCCGAAGGTTCGTTCAGCTCCATTGAGCTCTCCCATGTCGACAGAAAAATCAGCGTTGCACCAATGACTTCCTATTTCCTCCTACGTGGGCTCTATTCGGGTCACTGACTTAACGAGTGGAATCCAGCCTCGAGACCGTATTCTCGGCTCGAAATCGTGTACACAAATAACCCTGGGTATAATAATGCACGAGGATATATAGCTTGTCTGCTATAATTGAAGCGACGTTCTGGTAGGAACGCGCCGGATCGCTGCATAAATATTTGATCCTGAAACGTTTCTCCGCCTCCTCTCTCTCTCTCTTGCGCCATTTGTCACACCTGCTTCGATTTCGTTTAATCAATCGCTACTTTACCGATCGAGCGAAGGGAAAGATTTTTTTTGAAATCGGAAAAAATGAGCGCGTTGTTTGAATTCTGTGAGATACGACTGTTGGGATTACATGACGAGAAATCTTTTAAGGTTTCAATATCGTTTTCTAAAGTTTCGAAAGAGAAGTATTAAATTATAAGCTTGGTGAATTTATTAGATTCGTTTTAGCCTAATTTATCGGAGAATTTGAAATATAAATTCGAATAATAGCAATTGCCTCATCTTTGCACGTTTTTGCACTTGCAAGTTGATTTTTTCCATACGTTTTAGCAACTCGTTTCTTGAAAAATCCGATTTTGAATTGCAAATTAAGGCACTATAAATACTGCTAGGCATCATTGACTATTCATTCAATGATATTCAAAATTGTATTAATAAGATCTAAATACATTCGAAAGTCCGAGAAACTAACAAATACTATCGAAAGCAAAATTTTAAATACAAGATTTCACTCTCTTCCTGTCAAACCGTAAAACTTAATAAACGAAATTTTAAATATTTATCGATTAATAATTTTAATTACAACTTTAAGGATAAATCTTCCAAGTGTTCAAAGAGATTTTCGAATAGAATCACAATTTTCAAATTTCAAAAATCAAAAGATTTCACTCTCTTCGTCAAATTTCCAGTCAGCCGTAAAACTTAATAACGTGATAAAACTTTAAATATTTATCGAATAATTTTAATCTTCAAAGATGATACAAAATCACAATTTTCAAATTCCAAAAATCAAAAGATTTCACTCTCTTCCTATCAAATTTCATGTAAAACTTGATAACGTGATAAAACGAAACTTTAAATGTTTATCGAATAATTTTAATTACAACTTTAAGGATAAATCTTCCAAGTCTTCAAAGAGATTTTCAAATAAAATCACAATTTTCAAAAATCAAAAGATTTCACTTTCTTCCTATCAAATTTCATATCAAACCATGTAAAACTTGATAACGTGATAAAACGAAACTTTAAATGTTTATCGAATAATTTTAAATCTTCTAAGTCTTCAAAGTTCTTCACAATTTTCAAATCGTGTGTAAATTTGTGTATTCGAGTAATCGATAAAGATCGAGACGAAACAAATTCCCTCCCACTTGAATTCGCTTCGAAAAGATCTCCCTCGAGATTCTCCCTGGGTAACGACCTATCCTCCTCCTCCTCGAGCCTGCAAAGGAAAACGAAGCTTCTAATTCGAGAGACCATTAGAAAGATGAGCTAGCAACCCTTTCTTCGCCTTGAAGAGAAGAGAAAGAGGGGGGCGGGCGGCTAGGTCGAGGCTTTTCACGAGTGGAAGAACGCGCAACGAGATTTGCGTGGCCAAGAGCCATAAAACGCGTCACGCACACGTGATGCACTCGTTCCTCGTGCTCGCGTGCATTTGCTCGAATGTGCTCGTGCGTGCTTAGCTGCGTGTTCCTCCGAGTGGTTCAAGTGGCGAGCCCATTAGCGTGGATCGTAAAGGTCCTCAACCTAGTGAGTCACCGCGGAGTCAATAATTACTAGTAAAGATCACGCGAGCCTCTTCTCTTCTCTCTCCCTCTCTCTCTCTCTCACCGATGTATTCAGAAGCGTCAGAGCAGTCGTGAAACGAAAATTGCGGCAACACCGCAATTCGAGGAAGAACGGTGTCAAGATGGGCGCGAAACTTTTCCCGATTAATATTTTCACCGGCTGCGAGAAATTAGAAGGATCAAATAGGCCGACCTTGGTCTTGAGATCAGTCGGAAAATCGTGGTGTGTCACCTTGGAGCGAGAGTGCGTGTCGCACGCAACACGTTTTTATAACAAGGTTGCAGAAATCGATGGGGGGAAGAGAAAAGGAACGATCGTCCATTACCGATGACGCGTGTTGCGGCAGGTGTGTATCGTGTGAAAACGGCCGATGCGTCTATAGGAGAGAGCAGAATTATGTGTGTTTAAAAGCCGCGTGTTCTCTTTATTCGCCGTGACTATTGAAAGAAACGTTACACGGGACAAGTCGTGCGTTACGGGTCGTTACCGCTTAATTTGTATAAATATACCGTTTCGATGCACCTGAGTCAAATGCGGCTCGTAAAGTTGGCGGCGTTACTGCCTTCCTATCTGAATATTTAATTTTCCGCCTGTAAATTTTCCTTTATTGTCGTTCGAGTAACTTTTTAAAAGTTGGAGATTTCCTTTCCTTTTGGACTTCTTATCTAAGGAATTTCGGAATAACGAGACATCGAGACATTGAGATATCGAGGAGGAGGTTAGTCGAAAGAAATTAGGTAAACGTTGCGTCATTTAATAGTTTTATCGTTTAATGAAATCTTGTTATTTTTATCGTTGGTTATTATTGGCACGTAGTGCAAGATGGCCCTCGCGATAATAAAAGAATGATATATGGAGATATTGCATTTACGATATATGCTATCAAAGTGAAGTTAAATTACGTTTACACAAATTTTATTGATCAATTAATGTAAATTTTATGCCTCTGCCGAGATATATTTCTTCATTGATAATATAATAGCCAGTTAATATCTGTCATACCTCGCATGCTCTCTCGAGATCCAACCGCTGCGGATGTACTTTCTCCATTAGCGTCGAAACGAGCTGTCTCTCGAGCTTCAATTTCATTTTCAAATCTTACAAAGAGAAGTAAATCTGACGATTACGAAAAACACCGTTTCCTTGCCCGTTAAAAATTCTCTCGATGAATAATCCTTACGTGTATTACCGTAACACACACACAGAAACCACTTTTTATTTCTTTATAATTGCAATTTATAATCGCCTCGTAATAAAAATATACGAAAGCATCTCATTAACATTCGCGGAGATATCAATTTTCTGCGAACCCGTCACATACACATCTACCGAATATCTCCGACAGCCATTTCGTGTCGTAAAATATCCTCCGAGCTGTTAACCGACGAAGAATCACGATTTCGCGATAATTATTCGAAAACGTAGTGAACCGAAGACGTGGCCAATAATACGTCGGCCGCGGGAATGTTAACTCGTTCGGTTGGCAAGAATAATCTACGCAGTTCCGAAGTTAAAAAATTCCTGAAAGTCCAGATATTCGAGGGTCGTAAAGCGTGCCACCGTTCAACACCGTGTTTCCATCTTCTCTCTTCGTTTCGTTAGCGCGGCCGTGGTGGGGGAAGGATGCGCGCGCAAGATGAGGAAGTTTGTTGCAAAGTTTATGCGATTTCAGACGGTGCCGAAGAGAGATGGAATTGCGGCGTGGTACGGTTTTATGGGCCGTTTCGTTTTACTTTCCTCGTAAAAAATCCCCGCCCCGTCGTTACTCTCTTTCGAAAAAGCTGGACCGAATAGCCGAGTCCCGCCGATTAAACCGAACGAACGTGACGGTGAGAGTAAACAAGCTTTGCTCCGCTAATCGCTCGATCGCGTGTTTTTCGAGTCAATGATTGAGGAACCTTTTTAAAATACGTTTCTCGTTTCTCCATCGCCGTATTGATGACGAGCGGTATACGTGATTACAAACGACGGCATCGTTCAACCGATTTTGGAAAAACTGAGCAATATATTTTATGGAATAAATATATAAATGTATATATCGCACGTACGTGTGTAAGATTACGTTAAGTTGACTCGTTAAAATCCATTATTTTCGAAAATTTGATTTTAAAAGCGTGTAACGGGATGAAAGATTTAATTGAATACGTGAAGATTATATATATCAAGTTCAACTTTGTTTTTTTACATTTTATAATTTTATAATTTATTGCACTACGAAGAACAAGAAAAATATAAATAGATGGATCATCGTTTCGCGTACTCTTTCAATGCAGCAAGTTTTAATAATCGAAGATTTTTTTTTTAATGTTCCGAACAAATGATTTTTCGTCGTATGACTTGATGGCGATTTAAATTAACCGGTATGTTATAAAATATATCTATATATGATTCAATTTGAGAAAACAAAGTTGACCTTCGAATGTCCTTCACGCATCCAGGGAAAGTTTACATCTCATTACGTGCCACTCGAAACTAAATGTTTTCGAAACATTTGCTAGTTTTATCAATCATTTTGATCGCTACTTAAATAAGTCGATTTAAATAGGTCATATATATATCCTGTATGTGTGTATGCATACACATTTAAATATTGAATATTTATAATAGATACTTGTACGTGTAAAATATTTCATTATTCGTGAAACTTTTCATGAAAAAATAAATCGGAAAGAAGAAATAAAATTTTTCCAAATAAATTTTCGAGAAGATCGAATTTGATAATTTCCTGTATTATATATTTACCACATACTCCGAAAATACAATTTTTCTCCGATATAAAACGATCTTTTATATAAATTATTTTCTAAATGAATCGGTCAAGTCATTCCTCGATTTCACGAGCATCAGTTTGGTGATCTTTGATCGACACGAAGGAATCTCCGTCTCACATTCGATATTCCGCGACAACACCGGTTTGGCCATAACCTCTCTCGCCCGGCATCGAAGTTTTTTTTCGCTAGAAAGCCACGGACGCAAACTCTAAAAATACGCGCTGTAGCCTAGGCATCGAGGTCGTCACGGACGAACGAGAACGATCGAAGACTCTCGTCGCGAAGGAAAAAAACACCGAGATCGAGTTGCACGCCGCGCAGAAACGAAGTTGGTGTAGTAAGAGGCGGAGAGTGGAGGGGGAGGGGATTACGTAGGTGGTGAAACAGATTTCGGTGGGTGGAAGGTTGTTGAAGTGGGAGGGAAGGAAAACACGTTCGCAAAGTATATCCAGAATCGCAGCCAAGGACGTGGAACCGGATAATTTTTCGAAGAATCTTGAATATGTTTGATTCGATCGAGACAAGGAATACGATTTTTGATTTCAATCAATATATATATATATACATTCTTTCATTCGTAAGAACGAAACAAAATATAATATAAATTCATTGAATCTTGAAAATTTAATCGAGAAGATTTCTTTTAAGAAAATTTAGCAAAAGGGTTTGCTGGAAGTTAGGTTAGAAACGCAGCATTCGAGGGAAGATTTATAATGGGCCACTTTGAAGTCGATACGTGAGTTGGCGGTGAATCGTGGCTGCGACGAAATCCAAATCGATTCGCGACTAACCCGGTCGTAACGATGTCAGTAAACCGCGCTGGCGCGTTGTAAAGGGGACGAAAAGTTGCGAAGCGTGTCGGGGCCACAAAGAAACACGGATGGAGAGATAAACCGAACGAGTGAATTCGATTTCGAGATCGCTGGTGCGCATCGATTGTTCGTCTTTGTTTACCTAGAAAACAGGCTCCTTGTTTCGACTTGTTTCGGTTGTTTGGCTAGAAAGAAACGAGATCCCCGACTCTTAATAACAGCGTAGCCCCGCCGCTGTGTAAAAGATATTTCGATATTTCATTTTGCCACCGGAAATTTGCATTTCCACGAGTATAGATGAAGAGTATAGATAACTGTAAATAAGATAATATTCTCTCGTTTCAGAAAAGAAAATGGAATTTTTAATTTTAATATAAAAATTATCTCTGAAATAAATAAATTACAAATGGCCCAGTTCAAAAGTTGGATTAGATGAGGAAATTGTTGCGGTGCTTTTGCAATAATTTTTTGCATAAAAATCAATCCTTTGAAATTTTAAAGTAACCACTTCGTGTAATCCGATACAAGGTATTCTTACGTAGAACATATATTGTTCAAACACAAGTTAAATCGAAGAAAAAGTATCATACAAATTGCATTATAAAAATCTCGTTATGCGGGATTTAAATTAGAGACCAGTTTGCGTAAACATATATATATATATATTTTTTAAATAAGATATAAATTAGACTCTCAGTCGAGTCAAGAAATCGATTTTATTCGATATTAAAAAATTTCGATGTTTAAAACCGACACGTAAATGATTAAATGTATCGTAGATTAATTACATTGCGTTGATTACAATCAATCAGCAAGATTGTTACAATTTATAAATCGCGTTACATCGAAATCACGTGTTATACAACGATTATCTCCGCTTTATTATTACGAGAATGCATTCTTCCTTATCCATTACCAACCTATTAATTAACGAGATGAATTTTTCAATGATTACACATCGAACTCGATCCCATCGCTAATCTTTCGATTCGATCGCATGCGTAGCAGATTGGCGCAAGCAAGGCGGCCATCAATCGGATAATATTTTCATTGAAAACGCGGATGTTCGTTAACGCGGAATATCCTTGTTGATAGAGAAATACCAGTGGCGCGCAGAGCAAGCAGCAATGGTGTATCCAGCCATCGAACGTAACGCCAGAAACTGGAACAACCAGTTATTCGACTCGCCACGGCTCGTCTCTCCGCAAACTTTCCTCACTCCTTCCTTCTCTCTCTCTCTCTGTCTTTCTCGCGCGCACACACACCGACGGAGCGCGAGTCGTGACAGCGCGCCGCGAATGTTTGTATTCTGGGTTATACACAGACGCGCGCCTCGTAAACCTCGCTCGATGTCGTCTTAAAATCGTGGCTCGTCGCGATAATTATTATCCAGGCCATCGCGCACTTGTTGTTTCCTCGAAAGAAATTCGTCCGAAAGAATTCGCTATTCCGCGGAATCACCGCTCCGAAACCGGCGGAAGTTGTTGAAAAAGTTGGCTCATCCGGCCGTCCTCGCAATCCCTTTCCCCGTATCGAGGAGCGCGCGTTCAGAATCCAGAATTTGTTCACACACAAGGCTCGTGTAGCGAGACAGACGGGAGCAGGGACCGATGCTTAGCACGTTCCACCGGAATGCCTGCGCGAGCGCCGCTCTTGCTTCGCCCTCTGGAATACCAAGTGGCGCGTCTCTCGGCCCGAGCTCGAGAAACCTCGTGTTAAAGAGGGATAGAACGGTTCCCTCGAAATTGCTAGGCCAACAGAACCCACTTCGCTTCGAGCCCCTCTCGTCGCCATCTTTCCTTTCCTTCCTTCCTTCCTTCCTTCTTTCCTAAAGCCTTTCTCGAGAACTCGATCGAAATTCGAGACCGCTTGAAACCTTGGTTGGTAGGATCGGTATGAATCATCGAGGAGCCGGTGAGAGGAGACTCGTAAGAGTGAGCCGCATATCTCTGGAATTACGGGCTTTGGTAATTGGCGCGGCGATACCATCTTTCTGGGGTAAATTAATCTCGAGACGCGCCACTCGGCCAGCCAATTAACATAACGGCTCTTTATCGTTTCGCTTCATCTCGAGGAAATGATTTTAGCGCGAGAAAGTAGGCTTTTCGATCTGGTTTTCGATTTCGATGCGAGTTTGAATTCATTTGCTCGACCGATCGATCGATCGATCGAGAAAAAGAAACGAACGACCATCGTTTCGGCATCTGTTAGATCGAGCACGATGGACGAGAGTGAACGGTGGAGGTCAAGCACGGTCCGCTTTCATCGCGAGCCACGAACCTTTGCGGTCCGCCTTCTTTCCTTTTCTTTCCTTTCCCTCGGTCCAAATCCCCTCCGCCACTTTTTCTTTCTCGCTCGCCGGATACACAGTGTAGTTATGCGTTACACATACATCCAGCCTGCATAATACATAATGTCCGAACGTAGGCAGGCGCTACATGGTCAGGTAAATGGGAGTCGAACCTGTCGAACCGGTTTTCCCTCTCCGCCCTCCCCGCCTCTCGCGCCCCTCTCCCCCCACCTTCCTTCGCCTCTGCTCGCCTCGACGGACCGAACGACCGTTTCTGTCTTCCTCCCTCCCTTTCCGCGCCGCCTTCTCTCTCTCTCCCTCGAGATAGACCATCGCCATCGACCGTCAGCCTCTACACACTGGATGGGTAGTAGCGATCCACCGTTTCTATTGCTCTCTTTCTCTCTTCTACTCGCTCCGCTCGACGGTTTAAATTTAGCGTGATCCCTCGAATCCAAGCGATTTTAACCGTGTCTCCAAATCTACTTTCTCTCCGACTTTTCGATTAAAGTTTAAACACGAAATGGGACACGGTTGGAGACATGTAATTGATGCGGCGACTCTCGATGACTCGTTTGAAAGTAGCAATTGCGGAGAAATTTTTTTTTTTTAGATAACGTTAGCTGTTTGATTATTTGGTAATTAGATTTTATATTTCGACGTAAATGGAAAGATCATTATCGTTTTAAAATATAAGTTGAAAGATTGGAGATATTTTTTACACTGTCCGTGTATATAAAGTAATAAAACTTTTTTTATAGGATTGGTAATTAAATGTATCGTTCCTTCCAACGATTGAAACTCGTCGTTAAATCAGATATGTGAAATCAAGCGTTGAGAAATTTGTTTTTTTAAGTAACAACCACGGGTCGTTCTTCAAATTTTTATTTTTCAACGAGAATTTCGAAATGAAAAATAACTCGTTTACGTGTCTCGTCCCGTCATACGGATATATCGGTCGTGACGAGAGAAAAAGAAACGGGTTGTTATTTTCTTCTCTTCTCTTTTCCTTCCTTTCTTTCAACGAGAAAACTTGTTTGTCCGTTTCAATCCATCACTGCCCTCGAGCCGTGTGATTTCGTGGAACGAGCAAAAGAGGATAGAATCGCAAGTTTTGCGGTCAGGGGCGAGCCAGAGAGGACCTTTCCGGTCTCTGGCAAACAGATTGCACAAATCTGATGATAATGTTTACACGGTGTTGAAAAATTTGGAGGAGGCTGTTGCCTATAATTTGTTCCCACTTAATGGGCGGTGAAATTAAAGGTCGGCCGTCATTGGGAACAAGGCTCTGATCTGCAGCGCGATTTTTCAAATTATTATACCTCGGTCATCGTCCTCTTACCTACCATCGAAATCCACTACAACTTTTACAAATTCCTCCAACTCGTAAATCGAGATTAAAACGAGATTAAAACGCCGTGCAGCGAGATCATAAATTATACATATATATATATATAAACTGTAATATCTTTCAATTACACTAACAATATTGCAGTTTTATAAATAGATGTACACGTAAATCGATAGAAATTTATTATTACGAGATGTACGAAATTCTTAGGAGAATCTCGATGCGAATTCTTCGTTTGAGAATGGCAAGAATTATTAGGTAGGCAGGAAACGAGCTTCGTCCAATTATTATTTAAAATATCGTGTTAAGGTGGAAAACATCGCGTGGAAAAAACTTGCGGAGAGCTGACCTGGCTGCATACATAAAACTCGGTGTGATTCATCGTGAGTTACGGTGTGCACGCGTGAACCGGCAACAGAAGTGAAACTGTTATTACGCGAAAAGATAGAGGGCGGGGGAGGGGGAAGAGGAGGAGGAGTGGGGAGAGTTTAACGCTATTTCGTGTCGCTCGCGTTAATTACCCCGCTCCAGAGCGTTACTTTCCATGGATAACTCCGGTGTTTTTGATAATTGTCGGGCAGCAATTTTACAGCAATTATTTAGGAGCTCCCTTCGTACAACGTTGTCACCTGGCAAGCGAGTTTGCGCTGTCGTATAAAGTCCCTGTAATTTTCTCCGTGTATGGATATGGGTCTGCTTCTTCGCTTTATTTTGAGAACGCGCGGTTTCAATTACTTCTTTAAACGATGAAGTCGTAACACTCGTAAGATCGAAATAAATTTCAACGAAGTGCCTTTTCGTGTAAATATCGTGTAAACGGGATAATCATTGTAAAAATCGGATAAAAAATATTTTATTAATTTATGTGAACCAGAGATACGAAACGATTAGATCTTTCTCGATGAATGACGAGTCAAAACACGATTTCTGCAGGATTATTATATAGATATGAGAATATTGAAAAGATAAATACAATATTGATTATAAACACGAGTGCTGATAATATCCAGTGCATTTTTTTTCCAATTACTTTTAAAACGTAAACCGATTTTCGTTAAAGAGGGGAGCAACACTTTCTTCGAATTCGCGAATTTTTTCTCCTTTGTTACCCATTTTTTCAAAATTCTATCCGATAATAATATTTTCGAGAATGTGTAACCAACGATAAACAAGTTTTTATTTTTGTTGCACCGTGATTCTATCTTCGCACCTGCTCCTGTTTAACAATAACCACCCGCAGTGGCGAGGCACTTGTGCACTCGAGCGAAGTGGGGAAAATCGTGAGGATGAAGGAAAGCATCACAATAACTCGTGTAATAAAAAGAATTATTACCTCGATGCGAGGAAAACCGTGTTCATAATTTTTCTCTCTACGAAATCTATACGTCAATTAATTATCCGTATTTACATGCACGAATAAAATAACTGGACTTCCTTCTCTTCCCATTCCGCGGAAATGTCGTGAAGCTTTGGATCGAAATGATTCGAACGATTATAATGCGCGTGTAATGGCATTTATTATCGTAATCCAATTCACTTTCCAGTTTTTCGACGTTGCGCGGAACAGCGCACCCCTTAGGGGAACCTTAGCTTGTTTCTTGTGTGCAGCTTGCCTCGCCGTCTCCTTTTTCCGCTTAGGAACGCACATGCGTGTTCACCGGATGAACAAAGCGAACAAAACTCGAAACCGTTCCCTCCACGTGGTTACGTATGTGCGTTTCAACGACGTTTCCTCTTCTTTGTGCCGTGGCGCTCCTTATATGGCTGTCCCCTATCGACGTAACTCCTATAACCATCCTCCATTGCTACGGTTTTCGCGTTGCCAACTTGCTCAGCTCTCTTCCTTTTCTTCGCTTTCCTATTTCACGTCCGAATGATCTATCCAAAAATTCTATCGATTCGTATCGTTTGATTTCGCTCGTTACTTTCTTCGGTAATCAAGTTTTAAACATCGAGTGGAAAAAATAAACGCCAAATAAGAATTCATTTGATTGATTGAGATCATCGTTCGAGGATTATCGAAGGTCAGATTGTCGGATTATGGTTTGAAAACAAATTTGTAATTCGGTCGCTTGGAAATTATATCCAATGATATTTCGTAATATCTTCGATATTTGGGTAGCAAAGTATAAGTTTAAAAAAACGTGTTGACGAATCTCGGATAGAAATTGCTCAATTATATCCCGAAAGGGATATAAAAATAAGAAGAAAAACGGAATATATAGCGCAACGTGATCTTTATCCAACGATGAGACCGAAAAAGGAAACTAAAACGTGACCCGTGAAATGAAATTTTCGTTCCTCTCCGCGCATCTGCGCACGTAATTCCAACGTGTCCCGATCCACTTGACCTTGAGCGATGCTAAAAAGAAAAAAAGTTCTCGACGCGACAGCGCTAAATTGCCTCTTTATTACCTCTTAGCAATTCCCCCTCCCCCCTCCGACCGATATACATACCGCTGACTGGCGATTTTTTCGCATGCGCGATGATTCGCCCGTACGAGGCGAGTAAAAGTCTCGTTACGAAAGGGAAGGAAGAAAAAAGATGAGAGCAAGCGGCCGACAACAAGTTGGACAGAGATATGCGCGGCGCAAATGGGTCACGCTACCGATCCTATGCAAATTGCATCGGCTCTCTCGTTCGTGGCAACGCTATCGCGTTGTCGTCATCGGCGTGCATGACTAGTCGACTAGACGAACGTACGTGTACGAGTCGTGCAACCCTGCCTTGGCCGAGTTTGGAGTAAATGGAACGGCCGATAATGTAGATATTGTTACTCGCTGAGCAAGGCGATACTCCTTGCGGCGCGTTTTTGAAACGCGGAAGAACCTCGAGACGGAAAGTAAAAGTTTCGTTTCGCTCCGCTTTGTGTGCACGGCCTTGCGCTTCGTTTCTGGGACTAATTGCGTGGAAACACAGTCATCGGCCAATAACGAGCGTGATTGTCTTCCGTTTATTTATAACGACCGCGGAATATAATCCGGTGTCTTGATGCCATGAAAGGGGCACTGTTTGAATGCGGGATACGTAATCTCGATCGAAACAATAAATTGGTATTCTTTGAGTGTACAATAGGTATTCGTGAGACGATTTGGGGGATCGATTCTAGGATTGAAAATAAATAAGAAATTTTTGTGTACAAAAAATTCAGATTTATTTGTCGAGTAATATTATTTTGTAAATAAGTTGAAGTTTAGACGAAGGGAGAAAGATGGAGAGAGAGAGAGAGAGTGAAATCGCTCTGTCCGTTGCATTCTTATTTTCGCCTTCGTAATACGAATTTAAATTGTTCGTAACTTGATGAATAACGAATATATTTAATTAATATTTTAAAATGGAAGTCATTTGAATATGTATACACGAAACGGGAATGTTTAATTTGCAATTTTTGTAGAGGATGTATCGTTTGAATATATTTTTTCAAATTATTTTTTCTTCGATAAAATGAAGAGGATATCTTATCTAACGGAGTAGAAGTATCTTTAAAATTTTTTAACGATTGTTATTTTCATTTATCTAAGTGTAGATTACAAATTAATTAATTTTAACTTATTCTTTTAAAATCATTTCTTAGAACTCTTATTTATTTATTTTTTTTTTTTGTTCAGTTTTGTTCTCGATTGTGCAATAAGTGTCAATAATAATTAATAAAATGTACATGGAATTCTAATCTTTAATATCTTTCTTTTCTTTATAACATATATTTATTTAATCACAAAATTGATGAATTCTATGTTCTTTTTTCTTTAAAAAAAAAAAATATCCTTGAGAATTACGATCGATACGAAATCTTTTTCCGAATACTAAGATTATAAATCCAGTTTTTCAAAGATTTATTAATATTGGAATATCTATCTGTTCCAACATGATATCGCTATTAAAGTAATTAAATCTTTTGATACAATTAAGTTATAAGTGTTTTTTTCCAAGTGGTATCAAATTTTTGTCATCTAATAACAAGAATATCTTGCACATTCGAGAAATGACTTTCATCATTTTATCATCAAGTTTATGTACCTTTTGTATATTCATTGTTGAGTGAGAAAAACTTATTACGATATACATGTACGTCGATTTTAAATTTTTCGATAATTTTTTTCAAGAATAGATAATTGTTGAACACTTGGGAATATAACGTCAGAAAATTTTCCTACTCTCTAATAAAGTGAGGTCATTAATAAGGAACGTAAGCTGATAGTTGTGACAAGAACCATTATAGCAATTAAATTTAAAAATCTCGTAGTTTTCCAAGTGAAGAGATAGGAGATAGATTACATTACGATAAGATGTTCAAATTATAAATTCGCGTATCCATCCTTCTTGACGCGAATTCATCGATTATTTCCAATAAATAAATTGTATTTATCGGCGAGAAGTTCTACAATTGTAATTCTAGCCTCGCAAGAAATTGTATCAAACCGTATAAAATTGCACGTTTAAAAACGGATACTGCGAAAGAAAAAGCTGGAAAATCAACGATCGTTGCGTCGACCGTTTCTAGAATAGAATTCACTGGGTAGAAAAGAGCACAGATCTGGAATTCATCCTCGTTTTCATCATCGCGTTCAACAGCGAAGCCTTGGCCTTTTCTTGGCCGGTCTTTTTACAATTTATTTTTTCCTCTTCTTTTCCCTTTTTTTTTTTTTTTTTTACAATTCCGCCGCTGCGTCATCCCAACCCATTGTCGCTCGCACAACCACGTTCCTTCTCCTTTCGTTTCCTCTCGTCCAAGCTATTTTTCGAACAACCCGTTTTCGATTTCGTTCGATCGATCACTCGGCGAGAATAACTTTGAACAAGCAAAACGAACGGTATTCGAATTCGAATAACAACGAAAGGAGATCATTATCATCCGCGTGGAATTTTCTGCCTAACGTCATCAACTTTTTATCCCAGCAATTCCCTTTCAACCGCTTCAATCGATTGTTTTGGAACGAGCGAGACAACGCTTCCGTTGTCTCGCGACCGTTGACCGTGACAGTTTTTCTACCTTCTCTCCCCCTCCAGACCATTTATACCGTTATTCATTTCGTCACCCATTGTCCGCCCGAAACGAACTTTTCCTACCCAGGGGATAACGATTTCGCCCGTCCGTGTTTCTCTTCCTTCTTTGGAAACCAATTTCACGGCCCCCGTCGGCGGGCCGATAAGTCTCGGCCAGGAAAAGGTATCGTTCATCCGATCGGAAATTCCTTCGGATAAAGAGAGGGAAAATATTTTTTCCGATCTCCCTTTTTCGAAAATTTTCTAATTTCTGTCCTCGCGACTTAATAAAGCTTCTTTATTTTTTAACGAACCGAGAGCAGTTTTAATTACGCGGAACAGGGAGAACGAGGGCATGATTGGAGGAAGCGTGATTTAATTAAGGCGATGGTTTCGCGCGTGTCGACTTTCGGACTCCTGTTTAACCTGTTACGCGTTGGGATGGAAAATTTGAAATCAAATGGTAGTGAAAAAGAAAAGAGGCACGTTGGTTTTTTTCTCCCTTTTCGGGGGGAGGCGAAAGAAATCGATGTTTAATCTCCGGCGGCAGCTGAAAGGTTTCCCCACGGCCGGATTCGATCGCGATAAACTTATATAGCCCAGTTCGCGCCGCTCGACGACTCGTGGTTTACGATTGGAATGAAACCTGCGGTGACCCCCTTTCCAGAAAACCAACCAGAGGAGTTGCCTCGAGAGCGTCTCCCTTCCTACGAAATCTCGTTAATTTAACAAGGCAATTTATTAAGATGCGCGTTTAATCTTATATACGTACTTATATATGATTTGGAAGCTGATCGAGGGTTTGAGATTATCAAGAGAGATTAAGAGTATAATAACGTGGTTAAATGGTTTTAAATAATAGTTTTTGTTACGTTGAAATGCTAACGAGTGGGGAGAATTGATAATTTTTAATTACAGTTTGTCAATTTGTTACGTTTATATTTTGTAATGTTTCACGATGTATTAGTTTCTGAAATAACGTAGAAGAAATAGGAAATACGCAAAGCGATATTGTTTTGTTTCCCGTATCTTTTGCGCGTCGAGTTTTTTATTAATGGATTAAATATTACGATTCCAGTCTACAAAAAAAATCTCGTATCATATGACCTCCAGTATCTATAGAAAAATTAATTACGTCAGATTATATGAAAGCATTCCTATCAATTTTATATAGCGAATAGTAATTTATATCTGTGAATTAAAATCGAATAATCTGTAATTAATAGCATTGCACGAATAGCGTGAAAAGGTTAAGCAAACTTAATGTAAAATTATAATTATTCGATAGAAGAAACGGATCGAAAATTATTTTTCTCGTCGTGTAAACTTATTAAAATTGTATCGGTAAATTTGAAAACGTCAGGGAATTTCAAGGTTACGTCGTGAAAAACGTTGGTGTAACTTAATTTCAAAGTTCCCTCGAACGCACTGACCCTGCTCCCAGCAACCAACGACCGTACTTCTTTTTAACTTTTTTTCCTCCACCGTCCTTTTTTCCCCATCCTTCTTTTTCTTTCTCCTCTTTCTGGCGACTCACGTGTGTGGCACATCGTCATCTCTGCCTTCGTCCAAAATAGACGTTCACGATCCAAAGATACCGAGCCGAGTACGATAAAAAAACTGGTACTGACTCATCGAGCCTGGCACATTGTGGACAAACAAAGATGGACGAAGAACTAGCAACGCGGAAGCGCGAGAGAGAGAGAGATACGAACCGCAGGCGATAAATGTTGTGCTGTTCTCCTGGAACCAGCTTCGGGCGTTGTTTGCGCAACTAACTGCCATCGCTTTGTCGACGGCCCTCTTCACCCTTCTCTTTCGGCCCGTCCCTCGCTTTCTCTCGCACAAATCTTGTTTTATAATGTGTACAACAGTTTGCACGATAGCATAGTCCGTGGCACCGGTTAACGATACCGATTAACGTATTTAGGGAAAACGTTTCAGACCCTCGTCTTTCTAGATTACTCTCTATTCTAATCCGATTTAAAATTAATCCAATTTAACTCGACAGTTTTCCGCTCGAGTTTATCTAACTGGAAAGAAATTTTATTTACGAAAGAAATTACTGTCACTCGTTATTTCTTCTATCCGTTATTCGATAATTACTTTGCGAGCAAGATTTTTCCATATTTTAATTATTTCTTTTTATCTTTTATCACAGTTTGTGAATACGTATTCAATCGGATATATAAATATTTCACGACACGATAATAATAATTAAATATTTTTGCTTGCAAAATATCCAAACTAACGTTACAATCGAATTTCGAGAAATATATTTTAATCCGTTACTGTTTTATTTTCGTACAAATTGCGTTAATATATAATCGCTGTCTATCCGATAATTAAATTACACTATTTTGCACGAATCTAACAAGATTTATATTTGTCCAAGTTAAAATTTATCCACGATATCGTCATCTTCACGTTACTCTAAATTTAATTTTTAACTTCCAATACCACGAATATCATTTTTCCCCCGTTTAATCCTATTATATAATCCTACGTACAATCGAACATATAAGAAACGAACCTGACACTCGAAGCAACAATGAACTTGGAAACTTGGCCTAATCGCCGTTTTTCCCTAATCCCATTTCACCGAAATATACGATCGATATCGAGCCATTCGACGCTCGTTCGTGCGACAGAACGGAAAGAAGCCGGGATCAAGTTTCCATTGCGAAGTTCCAGGGAGGGTAGCAGGTAGTCGTGGAAGGGGAGGTAGACATTCGTCCGTACACCCTCGTCCCAGGAATGTATCGCGTCATCGCGTCGAAACTATTCCCCTTCCTTGCGTTCTAATCCCTCTGCTCGACACATCGTTCCACCCCTCGTTGTACCACCCCATTGTGTACACAGCTTCATCGTCACAGCCGGCACAGCTGGTCCGCGCACCACTGTCGCGAGCAATTTCAACAGTGTCGCGTGTCTCCGATAGGGGACATTTAATTTTTCCCCCCTGTCGCTGCAGGGGCAGTCGCGCCGCTGTTTCTTTCTCGGCAATTTGGCCAAATTGCGACCCTCCTTTCAATCGAAAAATTGTTGAAAAATCGTCGTTTCGAAGTTACGAATAAGGAATATTTGCTAGAAGAGTAAAGAGTAGAAGAGGATGATTGGATAGTTGGAAACCTATCGAATATTTTTAATTTATCGGCTCCCTATCTGTTAATTATCCGATAATTCCGCGTATCAAGGGACTCTCCTCGACACGATTAAAACGACACTTTCGATTTTTTCTCTCCTTTGTTTTTCTCTCTTTCCGCGAGACAGATACGACCGGATGGTGTCCGGATAAGAGAACGAGTTTGCTCGTACAACGATTCTTTATCGTTCGGTAATAGCTGGCGGTTTTATTAGTAATTTATCGTTTGGCAGCTTGTTCGAGGAACAGCTGCCGTTATCGAGCGTATACTTTGGAATGTCTCGCGCCACTCGATATACGACGTCGATAATGACACAAACAACGGTCGCCGGCATGCCTTCCGCGAGCTTTATAGCCGGCCTTAACGTAACTTTACAACTTGTCGCTATGTGTGCCGAGGCACCAATGGCTTCCTGCTTTTACCTCGTTTTATCGCGCATCACCCGTAATGAAAACCATCGTCCTTCGTATTCAAATGCGCCTCGTTTATTTTTGGAAACCTTTCGCGTTTCACCTGCATTTCTTCCTCGATTATATATATATATATCTGTACTATTTTTTCGTCCCAAGGACGGAGTTTTCTCTCGCTTCGACTCGATAAAAAATTTCCATTCCATGGATGGAGTTATGTAACGGAAGTAATGAATTTTTCTTCGGCGTGTTAGACGAATGGAATCTTGGAAAATGAAGAAGAAAGTACGAACGTGATATAAATAATTTCCCCTTCCTTCGAATCGATAATACGGCTACCTTATCTGACTGTTGGAAGCGATATCGAGAAGCGAATCATCGAGCTCCTCGATAATTCGAATTACGAACGCGAAGCTAAGCAAATTCATGCGGGCACCAGCATTGGACGTATTATTTCTCGTATTCGTATGCACGATACTCGACCCGTTATCTCCGTTTCTGAGAAAACAATTTTCTCTCTCTCTCTCTCTCAGCGCCGATTAAGGCAACAGGATGTGGGCCAAAGGTCGTTCGCGTCGCGATGATAATGTTTAAAAGTGTGTCGCCTCTCGTTGAATGGAACGTTGAATCGTTCTCGCAGATATTTCTTTCTTCTTCTCTTTCCTTTTCGGAATGAGAATTCTTTTTCGCACAAATCGTTGCTGGATAATATCGAAAGGGAAAGGGGAGGAGTTTGGATAGAAAGGAACGAGAAGAAGGAAGAATAAAATCACCTCTTGGAACATCGATATAACGCTGTCCGTTACGCTACTTAAAATAACACCCGATAACGTATCAACCAGCGACGTCTCGCGCGGACTATCAAGGCTTAAACAATCTGAAGAGCCAGATTAGATAGCTAATGTTGTTTTCAATTACGCTAATATCGTTTGTTCAGGAAGGCAAACCGATTGTTTTTTCCCTCCTCGATCGATCGAACGGGATAAAGATCGAGGAACACGTTTCATTTTAGAATTCCAACGAAAATAATCGATCGGGGAGGATTCGACTTAACAATGACTTAATAATGAATTATCATCGTTCTCGGTTTGTGATCGGCTATTTTTCGCGCTAGTTGTTGGGCAATTGTTGGCCGCGTTGCGTAACACGGCGCAATTAAACGATACGTGAGAGTAGTTCACGGGTGCGTAACAGCGCGCATTAGCTCCTTAACGACTCAATAAATTGCGCTATTACCGTGGCCGGCTCTTTGCCACTCTCGTGTCTCTAGGCGGATTCATTCAAGCCCGCTTCGTTGCTCCTTCCTGCGAGGGAAGGTGGTTACAGTTACCTCCCCTTCCCTTCCCTCTCCATCCCCGGGCTACCCATCGGATAATCGGTTCACGATATATTCAAATTGAACCTGTTCGATGGAAGGGAAAAGAAAGAAGGAGAGAGAGAAGAAAAAAGCGCGAAGCCGTTTTTCACCCGTCGAACCAGTGGAACTGGTTCCTCTCGTCGTGTCCAGAACCTGTTTCTCTTCTCCCTCCCGTTGTCGTTGACAGGTCTTACTGGTTTCCACGCGAGTTCGTAATGTTCCGTCATCACCTGGACTCGAAATTTACGAGAGGGGATCGTTCGATCTTGGAACGAATCTCTTCCCTTATTCGTATCCAGCGTTATCGTCGAGTTATACGCACGGAAGGGGATAGATGAGCCTTTCCAGCCATCCTCAAAATGTTGTCCTAATTCTTTCCTGTTCTTTTTTATCGTCTCTCATTGAGACGCGATTAACGATAGCAACGGGGTAGGAAAATGGAACGAGAGAAGACGTAAAAGAAAGAAGAGGTAAAAGTGGAAACTGTTCTTGGTATGCGGTCGACGCTCTGCTCTTCCTTCCAGATAGATAAGAACTGTATCTTTCGACCCGGTATATTGCGCTATAGGAAGGTAATTTTAGGAGAGGCGAGGGGGAGCGAGAGAGAAAAAGAACGCTTCTATCCCCTCTGATCGAAAGTGCTCGTCCTTCGGGTGGATCCGAGTCGTGTTATCCTAATGCAAAGAAAGGGAGGAAGAGAGAGAGAGGAGATCGAGAGATTCTAGCGTCGTTCGAACGATTTCCATCTAACGACAGGAGGACAGATATAGCCGGGTTGAATAATTTATATCAACGCTGGAAACTGCGGACGTGGCCGCGTTTGTTTGCAAATGTGGAAAAGGAAGATATTTAAATGTTATGGCTGGCTGAAATGCCGTATCTGTGAGCTACCGTTCGGCCAATCTCGTTTAAATTCACCTGCGCCACCCGTGCTTTGCCACGGATCGATGCGTCGAATCCCGCGGGGGATTTCGTGGAAATAGTCCCAATATCGGCAACACGATGCCAAGCCGATTTCCACTCCAGACTTTGCACTCCTCGAAACTTCTAAGAAGTTTTTCCTCGAAACGTGACCGTTTATTCGCGATCGAATCCCCTCCCCCCGTTGCAGCACTGGAGCAGAGACATCTCGGAGTTATCTCCGAGTTATGACGTCGCTAGGCACCGACCTTCGCTCGCCACGTTTCCGTTTCGTGGCCGATACCGTTGACCTTTTCCAGAAAACACTCTTCCCTTCATTCTCGCTCGCTGGGTCGCATCGTTCTCTCCCCCCTCCAATTCTCCGGTCCCGGCTCGCCAGCTCCGAACGTGCGCCACGGATGTATACCATACGAGCCGTCGTAAATGCGCGCACACACAGAAATGCGTGCCGATGCGGCGGGTGCACGTCCCGGGAGAGACGCTTAAATGCGCTCCCGAGAGTACAGGCGCGCATGCGCGTTCCTCTCGAGAACGTCGAGGAGCGGCTCTCCCCGACGCGACGCGTTTCCTAACCCGCAGCCCCTCTCCCTCTGTCTCTCTCTCTCTGTTCCATCTATCTCTCCTCCGCCGCTTCTTCTTTTCCCCTTCTCCCTCCATGCTCTCCGCACTCACCCAGCGTGGCATGTGCGCGTGTGTGTGTGTGTGTGTAGAGAATCGAACGATGGGAACGAAACTCTATCCTCGACGATTTCGCGAAAAGTGATTCACGATGAGTTTCCGAAAGTGGAAGAAGCGTGCTACGCTGCTCCGAACTGTTGCTTATATATTCGATCCCGTCGGCGATAGATAATATCGTCGAAATCGTGGTTGACCGAACGAATCGTTAATTTATCGCTTAGATAGTTCTTTAACGACTCGTTAACGAGATTATTCCGCGGAGTGTGATAAATTCGTTGGGGCAGTTACGTTGCATGATATTTCTAAGCCTATCATCGAATTAGTCCCGGCATTAGACGTGTAACTAGTTTCTCGTGTATCGAGACACGCAGCATTGGACCGTATACGTGTAACGCGTACGTGGCTGTGTGTCAAAGGAATACGTTATCAACGAGGAGGGAGTGGGTTGCAAAGCGGTAGTGGTGTGCCAATGCCGTGTGGAGTGGCTCAGCCGGTGGTTACTCATGGCACATTGGCGCTGCACGAAGGCCTTTGACCTCTCTGCTTCTCTCCCTTGTACTCTTGCCGGCTTGTCCACCCTCTCTATTCTCGTCTCGGTTTCTCGCGCCTCTTTCTCCTTTCCTCTCCCCTTTCTCTCTTCCCCTCTCTCTCCCCCTCGATCTGGCTTCTTCCCGACCCTCTGCCTGTATTACAGCGCGCGCTGCAGTTCGTTCGTCGCTGTTCCTCTCTTTTTCCCCGAGCAACGAATACACACGTACATACACGTGCAAGCGTTCCCCTCCATCGGTTGTTTCCACTCTCTCGTCTACTCCCGTCTCGTTTCCGCGGCCCTTGCGCCCCACTCCCCCGGCTACTCCTCCCCTAGCCTGCTTCCTCACTGCCCCTCGGAACCCCGGGCCCTAGCCGCGCCGACTCGAGCGTATAGCCCGCTACGACCTGCATTCATCGCGCAACAAAACCTCCACGACTCTTCTCAACGATAAACGAAACCGTGCACTAAGTGTATTATAACCTCCCACGTTCCCGCCGCTAAAGGTCATGCCTTAACGAGCTGCTTTTTTTTTTTTCTCTTTTCTTTTTATATCTTTTCTTCTTCTTCTTCTTTTTCTTCTTCCTTCACCTTCTCTCGCGCCATTCTCTTCCTTTTGTTTCTCCTCTCTCCGTACTTCCCGTCTTTTCTATCTCCTCCCCGCGTTCGTTGCCTCGTTTCGAACGCCTCCGTTTTCGTTGTATTTCCTTCCTGGAGGACGACAATGCCCGACAATTTCCTTTTCTTCGACGGCGGCATTTCGTTCGAATAATATCGATTGTCTCCATTCATCGGGGCTATAATTTCCCCCCCCCCCTTTTTATCCTTTATTCGATCCGCAAAATTGCGGAATACCTGTTAAACGACGATATAACCTTTCGCCCACGTTTTTTTATGTTTCCGTGCAGCACAATTTCTTTAGAAAGTCGTAGCCGTTAATAGTTGTTACTCATTCACGATAAGCCTTGAACGAATAGCATCGCGCGCGCACATAAGAGAAGCGATTCTTGCCTTGCTCGGAAGAATTTGCATTTTCAAAATTTTCGCAGAAATAACCGGTCTTTATGCCGAGAGAGAATCCTCGGGGTCACGACCTCTTAGCTAATTCTGAACGAGTCTCGACTAATGCAGCCCATTAAAAACTCTTTGCCGAAACTCGAGACATCCACTCGGTTCTGAAATACTTGTTCAGTTTCAGAAAAGTGACACGAACGCGGAGCCGGTCCCCGATCGACACGTCGCAACCGGTTGCTCCCAGGAAACGTTCGCGTTAATAAAAGGAGCCAATGTTTCCTCCACTTTCTTCCTGTCGGGCTGTGCCTCAATGGCGAATCCATTCGCGAAGGAATTCTTTTATCTCGCCGTTCATTGTCAACCTCGTTATTATGTAATCCCCGGAGACGAATGCGCTTACTTCCGACCGGCTCATTGATCGCCGTGAGTTTTATTCGCACGGAAAGAAGGGAAAAACGCTGTGGGAGAGAGGAAAAAAGAAAGAAAGAAAGAAGGAAAAAAGAGATAATTGAGAACGCGTTAGCAAAAACCTGTCTGTACCACGGTATCTAACTGTAAGTCCCCTTTCGTCTTCCGAACCGACGTTTCCCATACGGCGGAGGGGCTCGGGGAGAGGGGGGAAAAATCGCGTTAAGACCGGTCGACGAACATTGATTTTTCTCCCCACGCTCCCGTCTACGAGCCAACGATGCTTTTAAAGCATCGACTTGGCCGATTCGACTTCCAACTCACCGTCGAAGTGGCCGAAATGCGAGAATTGAGGATGGCCGATCGCGATAATAAATAAACCGCAACGGACGCGCGCGCGTTATTTTGCCGAAACGTTCCGTGGGGATATATGGGTCATTTCGTATGGACGACGCCGCGCACACATCGGCGAGCAACGGGAGGACGAGCGGGGAATGGGAAAAAGGGAGAAGCGAGAGCGCGAAGGCCGCAAGGGAGGACGGGCGAAAGAGAGAGAGAAGGAGGTTTATAGTCTAGCGGGCGTTCAAGGGTGTTGCTCGACGTAGCAGGAAACACGTACACGGCAACAAATGGTAATAATAAAAGGGGCTCGTTCGCCGGCGATCCATGCCAAGTAACAATGCAGGAAGCGTGTGCGTGAGAGGCTGCACACATTCGAGCTTTTTTTCTCACTTACAGCCATCGCTGACACACGGCAAGGCCCGAGTCCGCGAGTTAATGGTCCGCAAACTTTTCATGAAATTGTAATCGATTATTTCTCTTTTCGGTTATATTCGAAATCGAGCCTGTGTGGATAGATGGAAATACCAAATTAGTTCGCATTCCGTAATTTTTTCATATCGTATCGTATATCGTTAGACACCTGATTATATATATGAGTACGCAGAGAAAATATAATGAATCATAGATGGTAGAGATCAATCCATAAATTTCAAGTGTCGATTAATCTTTAAATTTCCGTTATCGAATCATAGGTAATGGATAGATTCAATTATATTTAATCATTTCTACAAATACTCGAAAGATAAACACTAAGTAATATACTTTGGAACAATATCCTACGTGTAACGTAGATAATGTTATCGACGAGAAAAATTCCACGTTTAGCTAAGCAAGAATTTAATACGATTCATTCCTTGAATTTCTGCCGGACACGAGAAGTAACGCGAACGGATAGGAAACGCGGATACAACAACCAACATTTTAGTAGATTAAAATGTAAAGTACGGGGTAATCTATACCATGCACGATTGCTCGCGTGAGAGTATATGCTTGTTAAAAGTTGAAGCGTGTGTACGTGCATACGCACCGTGCTTGAAGACGAAGGAAAAAAAGGAAAAACGATACACACACGGCACTTACTTACGTAGCAAGAACGATCGTGCAGTAACCGCTGGTATGTGCGAGGCATACACGCACCGAGGTCACGTGGCGAGTGGATCGGCCATCTTGGAAATAACGATCCTTGCATTAACCCTGCCGCCATACAACGGGAATGCAATTCGATGATGCACGGTTCGTAGACCCTACCGGCTCTTTTTTTCCCCTCTTTTCTCCTTTCTCTCTTTTCGTCGCGCAACGATTAAACGATCCAACAGGTTAAAGGTAGAAGGTTCAACAGGAACTTGACAAATGTACCATTCGATCGAAAGACGTATCGGGATCGTATATATATATATATACGATTCTTCGAGAAGGGAAGGCGGTGCTTCGAACTCGACGTGAAATGTCTGCTGCGTTGTATTAGTGAGGTCACGGCACGGCCACATCGAGTAACCGTGTGCATCTAGCTTCTCCCGCTGCAGTTGTCGCGCAAGTTTCGCGGAACTTTAGTCTCCCGTATCGACTCCCAAGGTCGTGCTCCGCCAGATTCCAAACCTCGTGGAATTTCCGACGAGCTCGAAGAAGCGAGAATTAACGGAGAAAATTAGAGGCGCGTTAACGAGCTCCGCGACTTGAAGCCCGCGATCGATTAATCCGCGAGAAAATTCGATTCCTCGGATTCCGATTTTCGAGGCAGGCTTTTCAGAGGCTCTCTTTTTTCAAGGAAATTTTGCACCGAGGTTAATTCTCCTCGAAATAAAAATTTATAAAACATCAGGGGAAGATAGTCGAATACGGGGAAATACGGAAAACTCGTGATCGAAGTTGGCAACTCTCCTCATGCATAAGCGATCGGCGGGCTGAAACTTAATACCAACCGCGGCAGACGTTTGTCAACTTTGCAATTACCGCCAAGGTTGTGGAAGTTAATCCTACGGCCAGCTACAGAGGCATTGTAATATTTTTTCGCGCGCCACTCGCGTTAGAACACGTCATGTGGCTCTTAGCCTCAGCTTATAGGCCTCTTTCAACGTCGATAACGCGTGTGCAGGTTAGAAATCACGGAACAAACTCCTTTCCCGGCATAGAAGCACGCTCTCTCGAGCCACGACACCTTCCTCCCCCCGTGTTCGAACGGGAAAACCGTTTTACGACGGAGGAGAGCAATCGATCGATCCGATGTCTGGTGTTCTCGTGTTCCTCGATTACGTAAATCCGTGTTACGAAACGATAACGCGGTGTACACCTCGTTCACAATTAAGACCATAGCGAGTAAGATACTTTGGACAACTGTGTTATTAAAGCCGCGTTTACACGTAGCGACCGAACGCTACTCAACTTTCACCACTTTCACAAAATTCAAGTATAAGCATTCTTTTATTGTATACTCGTTAATAGCTCGCCAGATTGAAGGTCAAACGTGTCCGAACGTTCTGATAAATCGACTCTGTTGTCCGAGATAGAAACTTGGAAATAATAGATCGGTTGTTCCATGAATCATTACATTCTTTTTCCTTCGTTCTAGATTTTATTTAAATCGGATTTCTCGGATTATTTCTTCGCAATATCGAGAGAAATATATAATTTCTTGAAATTATCAATAGTGTTTTCTTTTTTTGATCGTTCGCTCCTCGGGAAGAGGAAAGTGAGTGCGAGTGAGATAAAGAAAAACATTCGAGAGTTAATCGCAAAGTGTAAGTATGCGCGCTTCGTCGCAGTAGTTCCAGGAATTGGTGGGGATGAACACTACGAGGAGAGAAAATGCGAACATTAACGAGGAAACATTGTATTTTCATGTATTCACGAACCAGAAACGCTAGCAGTTGAATATAATGGAAAATTAATTAGGATTTCATAATACATTTCTTACGTTTTTTTTTTATAATGCAATTAAATATCTTGTCCGATTTAATTTGAAAAAATACTTATCGATTCTTTAGCATATTAACTGTGCAAAAGTCTGTACACCGATCTTTAAAACTTTACAAACGAATGAATTCGTAATGTAAACGTAAGTTCTTAGTTTAGAAGTTTAGCAGTTTACAATAAACAGTTTACAATAATATCTCGCTTCCTAAATAAATATTTTTACTCGTTCGACGCACAATTTAATCGCGATTTAACATTTTCCTGACGAACGAACAATTCGATAACCGGTTGCGAACTATTCGAAATTTCAGTTCGCATATAACAACAAAAGTATCTTTCTAACCGATATTTGTACCGATGAATTTTCGGCATTTCGAATTGCAAATCCTCTGTTTGACATTTTATAAAAATTTTAAACGAAGAAGAGTCAAAAAGGAGGAGAGAAAGAGATAAAAAGAGTTAAATATAGTTACGTTCACGGGTATTTGCGGAAGCCCCTACGTTAGATACAATCGATAGCCGGTGGTCTGAACAGTTACAAAGGGCTTTGTGCTCGACATGCACGACCCAGCGATCACTACGGTGCGCTGGTGCGCGTGCGCGAATCGTGTCGTACGAGGCTATACCTCGATCAAGGCCATTTGTCGTTTATTGCGATAGAATCCAACCAGTTTTCAATTTGCTCCTTTTACCATGGCGCGCTCCGTGTTTGTATTATGCATTTTCTTTACGCGACGTTCCCCTCGATGCTAAACAGAATAGCTAATTACCCTCGTAAATGCGAGCCGTTAACTCGTTGAAACCGCGTTCAATTCGTAGCGTCGTCTGCCGCGCGTGCGGTTTCGTTGATCAGTGAGCCAAGTGAGTACAGTTTCGTCCGCCACGCCATTCGCCTCGTTATTCTCGCAAGCTCGATTCCACTTCGATTCGAGAATTGTCCCACAATTTCGTATTCTCATGCAATAATTATCGCGAATTGTTTCGCGATACGTTCATACGTATATATATATATATATATATATTATTTCGCGGAAAAATGCGGCAGCTCGATCGGTAATTTCCTCCCGCTTCTAGGCAAGTATGTGCGAGGAACGCGCGAAAGGTTTATCGATTCTCGGTTGTGGTTATATATCCTAAGGGCACACGTGTGTGCGTGGCAGATATATACATAGCTGAAACAACAAGGTCAACCGTGACACCGTTGCAAAAAATGCCACTGTTGCACATTCCCCCGATAAGCCATCGTACGTGTTCGATGTATAAAAGGCGTCAATGAAGGGGACGTATTTTTGGTTTCTTTCCTCGGTCTGCTTACGCGGAGAACACGTAACTCAATATCCTTGGTGTAATCCAATATTCCTGAGGATATTTACCCGTGCAAAATTCAATTACGCGTGTGTCGCCAACTTCACAGGTTATTAATTAACGTAGCCAGCTCGGATTAAGTACGCACATATTTCCGTCTCTCGAATACAAGTGTTCCTCCTCCGTGTTTGTTCAGCCTGATGAAAGCAGATGCTCGAAGCCGTTCATCGAAATCGTAAAGGTTCGAGGTCACTCGTGATTCATCGAAGAAACTCGGCTCGGTGAGATACCATAAAAACGAGCCGTTCTTCCAACATTTTTTCCTCGTATATACGGTGATCCAAAAATTATTTTTCCAGAATTTTTGATTTTCATATTTATCTATCTTCGTATCCATATTCGCATTGCATCCGATTATCAACGCGATATTTTTAGACGAATAACTTGTACGACAATTAAATTGTATTTTTCACTACCGTTTAAAATTGTTCAAGTTAATAAAATTTAAACGATACATCTGATCTTGTATTCTTCGTCCATAAAAGTTTAATAAATTATCGTCCTTTACGAGGCGTACTGAGTATGCTTAAAAGAATAATTCCGGCGCGCAAAATCGGCAAGAGCCGAAAAGAAGATGGGGAAAATGTGCGGCCATAGCCACTTGTGCAAATCTCTGTCCTTGAACACACAACGTGCTCGCGGGCGTATGCGCGCGACCGAGTGACGCGATAGAAAGATACTCGTACGCATGCGCGCGCACATGCAAAATGCAACCAGCTGCCGGGAATGCGGGAGACAGGAGACACTCGAAACCTAGGCACTAATGTGCCTCTTCGCTCGCGTTACATAAACCAGGAGCGAGGCCTCCGAGCAGCTTCGGCTACTTGCCTCAAAGCCTGGCGCAACCTAGCTATTCCCTTTGGTTTCCTGCCTCCCATTATTTGCCGCTACCGAGGGGAGATCCTGTTTGTCCCTCCGATTAAATACATTTCCTCGAACAGGACCACGTATATATATATATGATGTATGTATCCGTTAACTCGCGATTAATTCTCGAATTAATCATTCCATGCAACGTGTTTCCACTCTACTCGAGACTTCGTTAATTAATGTGCGGCTTCGATCGCATGACCTTCGATGGTTCGAAGTTGAGCAGCCGATTTACATGAAATTTTCATGCTCGAACGAACGCTTAATTACTTATCAGATTATTTACTCGCCGATCGTGGAGAACAGTTGATGACGCGGCGTAGAACAGGATTTTGCTCGCTTCCCATTTGAAATTCATCGCGATCTATTTATTCATGCGTGATGGAAGAAACACGAGGCGGCTCGGTTGCAATAGGCGCGTTGCACGAGGTCGAACAATTTTAGATATAACTTTCCATTTCGTCTTTCTCCTTTCTTCCTCTCCTCACGTTCGTTTATTAATAAACGATCTGGCGTGATAAATAAAATTGTTATCTCGAAAGTTTGTTCGTGACTAAATTGGTAGGAAGCATTAGTCACGCGCGTAATAATTATGCCAATGTGTCGATAGGTGTGCGTCGAACGTGCCAGTCTAGCATTTATTTTCCAAGATGACGCAAATTGGATCCAGAACGTAACAAACCGTGTACCGGTGCGTAATGATAAATTGCCGGATCGGAGTACACCGGTGTTGGATAAGAAAACATTCTTTCGCAAGGCGTAAAAACTCGCGCCATTAAGAAACCGCTTGATACCGGGTTACAGCATTTTTTACGCGAGATAGCGGGTAGGATAGGCTGGAAGATAGATAGATACCGTTCGAAACGAGAATGTAAATAAGTTTGCCGTTCGCTTCCGATAAGGGAACGCATCTTATCTTCACGAGCGTCCAAGTTGACCTAGCTCGCTGGTGACATTATGGTTAACTGGGGTATTTGGAATGGAATGGGAAGTATCTGTAGACGGCGAATTTCGGAATTTCGAAACGAACGACGTAATTAACGACGAGAGAAGAAGCATTGTTACATTTTGCTTTCCTCGATTCGACATGGAAGCATTCGGGTAGATTGGGTCGCACGATTACGTGCCGGTGTCTACATATCTTCCTAACTCCCACGTTTCTCCGCTTCTCTCGATAAAATCGCGCCTCGGCCGTCTCGGAGTCAAACGCGCGCGATACACTCGGCGATAGATCTTTAAAGCATCGTCCGTGGAAAATAATTTCGCTTTACGTAACCCGCGCATACCATCGAGCAGCGACGTAGGAGGAAGGCGGAAACGCGACGCGTAAATGTAAACGAGATGCGTTCGTGCATGCGTTCATGGTTGCCTGCGTAGACAGAGGGAACGCAGCAGCAGCAGCTTGTCTCGGCCGAGTTGGTTTTTCTCTCGATGCGTGTAGAGCAAGGACACCGTGAAAAAATGTACAATGGAACGTACACCGGTACACGTAGCCGCGCAGAATCGAGGTTCGGAGGAAAAAAAGGAGGAGAGAATATAATTTCCCGTGTTGAGTCGGACAAAGTCCGTTTCGAGGATGTGTGAGAGATTACGCGATTGAACTTTAGAGGGAAGTTTGTGGAATAAAGCAGGGCAGGTTGTTCAAAAAGAGGTAAAAAGCGCGTAAAAGAACGGTGGAAGTTCGGCGTTGCGAGACCGAACGTCATTTCGCTCGACCGCAAAACAGTGGTAGGCACGGCAGTACTGCAACACGCGCGAGCACGTGTGCGTGAATGCACGCGGAATATTTTTTGCGCCAGCCAGCAACGCTGAGTGTAGTCGTGCCTTGAGTTGGCCGTGCTCGGTCGGTCGCCTTCGGTCACACACGTAGAAAGAGAAATGCAGCTCGAGCACGGGAAGAATAGAACGAGAGAGAGGATAGTATAGAGTTGAAAAGATGGCGCGGGTCGGGCGGGAGGAAGGGAGAGAAGTGAGAGAGAGAGAAACCGGAGCTGGGATTGAAAGGAGGAGAAACGATAGAAGTTAGGTGGAACCGTGGGTGTCTCTGGGAAGGGAGAGCCAGAGCGACGTGGCGGCGGTAGACGACGGCACAGGTTTGGTGGGGATACGTTGGAGAAGTGTGCTGGCTGTGGGGCGTGGTGGGGGGCGAGCTTTCCTCACTGCCGCAGTAGAGTAGCGGCCTTCGACGCGATCTGATCTTGGTCCGCGTCGTGTTCTCCTGCGTGTGTCAATTTTTGAGTGTGTGTGCGTGTTTGTGTGTGAGAACGTGATACGCAGGCCATTTTCTGTCCCTCGAATTATCACTCTTACACCTTTTTCCTCCACACTTTTGCCACGTTTATCGTGAGCTTCTCGAGCGTTTACCGTTTATACGCGAGTGTGGATACACGAGCCGATAGTGTGACCAGTGCAAGCCTCCATTTCTTCGTTTCGGGCTTCCCCTGCCAAGGATTAATCGGGCAATTCGTTCTCTCGCGGAACGATATTCGACGAAGATCAGATTACGTATTAGTGAAGTGCCGCAGTTAACGACGTGTATCTGCGAAGTTCGAAGAGGGCGGTTTTTATTATTATAGCGCTAGGAAACCCGTTCTCTGGTGCAGTGTGGAAAAACGAAATCGTGGCGGTTGTTGGACGAGCGGCGAGCGTCCTCCGCAACATCGCGCCATTGTTCGCAAGGGTCACGAGAGCAGTGGTGTATCGTGCTGGTTCGCAAGAAAGTGTAGCTCGATTTCGATCGCAGCTAGCGATCTCGCCAACGCGTTCTCGTTGTCGCGATCGGTTCTTTTCGCAACAAAGGCTCGCTCTCTCTTTCTCTTCCACCAGTGGAAGGATCATCAACCGATACTCGTGGCAAATATATATCGGGGCGAGGAAGATAGGAGTGCGGTGCAAAAAGCAAAGTGCATCGACTGGTGGCTGGGAAAGTAAGAAAAGAGAAAAGAAAAGAGAAACGTATCGCGCGACCATTGTTCGTCGGTCGATCAACGTCTGTTACTACGCTTCGTGGTTATTCGGCAAGCTTCGTAACCGATCGTATCCCATGGCTTCGTACGGTTCTCTCTCGCGCGACGACGAGTGATCTCGTCGCACGCAGTGCGCGCCAGGGTGCTGCCGGTGTATACGAGTTGATGGTGTTATTATTCACGGTGATCGTCGATATCGTATCGCGAAACTAGGATACGCGAACGAACGATCCCGAGCACCGACCGAGGCCGCATTAGTGTGAATTCCTCTTTCGTTGTTTGCAAGGAAAATAGAGTCTTTCGTATTGCAGTGCGTGCGTGTGTGTTGGATAGAAAGAAGAGAAGCGATCGGTAGGGCCGTTCGAGTGGCGAGCGCGCGTGATCGGTAAGGAGAACCGCAGCGGGTACGGGACGCTGCTGTGGTCATCGTCGTGAAGGAAATAGAAGACGATCGTGCGAAGGAGAGGAAGGAAAGGTAAAAGGATCAAAAGTGTCGATAGGGACGATTCAAGGATAACAAAAGCTGGTCGTTCTCGACCTCGAGACGGTCTCGCAGGCCGTCCCGAGAAATGAGCCGCACCGCAACGCAGAGTGCGGTTCGTACGATGAAGAGAGGCAACGTCCAGATCGAGAACGTAGCGAGCACGAAGGTAGAAGCATGCCACCGGTGCTAGGAGGCGCGGCAATGGCGGTCCTTCCGGTAAGCCCGCAGACGGCCACGCAGGGTAACCCGCACCACCATCACAATCATCACGTACATCAGGGACAAACGCAAGTTTTACTCGCGGCCGCTGGCGCGACGACGCAGGCACAGCCGCAGCTGCTCTATCAACCGTATAATTTGATGCCGGCGGGCAACTCTCCCTCCCCCCAAACGGCCTTCCAACACCATCCTCACCAGCAACAGCACCAACCGCAGCAGCAACAACAGCAACATCAGCTTCATCACCACCACCACCATCACCATCAACCTCCGAGCCAACAAAGCAACTTTCTGCCGGCAGATATTGCCAACGTCGCCACGACGCTTGCACTGTAAGTGACGTCCGACTCTTCGCGTCCCGTTTTCCAAGAGAAAACAAAGGGGGGGGAAAATCGCATCGATCGCTTCCGGAAAGGATACTCGACTTTCGCGTATACCGAAACACCGATAATGACCGTCCAACAAACCGATAAAATGTCGTGTGCGCGACGATACAGGTGCAATCGACGTTCGGGTTCACCGGCTCTTCGCCGGACCATGGAAATTCGATGAACCTGTTGGGAACGATCCCCCCCTCCCTCGCCCTCCTCCCCTCTCCCTAACACGATTTTCTTTCAAAGCCTCTCCACCAAACTACCAACTGGACGATGGGAAACTTTGTATTCGAGGAAAGTTTCGCGTAAATTACGGCTCGCTTTTATTTTACCTACAAGTTTTTTTTTACAAAGACTTACGAAGAGAAGCATCTAACGCATCGTACGATGAATACAAATGTTCCCCGTCTGGCTGCGTATGGAAATACCGTTACGTGTTTGAAATCTACGCGTAATACCGGATAAGTTTCAGGTTCGTTCGAGGTTCGCATATCGAAATTCATCGTTCTTGAATCCGTGGTGAACAGCCCCTTTCGAGAATCGTCGATGAACGAGATGAGACGTGCTCGACTGGTTCGTGGAATCGCTTTTAATCGACAGCCGAGCCAGTCACGTTTCTTGGGATTCGCGTTTACGGCCATTCCGAAGTAAAATTAGATTCGGATATCGGAACGCGAAAGAGTCACGCGAGACCGAACTCGTTGCGTTTCAAACTTTCGTCTCGCGTTGACATCATTTCAATCCGTAGATATCAACATCAACGCGATTTACTCGAGAAAAATAATAACTTTGTTTCAATTTATCGCGCCTCTCTACATCGTGGAATATATCCGCACAGATGTAGCGGTCTCTTGAACAACGCGAAGGTTGTTGTGTAATTGATCGATTCCTTGAAAACGTAACGAAAACAATCTCTTATCGATCGAAAACCTTATTTCGTTACATACACACGCGCGTATGTGTTTCTCGTACACAATAGACTAAACGAAAGGAAGAAAAGTCGTAAATAGATTGCGGATGTTTGTCCATTTATAGAATTTATATAAAGATGCAAATAATGCGTAAATCATTTTTCATAATATCCAATTAATGATGCAAATCTTTTTTGCGTGTATTATGCAAAAAAAAAGAATTAATCTGCATAAACACTTGTTTAAGACCGATCTTACTTAATGAACAAGGGAAAGAGAAGGCGTATATAATAATTTGCATAATTTATCCGTAACGCGATAATTTTATTCTCCATTAATTCTCTCGGAGAGGAAAAAGAATCGAGTCGAATCTAGTCCCCGTTGTTGGACACATTTTTATCACTTACGATCCGCCAGCTGTTTCGATCCCCCCTCCTCCCTCTGTAACGGTATATCGATACTCGATGGGAACACTGGTCGATGATTGAATCTCGATTCCCTGTAAATCTTGCGGACAAACGATCCGCGGCCGGCAAATCCACCAGCATCGAAACACTAGACGTTTGCAAACTGGTTTCGCTCGCAATGTCGACGCCGTTGCGTAACGTCCGGCGCAACGTAAGCCTAATTTGCAATCCATGCTATTCGACGCGCGTCATTGCGCGTAATTAATTGGAATTCGTTCCATCGCGTCGTCCTGACGTGCGAATGATCTCACTCGAGATACACACACACACACGTTCGATACAGAAAAGCCTGTTTGCATTCCCCTTTGTTTTATTTTCGCCTATATAACGAATTATAATTGTATAGAATTCAAGATAATTGATTGCTCGTTGGATAAACTTGGTTAAAATTAATACGATAATTTCATTTCTTGAATCGCTAAATATTTTAAGATTTGTCTTGGAGAGAATTCTGAAATTTCTTTTTAACGATGGAATATCGTGCACGGATTCAACAGGCTCGACTCGAGTCATTCAATCTCGTCTCGACAGATACAGATTTTTCTAGATTCGCGAATCGTTCGAATTTAACCGAGCGTGGCGCATTAATAGAAACTGGAATTTCCAATGGCGTGTAGCCGTAATCCTGGTGGATAGAATCGCGGATGGTAATCGATCGGAACACGACGAGCCTTCTCTCGATCGGCTCAACCCTGAACCGGAACACAGAGAAAATGTTTGATGGTCGAGTAGTCGGGTGAAACCGGGACTGGTTCAGCCGGACACGCTTAATTAGCCAGCCGCCTTTCGTTTTCGAACCATCGAGTTATTACGTTGACGTGGCAAAGCCTTTTTTTTTTTTTTTTTTTTCACATAGATGAATATATATTGAATTTTCCAGGCTCTTCGTGCATAATCCAGGCAGAAATTAAATAGCTTTGAGAGCTTTCGTTTACCATGCACCGTAATTCCACGTCCAACGACGGTTAATTGAAACGCAGTTCCTGAATCCAGATTATATATATCCGATATAAATCGTTCCCAGAATTTCCTGGGAAAAATTTATCGGAAGTGCTCCGTTCTAATCCCTCAAATTTTCTCAATTACGACCATCCTCCTCTAACAAGACCACGTAAAAAGCAGAAAAGTAGAAAATATATTTAAGAAATAATAATAGTCACTACACAAATTCAATGTTTAATCTTTTTCTCTCTCTCTCTCACTCGTTTCAACGAGGAGCAAAATTGGCCGTAGGTGTGCAAAAAGACATTGTGCACGAGAGAGAGTAGAATTTTATTTTTCGTATCTTCTATCCGAAAAGAAGGAATTCCGGTTTCCATATCCACAATTTTTCACGAGGAGGAGAAAGAGGGCCGTCGTTTCTCCTCGGGCGCGTGGAGAGAAGAGGAGGGAGGGACGAGGGAGAGAGAGAGAGACGGGAGCAGAGTGGCATAAACCGAGCTCTATAATGGGCTCTGGGAAAACGTAACAATGCGGTTAATCGGGCGCCTGGCTCCTTCCTTCGCAAGGAGCATCAGGACGAGGGAAGGAGGAGTAGGGAGACGGAGAAAGGGTGGGGATCGAGCTGCGAGTGGAAGGAGCAAGAGGGAGGGGGAAAAATTTCGAGACGCCAGGCATTGCTCCCTTTGTTAGCCATAGAGGCTGGCCTGGGCTCTGGGCCCCAGGTAGAGAGAAATCACGAAAGTCTGCCGCATTCTATGGAAATACACAAAGGCACGACTGGTCCTTTTGTTATCCCGAGGGTTTCTACCTGCCCTTCTCGACCGTGGCTCGCGAACAATGTAACGCTGCACGGGTGAGGGGGAAGGGAGGGAAAAAATCAGACGAGAGATAAAGAGAGACGACGGGTGCGCGACGGATGAGAAGAAGGATAGATGGCGCGTTCGGGGAGGATAGAAGAGCGCGAGGCGTTGTTGCGATGCGTGTGTAGCGCAGGCTCTTGTATCTCTCTCGCTCTCGCTCTCGTTCTCTCTCTCTCTCGAGGTCACTCGAGGTCGAACGAACGCAAGGGATAACAATTGGATCGGTAGATGGACGGCGTTCGGAGCGATCCTACGGAGGATCGTGCGTGTCGATGTTTGTCAAGGCGTGAAAAGAAGTTGAGAAATCAACGGTTGCGTAACGTTAATTGCACTTTCTGCAAATCATTCATACCGCCGGTTGAATTCCTGGCCGGAGAGGAAGGTGAATCGTGTTGTGCAGCTTTCTAACTTTAACAAGCGTAGTGAGCTTCTGGTCTCTTGACCTTCGACGAATGAATCGAACTCGTTTCTGCCTTTCTAAATTTTATTTTTTCCTTGCGATTCTCTCTGTTGAGAAAGAGAGGTCCGTTCGTACTTTTTTTCTCTCCTCTCGTTTTATCACTCGTCAAACTGGAGAATTCCTCATCGAATTCCTTCATTTGATAAAATTACGCGAGAAAAGGGAAGCGGGAATCCTGTTGGCGAATGACTCGTTTAGTTATATATCCGGCGGATCGTTGCGGTGGTCGATTTTCTTTCTCGATTTTCTGCCCGATTCTCTTCGCTCCCCTTTCCTTCCCTGCGCGGCGGCGGCCGCCACATCCAGCGTAGCGTTGAATCACAACCGCAAATATCCTTCTCTGGTAACTGGCTTTGCCTGGGTCGTGTTCGTCGAAGAGAATCGTCGCCGTCATCGTTGCGCGGCAACCGAAAGAGAGTGAGAGAAGGAGAGAGATGGAGGTGGCACTCGTAGCGCCGCTAGATTCTACCAGTTCGACGAGTCTATATATATATATATATATTTTACAATTGCGCGTCGTGCTGCATCGTTCTCGCAAGTCCGCAGAGGCCACGATCTGGGTCAATAGGGAGGAGAGGAGTTTCATCGTTGTCTTACGTGGTTTTGTGAAACTGATTTTGTTATTCTTTAAAAGTCTTTTGAGAAACTTTCGATAAAAGATCGGTATATATGAGGAAAATTGTTTGTATATATATATATGTGTGTCTCAATGGAGGGATGTAATATCGGTGTTGTATATTTATTTATTTTTAAAATAATAAAAGAATTCTTAGTATTATTCTTAGTAAAATCCAGATCTATTTTACAATTTAGATTTCTACCGATTTTTAGGGACGTTTATTTCGACATTACATTGGGTTTATCCAATACGGTGATTAATCGGACCGATAGCTGTCGCTGACAATTATTAAGGATTACAAATTGAATTTAACTGCAGCGATTAATGTTATACGTTCACTTTTTGTCTGTCGTGATTATAAACAAATTTCACTTTGGATTATTGTCCAAGTTTTAACAACACACGCAACACGTACACGATGTCTGTCGATATTTGTCAACAATTTCTGAATATACAACAACTTTTTCCACGTTCAAATAACCTTAACAAAGATTGATACGGATTATTATATTTTTGAAAAAATAATCATCGATTTTCAAAAATAATCGGATTTTCTTCCCTTTTAAACCAAGTTGGAATAAAAGTTCGTCAATGTTCTGCCAATCGAATTGCATTTATAGGACAGCCAATAAATTCGTCGTTGGAGACACGATTGTAGCGATAGTCGACGGTGCTAATTAATTAACACGATTCCAAACGTGATTCAGAAGCTTGAAAAAATCCCATTTCGTAACTCGAAACGTTGCAGAATCTTGGTAAATCTGAGCTGTTGTTAATCTCAAGCTTCCGTATCGTCAATCTTATCGAGTTCGAAGGTCGTGCCAAGACTTTGCTTTTTTTTTCTTTTTTTTTTTTTTTTATGAAATGCTGTTCCAAATGTTCGAGAAATATTTTTAGGAAAAATTGAGTCGATTCGAAAAGCGATTTAAGTTTGATTTAAAGATTTTTCTTTCTCTCTCTCTCTCTCTCTCTCTCTCTTTGGTCAAGTGAAAGAAAACGATGACAGAGTCAACATTGTTTTTTTTAAATCACATAATATTTTTAAATACATGAATCGACGCAGTTAGTTGTTCCGTAAATAACAAAAAATTATTCGCTGAATAATATTATGATTGAAAAACTGTATTAGTGTAGAAAACATTCTGACTTTGTAAAATACTAAGAACAACAAGGAAAACAAACACGAAGAATTATTGTTTTGCGTCTTCCTTGTCCTTCGTACGATTAAAAATAAACTACTTTTTTTTAATTCGAAAAATTAAAAAATCAAACCATTTCTTATTAACGGTTTTTTAACGTGGACAACCAACATTCGAAAAATTATCTATATTTATCCAAAACAATTTTTTGAAATTTTTTTACGAAACGAATCGTAACGTACTTCTTCCAAATCGCTCCGAAATATTTTTCGAAATATCGCGTCGACGATGATTTCTCGGACTATACTTCAGGAATCCCGTATCGATCAAAAAATGTATAAGTATTTCACGGTATCTCGAGCAATTCGCACTATTTTTCCTTATCACAGCCGGCCATCCAGTGGACAAAAATCACTATTGTAAACGCCCCTTATCTTATCGATGCAGGTTGTAACATTGCGTTATCGATGTTGGAAATGGATTAACCAAATAGCTCGTATCTATCGCGTTCTTTTTTTTTTTTTTCCAAATTTACGTTTCAAATTCTCCTCGATCACCGATATCTATTTCTTCTTCTTCACCTTTTTTTTTTCTTTCTCAAGTCTCATTACAGAGAATGAAATTATACGTCGAAAGTTTAAGAAGGGTATAAATAACACGAATAGAACATTCTCGAGTATTGTTTACTTTAATCGATATATATATATATGCTTGTTTTCGCAGTCCGCAATCGATTTCGCTTCTTCGACGTTATATATCTCGGTTGAAGCGTGTTTGTCATCTTGGAATTACGTAGCCTGTTATGGAACGGATCCTCGTTTTATCTCGACATTAACGACGCACACATAGCGGCGTATTTGCGAAAATTCACATTGACGAGCCGTTACGAAACGCTGAGCAAGTAAACTTTACGAAACTCCTCGATGTTTACGTTTGACTCGAAAATAAGAGAAGGATCACGATAAAATTATTGACAAAGTATCAAATATAGCATAGCCACTTTTTCATCGAAATCGAATTTCTACCAGAGCTAAATTGTATAATTTTATTTTATTGTCGAGAATAGAAATTTTTCCTTTCTTCGGAAGTGATCTGAACATGGAAATAACACGCAAAGATCGTGTTGCATCGGAAATACACTTCCCTTTGTATAAATATTTTCTCTTCATACGGAGCGTGAACGAAACGCAACTTTTGTTTGCGCGCATTCCGCTTCTTTTGTTGGTCCCGTAAGTAATTTCCGAGAAGAAATTACGTACGTACTCCTTTCTTCCAACTCGAGCACTTCTTTCTTTCTTCTTCGAAGTTTGAAGGTAGGAAAAAAGAAGAAGAAGAGGGACGAGAAACAAAGACGCGAACCCAATCGGGGGAAAAAGGGAGGCGAGGCTTGAAGATTATCGGAAAGCTTCTGAAAATACGAGAGGAGCGGTAAAAAAGCGCTTCTTTTGTAACTTTTTTCGACGAGAATATAATTCGAGCAAAGAAGAAAATAAATAAATAAATGCTCCACGTATACTTGACACAAAACGTATTACACGATAATCGAAGCCCGATCTCGTGGATTCGCTGATTCTGATCATTTTGTGAAAGTTACACATATATTTTATATATATATATATATATATATATATATATAAAAAGTGAACATTTATTTATTGAGAATATGTACGAATGTTTGGTGGAGAATACATCAAGTAATTCGTAAAGGTTAATGCTTGTTTTATGTAATAAAATTGTACAAACAATTTCGAACGTAATTTCAAATGTTACGTGTAATCTCGCGATTATTTACTACTTTCACATCGCGGATTCAATTATGCTTACATTTTCCTTTTGTCGCTTCCCTTAAATTTTACCATTACTTCGTTGCTATGGGTGAAAAATATTCAAATATATGTTATACGTAGCGATAAAATAATTAATCAAACTTGCAGATTAAATCGATGAGTAGTGATAAATTATTTTCGTAATTAACGACAGGTTCGACGTTTATCCCGGGATCAAGGGATGGTGGATGTAAGCGATGTCGTAATTGCGAGTAATGCGTTCGTTAGGATCGGATTGCACGGAATTCGAGGAAGAAGGTGGAGGGGGGATGGGTTGGCTCGGCTCCCAGCTGGCTGCGCGTGAATAAGCGGGGGCGAAATAATTTCGCATTTGGAATATCGACGGCAGAGAGAAAGAGGAGGAGGATACCGGGTTCCGGCGTGCAGATTATTTTCGGCCAGTGTTTTGGCAATTCCGATATTCGGGTCAAACGCTTTATGGCCGATGGGATCCATCCTCCAACGTTGATGTTTGCTGCTCTCGATAGAGGGAGAGAGAGAAGAGGTATGGCACGGGTCAAGGCATAACCGAGTCGTAAATAATAGTGTCATAAACGATAATCTATTTATCTTTACTAATCCTTAGTGAACGCCCTTTTGCATTGTATATTTATCGTGCGGTTTTAAACGCTATTAATAATCGTTCTCATTGTACGGTTTATTTTAGATTACGCGTGAAGATCGAAGAATCTCGTTTTTTTTTTCCTTTCCTAAATTTGAAACTTTGGAATGGATGGAGAAATTAATCGATTGTTATGTATAAATGTATAAATGTAGGTAATTTTTATAATTTCGTCTCATGGTATAATGTAGACGATCGTCGTCGTCGGTATATATCGACGACCTTCGATGAAAGATGGAACGAGCTCTCTAATCGCACGTTCCTCCGACAAAAGACCCATAATTACCACGATCGTTGGAGCATCTTCTCGTAAAAGCACCCCTTGCTCTGTATACGAGAGAAGCAAAGTTTCAGATATTCTCTCGAAAGGTCAAAGGCTACTTTGTTCTCGAGTTTCGATAAAGAGGAGAACTGGTTGATCGGCGGAGCACGTTCAACAACCCGATGACCTTCCTCCGCCGCTCCATGCGAATATATATCTCGCTCTATTTTCGAGGTATAAATTGTATCTACGCACGTGTGTATTTCCCGTATGTGATAATGTCACGTGACAAAGTTAACCGAGCCTCGTTGTATTTAATTCGATTATCCGGTCAAACGGGAGCTTCGCTTTGACGTTACGAAAAATCCCGATGATAAAATAGGGAACAAGTTACCGATGACTCGGCGAACGCGACCCAATAACACGGCCGAGTTTATTGGCATTTAAGAGAACACCGTGGAGTTCTCTCGCTCTCGTGTTTTCGAGTCGTATCGAACATTGTTATAAGGGGACAATTAGATTATCCACGCACGCGATGCCACGCTCCGTTGCCACTAGTTGGCCGTTTGCAATTTCTGGAATAACGTATTTCATTCTGCGTTTGGCCGAGCGCCAAGTATATGTTTACGGAACTCTCGGGGTAAAGGGAACGAGATAAGGAGCCGCGCTCGGTTGAAAGGCGGACTCTATTTACGGAGGCACCGAGCCGAGAGACAAAAGAGATTCGCTCGCGCGCTGGTGCCCCCTGTCTTTCTCGTATAAATGGCAATTTGTTTATGGTAACGTGATACGCGCCAAGTCGACGCGGGCTTCGCCTCCTTTCGGACTTCGGAACACGAAGATTCTCCCGCTTCATAATAACTTTATAGACTTGTGGATCTCTCGTAACTTAACGATGTTAAGTCTCGTTGGGAGAAAAATCTTTGAACGATACTGCGTGCAGTACGACGTATCGATTTTCGAATATTAATACGATCTTTAAAAGATTTTACGATAGTAGTAACATTTAATTACGCAATAAAGTGTAAAATATAAATATTCATTGCTTCGCAATTTTTCTACTGTTTAAAATGGAGTGTTTGTAAATAATTCTTCTTAAAATTTTTAAATTACGAAACTACTATTTACTAATATATTTACTAAGAAATTATTTATTCGTATTTTCAAGATACATTAAATTCTTGATACTTCTGAAAGAACAACAAAGAATATTTCGGTTATCTCTTTGTAGCAAAGCAATAAATAATACTATGTTCGAATATTAATGTGAGTGACCTCGTGTCTCTTTTGTATATTCTTTTATTATTGAAAAATTTTTTCAAGTGCTATACAAGTATAAAAAAGAAACGTTGTTTATAGCACGACTTTCTTTAAAAGGACATTTAAAATATTTTTGTTTATTAAAAGGCAATATTTCTTTTTTAAACGAAAAATTCAAAAATTCGATATTTTTATTGTTCGAATTTTCAATCGACGGATCGATCGTCGTTATCAAATTATCAAAGTAATTACTTGATTTATCAAGTAATGGAAGTAACGGAAGATCAAACGATAAATAAATCGATGATTTTTAAAAAATACGAGTAATCCACGCTAATCGGTTTTGCGTTTTTCTCTTAGCAAATATCTTTACGAAGTGGTTATGAAGTTTCGTAATTTTCAAATACGAGTGTTAATTTATCGTATATTACCAGCTGCAAATCGTTGGAAAATTGAAAATCCCTCGTTTACATTGATGATATCGCCATTTGCGTAACTGAAACGATAGTAATATATCTTGTCAATAGTGTAAATAGATCAATATAAATAATGTGTCAATGTTTGCCATGTCATATCAATGTCTCGATTTTACAATACACATTTGGCTATTTGATATCTGTTCGTCGTATCGGAACTCTCGTATTCTATCTTTTATCTTTTCCCCTAAAAATATCTTCTCTCTTAAGATTGCTCTCTTGATGTAGAAATCTATGAAAATCTTCGCAACGGAATATCTTGGAATAATTCCAGCAATTGAAAACTCATTTTCTTATTTGTTGTATAATCCACGATTAATTGATTCGTTTAAATCTCGTGCCTGTCGAGCGTTATGTAAACGATTCTTTTTTCCTTTTTTCTTACGCGAATAAATACGTGGATAATATTCTACGAAGCACGCTCTTGTTGCAAATATATATATATATTAAACATTTCGACCTTTTTATTTAATTTCGATTGTGAAAATTTTGGAAATGTCGAAGATGTATTAAAAAATTTAATTAAAAAGAAAAAGAAGATATCGCTAATAACGAGCAAGAAACGAACGAAATTAAGGTCAGGACTTGGTCTATTTATGTTCTTCTGTTTGAATTTCACGAGTGTAAAATAAAGCTGTTAAAATTCTGAGATACGGCGTGATATCAAAGTCAAACAAAAGACCAGAAAAATTATCATCGGTTTAGATTAGGTTAAGTTGTAATTAACCAGATAAGGAAAAGTTCTTCGTCTTTTTCGATCGTTTTTCCTTTCCAACTTATACCGATCGTGTATCATATTGATTATTCACGTGTTACGCTCAGTTTCCGGTATATTTCTAGGTACGCGATTTTTTCCCTTCCACTGTCTACATTCGTACGATCAACATCGATCGTAATAAATATTCGATAAATGCCCGTCTAACTCGTTCCTCGATTCATTATAATTCCATTATAGTTCCATATAAGCAACGCCTTTTTTTTCTATCCAGTTATAAAAAATATTCGAAATCAATTCTGTCTTCTTTTTTTTTTCTTTTCTTCTTTTTCTTGCACGCATATTTCTCGATAATAATAGTGTACAGCTCGGCTGAAACAGGTTTTTTCCTCGATATTTTGCATCGGTTTTTCCAAGGCCTCTCCTTTCATCTCGTTACACGTATATATATATGTTTGCAAATATTTTAATATCTTACAGGAAGATAAATCTTAAAATTCTGGTATTAATAAAAACGTTGTATATATATATATATAGAGTAATAATTTTTTTGATTAAAAAAAAAAGAGTCTCCTCAGAGTCATCAACCTTGAAAAGTTTCGGTATTTTTTTCACGTGTTTTCGTGTGAGCACTGATATTTCGCCTGGAATATTTTTTACAACGGAGAGCAATGGAACGATAAAATTTAAATACTTGGCGTATTAAGGTCTCGTATTGTGTACAAAGTTATATTTAAGAAAAAGGAAAGCACTGAAAAATTGATCGCATCTTTAAAATGATATTAAAAATAGATACATTGCTTTCAATGTGATAATAAACGTGTTAACACTCGTATGAAAATTTTATTTTTATTTCGTTTCGTCCAAATTAAATTGCTTCTAACTATATAACAAGTTACATTTTTTTTTTTGTATACCAATTTTTGCGTTTGTTTTAAGTTTGTTTGTTTTTTTTTTCCCCCTGCTTCATTTAAACGCCCAGTATGTGTGGAACAACCGACTATCTCGCTTCCCGGAAACCGTTCTCGTTCTGCCAGATTTCACGAAATGACCGTCGATCTGATTCTCGACTTCTATTTTTAAAAGATCTCTCGCTCTCCTGCCGCTCATCCTTGATCCTGACTCTCTTTTTTAATCTCGTGTGCAATGATTTATCGCTCTTACCGTTGTCTAATTATATTTTACGGATTTTTCTGTTCTTCTCTAAAAAGAAGAAAAACGAAAAAATGTAGCACACGTATTAAAATCTTTAATACGAACTAATCATGTATTTCCTTCCGTCAGAAGAGCTTAATTTTTATCCAAGATTGATATATTATATTCGTGGAATACTTTTGAACGATTCAAACAAGTGCAAAAGTCGATACGCAAAAATATTACTTTGTTTAGTTACAAGCAATTGTGAGTTTGCGTTAGATAGAGAATGAAATTGTTTTATTCTTGATACACCACGTGTTTCCATCTTGCTTCATCTAACGCGAATTTATATTGTTTATAACTTAAATAAGCCTCAACCGATATTTTTGTATACCAATATTTTTAGCTCTATAATCGAGCTTTAAAAAGTATGAATATATCGATATCTTGTATACTTTGGAACAATCATTTTTCGCGTATAATAAAATTTTCCATTAAAGTTTCCATTTTCTGGCTGATCGCAATCATTGAAGACCTGATCGAACTCGTATTTACTTATATCATCGCTGAAATGGAACAATAAATTATTTACATTGTTAAAAATTGTATCTCTTAGGAACATAATCTTCGCGATTCTCGATCGCGTCATTATCTAAAATTCACCTCCCTGGGTGACCGCTTGGCTGTTTCCCAAATTTCGCCACGTCTCGAAAGAAACACGTGGAAAGTGAACGACTTGCGAAAAACGCGGTTAAATATAGCTTTGTCATTCGTCTCCCTGTTGGAAAGGGTCGAGCATATGCCGAATTTCTTTCTCTTCCAATCCACGAGAAACGATTATTAGCAATCATCGCCGTTATTCGATTTCACGTCGTTTCCATTCAAACTTTCCGGTGAAATCACCCTCCTCCTCCGATCGATCAACCCTTAGAGCACACCGTCACTCGACCTTTTATTCGTCGAGTTTCGCTGGATTTTATTGATCGTCCTCGCTCTTTCACTGAAACATCCATGCCGGGAACTAAACTTTTCTCTCCCGTCCGCTCTTTGTCCTCTAATCTCTCCCTCTTTCTCGCTCCTGCTCCCTTTCCCCCACTTCGCCCCATCTCCTCTAAATGGTATTTAGACGTTACGAAAACATTTGTTTCGTGCTCGAATGATTTTACGATCGACCGAGGCTCGCGAGCAGTGCTCAGGGAACCGTTGAAAGGAACTATAGCAAACGATAAAGGTGAAGACAAGGGCATTCTCATTTACAAAGGCACGGATAGTCGAGCGTTGAGTGTATATCTGCAGTGAGAAAAAGCGAACTCCTGCTAGTTTTGTTTGTGGACGCTCGCGATAGACTGTGAATTATTCGTGGAAATTTTGTTTTCGTTGATCGACGCGAGCGCGCGTGCAAAGAGGTTCGTGGTACGAACGAAGTTGGAAAGACTTTTATAATTCGAAATGAGATTAAAATTCAAGAATAATATATTTGCGTTGGAATTTTTTTTCGAGGGGGAATCGAGAGATTGGAAATACGTCAAAAGTAGAAAATGTAAGATAAGAAATTGGAGTTTACGAGAAGAATTAAACTTTTCTCGTGTTTTATAAATTTTCAATTTTTTTCAAACAAAAAAATCCGTCCAATTATCCAGTCTTTTGCAATTTGAAATTAGCCATTCGCCGTTATCAAGATTGCCAATTTATTACAAAAAACTTTTATATAATAATATATAAAGGATTTTTATATAATTGAATAAAATGTTGGAAAAGCGAAGACAGCAACATCATCGATATGTTTCCAAATTTGATTTTTTTCAAAAACAATCCTACATCACAATCCTCTTATTCTTCATTTTCGTCTTATTTTAAGCCACGCTCATTTCACTGAATTACATTCCCCGGTGTTTGCACGAGAATTACAGTGTTAGTATTTTCCAAGGACTCTGCAATGTCATAGATTTCAAAGTAGAGATATAACAAGCATCGTTTTCCTCCTATGCGAGATATCGAACGCGAGATACGAGATTGCTTTATGAAAATATCATTGACGATTAAATAATAAATGTACATAATGTTTGTTTCCTTTTTTTTTTTTTCTTCTTTTTTTAAAGCTATTTGCACGAGTTATCAATATAATATCGCAGAATTATATCGCAGATGATCGAATGCCACCACGCGTTGCATGAATATTTAACGACTGTTGAATCAGCCGTTTTAAGCATCATTAGTGCATATCAATTACGTGCCCCGTAAAATACGTATCTGTAATTGATTACACGTTTCGTTTATGCAACGCCACCGATCGGGTCTAGTAAAAAGTTATTTCTATATACCAACTATACGAGAGTCGCATGCTAATGCGCTCTACATGAAATTGTAATGAACCTGATGCATAAACCATCATCCGCCGATTTGCATTGAAGTGAAAGCAGTAAAAACTGTAACGCAAACGATCGGATCGTTTTAACTATCTATCGTTGTACTGAACCGAGAAATCGATTTAATCTAGATCGAGGGAACGAACGTGGAGACGATGGAATCGGATATGTCGTTGAATATTTAAATGGGTGATTCCTCGCAAAAGTGAGCAATAATAATTTAAAGCGTGGCCAAAATTACATCGGTTTATTTCTTATTCGCCAATTTTAAACGATAATTTTCGTTTCCTCGTATCGATTATTTTTCGTTCGAAAAAGTAAATAAAATAATAAAGAAAAAAAGTGAATGAAAATAAACTGTTGATGAGTGTCAAGTATTAAACCTAGTTTTTTTTTACTCGAGCTTATCTCTTCGACTCTTTATGTAACGCGTGTGCAATATTATAATCTATTTAATTATTGATTATATTTTAAACGATAAACTTTAACGTATTATTAGAAAGAAATCTACTTCTATTAATAATTGATAAAGTAACGTAGCACGATAAAAGCGTTACAAAAAATTGTAAATAGAAAAAGAAATATTGCGAGAAATTCGTATCGGCGAGAATTTAATTTAAATTTATAATATTCGATTATATCTTCACTACTCGAGTTAATGTTATTTTCGATAAAAAATAATTCCTAACGTATATGATTTCTGACAATTATAACTTCAGAGTTGTCTTTATTTACGAGTCAATAATCAAAATCCGCGGGCACATAGATGAATATTCATTCATAAATATAATTTAGATGTCCAATAAGTTAAATCGTTTTATCGAGAACCCAATCTAATAGGAATAATATCAATTATTCGATCGACAAACGAAAGGAAAGGAAAGGAAGATTCGAAGGCGAGAAAATATTAGATCGAGAGAGCGGCGTCGCTCGTTTTCCCAGGCTCTCGAGCCAAACGAGCATTCCCTCGTGTTTCGCCGTGGTAAAAATAGAGCGAAGATAGTGGAACCGTTTTGGCACGGCCGCTCGGCAATTTTACGATCGTCGACCACTCGTCAAAGTCCCTAAGCCCTCGTGGATTCCATCGAGCCTTGTATTCCGGGTATCGCCGCTGCCAACGATATTTCGACCCGCCCCCTCTGCCGCTTGTCATTTTTCCACGCCCCTGATATTGTGCTCCGATGCTCGAAACGTTTTAAACTCGGATTTCATCTCTAAATATAGGGTCACGCTGAAAATTATATAGGTGTCGCAAAATTACCGCCGTTCCAAAATAACGCTGGCGTGTATATTAACCGGATGCCAAACGAAGGCGAAGTCAACATTCTAATAAGTTTTCGAAAACGGGTTGAAGCGCAGAGACACCAGTTTCTATTCCAGGGTTAAGCAGGAATAAGACTAATTGTGGAGGGGAGATAAGTTACAGATTATCCCGCGACAGGTCTCAATTATGATGCCACAATGAAGCTCGGTGTGGAAATAGTCGCGCGTATTAAACCTAAATCTGATCGTGCGTTAAGGAAAAAAAGTTGGCTGACGCGAAGAAGTCGTAAAATTGAGAACGTTACTTTTTACAAAGGCATATATATATATATATGTAGATTTTGATTTCGTTTTATTTTTTTTATTATTTGTTATTTACTGAACGAACAGTTTGGAATTGAAATATTTCAAATCCATCATGATGAAGAAGTAGACTTTTCATCCGTTTTTATTGCTATTCCCGTGTGTTTACATTAACAGATGCCTACGCACAAGCGTAGAGTATATGTATAAACGAAATTCCATGTAATAATAGAAATCTCTTTTTATCCAGAAATTACTAAAATCAGTCCTTTTATTTAACGGAATTTTTCATTATCAATAGAATGCATAATTTTGAATATTATATTTTTTAAAATAAGACCCACAATTGTTGAAATTATTGTTATTACAAGTTACAAATAATTTACAAATAAAATTATGAAATGGACATTTGTAATCTTCTGCTAATGTTATTCTGCAACAGGAGATCTTCAAGATACATTAATCCCTGAAAGACAAACTATTGCGTGTCGGCGGACGTTGTGTCACTTTTGCCTCGTAAAAGGATTTCTTTCATTATCTCTTTGCAAAATGAAAGATATTTAACCGGCAAAGGTTAATAGAATTTCTCTACTAGAATTTTTAATACTCGCAGTTTAAATAAAAATAAAAACGAAATTTTATACGTTACAACTTGTAAATTTACCAATGTTAATTCGCATAGAAAGTTTTGAAAATATATTTAACGAATTGTCTTAAGCGTGAACGAGACTTGTGCGAAAATATCGAAAGACAAATGACAGTGCGTCGTTGCGGAGTTAATGGCGTCCAAGCAAATATGATGACAGGCTGCAGGGGCCTGTCTTTTGCAAGGTTACTGACATTTCCCATGCTTCAGCTCTTTTATTAGAGGAACATTTAAAACCAGTCGATGTTAGCGAGTCGAATATCTCATAAGTTCAGCTTTCGTTTGTTCAGCCTGTCATGCTCGAACAAAAGCGTTTTCGAGGATGATGCAGCACACCCGCAAATGACACTTTCGTTCGAATGGAAGTCGCGTCTTGTAGCCTTTTTATTCGCCTTGGCTTTCTAGTTTTCTTCGCTCTTGACGAGAACAAATTGGAAGAACACGCGGTTATTCTCTCTTTTCGTTCATCTTCGGCCATATTTGGATCGGTTTCAATTTCATTCTAATCGGTTTGATTTGATGTCGCGGTGCATCCAGCGTATTGTAATTTTCTTGTAAAACGTTTGCTAATATTTATGAATACGCGATTTATTAATATTTAAGTAACGATCGACATACGACACTACGATCGTTACAGATCGACATACGATTTTGTTAATTAAAATATGTCGAAAGTGATGTGTAATTAATTATAATCGCAATTACGTTATGTTTACATGAGTATAATTATGTTATTTATTATTAGTTGAGATAGTTATTTCGAAATTGCGTCATTATAATTGCAGCCATCCACGTGTGATATATTTAGATTGTTCTAATTGTTGATCATTCTTAATTCGAAAGCATAAATCAATAATAAGTATTTTTATCGCTTTAAAAATAGATGTTCCTCGTTTAATTATACGCAATGCAAAAAAAAAACATTGTTATCCAATGCAACTGGTATTCCCAGTTTACGGAATTAACGACACAAGCATATTCCAAGTGCAAGAGTTACAATATTTTTTTTCTTTTTTTTTATCGAAAATTACGCATAATTGCATCTTTCAATAGCTTATATATCGCTTGAATATTCCGTGAAATTTTTGCGAAACTATTTTCGCATGATAGAACGAGGGAAAAGAAAAAAAAGAAAGAGAATATATGCAAAATATTGCGCAATGAAACAGTGATCGTATTAATAATTAACTTTACTCCGTGGACGATGACTAACAGGTTTTTGCACAACTCGTGAGAAGTAGCCCGCACTGGACGAGTCGATATTCCACAGGGTGAGAAACTCGACGGAAAAGTAGTTGCGTCTTTTTCTCTCTTTTTAATTTTCAAAGAAAGAAGCATTGAATCGCAACGATACGACTTGCGCGGAGAGCGCGCCACCTTCCTTCGATCGATTCCAATTAAAATCTCTCGGAGTATAATTCGATTCGAGGGGGAAAAATTTAAATAGCACCCGGTACACGTATACCCGTTACATCGAAGCTTGTATATACGTGGCCGTTCGTGTAAGCAAGCCAACCTGTCCGGATGATGCATTGGCTCGCGCAAAAGTGTGCGATTGTCCGTGAGACGGGCTCGGAGAAGCAGCACGTGTGCGGCACAAAAACTCGTTTCGCCTCTCTTTCTCGGTTTTCCCCTTCCCTCCTCGCTCCGCCCTCCCCCTCCGCCCTATCCCCTCCCTCGAGCGTTTCGATTTTTATCTCGCGGCGTGTTTCTGTCTGCGGTGAAATTACGTCACGTAGAAATCATGATAATCGCACGATGGGCGCAGAAAAGCGGGATAGGAATGCAAACGTTTAATTCGTCCGTCGGTATTCGTACGCGAGAACGATTTATATAAAGAGATCAGAAGAGAAGGATAAAAGGAAGGATGTATTTTCTTCTTTCTATTCCTCGTTTTTATAATTGAAGGAAATATCGGGGAAGGAAGAGATGTTTCTAAAAGTTGAGAGAAAGGACGATCGATCAAGGGCAAGATGAAAAGGTGTACGAATCGTTTACAATCGCCATTCATCTTCGTTCTTGTCTATCTCGCGTTTGGTAAACGTTTGATTACGAAATTACGCGTTCTAAATGCGAGCCGACGTGCTCGATACGTGAGAAGGTAATTGAACACAAAAGCGTTGCCCGTTTCAATAGGCTGAAAATAAAACCGGGCGGACGTGTGCGTGTTGGTAATCCAGTGACCTTTTTCAACCTCGTTCTCCAGTCCAATTACATCACGGAGGAAAGGTGGGACACGTCACTTGACAAAGAATTCCGTTCGTATTAACCGACGAATTCTCCCCTTTAGTAGCAACTGTAATTCACTTCCCGAGCACCGTCGTATTATTCATACGGCGAATAATCCGAGAGTCGTGTCTCATTTCCTCGAGATGAAATTGAACACGCTTTACATTTTCGAGCGTTCGTCTTTCTCACATCGATACTCGACGTTTTCTTTCTTTTTTTTCTTTCTTTTTTCAGTGATAAAATTCGAAATTCCATTTGATCCAAAGGAGGGCAATGTTCGATTCGATTACAAAATATATAAAAGTCGGCGTAAGAAAATCTCTCTATTTCGATTGCTTATTAATAACTTGATGTTTTACCTTCTTGAACGTACTTACGAATATATCAACATTCTGTGTAAGTAAGAAATTATTCTTACAATAATAATGGCTGTTTAGACGGACATAGACGGAGCGTTATAGAATATTCTAACGCTTCCTGCCAAGACTCTACGCGAATTACCTAAAGTATAGAGTCAACGAAGGATCGATTGCATGTAATGATAAGATGATAGCCTAAAAAGCGAAGATAAATTAGCCAAATTGGAGTTATTTGTATAATCTTGGACGAAAAGCAAGGAGATTGGTCATGATATTTCGAACCTCTCTGGTATCGAAGCTAATTTAATTCGATTTTGAAAAAAATTATGAATGCACGGAATAATTATTCATTTACTCGTTATATCGTTGAATACATCGAATTAACTTCCCTTCCTGTTGGCAAAGATGTAAAACGAGACTTCAGAATTTCGTAATGTTCTTAATAATTGTGAAAACGAATCCTTAAAAAGTCTCTCTTTTCATTTCAGGGAAGGACGGGTTAATTTTAATCTCATTTTAAAATTAAAAATATTTTCTGCATACGTAATAATAATTTTTACTCCGAACAGAAATTTCCTCGTAATTGATCGTAACATTCGATATAATACAATCGATCGCGAGAAAATTCATCTTGTTGTGTGGAGCGTGTGACAGGTTACGCGTATTTCTTTTTCAACGTGCAAACGAATTGATGTATAACACACTCAATAATATATATATATATATATCATTAAATATAACGTAATATCACGTAAATCGCGAAGGAGGAGTACTTGGCGAAAAAAGAAGGTCACCGAATTTCGTGCCGTTTTACCCGAGCAACAACTCGTACGATTTTATTCGTGCGCCGAGTGAAAAACCGCAGCGACGTTTCGTGCCACTTTGTCAGCCACGTTGTCGAGTGGAGCGCGGTGAAGTGGAGTGTGAGAGGGGCGAGTCGCGTGAAACGAAAGCAAAAATAGGTTCGCGGGTTTTAAAGCTTCAGCCGTTGTCGGGGAGAGACGTATCCATGGCTGTTTCCCGGCGGCCAGGTGAAAAAGAAAGGGAAGGGAGGAGGAGGGGGGAGAGGTGGACGGACAGGTGTCTGGAAGCCATCTTGGTCTCTTCATGCGCCTTCAGAATGTCAGCCTCTAAGGTCGAGCGTGTGTTGTGCGCGAGGAAAGCGGCGCATCCTACAAAATTCATGAGCCGTAAAATTCGAGCGTAATCGAATCGCTTCTGCCCGGATGAGAGCCGAGGTATCGTTTCCTCCTCGCGATGGAAAATGGATCGATTGGGATCGTATCTCGTCCGCCGTTTCTACAGGGGAAAAAAAGAATTAATCCGAAAAGAGAGTAAAAATTTGCTCTCTCGTTTGATGGCTCTCGTCTTTTTGGGGGAAAGTCGATAAAATATTATATCCAGTTCTCTGTACATCTCTGTCCGATTTCTCATGTTGAATGGAACAAGGTATAAGGTTGTGGATATATAAATTGAAAATGTGAAATCAAATTTTTCCCTTTGAAGTTTGAAAGGAAAGATATTGGATGTTCAAATATATATTGGAAGTGATTTTGAATGAATCGTATTGGCTTTTCGAATTTTCCATTCCCTCGGAAACGAGATTTTAAACTATTTTCTCCTTCCTCGTATTACGTTTCTATTCTCATTTGTCTCGTTCAAATTCGATTATTCTAGAAGAAGAAAAAAAATAAATTTTATTATTTTTACCAATTGTTACGTTCCAGATATTTTTCTGCAGAAATGTTTCTCCATGTGTACGTAAATATTACATTTGTATACTTTCGTTAGATCAGTAAAGGTCACAGTCGAATACATTTGCTTCGTAAAATTCCTTCGCATACATAGCCGACACGACTCGAGACGAGCTAATTCCCCTACTATATAACCAGGTCACGATCTGTAAACAGGAAGGTTGATCGATCAATGGCCTCTCCAAGAAATTTGTCTCATCGCCGAAAAGCGTACAAAGGAACGATCGTTTCGTCTTTCTCGTTTCTATCCTGTTGGTAAATATTAGATGAAAAGAAATTCCTTGTTCGATTGACAAGTATGGAATAATATGGATTCAGAATTCTTATTCGAGTTCTATCATAAAATATAAAAAATTTGACTGATCGTCGTACAGTGAAATATTTTTTTTGGTATAAGCTTTAGAATAGCAATAAATAGAAAAATTAAGTGAATTTCATTTTTAAATTCTTTTTTTTTTTTTTTTAGTTATAAATAAAAATAAAATTAATAGACGAAGCGAAAGTTACTTTTGAAGAAAATAAATTATAAAATTGTATTAATAGAAAGTTTTTATTGATGTACGGTAACTGCGCGTTACACCTTTTATAATAAAAATCGTAAAATAAACTGAAGTAAATTTCACTTTAATACTAGATTAGCCTGGAAATTTTCTGTAAAATATAAAATGTCTGTCTTAAACGAAGCAAAAATAACTGTCAACGACAATTGCCATAGATCATTAACGTTTGAAGTCATTGTGAAAACTCGATCAATATCTCGATACCTTTATCTTATCTCAAAATTCGTATCTTTCCTTCCACGCAATGCATTTTACAATTTCTTACGAATTTCCATGGATTTATCGCCAATCACAACAAGCCACGTTTATGTTTCTTAGGAATTAAGCGTTTGTCATGTAGATTAAATAGCTCTTGTGTTTCTTGCTGCATTATATACATATATATATATCTTCCCAAACTAAGCAGTTTAAGTTCAGAATCCGAGTTATCGATTGCTATTTCAGAGTTAGTCAACGAACATTTTGAACAGTTTCCTTAAACGAGATCACAAACATTCGCGATTATCGAATAATATTCAAGCATTTCCAAGTGTTTCATAACAATCGTCTACAATATAATTACGTGAATAGGAATGTTGCAAACTAAACGTGATACTGTATATTGTATACAATTTAATTAGACTATAGGATTTGGAATATTATCTTATCGTAGGTTTAACGATCTTTAATATCTTCTCTTTGTTTACTTGTTTTGCTCGTGAAATTTAATTTCTTCGATAAATTACGTAAAAGAGACTTTTTCGAAGATAACATTGGACAGACTTTGGAATACTTGTGAATTCTTCGATTATCGAAATGTTAATTCATTGATAAATTTAATCTTCCTATTTCGAAAGTAAAAATATATATTCTTTTATCCTTTCTTGACACCTCTTTTAAATAGATTCAAATTGGACAACTTGCAGTAGTAATTAAATTATAATATATCAATTTCACAGTTTTACCTTTAAATCCAAAGTTAATAAATAATTAATCCAAAAATAAATCGAAGACCAAAAAGAAACTAAATTTGAAATCAACGAGAATCTCTCCTTCTATATTATTACACTCTCGTAACTTAAGGCCTTTGGAAGGAAAAGAAAAAAAAAGAAAAAGTTTAAGAAAAGATGAAAATACGATACGATTAATTATAGCGCTTGCAGAATTTTTTATGCCCAATCGTAAATCGACGCGAACGTCTTCTCGAGATACAAGGTAGACGCGTCAAGTCCATAAAAAGAGGCGCGCACATTTTAACGCGAAAAAACGATATAAGGCGTTTATGTGTTCATCGCGTATACGAGGAAAGGAGAGGGAGCGAGAAGTTCGCGCAGGCTCGATGAAACAAAACAAAACAGGCAAGGATGCGTAAGACCTTTTTTGGTGATATTTGCCGTGTATTGCTCGAGAGCCGTGTCGGTCCCTGTTTCTGGTCAGGCTGGTCTTGGCCGACCGGATTTTTCAAAGGTTGCCCACAGCTCGAACCTGTCCTGTTCCCATACAGGACTGGTTTATCGACCGGCACTCGATGCTCGATTTCTGAGCAACGTCGAAAGAAAAATGGACGACAGAGGGAGAGAGAGAGAAAGAAGGAATTCCTGTCTTGTCGGCCTTCGGCCATTTCCGCTGATTAACCTTTTCTCCAATCAACGTTTTCACCCAGTACGGATTTTGGACTTTTTTTTTTTTTTTCAATTATTATTATTTCTTAATTATAGACAATTCGTCGTCTCGATCGGTGAAGTGATAAAGATTGACGTATTTTCAATATCGTTGTATATTAGTACTAGTTTAGATAAAATTATTAAAATATTAGAACGAGCTTTTTGAAAATATTTTTTGAAATACTACTACGTTCTATACTTGTTATATAATTTTAATGAAATTTTCATCTCAAAGGTAGGATACATCACATTTTAAATTTACCATTTGTTTAATTAAATATTTATAGATTTCGAAAAATTTTAATTTATAATCCCGATACAGGAACTTGAGGAACATTTCACGAGATTGATACGAGGTTCTACTAGTAAGTTACTAGTAAGCGTTCGCGGAAGTTTGTTAGAAGTTTAATAGACGATGGTGGGGGAAATAATTCCCCGAGAATGTTGGTAAATGTCGGGAAGCAATGTTTAAATTAACATGATGCAGTTTCTACACGTGTCCTCTTTACCTCGTTGTCCGTCGTGGCTCGAGTTTGAAACTGCCATGCTCACGATATAATATAAAAGTTTGCTCATAAAATTAAAAGTTCGCCAACAAAGTGTGTGTCTACGATTCGGACTCCCCACCGTTAGAAATGGAAGAAAACTTTCTGCTTTTTAATTTATGTACAACGCTTGGCTCGAGTTTCATCTTTCTTTTTTTTTACTCGTCCAGATCTGATCAAACGAAATCTACGATTCGAAAAATTGTTATAAAATGTATCGGTCTAATTTTTTTTTACAAAATGGCGAATTAAGTGGTGTCTTTTTTCCGTCACGGAGTATAAATAGAAACTCGTACTATTTTCTCGTACGAAAAATTCGAGAAGAGGGGGGGAGAAGAATATTTTTTTATGATCTGATCTGCAATTCAGCATCGAAATAGATGAAAATATTTATAAATATATATATATACGTACGAGAGAGATATATCTAATTTTCCAAGTTTTATTTTAATTATTTATTCCATGAATGAAAAAACATTTCCAGTTAGGAGATAAGTAGTGGATTTCGAATTTATTATTAAATATGCGTAAATCGTACATAATGATATTTGCGGAAAAGGCGGAAATCGGATAGATTTAACAAGTTGTCTGCGTTTAAGAGATGCAAATCGGATGCAGAAACTTGTTTCAGTGTGTCTAAGCATAATAATAAGCTCGGAACTACGGAACGATCGAGTCCAGCTTCTTTCAGGAAAATCCATAGGAAACCCATTCTCTTTTCCTTCACAGATCGATGATATCGCATCGCTGTTGTAATATCTCTTTTATATCCCTGTTTTTTCCCTCCTTTTTGAAACTTTTTAATAACAATGGACGCGATAGTGAAGAGATTTGGTTTCTTTTTTCAACATTGCTGGCAAGAGACGGACGTTTTGCAATATTCGTGTTAATGGCGGAGGAATGGGTGAAAATTATACGGTATATTTGAAATTCTAACGCGTCAAAGTTTAAATATTTTTCATTCCATTTGCATCGTAATCTTTGTTTTTGCAATTTACGTTTTTTTTTTTTTTTTAAATTATCTAAAACCGCGAGGCATCGGATAATTTTACTAGAAAACGTAATTCCATCCTTCTTCCGATCCCCCATTATCCTTCTAAAGTCTAAAGCTTGTTAGATAGGCTTTATTGATCTGTCAATTAGCACGCCTTCTTTTCATTTCAACATAATCATCGTTTATATAACTTCATTTAACACGGAAATATGAATATCGAAAGAATCAAACGTTTACAAGCGTTTTATAAATGTTTACGATTAAAATTAAAAGTAGAAGAATTAAATTATTCATAAAAAAATCAAATGCAAAGAGTACGAAGTGGAGGGGGCTCGACGACCCCGTGTTTGAAGCAACGACAACGAAACTATCGAAAGAAATCGCGTCTCTGGCTCAACCATCCATCGAACGAGGAAATAAGCGCTGCGTATCCAAGCCCGTTTCGTAGAACTGGCGAAAAACACGGGCAGAAATAATCAGGAAATACGCATTTATCGATCGGGTGTGCTGGGATGGCCCGAGATAAACGCGTGTGTGTTGCGCGCATATCGGTATAAATAACTTACGCAAGCATTAATGAACGCTTATCTAGCCGAGTCTGTTAAAAAAAAAGATACGCCATCGTCGGCATTATTATCGTGGCTCTTTTAATACCCGAGCGCATGCGCGAATAACACACGCTCGCGAGCCACGACACGGGGTCGTGGCGTTACAATGCTGCCTTGTTGTGTCCTGGATCACCGCGCGCAAGTGTCGAAACCGAAACTGGCCGCAAGAATTGCAGAAGGTCAAGATAGAGGAGCGTAATACAAACGGTCGACTTTAGGATGGAATTGTACCGTGATTTTAATTAATATTTATAGTTATCGTTATAGGACACCGAGAGGACAAGTGAGTCAAGAGAGCACGTGAGATACGCGTGTTGAGATTACGACTCGCTCTAGCGTCTACAATTGGAGTCGCAGTGGTGGTAGTAGTTCCAAGCGAAGCATTTTCATTTCATTCTCGTTTGAAAAAAAAAAAATATAAATTAAACGTATCTGGGGTATTTTAATTATTCGATAACAACGATGAATATTTCTTCTGTTTTGCGATTATTGCACGAGAATAATATACGATTCGAAAAATTTGAAAATGTAGTCGGGAGATACGTATGTGTAATACGCGTAATATGAGATACAATCGAGATAATTATTTACCAATCGTTCGATGATATTTGACACATACATGGAAAATGCAGCCTTGCAAGATAAGATAGGAAAGAATTTCCAGATAATTGATTAATTTTAAAAAATAATACTCGAAAATTGTGTACTTTATCTGTCAATGATTGAAACGAGCGTTGCGTTTAATGTCACTCGAATTAAAATCTATATTATTTATATTTATCTCAAGAAATAAACAAAATTTCGCTCGTATCTATTTTTCTGAACTGTGCTCGTCTCGAACTTTAATATTTTTTAAATAGTCAAGTTTTCAAAAATTTTCATTTCGATCGTTAGAAAGTGGAACAGAACTATAACTCCTATAATTGATCGTCTGGGAAATCTTGTAAATATTCTTTTCCCTTGTACTTTGAAAGAAAAAGAGAGAGAGTGAAAGATTCGTTTCTTCTTCGACTAAGAACTGACCTTCGACAGGTCAGTGATATTTCTTCTATGGATTTTTTTATCTCGCTTTGACCAAGGAGTAAACACGCGCGAGCACCGTATATTCCGTTTCTCCTTGTTTAGAAATGTGTTTCCGTAAAACTCGGAAGAGAACAATCGGAAATATCAACAATGGGCGCAATTGTTGGCGCATTCGAAGCAATGTTCCAAACGGGAGGAGCAAAAGCGACACTTGGCAGTAGCCGCGTCGCGGATAATAATACTGATAATGATAATAATAGATCGGCGATATCGAAGCCAATTTCTCCCGACTACGCTTTTCTTCCTGGCTGATGGCTCGAGTAAACATTGCCCGATAAATTTTTAATTTTTTTCCCCTCCCTCTTTCAACAAGCGGCTGATTTCTCTTCTATCATCATTTCACGAGGATCCTTATCGATACAGAATTCTCATTCCTTATCACTTTTTAAATATGCATTATACAGTTTCAGCCAACTGGATGATGCAAGAAAGAAAAAGAAAAATATAACGGGTTCGATTTGTTTCGCAAAGATGAAGAAAGAAAGTTGTATCGCGTGTTATTCCAGAGTTTCTGGATCGAAACTTGTGTGTAACCTTGAAACTTTTATACGTGTTCCAGGGAGCGGCGAGAAGCGGAAGCTCGGCTGGAGAAGCGTGAACGAGAAAGAGAGGCCAAGATGGAAAGGGAGAGGCTCGAGAAGCAAAGGGCCGCCGAGCAGGCAGTTCACAAACACTTCGAAGAGTCCCTAAGGCTGGCGCAACAAAAGGTTAGTCAGCCTTTACTGCCTGTTTCTCTCCGGTGCGCGCGTGTTTTTAATGACCTCCAAACCCCTCCTCCCCCTCTGACGTGGAGCAGCGTGTCTAACAGATGCTCGACAAAAAATCTTCCCTATTATGTCTTTAAGCGCGATTGATCCTCGGCCCGATATCTTCTTTCCCTCTTTCTCCTACTTCTTCGTTTCACGGTCGACAACGTGGATTACGCGAATTCTTTTTTCTCGATTAATGTGCAGGGTACACCTATACGTGTCTCCTCTACGTACGGGAGAGTTTTGAAGGTCGATTCTAGACACGAAAACAAACGTAAAAGTTTGTGTACAAAAAGTCGGTCGAGGCTTATTTATCTCGAGTTATATAAAATGATGGGAATTAGTTGAGGCGTTAGATGAAGCGAGACGGGAAGATTCGTACGATGGCGACGCAACGGAGACGGAGATACGAATATCCCGCTACGTATCGTCAACTTTTGCGCTTGTTTCGATCTTTAGAGTCGAATTATATATTAATCGATTATTCTAATATAAAACATAAATTACATCTCACACATTTTTCGTATTTTTCTTTATCGTTTTAATAATTAATTTTTTAAATCTATTTTGGAAGGAATATATGGTGTTAAACGTATAGATAACATACAGACTTTATCTATAGATAGTATTCGACTTTAATCCGTAAAAAAACAGATAATCGTAAAGTATTCGTATTATTGCAAGAAAAAAATGATTTACATAGGAATTGAGTTATCTCCGGGAAGAATATAACGAGGTATATATAATTACTTTTTTTCCTCTTACATGTATAGTTGGATGTATAGGAAGTCGAAGAAGATAAAAGATAAAAGATTCGTTTTAAATCGAATTGCATAATGTCTCGTGATAAATTCGTCATTTCCTAAAAATAGCGTTCAAATTATTTATCGAACTCGCGTCATTTTGAACTTGAATTTTCTAGAACTCGATTTATACGAGAGATAAGAAAAGAAATACGAACATTGTGGAATATTTGCCTCGCGTGTTGCCCGTTTAAAATTATAAACTTCGAGTTTCAAGTATCCTCTAAATTAATTTTCTTAAATTTCTTTTCTCTCTATAACTTCCACCTTATTCACGTTGGGTCGGTTGTATTTTATTTCTTCAAAAGGGAAGAGAGAGACAGAGAAGAGAAGGAAAAAAATGATGGGAAAACAAAAGGAAAAAAGATACAGTCGGAATCCCGGAAGTTTAAGTTAAGGTTTCTCGCGACCCCGAAAGACAAACACAATCTTGGTGCTAACGAGGACATCGCGATGCGTCACTTGTCGCCTTCTCCTCCTCCTCCTCCTCCTCCTCCTCTTTCTCCCCTCCCTCCCTCCCCTCCCCTCCCCTGCACATGAGGAAAGGTGGAAATATTTTTATCGCGCATTCAGCTAAAGAACCGACGTTAAATATTTAACGGTTGAGCTCGATTATGCAAGCAACGTCCAAGGGCGACGTCTTGGAAATTCTGAGAAACCTAGCAGCCACTTGTTTGCACCGACATTCCGTGGAAGTTGTTGCAAATTTCCAAGTAAAATGTTGGGAATTGAAGCGATCCGTTCATCGATTTTGCCCGATCCCGAGATACTCGAGGGAAAGATATTATCGTGCCGTGTTGTACGAAAGTAATAATAATCAGTCTATAATTTCGACTTCGATTTTATTTCTTTATCTATTTCTCAGTTATAAAATTCTTATAATTCTTACGAATTGAAGCGATGATTTAATAAATTTTCCAAAAAAGAGAAAGGGAAAAATATACTTTCGAAAAGAGGCGCGTAACGATATTATCTACGTTCTTTCGAATCCAAGCGAAAAACTTGAAAAAAAGAACCCGAATTTATACCACGATTGAAAACTCGCGACTCAAACTCGAGAATAAAAATTGTCTCACCTTTTTCCTTGTTATTTTTCTGAAATCCAAGGCGGTATGAAAAAATTATCGATTTAAAATGGGATCGAAAAGTCAACAGTACGCGTTCAAGTTTGTTGCTAAACTGTTCGGGCAAACAATTTGGCTTTTGCCACCTCGGCGAATCGGGGCACGGGCTCCCCATTCGTACATGCGTTTCCCTCGAAAACCGCAGCCCCAGTTTCCCCGCAGTTCGAAATTCCCTTTGCCGAATTTTCGACGAACTTTGCATTCGATGCACCGTTCAGTGGTGAACGAGAAATTTTCCGAAAACCGAGAACCCAACCCCTCCCCTCTCCATAAAATTCGCGATCAAGTTTCTCCCAACGCTTCGAATTCCTTCTTCCTTCGCGGTTATTTCAAAATTTGATCAAAAGAACACCGTGCCAACGCCGTTTCTCCAACCCTTCAATTTCACGCTACTTTTCACGTATTCCTTGCGCGGGAATTTGTAAATGGTCGATTAAATTTCGAGGCAATACTTGGAATTGGAACAAGTTTATAACAAGGTTGTTAAATTGCTGAACGCTTTGAAAAATGAAAACCTTCGTGTTCGTCATACTTTTGTAGAAGTTTTTATAGAATCGATGTCTGATCTTTTCACCGATTTTATTATTTATGAAAGGAATTCAGATGATTCAAATTCCGTATTTAAAATTTTAAATTCAAAGATTGGAAATATTTCGAGATCAAGAAAATGCTTCGAGAAGTTTAACGAGTAAACGAATAAAGATTAATAGTTTTCTTCAAATTACAAAAAAAAAAAAATCAATCTACCCAACGAAAGAAACAACGTTCCATTGAATAAGAATCGTCATTTAAACATGGGGGGAATCGGGGAATGAGGAAAATGGGGCGAGTTTAGTGGTTAGACGAAACCACCCTCGCCGTCGGGGTGAAAATACGGATAATCCCCCTCTGAGCTGCTCGCAGATCGCATTCTCCAGAGTCTTTTCAGGCTCTCGTCCTGCGTTTCCCTGAGAAAAGGGTGTGTGTTCCCATAGCAGATACACGGGGGATACCGAGAGGGGGCAGAGGCAATCAATGCATTCCAGCACCTGCCTTTTGTGCGTGTTACAGCTCTGACAGTCACCCAAAACCTGCCTGGCCCCGCGCTCTCTGTGTATTTTGCTGCCCGGTGCGCGCCTCGCAGCGTCTCTCATTTCTTCTTTTTTCTTCTTTCCTCTCTCTCTTTCCCTTTCCGAGCAGTAGTAGACTTGCGCTCTCTCTCCCTCGGCCCCATTTACGACATCTGTCCTCCTCCAGTGTCTCAAGGTCTGGCCAAGCGTCGACTAGTTCATGGATAATAGTAACAGTATCGTTCAACTGCTAATTTCGATGGAAAGTGTGTTACACGACATGGAACTTTTACGAGGAACTATCGAGGACATCGAAATTTGACCAAGAAGAAATTTTACATTTCTCTCCGATTTTTTTTCTTTTTATATTCACGAATAATAAGTTTCAACGAATTTTTTTTTGAAATCTTTGATAATTGTATATTTTTCTTCGATAATTCTGAATATAGGATACGATAAAGATAAAAATAATACGAGATGGAAGGAATATTTCACTTATTCGAGTTATCGAGCATCAAACGACGTGAAAACACAATGTGATTGGCCGATCAATCGGTATATCTTTGTTGCAAAAAAACGTAACCTCGTTATTTCCTGGATTTCTATTTTAAAAATGAATCTTGCGCAACAGAGATAAACGGGAAAGCTGAAATCTAAAGCTATTCGTACTTTTATCTCGTATCGAGCATCCCACGCCATTCCTGTCGGCATCGATTACCATCGGTGAGAAAGCTTTAACGACCGATAATGAACCTTTGAAACCTTTGAAAGGAAGGAGCGAGAAAAGGACAGGGAATTCCATTTCGAAGAGAAGTTGAGCACCGCTGACACACTGCAGACACGAATAAACCAGAAAGGTTTCTTTCAGGTTAGGTCCCAGCAGCCTACCTGCCCTTCCACCCCACAAAAATGTCCTGCCCAGTCGTTCGCGAGCTTTCATCCCGTTCACACGAATCCTTCGAAAAATATCCATGAATCACCATTTCAATCCACGTGTAAATACGATTCGAAAATTCCCCACCGTAAATCACGTATTCCGCTCGTCACCGCATAGATAAATCTCGATAAAACCAGCGAGTATTGGCCAAGTGTTTTCCATTTCGTGGCTCGGATAAAGCGTGATCCGCGTGTGTGTCTCGACTAATCGATTCGTCAGAGTTTGTTCGCGATTCGAGAAAAACGCGACTGGCACGCCTCTCGGCGGCCCTCTTCGATAACATTCGTATTTACGTTTTATTCGCTTTCGTTACGTGTTTCCGGCCGCATACCTACCGAAAGAATGTGATATAATATACCGTTGCTCGTGAATCGGTGTTGTTCGACGTTGCTTTCACATGCAAGAAGGCTACGCGGATAAATCTTCTTTCTCGATCCGGTTCTTTTTGGAAGGTCAGTATAATTATTAACGCGTTCAAGTGTTTCGATCGAATCGATTCGAGAGGAAAGGATGCGCGACCTTGGAAATAATGGTGACGAGAAGCTTAAGAAGAATTTATTTGCACATTTATATTCATAAATTCGTGATAAAGTCTATCTTGGTTGATAACAATGCCAGCAACAGCATTGTTGCGCGCGCAGTGATAAATTCTTTTTCTTGGCCGCTTGTTCGCTTCGAAGTCTTTTTTTTTTTTTTCCTTTTTTTCCTTTTTTTTTTTTTATTGAACGTCGACGTGTTCGTTCCGCAAGGACGGACACGAACCGCGAAAAGAAATACACACGCGCGTTTTGAAGGCTAAGAAGCATGATAGAAAACTCGGTCTGATTTATGCACGTCAACGCTTGGTTTGTACTACTTTGTTTTTAAAAAAATTTGCATTCGACGAATCTGATGGTTTTTTTTTATTCCTTTCACACGCGATCTCACAGATGTCGCACGGTGAAATGGAACAAGTTAAAGAATTAAAATAGAATGAGATTTAAGATTGTAAACAAAGTATTGGAAACCGTTTAAAAATGATCTAGTTATCTAAAAATAATTTTGTACGAAGAAGTTTGGAATAAATAAATCGTTCGTATCGTCATTTCATATATTCTTTTTAAAATATCGATAAATTTATAATATAAAATTAAAGAAAAAAAAAATAAAACAATTAATAATTTGAAAACTTTTCGTTCCATCTTGATATCGATCGATAAATAATCGATAATCGTATTTGCAGATGTACAGCGATTTACGAGAAAAATAAAAATTTCTTTAAAATTTGATAAAATGACTTCACCAAGAGATCGTTATGATTTGTGTCCTATAAATATACGACGTTCTACGAAAATCATTATATCTGGTGTACCTCGATTATGACTTGGCGAGATAATGACAAAGATAGAAGATTTAAAATTATATCGCATAGAGTTTTTTTTTTCTTTTATTATTATTGCGGATGTTGTGACTCAACGAGATAATAAAAAGCATTAAAATTTACACTGAAATCACCTTATCGTATATAGATATCACGTAGAAGGTCGTTAATGATTTCTAAATAAGCATAGCACATACAAAATCATTATTATATCCTAAATTATAATTATAAGATATCGAAAATAGAAGATTTAAAATTACATTGTTTTCCTGCTCTATTATTATATTGCATCCATTATAAGAACTGTGATTACAGGCTCCGATAAATATATAACAATAAATCGTTTCTGTTACAAATTTTTATCAATTATTATAACGAGAAAGAAATATCTTACACGCAATTTTATATCGAAATAGATACGTTTGTTATTCAATTGTCGTGTAATAATTATTTTCTCGCGGAGCACTCGAGAGAGAGACGATAGATCAGAATCGTACTCGAAGGAACGAAGATAGGAATAAGAAGGAGATTTGTTTTCGCCCAGAGAGCTGTATCTTCGTTTACGAGTGGAGGATATTTTTGTCCAGGAATTTAATATATTGAACTAGAGCGGGCGAAAAATAATAATACATCCTCGATCGACGATGAACTCTTCACGATGTTTATTGTTCTGGTGCACATGGTGCTGGTGTTGGCTTATTTATATGTGACGAGAGAGAGATAGATAGATGGCAGGGTGCGCGCCAACGTTTCCAAATGGTATTTGCAATGCAAAACTCGTTCGAAGGTCATTAATTATGCACTCCACGATACGCGACAATAGAGCTCGATGGTGTTTCGTTTCGTGGTACGACATCGCCACTTGCCTGCGCGATTTCCTTGTCGATAGGCTTAAAGTTGTCGAATTAAAGCTGACACCGCGATTCAAACTCGTCTATCCCCTGTTTCGAATTTCACACTTCGTTCTCTCCTCCGAGAGAAATTCTTACAATTGTTTCCTCAAAAGAAAAAGAAAAAATTCTGAACGATTTATTATATTCGTTCGGCAAAAGTTTCGTACAAGCAAAATAAATAAATCGAAACAGGAAGTTCATTTTTCGATTTGTCTAGATGTTAATACATCTGGGATTATTATTGTTCTTTTTTTTTTTTTTTTTTCATTTGAGGCAATATCGTTCGAAAAGAGCAGTTTAAGAATATTACAAAGGGAATAATAAAATGGGGAATGGATCGCTCGAGTTGATTAATAATTAAGATAAAAATTTTATATCAAATGATCGAAAATTTACAGAAAGATTAATGAAAATAATTTTTCAAGGCATCTTGAAAAATGTTGTTACACAAGCCGTAAAAAGTAAAAATTTTGCTCTTGTGTCTCGTTCCAGTTCGCCGCTCCATGATTTATCGTTTTATTTGGAAAGAAACTGCAATTCATATTACGATAAACAACGTATTAATTGGAAATTTTCATTTGTATCTGAAATTCCAACTCGGAATCGATGCGCTCACCTGTTAATCTCGCCAGTTATGGAATCAAGTTGCGGTGCACGAGGAATAAAACTTCTAATTGGAACGTATTATTTTTAAATGCACGATAAACTCTCACGCATTTCCTTGTGAATCACGCGGATTAATTAGTCGGGATAACTCATGCTGTTAATTGGCCCGGGTTACGCATACTCGTCACGCTAGTTGGAAAAAATCGAAAAAGAAGATCACCGAGAAAAAAAGCACGAACGAATGAAAGAATGAAAAGCAAAGATCGTGTGAACGAAACAGAATTTTTTTTGCTTAAACAATGAGATAATTGGGAGAAAAAAGAAAATAATTGGATCGTAAACGAATCAATCGTTACTTTTCTCTCCGCGCTTTTTATTAATTCTCGAATAAAATAGAAAACGCGATATGTGACGTTACAATATCATTTAAAGAGAAGAATGTGGAAAAATTGAAGTGTCACTTTTGATGCAGTTCTTCATCTTCGTACGACTTTCCTCTCTCCGACTTTCTTTTCTCTTCTCCAAGTGAATGGCATTCTGTTCTGTGGAATGAAGACGTTCGGATGATTCATAACTTTCAAACGTCCAAGTAGCGCAAACTTCGAATCCGCAGTCTTACAGCTGGTCGATTATTTAATCCATTGATATATCACGTTGGTTAGGTATGAAAATAAAGAGAAACGGTTATCTAGATCGGGAGAAACTCGGTATCCATTTATACGTGCGATATATGTGTGTGTGTGTGTGTTGTGTAATGCGATATTACAGGCGAGGAAGTCGCAGAAATTAAAATGTACGAGGTTAATTGTGGTCGACTTTTCGAGAGTGTTTTTCTTTTTCAAAGAATATACTTTGCGTTTCTCCATTTCTATCTCCAGTATTCTCATTTCTGCAAATATATTTTTAAAGTGCTCATTAATGTACGTTGCATGCTCGAGCGTAATATTTCTTAAAAAAGAAAATTAACATTTTATATAAAAATTAGTTCCATATCGAAACTATTTAAAGTAATTCACATATATATATCAAAATTTAGTTGCTGTGGATTCAAGCAAATATTAAAATAAATTCTTAAAAATGCTTTTAATCTGTGTAAAGTTGTTCGCAAATTACGGAATTCTCGATTCTCCTCGATAAATAATAAATCAAAAGAATGAAGACGAGCTCGTTAAACGAGAGGAGATAGGAAGGCAAATATGACGTTCGAAGCTTGTGATACGATACTTGAGATCTTGTTTCCCCGTGAAAAGCACTGCTTCGAGTTCTACTTCCATTTCGTGTCTCTTCTGACGGTAGAAATTTGCCTCCGTTTCTCCGTCGGTAAATTCGCTCGATATTCACGCCTTCTAATCCCGTGCAAAGTCAATTATCTCGGTTAAGTATCCACAGTAAACTCTTATATTATTCCACGCGGAGAATATCTTGGCATAAATTCCGTCTTCTATTTCATCGTGCATGTTTATACATTCTTTTGCATATATAGTTGACACAATTATTCCTTTATTCGATGTAAGTCAAACGTTTCGAATCTCGATATATCGCGTGGTGAAATGATTCGTTGCGCGAAAATTCCACTTGAATTGCTTGCAAAAAACGGAAACGAAGTTACCGACAGAGTCCGTTCGAGTCGTTGTATCCTTTTGTCGTTCGGTTTGTGGAGACATAGCCTCTGTCCCTTCGGTCTGTGGAGCCTCGTAATTGGGGAATAAATCGTGGCGCAGGTAGCACGCATTTGGGGACGAAGTGGAATGATCTCGTTTCTAAAAACACACCACGCACGAACCAGCGTGGAAGTAATAACAGACGTTGAAATGGCGGGGAATGCGAGAGAGCGGGCCGCGTGCACGGCCTCGAATAAATAATTCATGATACGATAAACGTGCGCGTGCGCACACGACCGGATGCGTTATCCGGCCAATAGATTCACTTGCGCATAATATCGCCGATGATCAGTCAGTCAGGTATATTCGTTCTCTGACGGAATTACCGGTTATCGAGATTCGAACAGTGAAAGCAGCAATAACTACTATAATGGCGCCCAGCAGCGAATAGGTTAGAAAAATTACAGTTCAACTTTTTTGAGGTTGTATTAAGGATAATATAAGAATAATAAAACTGTTTTAATTTATTTTAGCATTAATGAAAGATTTAACAGAATTCGTCAACAGAGATGGAATTACATTTTATTTCGAAAGTTAAATTCAGGCTATATTTTTTTTTATTTAATATATTGCGCAGTGTTATAGCATTGTATTCGTTGCGAGGAGAAAAATTTGTTTAAAGAGGTTAAATGGTTGTCAAGATCAGTTTTTCGATTCTATAAAAGTGCAAGGAACAATTTTTTTTTGTAGCAATAAAAATTTATCAGAAGAGAAGAGATGTCTAGACATTACAATCGTGTATTTATTGAGAATTTTGCAGACTGATATTCGATCGTTATATCTTTTAATTATTTTTTATAGATTTAATTTTTTTAAATAAAATATTCACTATCTGCAATTCTGTCTGCAGAATTATTTATTTATTTCTTCGATCACAAAGGAATTCGATCTGTCCCTTTATTCGCAAAATTTAAAATCATAAAGTTATAAAAAGTCAGGTATATATTTGCGAGAAGAGGGCGTTTCTTATTATTATTCCTAGATAAATATACCATTCGCAAATTACGTTCTCGGGGTAACGGTGACGACGAAACCGCTGAAAATCGAGAGAAAGGAATTTCAAAATTGCGGGAATGTTCGCCCTCCCCCTTTCGCTCCTTCTTCGCCGTTTCGGTCGAGCAGCAGCACTCTGTTTTCCAAGCATTACCTTTCAATTCGACAGAGCGAAACGCGGTTACTTCGAATGGCGGAGAGGGGACAGAAATGCGAATAGTCAGCAAGTCTGGTCGTCTGCTGACCGGGCACGTACATAGGAAACCTCGAGAGCGGTTTCTCCGCAGCTTTGTCAGCGAGTTACTATCGTTGCTCTCTTACGGTCGTTTGGCTTTGCCCGCCTGAAATTTAATACGATTCTTACGAATATACACATCCCCCGCTTGTTTTTTGACTAATTTTTCGAACAGTTTTAATCTCCTATAGCCGACTTTTTTTCTGATCGAACTCGCAATTTAATTTCACTCGGTTCGGTCCTATTCCTCGATTTTACTCTCTCCAAGTATTTTTAACTTTAACCGACGATTGTAATTTGATCACTCTGTTGATGACGCACGAATGTGTAAATTCTTTGTTTGAGTAACGTATGTAGAATGATAAATTGCTTTTTTTCTTCTTTTTTTCTCAGTTAAGTTCAGTTCGTAACGATCGAGGAACAAATTGAATTCTAAAGTAAATAGCGGCGATTCAAAAATGTTTATAAATATTTATTTATCGATAATTGTGGTTCTTACGTTCAAAATATAAATTTTTCGCGATAAGTTGTCGAACTATTTCTTTTAAAAATACGAAGCAAAGGAAGGAATATTTCTTCTCGTTCGATATATTTTTAATATTTGCGTAATACGTATTTGAATCGAAATCGTTATAGCATCATTATTATTTAACGATGGCAGTAATTCATAGACGTTATGTACATTATCGTATGAAAAAAGGAAACACACATAGACACTAAGATAAATAATATTAATTAATCGTGCTGATTGGTTTGCTAAAGAAGCAAAGAGCAAACGAGAAAATATCACTATTGTTTGCGTAATTTTTGCAAAATGAGGGAATTTAATAGCATTCGATCGGCGTCCGATCTTTTATCCGTTGAGAAATGTAGAGGAATATTTAAAAATACGTATCGATATTATTCAAGAAATGCTCATTTCTACATTTATACAAGTTTAGAATGGTTGAATAGTGAAGATTATTCTTTCCTTACTAATTTATTCTCTTCAAAACTTGAATCACTATTTTCCCCGTCTTTTTAAATTTATATATATAACTTACAACACGATGCAGTCGAGAATTAAAAACTCATGTAGATTTCCTCTACTCCGCATCAAACCTCTCTTAAAAAGTAAAATCATCTAATTGATGATGATCAAGGCTGTGCATGAATAAAAATTTGTGTTTCTATAAATTTTTCTATTTACATTAAAAATCTCCCACAAACGTGCATAAACATCCGTGCAGTCTAACGATGAGTATGCAGAACTCTGGCCACGAAATACCTATCTATCGATCTCTAATGCTTAATTCAGTCGGCGTTCCGCCAACTTTTCTTCGAATCTCTTCCTCATTCTTAACTCCTTCTGCTATTTCCATTACCGATTCACGAAAGATTCCGCGAAAAGTTTCATTTGTATTCTCCTCCCCATCTTCTTCTTTTTTCTTTTTTCTTCTTCTTCCCACCCGTGAAACGAGAATTTCATCCACGAGCGAAAGCTTCATTTCGAACGAATTCGAGGGATTCGCGTGATCGTTATCTGGCAGGCCTGTTTAAGCTTCTTAAATAACGTGAATCAACCGCGTTAAACCGCGGTGAAAGATTATTAAATATGCAACGTTATCGACTTGACGACTGTCGACCAAAGAGGTGTGTAAAAAAATCTGCGCGGCTCCGATTTCTTCCTCCTTATCTCCTATCATCTCGCCGGCCTATCTGTTTGCCGCAAGTATAAATACATTTCTCGATCCGTCTGCCGCGATAAGATAAGCGCTGTTTCGCTGTACATATTATTCGCAATTGCTCGAGACACGGTTTAGAATTCGACTCCATCCGTGTCTTCGATGTAAATTCTTTTGTCGTTTCTAAGGTCATTTTATTTTTAATTCCTTTATCCATTTATCTTTCGTTCTTCTATGGGGGGGAAAAAAAAAAAAAGAAAGAATGAAACTTTAACGATTTAATGCCTACTAAATAATGTCTGGGAGCTCCAATGCCATTTTATTTTTAACGCGTTCATCGATCTGTCATTCATTCTTTCCGTGGAAAAAGGAAAAAATTTCCTCGCCATTCACCAGACCCGCGTTGCCATTTTATTTTTAACTCGATCTATCTCCAACTCGATTTATTTTTCCTAAAAAAAAAAAAAATTCCCTTGCGTAATTTTTTTAATTTAATTTCTTCGAAAGCTGAATTTTTTTTCGATAATATTTCTGTAACGAACGCTTATATAAAGTGAAATTTAAAATTTGTTTTATCAAAGATATATATATATATATATATATAATTAATTAATTTCATAATTGATCGAGATAATGTTATATCGAAATGTAATATTTTGTTAATAATCGGTCGATCAATCTTCAAAATTGTTTTTTCTTTTTTTTTTTTTTTCTCTTGCTCGATAAGAATTGCGGTATTTCTTCTCCTTGTATGAAATAAGGTATGATCGGCACGTACACATCGTGCTCTCCGTCACGCAATTCGATCACGATCTTTTCTCTATCCGGATTGTTTGCACCAGAAATTCTTGATATTACTTCGACGCTTTTTATCTTATCGCGTCTCCTTTTTGTGGAAATGTTTCGTTGAGACGCGCAGATAACACGGATGGGATCAAGCCCCGTTAGAAATGTGCGTATTCGTTGTTACTCGTTGTTTAAAAGAGTTGGTATCGGTATTTGCAACATTGTTATCGATGTTTCGTCATGACGAGAACAAATCGTGAGCGATTTGTTTGCAACTTGATGGAAATAATGAGTAATCGATATTGTTAACGGAGCATAAGGGAGGAAGGATTTCTTATATGCGTAATAAAACGGGATGTATAAATACATAACGTCGTATCGTGTTACATAGGAGAGTTCGAAGGAAGTTGCGTTTCGAAAAATATTTCTCAATGTATATATAAAAAAGATAATGTGTGTGATAAAGTGATATAATAATGTGATACTGCATTTTTTTTAATTATACGTAATTGCGAGTAAATAAGATAAAAACTAATCTTGATCGTGCATTCTTCTAAATTGCTAAGGTATCTAATTTTTTTCTTGTCGAGTATTTTTCACGTCTCACGATTACACGCGCGTACATGTGCATGTCAAGTTTTTAAATAAAGCTATTATATTGTGTATCTCGCTTATCGTTCGATTTCGAAAAAAAAGAGGAGAGAGAAAAAAAAGAGCAGCATTGGTATTCTAATAGCGTGCAGCAATAATTAAGATTTTTTTTTTAAAATTAAAAAATATACTCTTAGAATATTTTTAGAATTATCTTTTCGAGTTATCTGTTCAAGATTATTCCATAAAAAAAAAAGAATTAATTTTATATATTAATTCATTCATAAAAGTGTTATACTATTTTTTTTTTTATTAGTGTGTAAATTAATCCCAGGACGAATGTTATTATACCATGACCTTTAAATAACCTTGAATGAAGAAAATATCGACCAAGCCGAGCATTATCGTAGGAAATTGTTTCATTTTGATGAAATTATGAATGCGTTCGAAATAGTTATCTTAATAACGTGGGATTCACGTATAATAAATAGAATAAATAAAACAATTTGTTCAATGCCGCGCTATCTTTATATCTCGAATAATAAATGTGCGATTCGTTTTCTTATAAATAAAGTTTTTTGTCTTGACAAAATAAATTTGTATTTTCTCGTAATATTGTTACACATATTGGAGTAAGAGAATTCGTTGTTTTTCGATTATGAAGAAATCTAGAAGAATTCAAAAAACAGATCCAAAATCATAGCGCGTTCTCCAAATTTTAGGTTAGGAAAAGTGTTGTGAGATGAGCATCCGTTTTGTTGATCATATATAGAGAGATAGTCGTTGAAGATCATTTGGGATTAATATCAGATTAATATTATAACAGCAACAAGCCTACTTCATCGAACTCTGTTTACAGTTCAGAACATTCGATATAAATTTCTAGAGATTTTGCCGCCATTGAACAATTTGTTTCATTTTTCCTTGTTTCGATTTAGACTTCGTTTAAGATCATCATTTGTTTTGACATCAACGATAACGGAATCTTGGAAATTTTTTCAATTTATCACTTTTCTTCCAAACATTTTTTTTATTCTCAGACAGAAATGAATTTAAAAAATCGAAGCGATCAAGAGAAAGAAACTGAACATTCTGAACGACGAAAAAAAATTCGCGACAGATATCAAAACTTTCAACAACGAAGTGTCGTTACACGCGATTAATGATATAAATATCGATAAACGTCGACAAACATCGACAATATATCACCGATCGAGCATTGTCTCGGACGGTTCAAAGAAAAAAAAAAGAAAGAATATCGCAAAATAAAATAACTACGTTTTAAAAATAATATTGGCCGTTTAATAATTTTTCGCGTGTTCGCGCGCGTGAAACTTGAATCACGCGCGATAACGTTTCATATCCCCGCCGATAAACTCCGCTAGGTTATCACGAGTGGCAAATATTTGTCGAGTTTCTCAATAATCCCGATGAGGTCGTTCGATGACCGATCCTCTCGCTCGTCGATACGCGATTATTCCGTGCCCAATTATGCGCACGTGCACGCCTCCCCCTCCGTTGCAACCTCTCCAACAATTTAAAATAATTCAAGGATAACGACTTCGCCCATTAAAAAATTTATCAATCTCGTTTTAACGAGAGAAAGATTTCCCAGCTCGAGCCGGGGAAAGCCGTCCCCAATAATTCGTGGTATTAAAATTTCACCGAGCTTGGGGTGGGAGGGGGTGAGTTTCTTTGCGGTCAAAGGGGGGAAAAATCGACGAATAGATTAATCGAAGCGAGAGAGAGGGCGAGGGTGAGTAACGATGGGTGATTTACTTCGTTCATCGGCTACGACGAGCCACCCCTCTTTTGTATACCACCCCTGCATCGATAGATAGGTATCGTGGTAAATAAAGAATGCTCGAATATTGCGATGAATGAAAGGAAATCGGGGCTGGAAAATGACTGGAAGATTTGTCGCGATCAAGGTGTTTTTTTTAAGAATTATAAAGAAAAGGGAAATTGGAAAATCAGGATACAACATTTTTTGGATTTTGTATATTACGAGTATCGTAAAACGCGATAAATCGTTTCCAAAATTGTTGATTTTTCATTTGTTTAAAAATTTGATGTCAAGAGTCGATATCAAATTTTAAAAGTTGAATATTCGATTAATACCTTTGAAAAGATTATTCGCCATATGCATCGAAGCTCTAACGCGAAATTTCAAAGAGTTGAGAGGAAAATATGTATACCAATTTGTATTAAAGAAATACCGCGAAAATTACACGCGCAACATTTTTAAGACCTCCTTTTTATGCACCCGAGTCCAATTGAACGGGTTATCAAAAGTGGCCTCAATGGCGTACATACGGCTCACGATTTCAATTCAAGTGAGCGTGTGGTGATCACATGGCGATTAAAACGGCCAGCTCAATTTTGAAGTGTGCGATGGGGGAGATAATCGATAAAGCGGACGATAAAATTGTGAAAAAAAGAAAAGGAAAGAGAGAGGAACGAATGCTTCGTTATCGTTTAAATATATCGTCATATTAAAATATTGTCAAAGAAGCATGCAACTACATAATACATTATTCGATTTAATGGAAGCAACGTTTCCATTGAAATTTTTATTCGTTCAAAATGAGACAGTTTCACTTTTTCCGGTCCGGTTTTTAATTCATTCAGACTCGTACGGAATATAAAATATAATTTTCGAATATAAGCAAAGTGATTTGCATATTAATTATTAAAAATTAACGAATTATAAATTATAAACGGAACGAAATTAAATATCGGAATTTTCAAAGAATTAATTGCTGCACGTCTCTTCGCATCTCTGACGCTAATGGTTTATTTTCATTGCGTGTTACAGCGTGGAATATCCCACGTTGATGCATCCATTCCGATATTATTTAACCGTCTCGATCTCGTCACGGTTCAAATAGCACGATGTTTTGTCTACATCATATCGATGGAATTCGAAACCTCGATTCAACAATCGAACATCAATAACACGACTTCGAATACCAGGAACGAAGAGTCTCTAGCTATCAAAGTTCAGTTAGAGAACGACCAACTTATCGATAGATGTATCGACCACTGATCGATCAAAGATGGCGCTCTAGAATCAGTTCGATTGGACGAAATATGGCCGGCGGAGTAGTGTTTCTTTATTGTGATATAATATTCATCGATATCAGTGGTATTGATAGATATGGGCAAAATTCTAACGGTCTAAGTAAAGAGTTAAAGTTAATTCGACAAGTTATTTCGATAATTTTTTACTCAAAGCGTCGAGTAACGTTAATATCAAACGATCAAGGTTATATAAAGTGAGGTTAAGAACGGATCAACCGTAATAGCTATGAATAAATGTTATTCAAACGTATTAAATAAGTCATTAAAGTAGCTTTATTTAAAATTTTAACTAGTTATTTTTTAGTTAGTGGATTAGTGCCCAGCTATGATTAGCGGTAATTCGTTCACGAAGAAGGCACGCGATGACTCAAACCGTGGCCAAGATTCGCACGCACGGTATGAATCGTTCCGCTCGTTACGACGTGAAGTTCGCGCGATACATCCGTGCCGGTTGCGAAACCATGGGCAAATTGGTGCACGTTTAAAAAGCGTGACGCTTGTAGAGTCGAGAGAGTGTCGATTCTTTCTGCGAACACCTCTCGTGCATCATCGCCATTAACGTGTAATCGGGAAAAAACAGTGTTGTGTTACGAGACGTGAATCAGACGAGAAAGAAGCAAATTAATAAGGATGATTGACACATGGTAACACGTTATATTATATTATATTTAGAAAAAAATAAAAATAATGATATTTGATACAAGAAATGGAAACTAGTTAATCGGTATTGAAAGATTTTTTTCTTATTAATATTTTATTAAAACTTGTAACATAGAGTCCTCTATGTTGGATTTTTTTTCGGTAAATGCGCGTTAATTTCAAAAGTTCTTTTCTAACCGTATCGATTTTCATTGCGATATTTATAAAGGGACTGCAAGTTATTGTTTTTTATAGAAATGGTCATGTTTTTAACTCTTTACGTATAAATAAATAGAATCGCTTAATAATTCGGGAAAAATCATATTACGTTTACATTTTATTGGAATAATTTTGAATTTTAAAATTATGAAGTTCCAATTTCTACAGTAATTCGAAATATTTCGTTTTCTTTGAAACGATAACTTTTCGATTATCTTATTGTTACACTTTGTGATAAATTATTACGTGTAATAAATTTCTATTGCGGCATAAATTAAATGTTAAATGACAATTAATAGGAATAAATATGACCTCATAAGTTTTCTCTATAAATATTTACAAAGTTGCAACGTGTAAAAGATTTCATCTTACAGAATACATACATATCAACTAATAATAGAATATTCATTAGATGTTTAAACTGTAATTATTCGAATGAATAATAGAATTATAGAGGAAAGGAATGCCTATCAATGTAAAGTATAATTCTAAACTAATTGTTCGAGTAAAATTTCCATTCATCCTTTATATACTATTTTATTTTAAATAAATCTATTATTATCTATTATTATTAACGTAGTTGAAAAATTATTTTAATATTCATTATTTCATTTGATATTTAAATATTTGTTGAATAATCGTTATTTTACTTTCACTGCAAATGCACATATATTTAATTCAATTCTCGAAACGAAATTTATATTTCTTGCAAAAACTTTATCAATTCAGATTCGAATCAATTGTATATACGTTCTTTCGTTATTTCTTACTTTTAGTCCAAATAAAACCTATCCATTTCCGGATGAGCATAATCGCAGTAACGCGTTCGGTATACGAGAGGCCGAGTCGGGAACAAAAAGCAGATTAAGCGTCACTGGTTAAGAGTCGAGGAAGAGAAAGTCAACGAACCAATAACAACCAGTCCCTGATTGAGCTTGAATGCCGTGTTCTGGCTTTTATTAAGCGCAATCGCTCAGATTCGGCCCTCTTTTTCTTTCTCTCTTTCCATCGGTTAGCTCGCGTGTGTCTCGCGCTTTTAACGAGCGTTTTACGAGCTTTTGTTCGCTCCTCCTCCCGCTCTCTGCACCTTTTATCTGGAATGCAATACAAAAAGCACGCGTATAATGCATCTACGCGAACAAAACACGAGCGCAATCTCGACTGATATATATATATATTTACATATACATATACACACATATATATATATTTATATGTATATATACTCTTCGGGGTCAAGTCTTGGGACGAAGAGAAATGTATATAATTGAAGACGGTTCATCCTCTCTGTTTAATGTACAACTGTTTTGCATTTGGATCACCACGAATGTTGAATAAATTGAATAACAGATAGAATTCGAAGGAGAATGGAGAATTATTATTAGATATTTACGATACAAAAGGATGCGATTTTTTTTTATTTATCTCTCGTTTATTTATAATATTCAATCTTTGTTCGGGTTTTTCTTGTGCATTCGACGATATTTTTCTTTTTTATTAACGTAAGAGATAATCGTAATCTCGTGATAGATAGAATTTAAAATTATATCTGTATTATTAATTACAGTTGGGTTTTTAAAGAAAAAGAATGCAAGTTAAATTTAATATTTGGCATAAATAAATACTTGATTACTTTTATCGAATCAATAATGACGGTCATTCAACTATAATTGTCTGAAACGTGCTGATTATTTCGTATGCTGGGAATATTCGTGTTGAATTTGACCAAGATAGATAATTGAGGCAAAAAATATAATTAAAATGCATCTCGTGTGACTCTGATGAACTCATTTGGAATACAAGAGTGAAATTCAGGCAACGTATATAACACGCATGTACGTGTGACAATTTGCAATTCTTCTTAAGGTAATCGCTATTATTCAGCAGTACGAGTTCAAAAATAATTTATGAAATCTAGAAGATTTCGTAAAAAAAGTCAAAATAATTTCAAGAAATTTTATATGAAACTTATTATACACATGCATAAATCTTCAAGAATTTGCGAATTTCTTATTCCTTCTAAATTAAAATAAAATAGAAAATCGAGGCAGCAATTTTTGAGAAACAAGTAAGATACTTTTATTAAGAACAGTTCTCTAAACTTGATTGAAATCTACCTATTACTATTAATAAATTTCGAGCATCTCGTATCATTAACACTTGGCTAATTATCACAAAGAGCACAATACATTTCAAATTGTTCTTAAATCAACATCTTCTCGTTCTTCACAAAAATGTAATAATAAATTTCATTTACATATGCAAAAAAAAAAACACTTTCATTGGACTCTCCGAAAACTTTTATTATATTTAATAATTTCTTTCCACCTCGTAGCCTATCCATTTCCATTCCAATCTTTTCTCGTCGCTAATCGATGCGAGTTCGCGTCGCAGCGCTAATCAACGTTATCGAAGAAAGTTTCGAGAAAGGAGGCGGAATAATATCCGTGCAGCGTATCAAGGGGATCGTAAGAGGGACACGCAGAATAATACGGCAGCACGCGAGGAATACAAACAGAGATCGTGGCGCACGATGACGAAAGGAGTGACGAGCAAACAGACCACGTGGGTTGACATTTGCTCACGGCTCGATTAGCATCGTAAATCTTCTTCTAGGATCAGGCTATAATTAGATTCGCGATCTGTTCTTGACGAGCTGTTTAAACCCCTCCTCTCCCTCCCCGTTTATTCCACTCCTCGCTCGCTTCACTCCATTCTCGTCGTTGAATTTTATCTGCGGTGACTCGATAGTCTGCTGGCCTTGACACAGTCCTCGCACGCCCCAGAGAAAGAGAATCGATATCCTTTCTTTTTTTTTTTCGAGAATAAAACTTCGAATTCGAAACTTCCAGCCTTCCTTCGTCCGATTATCCCCGTGCAAAGCCCTCCTTCTTCGGTCGCAGACGGTCTTCGATCCGATTTGAAAGATCGCTATTAATACGCGCGTCGACGGGAAGAATGGAGCTTATTAATAGAAACGAAATTTTTTAACGCGTGCTTCAAAAATACACCCGGTGATATATTCGATCGATTATGTAATACAGTAGATCGTTCCGTTTAACTTTTTTGGGATGAAAAATGTATGGCATCGGTTATTATCGCGGGGGGAAAGATAATAAACGCGGTGAAAATAATCGGATTTTAGCACGAGGAGAGTCGCCGTCAGCGAGAGTATAAAAGCCGCCGGCTGCTTTCTCTTCCTACGTTGGGATACGTTTTCCTCCGCTGCGTGTGTATACGCGCGCGCTTTCTCGACCGTGCCGCCAAACGCGAAAATAGAAGGCAAAAGACGGGGTGGGGCGCGAGGCGTATCGCGTTTCGAGCGGCGGACAGTGACGGATATCGGGCGGGCGAACATCGAACGGGCGTGACGACGATTCTCTTTCCCCTCGTATCGACGAACACCGATTGGCAGTATTTTATTGAAGTAGGTGTCTTATGCTCCGCAGAGAAACATGCAGTCGACCTCGATGGCGTGGAACTCGTTCCTGCCGTTGCCGCCGCCAGGAAGCAGAACGCACGCGGCGCCGCATTCCGGGATGACGGCGCATGTGGGCCATCATCATCCGGGGACAGGTGCAGCGGTCACGCATCCGGTCACTGTCGCTCAGCAACAGCAACGGGAGCGGGAGGAGCGGGAGCGGGAGGCGAGGGAGCGGGACGCGAGGGAGCAACGGCAACGCGAAACGGAAAATCTGGGGATGAGGGAACACCACCTGGTCGCGGCCGAGAGATTGCACAGACAGGCCGAGGCCAGAGATCACGTTGCCGCCCAACAAAGAGCCGCCTATTACGCAGCCACTGCACCTCCGACTCAACAGGTAATCGCAGAGAGAGAGAGAGAGAACTAGGTCGGATGAAACGTTTCCTTTCTTTTCCTTCCCTCTCCTGGTTTCGCCACTTTTTCCCTCCCTTGGGATACATAATTCGAGCGTTAACGAGCGTTCTTTTTTCAATCTTATTTCGCGCAGGTGTCTCGACCCTCGAGCGTGCCCGGCAAAGTCGATTACCCACCACCGCCAGCGCACTCGAGGACCTCGAAGTCGTCGCTTCCCGTGAGCAGTCTTCACGAGAAACCGCCGCCTGTGGTCGGGCCGTCGCACAGCTCTCTGCCGAAAGTGGAGCCTAACGTCGGCCTGTTCAGCTACTCGACGTATCAGCCGCAGTCGTCGTACATGCACGACATCAAAGTGAAGAGCGACGTGGGGCAGCCGCACAAGTCGTTACCGAGCAAGAGCAGCGGTCTGGCCGGGGGCCTCGAGAGGGATCATCACGGGCGGGAGGTTCTGCAAAATCCTCCGTCGTTGTTGCCGGATCACAAGAGTTCGGTGATAGTGAAGAACGAAGGCCGGGAGCTGCCGAAGGTGGCGGCGTCTCAGCAACACTCGTCGAGCCCGAAGATCATGCCGTATCTGAACGTGCAGTCCGTTCCACCTCAACACAAACCGTACGAGTACAGGAGCCCAACGCAGAGCCCCCACCACCTGCACCATTTGGACGGTCTACAGACAGCCAAGAGCATACCTCAAAGTCATCACAGAAGCAGTAGCGGGTCCACGACCACGACGCAGTTACCCAGCCCCCACGGGCATCCACCGCATTCGCACAATCGACAGTCGCCGCACGCCCAGCATCCTCATCAGCCACCGCATCCATCGCCGCCCGAGCCGCGTTATCTCACCAGGCCGGAACCGGGCCTGCCCTACGCTACTGCCAAGTCCTCGTATCCGTATCCGCATCCGCATCCGCCCACGGCATCGCCGACCTCGCATTACGCCACGCCGGCTGGCTCCAAGCCGAAAGTCAGTAGTCCAGCGCCGCCGCACATCTACGGGAAACCGAATTCCGGTATCATGACCGGGACCCCGGTCTGCAGGGCATCCGAACCGGCGGTCGCGGCCCCGATACCGCTCACCTCGAAGGCCGGGAGCTCGCCTTACCAGCAAGTGCCTCACCACCACGGGGCCCCGCCTCCACCTCTGCCGCCACCCGCGCACAGCAGGTCCATCTACGACTCGAGGGGATACACGAGCTCGATGCCGGCCGCCAAGCTACCGCCGCCCCCCCTCCACGGCTCCCCTCCGACCGCCGCCTCGGCGCCGCTCTCCAGGCCCATAGCGCATCCCGCCCATCACACGAGTCCTCACCAGCAACCCGGCCAGACGGTGCAACACCCGCAGCCACAATTGAACGCCTCGTCCTTCCAAACGCAACCGCTCGATCTTGGAATCGAGAGATCCGGATCGCCGAAGAGAAAAGCGCCGACCCCCTCGTTGACCGAGAATTCCGGCCAACCGGTTTCCCTCGAGGTGTGCAAGAAACGCAGGACAGAGGAGCCGCAGCCGTTGTCGCTTCAATGCGTCGGCCCACCCGTACTCTCGAGAGCGAGCGAGCCGAGCCCGTTGATCGCCTCGGCCGCCACTTCGATCACGACCGTGGTTAATACCACGGTGGCTCTGCTGGCCCAGTCCAATAATACGCAGACGACGCAGGAGCGCACCGTGACCGCAGTCAGCCCGACGCCCCGCACGGCGAGCGGAGACGGGTCCGTGAGACCAGCCAGTACGGGAAGCGTTAGCTCTTTGAATCCGACGGTTAGCGCGGCTCCTAGCCCGGCGCCTATACCGAGCCCAGCGCCCTCTACGGCGCCGAGTCCGGCGCCCAGCGCTCCCGGCACTCCAGCCAAAGCTAACCCCAGCACGGTCGACAGCGAGAAATCGAACAGTCCTGCTCCCAGACCACCGAGCAGCACCAGTTACCCGGTTCACAAGCTGAAGAAGGCATGGCTGCAGAGGCATTCGGGCGAGGATGGGACGGAAGACACGACCGGAGTCGTGGGTAGCGGATCTTGCGTCACCTTACCTATGAATATCTCCCAAGCGCCGTCGCAGTCGTTGAACAACAAAGAACGCGACACCTCGAATGTTTCCGGCAACACGACGACCACCTGTTTGCCCAGCGCCGTCAATTCCATTCACAATATCGGGAGCATGGCGGTGAACAGCATCAATAAGAGCAAAGTTACCGCGAAAAGCAGCCGTAAATCGGCGAACAAAGAATCGTTAAACGGGCATGCGACAGACACGAAAACGTTACAAGAAGACTCTTCTAGCAGCGACCCGGAACGGAAGTCGCCGCCCAAAAGGAAGCCACCCAAGGTATCTATATGGATCGTATCTATCGTATTTACTTTTTATAGTTGCGAATGTTCCCATTTGAAAACTGTGTCTTATCGTTCTCCTCGTTTGTCTATTACTCTTGCATGTTCTCTAGATCGTGTTCTGAATATAATCACATTTTTACTCAGTGTTGGACCATTATCATGATTTTTCAAATGTTTGCGTTATTTTGGGAAAATTAGATATTTCGAATAAAAATTATTCAGTAGTTTGGCAGCAAAATAAATAAATTGCAAAAATTTTCAAATTTGTTACAATATTATCCATATTATTGTTACACTGTTATAATATGTATCATAAATAAGATTAATAGAATTTAGAATAAATTTGTATTGTTTACATTTAAATAGATAACTCATTCATAATGAATTGTATTTATATTTCATTTACACGTGAACAAGGAAACTTGCTTTTTTTATTATTAATTATTATAGATTTTTAAAATGAAAATTATTATATAATAAATCATTGAATTCGTTATTTCATCAACTACTATCGAATTAAAATTATATATATATATATATATATATATATATATATATATATATATATATATAGTCACTTAAGATATAATTTTCATTTTTCATCGAATGTAAAGTTTTTTAAAAAAATTTGCCATCAAATTAACATAAATATTTGAAAAATTGTGATTACCGTTATGAAAAAGTATTGTTTTTTATTTATTTATTTTTTTTTATGATTGTAGATATGTAGATTTATTATTGCATTATGATACAAATTTTATAAGTATTTTATCAATATTATATAATTAAGCATGTACGTAACCATAATATAATACATATGCTAAAGAAGCTATTAGATAAAAATTATTTTGAATAACAAATAAGATAGAAGATAATAAAGTAAATTTAATTTATATAAACCAGATATAATTAAATTTAATTTATTTTTAACGATTTTAATGATTTTTTTGTTCTTTGAATTTTATTTCTACGTAGATCTGCGATGACAAAAATTTCATTTTTCTTTTTCTTGTGATTAAGTCTAATCTAAAAATTTTTTATAATCATATAGATTTATATATGCAAAAAATATTTTTAGATTCATTAATATATAAAAATGTATCATATTTTATCGTATTATAATTACAATAATAAATCATTTGTTTTTCTTAGTAAACTTTAAATAAAAATCAAAAAAAACAATAACGAATAATGAATAAACAATAATGTAATCGAATAATCGATTAAAATTTTATTTATTATTAGTAGTAGAATAAAAATTTATATGAAAATAACGTTTAATACTTGTACAAGTTTACTATTCAATACATTTTATATTTGAATATCCCGCCTCTTTCGGCGCCATTTTGGTAACATTATCGCAACATAAGCCACAAGTAGGAAACCAACTTGCGCTACGCTCGTATATTATTTTCGCACAAGTGTTTCTACTTTAATACGTATATATGTGTCTAACGTACAGTTATCGATTATTCGAAATGAATAAAACCCAATGGATAAAACTGGTAAAGTGATTAAGGTTTATCCTGATATTTCGTAGTATATAAGAAAACTTAACCTTACTTTTTACATATACAAAAACGAATGTTCAGATTCTTTTAAAGTCGGTCGATCTTCGACGAATAACAAATGAATTTACGATTTATGAAAAAAAAGAATGTAATCGTTAATTTTTTCTTTCTTTTTTTGGTTCTTTTTATCATAATGTGAAATCGTTCGAATTATTGCATGCAACACATTCGACGTAGAATTGATTTGCTTGTATTATTGAATCCATATCGCGAACGAGTAATTTAAACATCGAGGATGTGTGCGCGTTCACGCACGCGTGTGTATATTAGTTTGTAGTTTTTGGCAGTAGTTTCGACAAGAGCATGAACTTCCTGACTACTTAATAATCTGTGCCCTGTGGTAGGTAAAACGAAAGAAGGGCGCAGCACGGAGGCAGCAAACGACCGCGGAAGATCAGCGGAGGCGAAAGGAAGATAAACAAGGCGGAGGAGCTGGTGTAGGCAGTGAATCTAGTAACGAGAGCGAAGCTGGTTCTGCCAGTGATACGAGTGAACAGTTGGGTTCCATTCAACCTACATCGAGGGTGCGACATACCACGGCCAATTCCAACAATTCCTCGGGAAACGGTTAGTTGACGTAGCTTCTTGTAAATGGACTTCCCATCAGGTGAACTAACTATTCACTTGCAGGGTAAGTGATCCGCGTTCCATGATTATACACTTACTCGTCTCTATAGAGCTATGTGGGAACCCGAGAAATTCAGGAGTATATTCTCAAAAGGTTATGTACTTCCGCTTAATCTAAAAATATTTCTATAAACGTTCACTCACTTTTTAAACTTCCTGATACTCTTTAGGTTCGCTAAGCTCTTAATGAATCCCGTTTCGCACACTTACCCTGTTTCGACGCAAAATAATTCCCAAGTTTTCTTCTTCCGTCGTGTAACTTGACGCAATTATTAAGTAAAAAGAACAAAAAAAGAAAGATGATGAAAATTTAAAGATCGACACGTGTCTATGAGATATCGATAATATAACGAGCTTTTTAACACTGAGTTATGTTACTAACGTGCAATTGGTTTTGAACGAATGTTTCTATATCGATCTTTAAAAATATCGAATATCGTTTGCCCGGTAGGAAATAACAAGGAACCCAGGAAACGAGGCAGAAGACCAAAGACTACGAAAGGTAATGAACTAGGTGGAGAAGATCAGCAACCTCGTCAAAAGAAAGAGCGCAGAGACGATAGTGCGAGCGGTGGCAACAGTGGGCCAGGTGGAAGTGGCGGTAGAGGTGATCCCTTTCGTAGACCACCGATATCGCAATTGAAAAAAACTGGCGATAGTTGGCTGCAAGACGGCGCTTGTTTCGAAGTAGCTCCAAAGTTGGCTAAATGTCGTGAGTGCAGATGGACACCGCACCAGCGCTCCAAAAATCTTCCTCAAAATATTTTCTGCAGATTTTATGCATTCCGTAGATTACGGTACACGAAAAACGGACAATTGGCGATAGCAGGATTTAGCGATCCCCACAAAGATGCGTCTGAGGTAAGTATTTACAACATTGCCTTCCAATACGTTGCAACGATAAAGCGAATGACAATTTCGTTTTCGTGTTACAGGTAGATCTTCGGTTATGGTTACCGGGAAAAGAAAGTTCGGATAGCAAGAAGGACGAAAAGCCTGACAAGAACGACAAAGAGAAGGGAGACAAGGAGGATCTAGATTTGGAAATGGCTCACAGATTACTTCGTCAAGTTGGGGATCAGTTTTGTGATCTTTTGCATCAGGAGAAGGATGCTCTGCAACAGCATATGGCAGAAGGTAAATTTCAATCGGATTTGGAAACCTCTAGGAGGCAATTTAATTATATACTTAAATATAAAATAAAAATTGTTTAGATCTATGTTTATATTCATTTTCACGCATGTTTCGTGTCGATGTTAAACGAGTTATATATATGCGTTATAAAGTTATAAAATTTACGTGTAACGTTTCAACGAGAATAAGTTCAAAAAAGAAGGAAACGAGAAGGATAAATACAAATGAATTGTGTAGCATGTTCATCTATTCGTATATCGTTTCTTTTTTTGCTTCTATGTATTTTAAAATTTCGTTTGATATTAATATTTATTTCGAAATTTATATTTTGTAAGCATGCAATTAAACGAAGTTGCTTTGTTTATTTCCTTTCGTTCGCATGATTTAACGCTTTGCGTATCGATTGTTTCTTCACCTTGACAGCAAGTTCGGGACTTGTAGACGGAACAGTCGCTTGGAAGAGAGTGGTCCAAGGTGTCCGAGAGATGTGCGACGTCTGTGAAACGACCTTGTTTAATTACCATTGGGCTTGCGGAAAATGTGGCTTCGTTGTGTGCATCGATTGTTACAAAGTAAGAATATTTCTTATTTATTTTCATAAATTTATTCACTATACACTTAATACACATGATGATAAATAATCCTTTGATCAATTCACGTGATATATATATATCTGTAAAATATCGAGCTTTTTAACACTGACAAAAATATCATGATCATCACGAATAGAAAAATTTATCTCGTAAAGATTTAACGAAACGATTTAATATATTATCAGGGACGCAAGAACGGGACGATCAAGATTTGGGGAGAAAGCGGAAAGGACAGAGATGATTTTTCATGGCTTTTATGTACAAATAGACAAGTGCACGAACCCGAGCGACTTATGCTCACGCAAATCATTGCCGGTGACAGCCTGATACGTCTTGGCCAACGATTGCACGAATGCCGTGCAGAATGGGGAATACCCCAACATTGTGGTTGTTCACTGGTCGTTCAAACTCCTGCCAATGAGTATTTGCGAAACATGATAAAAGGCGATTCGGTACCCGTTTTGAATGGCAACGTTAAGCAGGAAATTAAAGAAGAAAAAAAAGTGAATGAGTCGAACGGATCGTCGGAGAGCAAAACGAACGGGGAGGATAAAAATTCCCCGTTAAACTGGCTGGCAGATGTGGCTTTACAGAACCAGGATAAAAACGAGAGTGCTTCTAGTTCAGATTCCGACGAAGATCGGGATGGCAATTATTCGACTTTGAGAGAATTGCTCATCCGACCGTCCCACAAATCAAACGGTAGCGGTTCCAGATCGAATTCACCGACCAGCAATCCCGGCAACGTTAACGTTACCCCCGGAAACAATGCGCAAAACAACGTGACAAAGTCTGGGAAGAAGTCGAAAATGGACACGTTGGATGAGGTCATATCTAGCGTTATAGAGCACAGCGTGAAAAAGGAGAGGGAAGATGAACTGGACGATGAGAAGCCGAGGGAGCTTAAGCATTTCGTCAGAAGATACAAATGGACGCAGAAGGGAAGGGAACCGTTGCCCATCCGGATCATGACGCTCACCGAAAGCAAGAGTCTTTACCCGGACGTGCCCCATTCTTGGCTCTGTGATGGAAAATTGCTCAGGTTAAACGATCCGAACAATCCCAACAATTACAGAATATTTCAAGATCAATGGAAACGCGGACAGCCGGTTATCGTGTCGGATGTTGCGAAGTTATTGGACATGAGCCTCTGGCATCCGGACTCGTTCGCCAGAGATTTTGGGGACGAGAAGAACGATTTGATCAATTGCATGACCGGAAATCTGGTACCAAATCAACCGATGCGCAAATTCTGGGAAGGATTCGAACACTTCTCGAAGAGATTGAAAGACGAGAGAGGAAATCCGATGTTGTTAAAATTGAAGGACTGGCCTCCCGGTGAAGATTTTGCGGAATTGTTACCGTCGAGATTCGCGGATTTGATGAAAGTTTTGCCGTTGTCGGAGTACACCCATCGAAACGGAAGACTGAACTTGGCCAGTCGTTTACCCGACTGTTTCGTGAGGCCAGACTTGGGGCCCAAGATGTACAATGCTTACGGATCGGCTCTTCATCCAAACAAAGGCACCACTAATCTCCACCTAGATATTTCTGACGCGGTGAACGTCATGGTTTACGTGGGTATCCCAAAGGATGCCGACAACGACGAACACGTCAAAGGTATTTCACGCCATACGTTTCTTTTCTTTACTTTCATTTCGTTTTTATTAACGATGTGTTTACGTCAACAGAAGCATTACGAGCAATAGACGAAGCCGGCTGTGATATCTTGACACGCCGACGTGTTCGCGAACGGGGAGAAGCACCGGGCGCGTTGTGGCATATTTATGCAGCTCGAGATGCCGACAAAATCAGAGATCTGTTGAACGCTGTCGCTTTGGAACGTGGAGCTCGTCTGGAACCGCATCATGATCCAATCCACGACCAAAGCTGTTATCTCGATGGACCTTTGCGAGAGCGATTGTACCGCGAATACGGCGTCGAAGGGTGAGTCCTTTTGTACTTGTAGTGTTTTTGAAATTCTTGTTAGAAATGAAAATAAGTTTCTTCTCTTTTTTTCTAGATACGCTATTGTACAGTGCCTAGGCGATGCGGTATTCGTGCCAGCTGGCGCGCCACACCAAGTCCGTAATCTTCACAATTGTATAAAGGTAGCCGAGGATTTCGTATCCCCAGAAAATGTGTCGCATTGCTTCCATCTAACGCAAGAGTTCCGCGCGTTATCCGACACGCACACGAACCACGAGGACAAATTGCAGATTAAGAATATAATTTATCACGCCGTGAAAGATTCTCTGGCCGTGTTGAGCAACGTGAAGGAAGAAACTCTTAACAAGTTGAAGTCGAATAACGAGATAAAAAAGGAGGAGACGTAGCCCTAGGCCCCCTGTCGCGGTCGCAAGAACCGTTGATCTTTCTTTGACTAAAAAAGAAATCTCGCTATATCAGTGAGTGCCCAATCTGTTACCTGCTCGTACATCGCCTCCCCGAATAAGCACACGCCGGGGTCGATTCGAGACGACAGGAGGATTTAATCTTAAGATGCTCCGGAACCTGTATCGAGGTGCAAGAATTTGTTGTGATATTTCGACGATTAACTCGAAACGTTTGATTTTTGGTATTGGCTGAGCCAATGAGATTATCCGTTGTTTCATTTTCAATTTCCTTTCGCGTTATATAGTTTTTTTTCTCTCGAGCAACGCGCTTGCGGACATGAAGTCTGCGAGTTTTTTCTTCATTGAGGTATGGAGTTGTTGTGACGCTAACGCGCACTGCGTCCATTATCATTGTGATACCACAGGAGGAGAACTTTGGATCATACGTTATTTGTAATTACTTATATCGTGCCTGTATTCAATACATACTGTCTATATTATATAAATGTAGATAATGGATTACTGTGTAATTGAATTCTTACTAGCAACTACGAAAGGATCGTCTAGAGGTACCTTTGTGCAATTAGATGTCGATTAAATTGTTAGTTGGATCAGTGATACTTGTCGATCCGCGTTACGTGCTCTCGTGATCTGGTGCTTTTTTGGTATCGATTTAACATGAAAACAAACAAGCCGTTTGCTTAAATGGCCGATATATATTTCTTGCTACGTTCTTGTGTTCAGCGCGGCAATGAGCATAAGGGGAAAACACTGCCTAAGCTGTTCACATTAAGGCCCGGTTCAACGTGACTGGATCCTTTGCGCGTAAAGTACATTAATGCGATATACGTGATAACCGCAGTTCGGCTTCCTCGAATAATATACGTTTCTTCGATTTTTGTCTTTCTTCTTTGAAAAATATATCGGCCGTACCGAGCAAACTTTGTTCGAAGGTGTTTGTACGATCATCGTCGTTTAAATTACGGCATCAGAACAAAAATAACAATAGTTGTAAACCAATCTTTCGATATTATCTTCACGGGATAAAAGATCGATGAGGATAGATTTCGTCAAATCTATTGAATTTAATGTTTTTTATAGATTGGATTAACGTTGTGTGGCCCAGTGATAACCCAGTAAGAGTAACGAGTAAGAGAAGAACGAAGTAAAAGACAGAGAAATGAAAAGAATAAAAAGAAAAAAAGAAAAAAAATAAGAAACTGTTATTTTTGTCGAATCACGCGAACCGTCTATCCAATAGAAGAGCAGCAGCGATATTCTAATTGTATTTGTAATTAATATCGATAATTATGGTAACATTATTTAATGCAAAGTAAAGCTGTAACGATTTTTGAAGTGCCAATGTTGAACGACGTGGACATTCTCGCGTGTTTACACGTTTGTGTATAGGTAGACAAGAAGAAAAAAACAAACAAAGAAAAGAGATGGACGAAAGAACACAGATTAGTCATGCAGAATTCATAGATGAGAGGCCGAGTTCCTATCATTTAACTTTCCTCATATAGAACAAACCGCTGCTATTCACGGTATGTTGCGCGATGTCTGAATTCTTGAAAGCCATTACCGTCCTCGTCCATTGTATCGTTCCACAATGACGTTTCTCACGTATTCACAACTGAATAAATACCATCGTAGTTGTACGTTTATGAGCCAGTCATAATTTCAATGATAAACGGAGGAAAAAAAAAGAAAAAGAAAAAGAAAAAGAGAGGAGGAAGGCAACAGCTTTCGAGGACAGACGCATGCAATTTAGCGTTTCGCGCCCTTGGTGCGCTTATCGATTGTCCTGATATTCACTACGGCTGGTAATCTTGAGACCGATGTGTAAGCAACAAACGAAGAACAAGGAAAAACAAATCACTGGAATCCTGAAATCCGCAATTTCTTTGATCTCAACATTCGTCTAGCATACAACGACTTGATTAAAATAATAATATTTAACGAGTAAATTTTTAAATATCTTAGTGTCGATAAGTAACGTTAATATTACGGAAATTATAACAAAAAAAAAAAAAATACCCTTATTATTCACAAACGACGATAATGGTAATGATAATTGATGATACCGACGATGTATAAAGTTATAGAGGAAAAGAAAAAAAAACATACTCTGTGTATTATTGCTGCAACAAAGCTATTATTCGTTCTCTTGCTACGTGTATGTAAATACATTTATACATACTTATATGTATACATATACATATATAAATACGAAAAAAATTAGACTTAAGAAACACACACTCCATGGATATGGATAAAAAAAAAAATACACTTTACAGACGTAGGTAGATAGTTTATTATACCATTATTATTATTAATTATTATGATTATGATTATCATTATTACGATTAATTATTACGAAAAATACCGATATTTAAATGTTGCTAATACGTGGCGAAAAAAACACGACTACGAGCGTCTAGTGTATAAATGAGAATTATTCGACAGATTGTTTGTGTGTGTTACATGAATGCGTGTATGTTTTTTTGAGCGACATTTCGGAAGAATGCTCGAGAGAGTGAACGAGAGAGAGAGAGAGAGAGAGAGAGAGAAAGAAGAAGGGGCCGTGTATTGGGGGCGGAGTGGAATGGATGAGACAATTGTACAGCCCTTTAAACTCCTATAAAATATCCACCCCCAAAGTCCTACACTACCCCACCACCGGTCGCCCCCAGTCATAGCAATTATGAACCGCGGGCCGGCAGGTCTGAGTATAATTTTTTGTACTGTGTAAATGTAAGAACATACGTTTGAATAAGAAAAATGTTTATATTACAAAAAAAAAACAGTGCGTATATTTATTGGTTATATTTTACTTCCCGTGTTATTAATCAAATCTATAAGTATGTGGCTTCGTTTTTCCTAAGTTTGAATAAACGTTTGAAACTTAATCTTATTACAAAACTTGTTGCATCTACCAGACACGATAACTTGTTGCTTATTGGCAAAGGCTCGACAGCGATTTCTCCGGTGAAATCGACGTGATATCTGTGTTAAGATAATTATCTTTTCAACATTTTCCGATTTCTTTAAATTAAATCGCAATTCGATAATTTAAATTAGATCGCTATTGAATAATTAAGAAATTTCGAATTAACGATTATTCTAATAGCTAAATTATCAATCCATTAATCCTCGTAATCTGCATAACAGACGAACCATTCTTTTTGATAATAAAAAAGACTTTGTTGATCGAGTATATTATTTCGCTTTATTGCTATCAAAGTTCGATAAAGCATTACAGTCTTCCTGGAGAAAGATAATGAATTCTACTATGCTATATAATTTTACGAAAGAATTTCAAAAGTATTGGCATAAACTTTGCTACAACTCTTTGAAAGCATATTAATATATACGTGCCTGGTATTTGAGCGCGCGCATTGAAACACGTACCAATACGTGTTCAGATTATAATATACTAACAACGATTCTGCTTCCGTTCCAAAACACACCTGGCTTGTTTCCGGCGTTGAATTTGCACGAAATCCTATAAGACTCGAAGAGGCTTTTGACGTTGAGCTATACTCGGCCCTAATGATAGCATATCCGGCGTGAGAAGGATAGACTTACCGATAAAGTATGGTACAAATCTATAGTTAATGTATAGTGTGGTACAGTGTCGCCTACACATTCACGCTTTCAAGATGGCGCTCAACTTGTGGAGAGAAAGACGATCGAGCGTCTGAACGGTTCAGAGCGGGTTTGCTATAGCTACGTCAAGCGTCGGACAATGAACAAGTACCGGACCGATCCATTTATTTTTATCCTTGTTTTGACCAGTCAATTATAAAAATAGTGTTGTGCGTTTAGTGCAAAAACAAAATGTGTAGCCATACACAGGGGATTGTTAGGCTAAAATCGAAAATAAGTACGTGCTAGTGCTCATTCCTCAGTTATGTCAATGTGTTAAGTCAAAATGGCAGCCACGTTAACTGTCGAGCAGGAACAGGTAAGCGATTTATCCATCTTTTGATCGGAATATATTTCTCTCAGAAAATTGTTTTAATTGATGTTCCCAACATCGCGAAACAATCGATTATGATTTCCCTTTTGCTTCAATCTCCATATCATATACGTGTTTACAAGCGCGTAATATAAACATTCATTCTCATTTTCTCTACCTCTTATCCTTTGAATCTTTTCGACGAATTTCAACGGAAATGACAAGAGGATAAAAGTATTCTTATTCGATAAATCAGCACGAATATTTCTCGTCGAGTTTCAACAATGATTATTCTATTCAACGTTATTTGCGTTAAATGAGCAAGATAGATAGATTCGCGTGAGCGTATTAAGCCTTAATCATCAATGTTTGTGCAACTAGATATTGTCATCGCAAGACTGATGCTTTATTCATTTGTTAATTATACTTTTTCAATGAGTGTATTATTTTACTCCACATAAATAATTTAAGATTTTAAATAATTTTTGTATAAAAATTTTTATATTTGATATTTACGATATTTAACATTGAACGATACGCGGTTAATAAATAAATAAATTTTTATAACTTCTAAAATTCGTAATGTAAAGAAAAAAAATATTTTTTTGTTTTAAAAAGAAAAGAAATGAGCAAAATGCAAGGAAGAAATGGAAAAAATATGACGAAACATTAATAATAAAGTAATTTTAAAATTATCACTTAATGAAATTTTATTGAAATATTGATTCATGATATTAAATTTCTTGACCCTGGAACGAACCTATCCATTTACCGCACCGGTCCCCGGCGAGCGTACTATGGCGGAAGTTGCCGGTGGGTAGGTAGTCGGGCACCGGAAGTTATATCGGTACCCAGGGCATGTACACAAATCATTGACGAATGACTGTTACACGTTTCGATAATATATACATATATATATATATATATATGTTATATGGAGTGTTTTTTTAAATTAATCGAATGGTCATTTTCATTTTACCGTAATTTTACTCATTGTATTAATAATTTCTCTCACATAAAAAAATTCGAAAAGAAAAAGCAATTTGTGATTTTTCAAAAATATTATTAAATTTTATGAAAATAGATTTTTAACAAGTATGATATTTGCAGGCCACGAAAGAATTTATAGAAGCAGTTAATAAATGTCGAGCTGGAAGGAGAGCTGGTCCAGTATCATGGAGTACAGCTGTGAAATTTTTGACGGCAAGGAAATTTGAAGTCGCGAGAGCACTAGCGCTATATGAACAGCATGAAGCCACCAGAAGAAGAGAGGGTCTTGCACTTTTACATCCTACTCAGGAACCTTTGCTCACTGAATTACGCACAGGAAAATTTACAGTTTTAGTAAGTTCTTTAATTAATGAAAATGCCAATGGTCAAAATGCGTTAATGAAATGCTATTTGACATGATTATTCATAAAAATATTTCTAGCCTTCACGGGATGCTACAGGGGCAGCCATAGCTATTTTTACAGCACATTTACACCTTCCACAAAATACCACTCATCAAACAACGTTACAAGTTAGTATATGTATTTTTGTACACGTATTTTTCTCATAACATTCTATAATTATTAAATTATTAAAAAAGAAAAATAGAAAAAGACTCGTACTCTTGTCAATCATAATAATATGATGGTATATTTTTTTAACAATTTTTCTAATAGCATATTTATAATAATGGAACTTTCTCTGTGTCATTACAGGGCGTTGTATATCAATTAGATGCAGCTCTAGAAAGTGTAGAAACTCAAAAACACGGTCTGGTTTTTATTTATGACATGTCGGATAGCAAATATCAGAATTTCGATTATGATCTATCCCAAAAGATTCTCACCCTTCTAAAGGTAAGTGTTATACGTGCGTGACTTTTTTTTAGAGATACAGATTTGTATATATATATTAATTCATTTATTTTTCGGAACGAGAGAAAATAATGAAACATTGATTAAATTTAAGCCAGATTATTATAAACACTGTTAAATTTTGAATAAATAAATATGTTACATTTGTCAGAAACTTTATACTCCCGCGACACAAATTTACCATTCTCGATATTTACCTTCGTTCTTTGTCGTTTATAAATCTACACGATCAGAGTTGACAGAGATCCGAGAAACAAAGAGTTTTGTTAGTAGGAATAGTTTCGAATGTAGGCCATTATCTTTACACAGGAAATTTAATCAACATCTTTGGCTTTTATTCGTACCACGGACGAAATCAGATCGCGTAATGTACGCGTGTTGTCACTCTGCGAAAAGATTAGTGCATAGTATGGACAATATGTAACGTTACACCACTAAAAATATATTTTAAATATAGTTGGATTTTCGTTAAGTGTTAATTTTTTTTCTTAATTTTAACAATATAATAAAATATATATCGCTCAAAATTCCGATTATATATAATACCGAGCAATAAAGTAAGCACATAAGTAATTTCCAAGCGTCTGGCAGTAGAGTGTATATAGAAGGGTGCATCTCAAAGAATAGGGAAGCTTAAGGGGTTGTTAACGCTTCACGAAAACCCACTTGCAATTGCTCAGTGAGCCGCACATTGGATGAGCGGAACAAGGGACTTTGAAAGGTTTCAACGGACTGACGCAGTTATAGAATATTTATGAAAATTATTTCCAACAATATTTTTACGTCACCGAATACGAGATAAAAATAATCTTCTATTTGATCGGTTATTAGTAGGAATAGGAGATAAAGCTGAGTTCTAATTCTAAAACGCATAACCTATATTGCAAAGTATGCAAAAAAGAAGCGATATCAGCTTTCTATTCGACTTATAATATTAGCAATAATCTTTCATTTTCTGCTCTATTATACCTGTTTATAGCGTGCAATTGGTGGAACTGGAATTTTTCCAATCAAATATTCGTCTTGTCAGTCGTTTGCTAAGTTACGTTCGAATTGCGATGGAAATGGTGTCAACGACGCCCGTTCCGATTTCGTTTCTCCGTTGTAAACGGCAATTGGATTAAAAACGAGAATGAGGTATGCGATGAGGTACGCGAATATTTTGTTTACGTAGCGAAATTTTCAGTTAAAAATATTCTAAAACGTTATAGTTTTAGCAAGTTATTAGAGGTTGATAACCCCGGTACACGTAACATAGTTCACACGTATTGTATCTATTTCAATTAATCCCGACGCTATCGAAATACTGGACTGCAAACGAAACTCGTCCGGATCCTCAAGTTGAGAGGCACTGACGCAATACGTCATCACATGTAGGATCGCACCTTTGCCGAGGGGAAAAGAAATTCGCGTAAGGGATGCTAGAACGGTGGTAAAAAGAAGGGGTCGTTGGCGCGCATGCGCGTATACGCGGGATAACGTCGCGACGCTCGTGGTCAGTAATCATCGTGACCCCTTTGCGGTATTATCGTGCACAGATCGGAAGAAGTTACAACCTGATTCCGCCGTCGGATCATTATAATTTCTTTTAACTTTCGTTGTTCACGTTTCGTTCGAATTATATCTGTCTTTTTCAACACGAAATATCGTCGAGATAATCGAAATTAGTTGTGTGTTGTGTTCCTCAACCGAAGTAGAAAACGGTTATTCTAATTTCACGCTATCGATTGACTGACCGAGTGTCGGCAGTGATTTCGATTTCATCGATTCGACGACGCTGGATATGTCCTAGTGATTAATCAAATTTCAAGTTGATCGAATGTTCTCGATTTATCGTCACATTGGCATTTATTTCATTTACAAGATAATTTATGTTCTATACTCCATCGTTTGATAGGTTTGATCGTTTAACGAGCTCGTGTCATCAATGTCCGATAAAATATTTGCTTACGGTGCATCTTTTCTCAACATACGGTAAATGAAAATTCTAATTTATTGATTGGTTATCCGAAGTCTATTTACTAATCAATCGATGAAATATATATCCTTGTAATTCTATTAATCCTGATCTAATCTGATATTCGACGACAGAATATCTTGTGAAATAAATATTTCAGTATCTTGTGAAGATAATTTGGAATGAATAGGAACGATTTTAAATTATATAGATTCTTTTTCTTCGTGTTTTCGCGGGGTTTCGATGTAATAGGGTTTATGCGCTTAACATCTCAAAGATGTAGTGGTGCTGCTGACGTCGTTACGGTACTTCCGCCCTCTATATACATTACAAAGAGTACCGAGGATTAAATTATCGTGTTTCTTGCATTTTTAGAGAAACATTTTTTGCATATTGTACATTTCCATTCAGCTCTGATGTTCATTGACCACTTACTAGGAATTGCTTGTTCTAATTCGATTTAATTCTGCATCATTTGATCTCCAACTTATACGTAGCTTATAAGAAAGGTTTAACGTTAAATTGGATCGAAACTTGTACCACGTAATTCTGTAATTTTCCTTCAAAACGAAATCCCTTTGTGTATTAAACATATATTCAAAGATTGCTTGCAGTTGGCAGTAAACGTTCCTCTTGGTTTATATATCATTCTATTATTGCATCGTCTTGCAAAGGTCAAATTTGAAAGTCGCTCCATTTCGAAAATAAATCATGCAATCATCTTAACCAATTTTTTTTTATTATCTTTCATCTTTAATTTTTTTTCTTTATACATATACATATATATATATAAAATCATCATATAAAAATAAACCGTGTCTCATAAATTCATCGATTATTCGATTATTCTTGTCTTTAATTGTATTTATGTCTTTAATTGTAGTGCTTGCGTGCTAACCCATTGTTAAACATATGGTTTTTTTATTTTCTAACATTTTACGATTCTATACAAACGTATTGAATTATGATATTCCTATGAAATATATATAACGATATTTTATTCATTTCAGGGTGGTTATCCAGCTAAATTAAAAAAAGTGTTAATAGTGACGGCACCGTTGTGGTTCAAAGCTCCCTTCAAGATCCTTCGATTATTTGTACGCGAAAAATTAAGGGATAGAGTATTCACCGTATCTATTCCCCAATTAACATTACATATCCCACGGGAATCATTACCGCATCGTTTGGGCGGCACATTGGAGATACAGCATGAAGCATGGCTTCTTCATTGTCTTAAATCCATGACAAACAGGGGCGGGGGTGAACTTTGCGAGGTCAGTCTCCTATAATACAATGTATATATATATATATTATATGTGTTACATCATCAGAGAGATCGTTTACTAATAGAATTTTTATGTTAGGTTACCCCCAGAGTGGGTACTCCTCTTTCACCCACATCGAAGAACCAAACAGTTCATCAGAATCCGAATGGAACTACAGTCAGTAGCTCAACTAGTCCTATAATTGATAAGAACAAAGTGAAAAATGGTATCTCGAATATTGGAGATATCGAGATCACGAATGGTGATGTCTGGATGGGAACCGATGAGGCACCGTCTCCAGTTCAGCCTCCGTCCTCAGCTAGTTCAGGTTTTAGCGACGACGATAGCCTCCACGGAGATCTTGGTCTTCAAGCCGTCACTATGGAACAACTCATCGAAGAGATACATTCGAGAGGACGCGCAGGGCTCATAGCGGAATATGCGGAAATTAGGCAAAGACCGCCCGAAGGTTCCTTCAATAATGCCAAGTATATAATGATTGTTCGTTAAGAAGTAAAAACACGAAGGAATATTTTAAATAAAGATATAATTTTTTTAACAAACCATTCGATGCATTTTTCAGATTAAGATCAAATCAGTCGAAAAATCGATATACAGATGTACTTTGCTACGATCACAGTAGAGTGTGCCTATCGCAAATAGACGGAGACGCTACATCGGATTATATAAATGCTAATTTTGTTGACGGTTACAAACAGAAAAATGCGTTTATTAGTACCCAAGGTCCGCTGCCGAAAACTTGCGGTGATTTTTGGAGAATGGTTTGGGAACAACAAACGCTGGTTGTTGTTATGACCACAAGGTAAATCGTTGTTGTCGTAATAGTCAGAAACAGAAGGAATTTCTATAATTTCTGATACGTTTTTAGAGTGGTGGAAAGGGGACGTACGAAATGTGCACAATATTGGGGTCCTGAACCGGGTGACGAAGTACAAGCAGGTGGTTTTACGGTAACTACCCTCGAAGTTGATACAAATCCAGATTATACGATATCGATGCTTCTTCTTACAAACAAAAAGGTATGCTCGATTTAACTCTCAAGGATAAAGGCACTTGATGTTTATAAATTTATAATCGATAAATGTAAACGTGCTTTTATTTTAGACTGACGAGGCAAGAGAAGTTTGCCATATGCTATACACGGCATGGCCGGATTATGGAGTTCCACAATCGGCTAGAGCTTTATTACAATTTTTAGCCTTAGTAAGACAACAACAAACCAAGTTACTTGCTAGTAGAGGAGATACATGGGCCGGACATCCGCGAGGACCTCCTATAGTTGTTCATTGCAGTGCCGGAATAGGAAGAACAGGTATTTCTATTAAAAAAATCTCAAAAAGATGATAAAAGTATTTATACGCATATGTTATGTTTATAGGAACATTTTGCACATTAGATATTTGCATATCGCGATTAGAGGATACCGGAACTGTAGACATCCGTGGGACTGTTGAAAAAATTCGAGCACAGAGGGCCTACAGTATTCAAATGCCAGACCAATATGTATTCTGCCATCGTGCTCTAGCAGAGTATGCGCTTTCCAGGGGAATGCTTAGTTCACAACATCTTGCTATGTTACCTCCAACCATAGAAGAAGATTCTGATTAGATCTCTATTATCATGTACCAGATTGATGTTCTTCCCGAGTATACATAACAATCTCTTACATAGCCTATTTCTAGCTTAAATAACTAAAGGTTATTTTTTGCTATCATCTCCATCGATGTAATAATTCAAATTTCTATTCTTATGTTAGGCTATATGTTTAGAGGATATCTAAAGAAAGACTAGTTTTTTCAAGGCTAAATGTAAGAACAGAAATTTTTTATTTCTGTTTCTTGGTATTTTGCTCTGTGAATAAACGATTCAATGGTAAGAATAATGACAGTGCAGAAGCTGGCTATAGAAATGGCTATCCGAGTAAAAGTATAAAACAAAGTATAATCGGATGGGCTGATTCTATTTTAACCCTCTCATATGTAAATTTTATTGTACATTTAAAAAGATAACTTATTTAAAATGTGTGAAGTGTGAAACGCCTTACTTTATAAACATTCCATTTGAAAACAATTATTACGTCAATTAAATTAATATATAATGTATACAAGTATGAATTATACTTATATATATATATATATATATATATATATATATTTCATAGATTTAAAAAATTTTCTTTATATTCCGTATGTTATACATACTGCATAAAATATGACGTTAAGATAAAGAAAATTTTAATTATTACAGGCATTATTTATTAATGTACTATTGTACAGATCGATAAGTTTAATAGTTAAATAATTAATAATATCTTTTCTTTTATATCAATTTTAATCAATGATTAATTTATTGTTATTTATGCTATTCATGCAATATATATTTTATATATAACTATGTAATCGTGATTAATTTGCATTCTTTTTTTATAATAATCAGCTTTGCATTCTGATCATCATTTATGATTTCTTGAAACTGTTAATGAAATAATTTTCTTTTATATTGAATATTTATGACGAGAAAATTAGTTGAACTTTGTTTTTTCTATAATGAGTCTTTCAACCTAAAATTTAAATTATCAAGTACAAAGGATGTAAGGACATGTTGTTATAGAATCTTTATATGAGAGGGTTAAATTAGTAACTGATTTATTGAAAATATAATGAATTTAAAAGAAAGAAAAAAAAAAAAAAGATACAAAGAAGTATGAATGTTACGGAAAATTACAAACTATGGGAAATATAATTTAAGCGGCCAATTAGTCATTGATACGTAAGATTTAAAAAAATATATTACAACATGTTACGACAGCTTTCGCCATACATGAACTATAAGTAATCGACGATTGTATTAATAGGCACTTTTTGGGTAACCAAAGATTATCTTCTACACCGTCTTGAAACATTACAATTGAATCACGAATATGAATATATGTAGTTGGCTGATATTGAAAAATTCCCTTACAGGGATTGCTAATCAGGGATCATCGCATAGATTAAAAATATGCCCAATTCTATTAAAACATTAAAAAATAAAATTATTAGTAAAATCGTACTAAGTTAAAGTTTCAAAGGAGGCGAATATGAACAACTAGTTTACCTCGAGAATCAAACGTGCTTCGTCTTAGCAACGATAGGATTTTTTAAAAACCTTAGTGCAAAGATATCAAGTAAATTCAAAACGTGCTCTTCCACGAAAGCCTTCGTGTATCTGATACGAGAAAAGGAAGAATAATGTGATTTTATAATTTAAACTTTAGAATATTAAGGATCTTTTTAAATCTTTAAACGCTTACGTTTATATCGTCGAGATACGACCAGATGTATATTTTTGATTTCACGTAATACCACATTAGTCGATGAATCAGTAAGTTCACACGGTACATTCGAAAATTATTTCAACTTCTCGGCAGCTTTTTCAAAAATCTAATCTCATTGATTATGAAAAAGACGAACATTTAAGATGAAGATACATGAAGAGAATATGTGAATGTTGATATAATTTAAGAACGTATCTAAGAACGCTGTTGTAGATGCAAACGCTTTTTAATACGAATTTTTAATATTTACTTGTTAAAAGCGACGCTGAGAAATTTTTTAATTACGCGTTAAAATATAAAAACGAAGCGTGCTTGCACAAAAGTGATAATAGAAATTCTGTTTAAAATAGTGTTTGCATAGATGTTTTATCTCAGAATTTCTTATAATGCAATTTAAGTATCCTGAATATCGATGTCTATCGATGTCCGATTTATAGCTACTCTGTCTAACCGTCTATTTGTTGAATGTATATTAAATAGTTGCAAGGAAATCATGTAATATTAAATTATTGTTACAAATGACAATGATATATTATAGTGAATTTTTCTTGCGTCTTAAATTTAATATGTATAATATGGATTTTAACGGAGACATCGTAAATTTGTTATATGATATGTGATAGCCGTTGAAATTTTTCCGATACGATTTCTAATTTTTGTTCACAAGAACGCTGCCATGTTAGCGTAAATTCGTTTGATTACGATCTTTCGTTTATTTAAACTTCATTAATCTAGATTTACCGTTCGACATATTTTCTAATTTATTCAATTCAATTTTGCCATAATGCACTAGATCACGCCAATGGAGCGAGAATCTTTTTTGTCGAGAATCTTTTGCCCAGGATCCCCACCCCCCCAATGCGTGTATTTTATGTACAGTCTGTATATTATGCGCAAAATTTAGCGGATCAAAGTCTCGAATAGATCAAGGACTTCGAGGATTCGAAGTCTCAGATCTGTCGATAGTGAATCGTTTGTTAGAAATATCTTCGAATTTTATATAACGAAAAGCGCTGTTGTACTAGATGCTTAGTCAGATTTAAATAAGTTCGAATTTTAATCTATACACGTTCCTCCTACTCTTGGGTTACCTTACAAAGGGCATGTTGTCGGTACAATCATGTTTTATTATTATTATTATTATGAGATGTAATATTATTATTATTATTATTATTATTATTATTACTATTATTACTAAACCACTTTATTATATTATATATTATATTATATTTCTCTAACGTTTGTAATTAGTTCACAATGCCCTTTTATATTATCAATCAATATTTATTAAAAAATATTATCCTTAAAATATTCATACGATGTACATATACGCACATACACTATCACAAAGTCTTAAGGTTCACTTAAACCTCCATGTTCTCAGGGTTTCACTTTCTAAGAACCTGCTAGTTAAAAATGTAAAGAAAGGAGGAAAAGAGAGTTGCGACGTAATATCAGTTGTGACGAATCGTTAATTTAAGAAAGGCAGGACATTTTTAATTGCACCTTTACCTTTCTTCGAGATAAAGATGAATATCAGGAGCATACTTGCAAAGTATTATATCTATTATACGAATATACACTGTACATTTTTTACACAAAGTGTACATTTTTTTTCTTTTGTTTGTTTCGTTTAAATTTTCTCTCCTTTTTTTTTTTTTTTTTTTTTTTACTCCTTTTTCACTTATCGATATAAACGAGTGCAGTCTGCGAATACGGAGGTTTTATACGGAGTTTTGATATTTTTTCTTTCTTTTTTTCTTTTTTTTTTTTTTTTTTCGACGCGAAAGAAAATTTTTTTGATTCTTTGTTTTCATCATTTCTCTCTCGCTCTCTTTCTTTCTAATTAATTAAGTGTGGATGTAACGTGTGATTTTATAGTAATTTGTGTGTGACTATTTCATAATATCCTCAGACGTGTATCGGCAAATGGAGATAAATGTGCAAACGAAACAGATAGAAATGATCAGAGCAGGTACCAAAGTTTTTGTAAGACACTCGTACGAGTGATATAATACTCTAAATCCCTTAGAATAATTTTTCTTGCGTATCATTGAAAACTAAGGGTACATATATGTAGATTAAACTAACCGATTCAACAGTATTACAATTCTAATAATATTATATTCTAAACATGATCCTTTTTGTGCGATCAGTATTCTCTCTGCTCTTCGTTCGATTACTCTCATTCCTGTAAAATTTAAGCCGTTTCGACGATGTTGTTGATAATTTATCTTAGTCTTATAATTTGTCTTTTTAAGTTAACACTTAAGAAATTCCATTGACGATACACATCTTTTCGAAATACTGATTATTATATTATTATTTATTGATAATCGATTAAATATTCAATTAAATATTCACTCAGTTTTTATACGATAAAAGAAAGAAAAAAAAAAAAGATAGAACATGAAATGGGCGAAAAATTGTAGCAAAGAAGCGATATAAAAGAAAAAGAAAAAAAAAAAAAAGATTATTTTGTGAGTAAATTAAATATGATCTTTGCTGTTTATTCGATTATTTCAACCATAAAAACGTACTAGGATATTACGAATAACAGAGATTTAAATTAAAAAGTGAGAAAGAAAAATTGTAAATACGAATAACGTGACTTTAAAATAACTATCGCACATAAATGTATCTAATAATTATTTAATATATTGCAGATATAAATGGTATATATATGTATCTATATTTTCATCGTTTTTGAAATCCCTACATTCAAAATTCTTATTATTTGAAATTTAAAAAACGATTATATTATCTTACAACAGGGTTAGACATATTGCGCATGCGCATTATTGCCAGTTCATCACGTCGAATCTTATTTAATTGTAATTATTTATAATAACATTTAATTGTAATAATTTAATTTTTATTGTTTAAAATATTATAATTGTAATCACAAAAAATATTGCGAATATACATATTATATCGTTATTACGCATTTTAATTCTTCAATTCAAATCAAATCATCGATTCGTGTTTTCCATCATCATTTATCATTGCAACGAATTACCAAAAAACGTTTTCAAAATTATACGTATACATTTAATCCGATATGATTTGATTTAAATGTGAACAATACGATACATCTGTGACACGTTTATGATAATGAAAATAATAAAAAAGTCTATAATATATAAAATATTTCACAATTCCGAGAAAAAACGTTAACATTGGCGGTAACAGCTGATTTCAAAGGTAGACCTCTAGCGGCCATCGCTAGATTTATTAATATACAAGAAAGAAGGAAGTCTAGAGAGGGGGAAATAGAAAGAGAAGAGCGAGATGGATACACAGGCGCAGTCTTGCGGCAGATTTCCGTAGGAGAGAAAGATCAATGGGTGGTCAGAGAGTAAGATGGCGGACTGCGAATCGGAGGTGCAGCGCTTGCCAGCCGCGAACGAAGACGTAACGAGAAACGCGAATGTAACAATGATTACCAACGGACGCGTGCCTCAACATCCGGTAAACCAAACAAATCCTATCGGACAAGGACCGAGACGCGTCACTATTTACAAAACCGAAACTGGTTTTGGGTTCAATGTACGCGGTCAGGTCAGCGAGGGTGGACAACTACGAAGCATCAACGGAGAACTGTACGCGCCGCTTCAGCATGTCAGCGCCGTATTACCTCGAGGTGCTGCCGAAAAAGCCGGCGTACGAAAAGGCGATCGTATACTAGAAGTGTAAGTAACCTTCCTTCTCATTTGTTTTGTTTTTAAGTCTCGATCTTTTTGTTACACCGCGATCGTTTTTCTACCGATCACTGTACGTTCACCTGTCAAACGATTATTAACTTTTATTTCTGAGAAGTAAAAAGAATATCTTGTTGGTTATTTGTGATTTATTTTATATAGGGTATAAAGATTAAACTTATTTTAAATGAAAACATTTACAATGATCCTATTCTATCTATTACGCGAAATGTAACAAACCAATTCGTAGAAAATGTTATCCGCTTAGATTCGATAATCAAATTGCTGTTTGTTTTAAGCTTTATCGATATCGTTACGATAATGCACGTTTTAATCGATTTGTCTAGTTAGATATAATATAATAATACGGGAAAGTAGAGAGAAATGATCGACAAGTTTACATTTCATCTTTTACTATTCTACTATTCTACTATTCTATTTCCAATTAAAAATTCAATTTTATTTTCATCTCAATATTTTTACTCAATATTTTCGTATTGCATCCTTTTTGTTTTATTAACGAATAGAAAATATATTGAACACGTATTTTCCACTTTAATTTTCAAGCGTTAAGATATTATTCGACTAGAAATGTAATCGTTGTACCGATATAAGTGAAATAACGGTACAAGAACACAAATGTATGCGCTTCAGATTTTGTAAATAGATTTAACGTACAATCGATTGATTCTTTATACGATCTTGTTTTTGTTTTTATAGGCAAGACTAATTGTTTCTTTTTCTATAAAACTGAAAGAAAAAATGAAAATATATAAATTTTAACAAAATAATCTCGATATATATAAATATATTTCTATTGATCGAAAAATGATAAAAATGATGAGTTCACAAATAATGAAAATTATAATGTATCATTCTCTTGCTTCATACTTTCACATGTGTTTAATCTATGATTTATCAAAGAATGACGAATTCCTAAACAAAAAATTGTCATAATTAAAATCTTTTAAATTTTTATTTTAAAATTATTTAAATTTTGATTATAGATACTAATGCAACTGATATAAATCATTAGAAATTTAATTTCCGATTAAATGATCCAACTTACTCTTTAATCTTGTTTTCGATCGATTATTATTAATTACATTTGTAAGCAATATTATAAGTAATCGAACGCATCAATTTGTTAAATATAAACAGTTTTAAAGAAATTATGTATATACACATAACGTGATAAAATTCAGGGTCATGTTCTTTATGTCATTTTTTTTTATTCCTTGTAATCGAAATATGTTTTGACACAAAATTTTCTTACTTAATAGTTATAGATGAATCGGAATTAAATATATAAAACCCCATATTATACTATATGGTGTTTAGAAATAACTTTTACAATTTGTCTTCGCAATCTTTTTTATTCTTATTATTCTTATTATTAATCATTAATACGTATTTATTCTAAATAAATTAACGAATAATTTCTAGTCTCGTTCGAATTTCGAGCTATTGAAATGCAAAAATGCGACCAATTTTTTTTTTATTATAAACGCATCATACTTCCGATCCGCAGTAAAGAACGTAACAGATATAATTATCGTTTTAATCTTTCGTTGTTTTTTAATTTCACAAGATCGGTGATTCCTCGCAATAGGGATTTCAAGCATTTGATAATTTGTATGTTATATATAAACATTCATAGATTTTTTTAAATGTTAATTAAGTTAAAATTAATTTTCTCTTCAAGTCGTTTAAGTAATTTTCGTATGATTCCATATTTTTACGGTGTTTTTAATAGTAATTGCTAGTTATTAAACGAAGATGGAATTTATGCATTTGCATGCGATTAACGAAAAAAAAAGAAAGAAAATCAATTATACAATGAGATATTGTCTTTTACTTTTTTTTTCATTCATATAAGAATACATGAATAATTTAAAATAACTTTAAAATCAATGATTAACAATGTGATTAATAAATGAAAATAAAACTAAAATTGGATTTTGAAGATTTAAATTCATTACCAGTTTGAAAAAAATATTTAATAATTTGTAAATGAATTTATCGTAATAATTATCGATATAATTGCGAAGAAAAAAAAAATAAATAAATAAGAAAACACAAAATATAACGAATCTATCGATCATTTAAAAATATCGTACATTAAATTTGCTAATATTATTCGTATGAAGCCTTGTCGAAAACTTAATATTTATATGTATCGATGTAGAATTAAAAATTTTTTAATTTTCCTAATTATCAAAAACGTGCAGTCGCTTTAAATGATTTTTATTGAAATAAAAATATAATTATACGTATTCATATATTATTACATTATTTTAATTATAATCATTAATATATATATACATATTCAAATAGGTAACATAAATCTATAATTCTGATTGAATATTAATAATTAAATGAATTTGCAAATAAATTATTTTTAGATTAGACGTTAACATTCGCGGAATATTCTTTTTGCCACTTGATGTAATTAATAATGATAATTAGAACAGAAATTAATAATTATTATCTTTGCAAAAGTAATATTGAATTGAGAACAAAAATATTATAATTGGTGAAAAAAATGACATAAAAATTTGATTCCTTTCTTCGATATTTGCCAAGTATTACAGCTCCTAAAAGATTTGCTCTTTGTATGGCTTCTAACAAGTGGTTACATGTAGACACGGCAATATCGTGGATAGACTTTTTAGCCGTCAAGGACACGATATTAGATTAAAATGAAACGGGTGTTTCTTTGATGTGATTATGCGCTTCGAAAAAAAAGAAAGAACTTATGAGCCTTCGAGCCGAACTTGAAAGAAACAAAAAAAAAAAACAATTGTAACAATTGAACAAGTATAACGTTGGAATATAATATCTGATTAATGATGTATTATATGACGTGGATTCTATAAAAAAATTATATTGAGTGTTTTAAATATTTTAAATATATTTTTCATTTGGATAATATTCGGAAAAATAGATTAAAACTAAGTAACTTTCACGTTAATATCTGTAATTAACTTTCCTAATCATGCCTTGACCGATTTTATTGCAATAAAGTGGTAATTATACGAATGAACAGTTGAAAGGAAAAAGTACTATATAGTTTGTTCAAAACTCTACTAACAACTAATTTATTTACGATATAGAATATAAGAAATATGTGAAGATAAAATTTAAACGAAATTTAAAATTTTCTTCTTTTTAATTTTATACTATAAACATTCTAAATTTTATATTTTTCTGTATTTATTATATTTGTATTGTTTTGTGAATTTAAAAAAATATGTTTGAAAAAAAAATACTCGAAATTCATAAATATTTCGTGAAGTATCAGTACACCAACTTATTGTTGTAAGATTATACCTATTTGCAATTCTAATGCGATGAGAATATATTATTAAAATTTTTTAGTTTACTATTGGAAAACTTTTCAATTCTAATTTTATTTTACTTTAAATTTGATCAGGAAATAATAGTTGTTAATTAATTCAAAATACCATTCGATGGTTCTCATTCAAATCATTTAACTAGCGAAGTCATGCCGAATGAATTCTCAATCAGTGTGATACCAAGTGAATTTTTATTGCAATTTCAGTCTTGCGTATTCAGTAAATATTAATATAAAAAAATTATATTGGAAATTTATTCCACAAATTATTTCCCTATTATTCAATTTATAAAGATAGATTTTTAATATAATAATATATTAAAACATTTTTACTGTCTATTTAAAATAGAATAACAATTATTTGTTTCAAATCTATTTTTGGCTACTCCAAATTAATATATTCGTGAAACTCGATGTAGGCCAAAAAAAAATTGGTATAAAAAAATATCAGTTAAGGCTTATTTATTAAGTTATAAATAATTTTAGTTTAGATAAGGTGAGACGGAGATAGAACAAGGCAACTGTGTAACAGAGGAAGCGTTGTCTCATTCTGTATCTGTCTTATTTTATGTAATACGAAGTTAAACTGCTTATAACTTAATAATTTAATAAATAACCGATATTTTGTTTTAACCTCTAGAATCGATCCTTCAAAAATGTCGTGCAAAATATATTAACCATCTTGGTATTAATGCGTTATATTATACAATTAAATATTTTTATTTGTTATCTTATATTATCTTATATTATATTATACATGTTAATATACGTGTTGATATTTATTAAATATTTAAATTAAACGGCATATGTTTCAACGTGTCCAGATATTCTTATTACTTTTTATTCGTTAATGCAATATTAATTAAGGTTATTCAAATGCAATCACTGAAAGCGGATAATATATTCGGTGTACATCTTTTTTTTTTTAGCATAATTTCTCTGATAATATCATAAATAATGCTTGAAAGATTTAACGATTGTTATTAACATAATTTATCATTTTAAATAGCAGATTATAAGAAACATGAATTTTCATTATACTGCTATATATATATATATAGTTTTCTATTTAGACATATCGTTATCCCTGTTATTAATTTTTTCGATAACATTCTATTTAAGCAACTCATCAACGGACCAACCAATTGATTTTAATTACGATTAAATCATTTTGCTTTGAATTATATTGTTTGACACGTTGGTAGACCGATAAATACAAATGCATTTATCATTTAGATGCGTATAAGTATGTGACCTCTTTTTACTGCTGTGCCACTTTTCGTATGTCTTATATTAGTTTTCAAAGTGTACGACTGAAAAGAAGATAGAGAAGATACGAGTTAAACAAATTTTCATAATTCATAAATATCGAAGGTTTTAATTTATAATCGATTATATATATATATATATTCTTTCATTGAACAATCAATCCCAACGACATCTCGAGTACGAGACGTTATCGTTCATTCAGCGAATTTATTTGCTTACTTAGCCTTCTCTTCAATTACGATCACATCTGTGTCGATTAAAGTTAAATCCTTTTAATGGAAACGAATAGAATTGAATAGATGATTAAATCTCCAAGATTCATCTCTTTTTTTCGATAAAGGTCGATGCACGATTAAAGGCAACATAGTATAGATGATGTATCGTATCTTCGTAAATCTTATCGGTTATCGATCAATAATTTGTTTGATAACTTAATTGACTTTGTTTAAACTATATTTATTTTCAGTATGGATATTGACACTAGATTTATTTGTATGTTCATCGGATCGTATTCGACAGTATGTTCCAAGATATGAAAGATTATAATTGTAATATCGACACTGTTGTAATTGTTGTACGAAAGATAATTGTGTAAAAATATACTGTTTTGATGATCTTAATAATAAATGTTCCTTTTTTATGTATTAAGTACGAAGCAATGATAATATTATATGGAATATAATTATGTGGAATATTATTGAAAAATGCAAGTCGAATAATTTTATCATATCAAGATATGAAAATTTATTAGATTAATAGATACAAAAATTTAGTCCGTTGTATATATTTAAAAAAAAAAATTCTTCGACTTTTTCAAACTTAATAAGTTCGTACGATAGAAAATATTATGTTAAACGAGTGGTTAAGAAAGTTTACAACAGTTATATTAAAAAGCAAATTTACAATATCCGCTTTTAAACGGAAATATATGTATTATATACACGTAAGGTTTAAAATAGTAATAAAAATAATAACATTGGATATGTAATAGTGTTACGAAAATAATAATATACATTTCGAAAATTATGGAACAATCGAGAAACAGACGATCCTTGATATAATAATACATTCCATGAAATATATATACATATAATAAATTGAATAAAATTTAATGAGCTGGAGTGAAAAAAAAGCTGGTTTTTCAAGAATATCAGGTTTAAGAATTTAAAAAAATATTGAATCCGTACCTTAACCTTGTTTCGCATGACGATTCGTGAATATGATTCGTGGATATCGATTGTATACATATACGAAAGCAGAGAGCGAAATTCTTGTGAAATTTAGAATCGCAATTTCAATTCCTGTTTCTTCGATCGATCTGTTTGTATTTCGAATCTTCGACAATTTTAATCGAACTGAAGTTGCTGATAAACCATAAAAAATAAATAGTCTTATACGACATCACGAATCGCTCATTGACAATAGGTTAAACAAGGACAGCGCTGCGAAATTAGATACTGCATCGGATGAATACCTTATGCCGCGTCCACACGAACGCTGTTCACGAACAACTCGCGAAACATGATCGCCAGCAGTGTGGACATTTCAACAAACTACGAGCAGGTTATAATGAACTCGTCTGAGAACAGCAAAGCAATGGCGGTGCGTTATTTCGATATATTTGAATATCGTATCCGATGTTTGGTAGTATTGGCATATTTTATAATGAAAATAAACGATTCGTTTGAATCGGATCAATTTAAATACGCATAATTATAGAATAAAAAATATGGAATTAGAATTTAACGTAGAATAATTTTATTGAAACATTGAACTTAATTTTAACGTATATTATTAAAATACCAGTTTTTCGATAGACGATGAATCTAAAAATAACAACTGCTATTATTCTTCGCCTAAAAGATTTCTTGTTTATTATTAAACGTTTGTTACGTTACTATTTTTTTCAATTCTTATCTAAGCCTCGTGCAAAATATTTATTAAGATTCTCGGATTAGTTTTATTTGTTATTTTATTTTCAGGTAATAAATTGGAAAAGAAATTGAAAATTTTATGGAAAGCTGATGATTATTTCCTTCGCTTATTACATTACATACGAATCTATCGAAATTTCGAATATCTGTAAATTAAATAAATAAAGTATACTCGATACTGGAATACATCTTACATCAAATATCGAAATATATATATACGTAATGATTTCAATTTAATCTTTTTAGAATTGGCTAGAGCTGTTCACAAGTTTTAATGCGAATAAGATATTTTTTCTGTTTTCGAATAATTCACGAAAAACTGTCGTCAGTATACATATGTAACATATACAGTCAGATATAGCGAATTTCGTATGAAAGAAAGCTTAATATAACCTGCTTCGTTCAAGTAACTTGATTTACAGTTACAGCTGTTCGTGCTTGTAAACACAATATTTTTCTGATAATTTATTCGTATTTGTAAATAATGTTAAATAATTTATATTAATGAATCAAAATTGAGTTAAATTAAATTGAAAGTTAATATCGGGGAGTTTGAATGAGAAGAATTTGAATTCTTATATCAAGAGTAATATTTTCAATATTTAAATAATAATATTAAAAAATTTATTAACTTATAAACAAGATTAACGAGGCTAACTAAATTAGATTAGAATCTGAATCCATCAAATTTTCAACATTTATAATTTTCTCGAAAATGGATCCTCGTGTGAAAAAAATTTTATAAAATCATCTTCCTTTCGATTTTTACAAGATTGATAATCTTTTTCGACCAGATACCTTGAGAAAAGTAGAACGCGATAAAGAAACAATACTCGATAATTTTATCCATGCATATCTGACTTATATCGACTTATATTTTCCCCTCGTGCAATCTTGACAAGAGCAATGAACCGAATTCTCGATAAACATTCGCGAAATTACTCGTAACGTCACGTTTCATCGTTCACGAAATTTCCTAAATTAATAGAATTCGACTGTTCGAGTTCTATTTTCTCTTTTGATCAATAATAGACCCCCCCCTCCTTCCGTCTCTTTCTCTTGATTTCATTACGGAGAAGACTCGAATCACGGGTGTAGAGGAAAGGATTCGATTTTTCATTGCTCCGATAGATATCCGGAGCAAAAGTGCAGAGTACCTGAAACGCGATAAAAATAGAAATTTACGTTAAATATATACTCGCATTGTTATACACAAGTTACACGGTTAATAACGCGAGGAAAGTTGAGAAAACCGAGCTCTCCTGAGTTTTACACTCGATCGAGAAAAACTTGCGTTCCGATCAATTATTATTTCACGATGTCGTCGCAGACACGTTATGTGCAAAGGACGAAATATTTCTCCATATTTTCTTTTGATTTGAAAATTTGAGACGAAAAATCCGTTTGTAATTATTGTTGCATCCGTTATTATTGCATTCAGAAACAAATGTCTCTCGATTCTCAAAACAAAACTGACTCAATCTCGCGAATTAAAAATAGAAAGAAATATCAACAGAATTAACGATCGATGGTTGGTAATTCTTTTTGAAAAAAAAAAAAAAGAAAAGAAAATAACCGGGATGTTATCTTGGTCAACCCAATTAGCTACGAAATCAAAGATAACGCAATAAAAGTTGAAGGGGAGACGGTTGAAACTGATAGGGACAAGTATAAAGTGCAAGTGGGCGCTTGCCGCGGCGCAGATCGCGAATCGAGGCGGGAGCCGTGCCTCCCGCTCGTGGCCAATAACAATCGTCCTTTCACGCGTGGAATTCGAAGCTCTACCAAGGCTGTTCACCTGTTTTCCTCCTCTTTCTTATCGTTCTCGCGTCGCGAAAGTTGGTACTGGCCTACGGAAAAATAAATAATTATATTTCTCCCTGAGAGAGAAGGTGCATGGCATCTTCCGATTAAACTCCGTTTTATTGATAATTTTCCTTTCTTCCCTCTCTCTCTCTCTCTCTCGCATACGCGAGAAAGAAAGAAAAAGAGAAGAAGATGTTGACGTGTTACGTGACCGCTGTGCAATACGAGTGGATGAACAATCGTGAACGGCGCGGATCGAATTTTGACTCGCGATACAAAGCGATCAGTGATCGGTATAAAAAGATATATACGTATATATTCGTGAATATTCCTCCTTCTTCCGGAAGATAAAGCGTGATCTCGTTGCAGAAACAGCGTGAACGTCGAGGGAGCAACCCACAAACAGGTGGTGGATTTGATAAAGTCGGGGGGCGACGTGTTGACGTTGACTGTCATCTCTGTCACGCCGCAAGAAGCGGAGAAGCTCGAACCGTTCGAAGACTTGAGGTAGTTGAAAATTTAACTTGCACTTTTATCGCGCCTGTTGCATTTATAATTAACGCGTAACACTTTCTCTTAGTTATGCATCGGTGGACTACAGCGAAAAGCGATCCCTGCCTATCAGCGTGCCCGATTACCACGTTCGTGAGAGGAAGCACGAACGTTACGTCGTTTTCAACGTTCACATGGCAGGCAGACATTTATGCTCTCGACGCTACCGGGAATTCGCCGCTTTGCACATGGCCCTCAAGAAAGAATTTATCGGATTCAACTTTCCCAAATTACCGGGAAAATGGCCATTCCAGTACGATCGTGTATCAAAATTTTCGATGATACGTAATTTGTACGTGTATACATATATATATATAAAATATCGTTTAATGTTCGTAGATTGAGCGAGCTGCAACTTGACGCGAGAAGGCGCGGTTTAGAACAATATTTGGAAAAGGTTTGTGCCGTGAGAGTAATAGCCGAAAGCGATATCATGCAAGAATTCTTGGCCGATAGACTCGAAGAAGATGGTGATCAAGGGCCAGCAGTCGATTTAAAAGTACTCTTGCCGGATCGCGAGGTTGTTACTGTTACAGTTGCTAAGGCCGCCTCCGTCAGTGACGTGTACGATGCGGTGTGCAGTAGAGTGGGATTGGACGCAGAAACGGCGAAATACTTTTATCTTTTCGAGATCGTCGAGTACAATTTCGGTACGTATTCTTGGAACCTCGTTTTATGTATATATATATATCATTTTGTTTTCCCCGGTTATATTACTCTTTAAAAAATATATATATATATATATATACATTCCCTTTGTAGAAAGGAAACTGCAACCCCATGAACATCCTCATACTTTGTACGTTCAAAATTACTCGACCGCCAGTGTGACGTGTTTAGCAATAAGAAGGTGGCTTTTTAATTTGAATAGACCGCTCAGCGAGCAAGCGTTAACTTGGATATTCTGGCAAACGGTGGACGAAGTGAACAGGGGGCATATCACGGCGGGAGAAAGATTATACCAGTTAAAAGCGTTGCAAGACGCTTCGAGAAAGCACGAGGTACGAGCAATGTGAAATTATAATACAAATTATATTAATTATTATAATATATAATCGTGATATAAATTGTAAAATTTATTTATTCGCGTATATTCGATCCCTTCGTTTGCAGTATCTAAAATTGGCGAGGGAATTGAGCGGTTATGGCGATATCGTGTTCCCTCACTGCGCATGCGATTCGCGAAAGGAAGGTCACGTGGTGCCCGCCGTAGGCGCACCGGCATTTAAGCTTCACGCGGCGAAGGAGGACGGCACTTTGGAATCTCAAGTTGTTGAATTTCAATGGAACACTATTACGCGATGGGAGGTGGATGAGGAAGGGATGGCGTTCTGCTTTCAATATACACGCCAGGATAACCGTCCACCGCGCTGGCTCAAGCTTTTCACACCTTATGTAAGTAATTGGTTTGTCTCTTTCCATTCTTATTCGTTCGAAAAATGAATTTCAAAGATACGTACTGACTGTAAATTAACTATAATCGTTTCGTATTTTGTATCACAGGCTAATTTGCTATGACTCATTCTGTTTAATAATGTCGCCGTGTACGTCCTCGTAATTATCAGATGATGCGTTTTATTAAGCGGCATCGCGTTATTTTTCTTCTTCTTTTTTTTCCACTATTTGTAATCGAACGTTTTGTTCGCAGTACACGTTCCTGTCGGATTGTTTCGATCGAATAGCCGAGGAAGGGAAATGGGATGATCCAGGAGAATGAAGAAACGTCGAAAGGAAAAAAGTAAAAAAATAAAAAGCATATTCGGTGCATAATAGCAAAAAGGTATCGATCTTTCGTCGAGGTATCATTTCATTTGTGCGAGGACTTTTTGATCGGGATTACTTTTTCACGGCGATTTAAAAATCAATGAGACGCTCTGATCGTAATCTCGCTTTGTCCAGCCTCGCCGTCAACGATGCATCGTTACGTATTATTATTATTATATAACGTTGTTTTTAGTATAATGTTACAAATACACAGTAATCGAAAATCAACAATTTCTCTGTTCTAAAAGAAATAGAAATTAACGTGAAACTTGTCCAACTTGATGAAACGCTATTTATCAGTAGTAGATTAGATTTTATTTAAAGAGATGCAAATTACTTTTAACAGCTAAGATTACGGCTAAGATTAACTATCGTTAACATTATCCTAATCATCTGTCTAGATGAAATCTATTTTCTTGGCCTATCGTTCACGTAGAGTGTATTAATTAAAATCACGATCGAGGAGAATCACCGGAGTCGTTCCTTTTTTACTAGCCTAATAATAGTTATCGCCAATTTTCATTAGATCCCAAATGCAAATGTATTCAACTTAACCAAGAAGTATTATCTTTCGAATACGCACGTAAATTTTTTTTTTTCTTTTCTTTTCCCCCCCTTTCTAAAATCTTTCAACACTGTCCGTCTTCTTTCTTATGTTAAACAATTATATATATATATATATATATACACATAGATATATATATATATATACATATTCATAGTGAAATAGGTTATCGCAATATCCATTTCATGTTATTCGTATGGAAAAAAAAGAAAGAGAAAAAGGAAAAAAAAAATAAGCGTAATAGAGCAGAATAGCACAGATGCATACTTTTTCCCGAAGCTATATTTTTACTATTAAAGATGCAGAAATATAAAGCAGAATTGTTCTTTGATCCGATCTCGTCGTCGTAATCGGTAGTATGTACAAATGGATGGATGTGCTAGAGGTGTGAAATAAATTGAGACGTTAATTCAACTGTAAAAAAAAAAAAAAAGAACAAAAAAAAACCGTAGCTGTGTTTAGGACAAGATTCATCGTTGAAACGAATTAACTTCATTATCCTCCAACGTTATACGAAAAATTCATAGGAAAAAAAAAAAAAAAAAGAAAACACTAGAGTTCGCAAAATTTGTAGGAAGAGTGACACATCTATCTAAAATATAAATAAAAGACTTGTGGGAAACGAATTAATAGGAGAGAAGAAAGAAGAAGAAGAAGAAAAAAGAAACGCCATAGCGAGAGAGAGAAAAAGATAATACTCAGTGACGTTGTTAAAGAAGAGATACAGATAATAATATAATAATAATAATAATAATAATAATAAAAAAGAACGAAACAATTATATATATATAATTTTAACGTCTTTAGGATCGGTTAAGAACACTCGATGAACTTTAAAAAAAAAAAGAAAAAGAAAAGAAAAGCATCTCGGCCTGTTCGTCGTGTGTTTGACCGAAACTGGAAACAGCGAATTCTTCGGAACGCCAATCTATCTTTTGGGATGCGCATTTACATTGTCTCCGTGTTTTCTTCTCTTTTATATATTTTTTTTTTTTATCCACGTTTGCTTTCGATAGCGATCCAGCACTTCCGGGCGGTTCCGAACGGATTCGCTCGTCTTCTCCAAGAAATGAGAAAAGCCTCGGCAGATAATAATTATATAGTGATAGAGTGTATAATTATCGTTAATGTTTTTAAACTTTATTCCAAGTGAATTGTGCGCGTGAATCTTTCGAGGCGAAATCGGTTTATCTTTAAATCGGAATCGAGGGGGGAAAGGCAACGTGTTACGTAAATAGGATTAAGCTCAAGTCCTTGAGTTGCTGTAAAAATAACAAGAATCTCCTTTGCGGTTACGAAGAGATCTTTCGATAATCGAAGACGAAGGTTTTAATCGATAATGTAGAATCGAAGGAATCAAGGAATTAATTCGACTCGATTCGATTTACACAGTATTCGAAACAATTTCGTTATTTTTATGCGATTCAAGGCATCGAACACCGAACTATCCGATCAGATCAGATGTGTATAAACGATGTCTGAGATATAGATATCTACTTATATATATATATATATATATATATTTGTTCCGTGTGATCGATTGTGATCGTAACGGAAATATACAAATGAGGATGCTCGATCCTCGTCATCGAGTCCATCTTGGGAACTGTGCAAAATGATTGAGCTTCGTTGAAAAGCTGTTATTGAGAAAAAAAAAAAAAAAAGAAGAAAGAAAGAAATTATCTTGCATTCGAAGAGATGAGTGAACGAAGATGGACCTTCGGTTTTTTTTTTTTTCTCTCTCGAGGCTCGTCGATCGAAAAAATTGTATTCATCCACGACGCTTCGAAGTTCCCTCCGACGACTTGAAGCAACTTTGTAACTTTGTAACTTCGCCAATACGATTATCTTTTTCCTTCCTTTTTCTTTTTTGTACAAGTTATTCGTATATCTATAAGCATAAGTTCTCGTAAAAAATTTTCCAAATTACTTACACGATACTAATAATTGATCGTATTGAGCGAAAAAAAATTTTTATTGCTGGTTTAAGTTTTTTTTTTTTCTTTCCTCTTCCTAATCGCCACACGAATAATATCGAACAAGTATTAAAAAAAATGCCATAGATGATAGACTCTCTCTGGCCGAAGGTCGAATCAATTCGCAGAAACGGCTGTATTTCTCACGCCCTTTTGTGATGTATTATCCCATTAAACGATGAAGTAATTACATAATTAATTAATAAAAAAAAACTGAGAATAAAACAGAGTTCGAGTTCTTTTTTTTTTTTTTCTTCTTCTTCTTCGGAGCCACCATTGCTTTCTTTGGCGAAGTTATGCGCATGCGTAGATCGAATTATACAAGTCCGATAATCGTAGAGATATTTTCCAGAACGAAAATTAAAGGGAATCATTAAGCGAAACGATAAATTATAAATATATACGTCCAAATTGTATCCAATTGTATAAATTGATATAGCTTTATATTATATATATATATATATAAGTTGTTAAATTTTTAACTACTACGTTTGTTACCACTACTACACTTTATTTATCTTATATATACGTCCGTTGTAACTAAAAAAAGAAAAAAAAAAACCGTCGAACGCAAAAATTAACTGATTTATTAACCGATACGATTATTTTATATCGTTGTATATCGGTAATATTTTTCTATTTCAAAAAATTGGATAAGGAGAGATGTATTTGTTCGTTTCCAAGGAAGCGGAAGGTTAATTATTAATTACTTCATTGATCATCGCGTTGAGAAGAGAGAGAAGAGAGAGGGGGGAAGAGGAGAAAGAAAGAAAGAAAGAAAGGAAGAAAAGTCTGTTAAACCGGAGAACGAGTTAGATAGTATAATTTAATTATTATTGTTACAGTATAAGACCATATCATTATAATTAACACTTTTTAGGCGTTAATTAAAATTAAAACACTATGTATTAATCGTAGCCCGTAATAACAAATGCTCCAAACAATTTCAATCATGTAACTTATCAGTTCGCGACTTTTCCTGTAAAAAAGAAAAAAAAAGAAAAAAAAAACTGGATATATTTCGGTACACAGCGAATTGATATTATCGTTCGATTTGTTTTCTCGGTGATCATCTTGTTAAGATAACGGAAGAGAGAAATAATAATAACAATAAAAAGAGAAAAAGAATATTACAGAGAACGCAACACTTGTCTTCTTGCCATATATATATGTATATATTTATTTTCTTCTTCTTCTTTTTTTCCCGCAACTCGACGATTTCAATTCGCCAAGTTGAATCATTATTCCTCCATAGATTTCCGTAGATTTCACGTTACCATGTTTACATTAATAACCGCTTACATAATAAATTATGTCACGTTTTTGCATGCAACAATAGAACCCGAGCCGGGAAACGATATAATAGTGGCCTCCTTCCCGAATAAAATTCTCCAGATCTGCTCGAAATTCGTTCGCGCGCCCACCCTGCGAACCCACCCCTTCCCCTTTTCCCTTGCAACTCCCTTGCTCTGCCCCCCTCCCCTCCCCTCCCAAAGATTCGAAAAACGAAGAACACTTGCGAGAATCGAAATTTTTCCCGGTTTGATCCGATCCGAGGATAAAGTTTCCCTCCGCGTGCGAGTGGACAAGTTGGACGAAGCGAGCCGCTGGTATATATCCGATCAGAAGCGGCGTAAATACGCTCACTCCGCGCTCCGATTTGGTCACTCACGGGATTTATCGATATCGGTTGTCCGTGGGCGGAAGAAGAGGGACGGCGGGCGGGGTATCTCTCCTCTCTGCACGTATACAAGCGTGCGGTCTCGATTTTTTTTTCTTTTTCCTTTTTTTTTCCTCTCCTTTTTGCGTGTTGGTGAACGTTTGCAAATCGACGAGCGTGTATGCGTGTACCCCGTATACATCGAACGCGGTCTCGGAAGATATCGCTAAGTGGTTTGCCGATATAAGGAACGGAAGATCAGTCTAAAACCACCTGTCCTCGAAGGTGGAGGCTCTGCGCTCCTCTGAGAGTGGTGCTTTCTTTTTTTTTTTCTTCTCTCTTTCTTCTCTCCTAATAATCCTCCCTCGATAAAATTCGGAGAGAGATCTCCCAGAGGGATCTCCCGATCCCGGGGCGGCAGGATGGAGCGGTTAAAGAGGAAACGGAAGAGGACCGACGGTCAGAAGGTGAGTTTTTTTTTTTTCCTTTTTTTTCGTTGCGCTTTACTTTGAGTCGAAGTGGCATGGTATCTCGAGCGAAATGGGATCGATAACGATTTTAATAGGTTTTTATAATGGAACCGTGTTAAGACAGCGATAAGAATCGTTCGAGAAACTCGCGCTTCGATGCGTTTGTCGATCGGATTTGTCGAATATTGCGAGGGGGAAAGTTTTCGAGGATTTTTTTCTTTTTTTTCTTTCTTTCTTTCTTTCTTTTTTTTGCAGGGGAAAAGAGAAGCGTGATGTCTCGTTGAATGAAATGTTATATTCTTTTTAAGTATATCAAGTTATTACAACCGTGCGAACAAACCAAAGTGCAACTTACGTAACTTTGACACTGTTCGACAATTGACACATTGATTTACACCGTTTTGAACTCGTGTTATGCTTTTTTTCGATCCATTTAAGAATAACACCAGTTAAGGAGAAAAATATATTATATTTCTCTAGGTAAAAAATATAGATACGTGTGCGTGTATATTGATCGATTTTGTAATGAGAACGATTAAATAATATTACTTTTTGATAAACGATGAAATCTATTAAAAATAGAAATACTTATCGTAAATCATTTTTACTCGAGGAGCTTGCCTCTTCTTATCTTAATCGTTCTAAACTGAAGAACTTACTTAGCCTCGCTACTTAATCGCTCTTCTTTTAAATTAAAAAGGTGTACACGAAACGTGTGAAAAGTTTCGTAAATAACGATATCAAAATTTTTCTTTCCCCTCTTTATTTTAGTTTTTAGGCCGGCTTCGATCCGATTTATCCACGCTTTTTCATCCGGTAACGAAAATTGGATGCTTAAGTATCGACCGAGAAACGAAAAATTGATTCTTCAAAAAATATTTAAAATCCAGTGATCAACATCGATGAAACGGGACTCGCATAATTACTATTTAATTTATCATTCTTCCTTAAAAAAATCATCATTTGTATTGGAAACAAAACTTAAGCGAAACGTTACGCTTTACCAAACGCGAAATTAAACGCAAGGATAACAAATATCACCGTTTTACGTAATTTTTATTAAATTTATATGAAAAAAATATATACATATGAGGAGGAGAGGTTAAAATAAATTCAAAACGGGGGAGGGGGGAGGGAAGAGAAAATCGGATCGAATTTGAATATTTCGTTCGGTAAAAAATCGCTTCGGTTTCACAATTATAAATTTAATTTCGCGCGATGAATCGACGTGCGAAAGAATCGTAATACCACACGAATGAGATCATCGGTTGCTAATTTTCCTCATTGTTGCATACCAATTAAAATATCCTCCGAGATTTTAATACTAGGTTAAGAGCGGGAGAAACAATAGCGTCGAGAACAAAAAAAACGTATCGTTTGCCGGGTACAACACGCGCCTTTGTGATGGTGATTCCGCTCGTTGAACTCTAAAAATATTTACTATTTCATCGGTAATCGGCCTCGTTACGCGATTAAATGGACAAACGAGGCCTTCTCCCGTGTCCTCTCGTCGTCGAGAATTCGTCTGCTCGACGAAAAAGATGCGAAAAGATATGGTTGCTACGTAACGCGGGTCATGGATGCGATACAGTCGACACGATTGTATTTTTATCGTGTGTAAACTCCGAGCTCCCTTTATTTATTTATCGAACGTTTTGTTTTCTATCGACAATAAACGATAACAAACGAACATCCAAGAAAAATCTTTCGTTTCCTTATCGTTGGTCGGTCTAAATACCGTTGTAACCACTCCTTGGAATAAGTTGTTCGAATCGTTGTCTCGTTCGAAAACCCTGTTCGTTGCTCCGTCGAGCGTAAACAAGATATGGCTCCCCTCGATAGTGCCGACTACATTACCGGTTGAGTATAGTTTGCAAATATATATATTCGCGTTGCGTTGGAATGCAATAAACGTAACGTTTAAATTCCTTGATTGTTCCTATATTTGCTCGTGTCAAATATAGAAATCGTACAGTAATATATAATATCTTTAATTACACGAATTCGTTTACCATCCGATCGACTATATCTCATATATTTATGTACACTTCCGCGGGGACCTTTTTAAGAGATTTAGGAGAGTAAATCGTATCGTGTCGCGATATACAACATCTTTAATTGCACGAATTCGTTTACTCGACTATATCTTGCATGTTTATATACATATGCATATAGATATACGTATATAGATTTATATGCATTTCCGTGCGGATCTTTCTAAGATTTTCAGCAGGAGAGGATTAAGAGAGATATAAACAAACGTGATAACGCGAGTCACGTTATCAATTTTCATTATGTAATTCGGATGTGTGTAACATCGTTGCAATTCCGATGCCGCCACTTTCGATAATTAATCGAGCGTACAATGATACGTCAATGTTGGAAAAACTTCGACTCGGAATCCCTCCCATTTTTCTTTTAAACCGAACGACGAAAAATAACGGGAGAGAGAGATCGATTCGATTTCTTTTCCCACACTTCGAACGCAGTTGAAGACGTTCTAGCGCGTTTTCACCACGATCCAACTGATGCGGTGCCACGCATGACTTTAATCAACTTTAACTGGCCAACTCCCGCGATGCTATTCTTCCGATCGCCCCCTCCGCCCTTCCCCCTCCCCCACCTCCGTAACGCACGTTCTCTCCATCCTTATTCTCTTTGCGCAGAAAGTATTGCTCTCCATCGTCGATCCCTGGGACGTGAGCGTGGCCAGTGTCGATCCAGTCGGCTTGGCAGAACGACGAGGCGTTTCTCTGTCGATCTTGGTGCCGCAAGAGGAGGGAAACACGGCCCAGGAACCATTGACACCCGGTAGAACAGTCAAGATACCCTCGCCTTGGTACAAACCTGCCTACAACAACGCCGCCGACCGTTTTCCAACAAGTGGTCAAATCTTCGAAACGGCCCCCTCTTCCTCCACCTGGGTGAATCCTTGGCACTCTTCCAGCAGGTAAAAAGAAAAACCTCGTTTCCCCTCTGGAAGTCGAGCAAAAAAGATCGAGGAATTTATTTAACTTTTATCTTGAGTGGAAATGGAAATTCTTGGGAAGAAAATATTTCTTTCAAGTCTCTTCTCGAAGCCGCCTACGCAAGGCGAAACACGTTACGATGTAGTTACAGCAGAGTAGATTAATAACTGTGTATCGGGCGCAATTTCCATCGATCCAGAAATCCTAGCAGGTTGATATTCTCTTCTTCCAAGGTCCAGTTGATACAGGTGTCGATTGACGCGCAGAAAGCTGGATGTCGATGCGCGGATCGTAATACGTTTCAACTTTGAAAGCTTTCAGAAATATATGTAAATCACGTGAACATTGAAAATTGGTAATTAATTGAACGTCGAAAGATATCTCGAAATTTATCAATTATATCTTTCTTTTCCCATTGTTGTTGCGAGCTTAACTTAACAACACCTCTGATCTGATTTCGAAGATCGGGCGGAGGAGGGCAGCACGGTGCGCCGGAAGCGGCGCAAAAAGCGATAAGAAAGAAAGGGCAGAACGAAAGGCGGAGAAGAAACGGCGGCCCGCGGAGAATTGCGGATGGATTAATAGCCGCGCCGCCGGAAATCACGTGCGACGATTTCGACGGTGGAACGGTTGCGAGAGTTCGTTTCGAGGAGGAGCGTCCTAGGTGAGGAACGTAATCGTGTTTCAATTTTTTTTCCAACAAGTGAGAATACATGGAAAACGAGGCGGGAACGGAATCGTTCAATTTTCCTTTTCCTCCCTCTTTTTCTTTTTTGAGCATAGGAGCTCCACTTGGGGATCGCAATTGAACGAGATAAACCGTGCAAAGCGTAAATTAAATGATAATAAGTCCTTGTCGAGCACGATTCACTTGCTGAGCGTGAGTCATCTCGGGAATTATAATCCGACGGACGAGAAGGAAAAGCTGTTGCAAACGAATTGCAATCCCGTGCTGGAAAATGTCGGGGAAAAACGTGGCGCGTTAATCAAAGAGAACGAAACATTGGGCCACGGTTATTTCGAGGACGAGGAGCTCGGGAACGTTGTGCAAGATTTAGTGATCTCGAGGTACGTTGCGAGGAGTAAATATATATATATATATATATATATATACATATCGTTTATTCTCGCGACCCGTGCCGGCAGATTATTACGCGATTCTCTCATTTCGCAAGGTATAGTCCTGTTTTGAGCGGGGCGCGAAGATCGATTAACAGAAGAACGCCATGTCAACGTTCTTACGAATCTCAGAAGGAAACGACCGCAGTGGGTGAGTAACGTTATATAAAATTTGACTCATTGGTATAATAAAATAAGCCAGTTTACATAAAAATTGATTTATTGATATAAAAAAAAATCGTGTCAAAGTAAAAATCTGAATCTAAATAATTGGACGATATTCCGGATTACGTTGGGATCATGGCGAGCTCGAGGGGCAGTTTTGGTTTATTAGGATTGTTCGTGATCAGCCAATTGGCCAGCCATAAAACGGGATCCGCGGGTTTTAATTTGCAACACTGTACAACGTTTCGAACCGTTGTTTTTAATTTATTCAATTATTAACCCTTTCGTTACTGCTACGAGTGCGTATTATAAAAAAGCACCGTTCTTCTCGCAGAAATAGCGAAAGGGTTAAAAATTTCATCGTTTCTCATTTTTACCATAGATAGAGCTTCCACGAGTATGGGATTGAGCACTTCCCACAAATAATCCTCCGCCATTTCGTCCTTCAGCAGAGGCTCCATTATGACTGTGCGATATGAAAAGAAACGAAAGAGATTTCTCCAGGATAAAATTAAAAACCGGTGTCGTCGATAGAACCGCAATATCGAAGAATAAAACCAATGCTCACAATCCGGGAAGAAAAAGTGTATCTCTTTCTCGGCGCATTCCCGAGTTTCGCTTCCGTGAACAGCGTTCTTAAAGTCGTCCCCTCTTCTCCCGTACCTCGCCCTTATGCTGTCCGGATAATACAGACGGGCTTCTGCCACCTAGAAGAAACGAAAACAAACTGTTTACTGTACGTGACCGATTATTTTCGCGTGGAGGTCACCTTGGTCGGGCCCATGAGCAATTTCCACTCGTGGATAGCGTTCTTCTTCCCGAGTACGTGGACGACTATGGGGCCGGAGGCCATGTAGGCGACCAGATAGGCGAAGTTCAGCTGGCCGTATTTGTCGGAATAAAATTCGGACACCTGTTCCGGGGTGAGCTGTAGCCAACGGGTTTGAAAAATTTGGAAGCCCTCCTCCCGCACTCGCTCCTCGATCTCCTCCCTGTACACCAACGCCTCCGGCTTGATGATCATCAATGTGCACTCGATGTCGACCCTCTCCTCCTCCCCCACCACCTCGTCCTCGATGCACGGCTTGTAGGCGAACGGCGGACGCCATTCCTCTTCCCCCTCCCCCAAGTATTCGTAGCCTCGAGATGTGACGAATTTGTACTTGTTGTTTTCGACGATGTTAGATCAGGGGGGAAGGGAAAGAAAAGGAAAGAAAAAAGAGAAAGAAAGAAGGGATAAGTTGGATTATCTGATGTGACGTATCTGATGTGAGAAAAATTATGTAAAATTGGCAGAGAGAGAGAAGTTTACTATTTTGGAGGAGCTGGTGAAGGAGCTGGTTAGCTGGGATCCTTTGGGTGAATCGCACGTGTATCTGAAGGTCGATTGAGAGGAGTCAGCGGGAGTCCACAGATCTTTGTCCGAGACCGTGTCGTAACTGGACGGTTTGACAATGTCTTTGGTGGTGCGGTACGGTTTTTGACACTTTTTGAAAAGCATCACCGTTTCCACTTTTTTCTCGCCATCCTCCTTGTCCTCGGGACAGTCGCACATTTTTCGCGCATTTAAGATTCTTCTCTGTTTGTTTTTTTTTTTTTTTTAATCGATTAATAAAGCACTTGCAATTAACAAGGTTAATGCGTCGATCGAAAGGGAAATATCGAAAACAAAATAACGATTACGAGATATTATATTTCAGTGTTGGCAATGTTTAATACAATTGAATTGATTACGATTGGAAATATTTGATTATCAATTGTGATCGAGGATTTAGATTTAGGACGATGCACGATTAAAAATCGAAGCATGTTTAATCGCTAATTGTTTATTGAGAATTAAAATCTACTTATTATTATTATCGTAAATTAATCGGATTATAGCGATTAATCGTACGAATTCTTCGATGTTTGTCTTTGGATTTAATGTTGATCCACTTTGTTAGTAGTATTTATTTAATCTTAAATTTCGATTCAATTATCGCGAATCGATAATTTAAAATTAACGATCGCGAAAGGGTGTATTATCATTATTCGAAACTCGATAAAATAATTATTTAATAAATAATCGTTATCGTGACAATTATCACGAGAAAACGAAACGTGAACGAATGATAAGATGAATTTTCCAGATGCCTCGAATGTGGTGGAACGTAACGAGGATATATTTGTCACGCGTATACCCGCAGACAAGATTACGAAAATTACGGAGTACAAAAATACGGAAGGAAGGGCGGCCGAAAGATCTACCACACTGTACTCTACGCGTATACGTAAAACCAGCATTTCGATGCCTACCAATCTAGACGAGATGGAGGATCTTCGAATCGATAGACAGAAGGTGAGTGAGAAAGTAATAAAAAAGAAAAAAAAAAGAAACACGATACGTCTGTTTCTCGACACACATTTGCAAACGTATACGTAGCTTCCAGCTAGCATTTGCAAGTCAAAAAGTCGTGTGTATCTTTTACCGTGTGAATAGTAATCGTTGACATATATTGTTTTCTCGCGATTATCCGTTTAAGGATCGTGAATATGATTAAAACGAGATAAAAATCATATTTTTCTCTCGAGAGAGTATATATAAATGAAATTATTTTTTTTATTATTTCGAAAAATACAGATAAGAAAATGTTGTTGAATTGTCTGTAAATGACAAATGCGTCTATTTATTTTTTTGAAAAAAAAAAAAAACACACCGAATTGAACGCTGGAGAAATAAAATTGGAAATACGGTGATAAATTACCGTTTGTTTTTTTATTTTCGTTACGCTGTTACGTTATTTTCGATACGATATTTTTATTCTTGAATAAATAAAACAAAATTTATTTGAAAGCATGTAGTAGGAAAATGAATTTTGAAGAGATAAGAAATTTATATGCATTCTTCAATTGCAGTAAAAAGTTCATTTATATGAATATCTGTCGAGGCACAATGTTCACCATATTTATACAATTTCTCACTGGCTATTTTCGATCGAATTAACGAGATATAAAATAATTTTACGAATTAATTTTTCTATCGACGTGCGTTTCTAATTATACATCACATTGTAAAAATATTCGTATACAAATTAGCTTGGTTAATTCATACAAATTCCATTATTAAAATTATGTCAAATCTGGAACGAAAATATCTCGTGTTTCGATCTTTCCCCGTTAAAGATCGTACACCGAGTCGTTTCGTCGATGTAAGCACGCGTCTGATTGCGTAATATTTACCATCCGTCAATCTATGCACCTTCACTCTGCGCTCTGCCGTTCTACGTTTCCGTGAGAGTAGTTCTCGAATGCCGCTCGAAGCGACAGCTCCTACTTTCCCGATTGTAGGACAAACGCGTTCGTAGATGAGAAAAAATTTATCGCTCCCTGTTTTACCCTCGTCCCTCGTTAGCACTATCGTCACTCGAGATCACGAGTGGTCAAATTTTCGCAGGGAACCGCCTCGAAGTTCACGAGATCGGAGAGCGACGACAGCAGCAGCGTGACGTTCAGCAACAGCGGTTCTACGCCCAATGGAAGTCCTCTCGGTTCTGAGACCGAGGAGGAAGCGAACGACGAAGAGTTGGCCAAGTGAGTGAGAGACAAATCCTTGGAGATTATTTTTAAATGATTTTTAATTGAAAAAAAAAAAAGGAGAGAATACTCGAATATCTCGACGTTCGAGCGTAAATTTTTTTCTCTTCGAGATTATTTTTAAACGATTTAATTTAATAAGGAAAAAAAGGAAAGGAGGGATACTCGTTTTCGGATCTTCGATATCGATGCTCGGGCGTAAATTCTTCGCTTTTCTCCTCGAGATTTTTACTTTTAAACGATTTAATTCGAACGGAAAGAAATAAAAGGAAGAATTGGTCAATTCTCCGTTTTTACCAGTTGAAACCAGTATCGTGCGTTCGGTTGGCGTACGCTCGCCGCGAGAGGATCGTCTTTGGATTCGACCTTTATATCGCTTCAGGGTTATCGCAACACGAATACGATCGAGCGTGTTTCCCAATCGTCAATAGCCAGTCGGTATTCGACCATTAAACGGACGCGCAAACAGATTTCCGCGCAGTTGCGTGTTTCGCGCATCGTTTCTCCGTCGATTTACGATTTACGATGCACTTGGCGACGTTGATAAAGTGTTCGCTCGCGAGATTTTGAGCCTTTTTCCGTGCTTTTTTGTATCGAGCAATTTTACATTGTCGTTTCGTTCGTGCGAGGAAAATGATCCCGAGATACGACGTCGGCAGTGCAGTGTCCCTTCAAAGGTAAAAGAAGAAGGAGAAAAAAGGAAGGATTCGAGGTACAAATCTATTTCGTTATGTTTCTTTTTTCTCTCTCTCTCTCTCCAGAGTACCGTTGCAAGCTCCTCCTCGAAAGAAGAGCAGACCCATGTCGTCGATGATGAACCAAAAATTGGGAAACGATCCGATGGAATTATCAGGCGGGCAGAGCGCGACTTCGACCATAACGAGCGTCAACAGCATCAGCAGCTTGCTCAAGGAGAAACTCCAGTTGTCCATTCCTCAAGCTCTGCGCAGCAGCAAGAAGAGGCAGAACGCCGACTATCGGTAACCCGGATTTTTCAATCATGCTTAATCTCTCGACTAATCCGTATTTAATTATCGTTTCCAGCCTCCGCGCTTTCGTCGGGATATTGTTCCTCTGCGTCGTTTTCCTCGTGGGATTCGCGCACATTTATTACACTCAACACGTGCTCCAACGGGCCTATTTCGACAAATTTAGGTACATTATCAAATAATTCGAAATTTTTCACTCGAACGAAGACGACCGTGCACCAACATTTTCCAGATTCAATAAGAACCAACGGGTGATGCACGTGTACAGCGGCACGGGGGTCGAGGTGATATCTGCTCGGCTGGGCGAAGGGATATCCGCCGACACGGGCGTCTTCCCTTGCCTCTCCCACTACCAGAGGGAGGACTCGGTTTGCCTGGAGTGGCTCCAACAGGCCCGCTTGTACCTCGCCCACACCAAACACCCGGACATGCACTGCTACCACGTCACCTGGCAGAGCCTGAGCTCCCATTACAACCCGAAAGATTGCTTCGATTGGTCGCCGAAAAGGGGCCACTGGTACGGCGGCGGCCAGGTTCAAAACATGCCCTACCCCCTGGAGCGCGGCCGCCTCGACCTGAGCCCGTTCATCACGGGCGACATCGGCAAACACCCGTTCGGGAACGTGCTCAAGAGATATTTCTTGAACTCGAAGGGGGCCACGATCCTCGTCGACCCGGAAACGCCGCTCTACGTGTCGATCAGGGCGAACAGGAGCAATCACTTTTGCCTGCAGGCGAGGCACGACGCGTTCGCCTATATCAATTACCTCACGCCTTATCCCCAATTGAACTACACCATATGCGCCACAGACAACATGAAGAGTCTGCACTCGTCCATGGCGGAGAAGTCTTTGTGGGACGGGCTGAAGCCGGACGAGCTGTCGGCCGTGCACTCGCTGCTCACGGAGCCGGTCTGGCAGATTTCGCCCACCAGCGAGGCAGCCGTTTACAATTACACCGAGGACGTGATCGCTTTGCCGTTCCTGCGGCAAGGCCACGTGTTGCTCAGCGAGGAGTGGCAGCCGAGCCCGGGCGACTTCGTGCTGGACGAGGAACGGTTCCCCTCGATGGAGGAGACCATCAATATCATCCATCGTAGGGGATTCAGGATCGTCTTCACCATTCAACCGTTCATATCCACCGAGTCCATCAATTTCAAGGACGCGGTGTCGAATAGGTTACTGATATCCGAGAGAGGAAGCGATCCAAGAATACCCGCTCTCACCAGGTATGAAAGTGTCATCCTCTCTTTTTAATCGACGAGTGTCGCTGTTCTTGTTTCTTCCTCTCCGCGCATATTCGATAGACGGATTCCCTTTCGCCCTCGAACCGACCAATATTTTCGATATCTGAACGATCGTCTCGCACGACAGGTACAAGCAGAGCAACAGCATAGGAGTTCTCGACGTGACGAACAACAAAACCCTTCCTTGGCTCCAGTCCAAGCTCGAGAGTTTGATCACCAAGTATCACGTGGACTCGTTCTACCTCGACCTGGCCACGGCTCAAGACATGCCTCACTACTACAAATGCGGCCAACCGCTGACCAACCCGGACCATTACAAGACGATATTCACGAGGTCGATTCTGGGATCCGGGGTGCCGGTGATCGGGGTCTCGGGCGCGATTTCCAGGCCCCGGGCCCCGGTCTTCGTCTCCCTTCCCCCGTTCTCCTCCTCGTGGAAGGCCATCAAGACCGTTATACCGACCATTCTCACCTACGGCATACTCGGCTACCCGTTCATCATGCCGGGCGCTGTTGGGGGGGACGTCGCCCTCCCCATGTCCGACAACAACCCCGACAACGACTTCGAGGTGAACCTGCCCGACAAGGAGCTGTACATCAGATGGCTGCAGCTGTCCACCTTCCTCCCCGTCATACGATTCACCCATCTACCGAGCAAGTACTCGGACGATTCCGTGCTCGAGATCGCGAAGAGGTTGACGAGCCTGAGGCAGAAAACGGTGACCCCCCTGCTGAAGAAATACGCGAACGAGACCCTCGACACCGGCCTGCCGATTATACGTCCGCTGTGGATGCTCGACCCGACCGACCCCGCTTGCCTCGTCGTCTTCGACGAGTTCTCCGTAGGGGAGGAGCTTATTGTTGCGCCCATCCTCCACTCGGGCAGCAGGCAGAGGGAGATTTATTTGCCTGCCGGCGTTTGGAGGGACGGGATCGACGGCAGCCTGAGAAAGGGCTCCAGATGGATCCATAATTACAGGGTCGCCGAGGACAAGGTCGCGTACTTCGTCAAGATACCGGACAACACGAGATTTTAATCGTTGATTTTTCTCTCTTGTACATAGAAAATTTTTAAGAACGGTTTTCAAGCGAGTTCGTCGGGGACCAGAAGGATCGGTATATATATATATGCTGATTTTCAGAGTTTGGATTTCAGAGACTGCGGATGGGCGACGAGAATGTTAAAGAATTGTCGCCCTGCAAGTATTTATTTCTTTATATATATATATAAATATATATTGAAAAATATATATTTATTTCATTTTATATCGCGTATGTTTTATCACTAATAAAATGTCACGATGTTTTAAGCCTCGAGTAAAATTCGATAAAAAAAATATAACAGATTAGAACGTGCTAACAAGATTAATAAAAAGATTCTATTCCCTGTTTTCGCGTTGTAATGTAATCTGAATACGAGCAGAATTCGAGCATTTTATTGTGATGTTTGATATCCTGTGATTGAAAAGTGCCAAGAAAAAAAAAAAAAAAATCGATCACGTCCCTAAATTCTGCTTCTCCTCGTGTTGCTGTTGCTGCGGTTGTCGTTCCTCCGATCGTTGCTCGACCGTGTTCGGTTGAAACGTGAGCAGAGACTCCCTCGGCGAATACTCGTCGAGAAACTTTTGAAGATCGCAGAGTTTCTTAAACTCGTTTTGAATGTGTTGCATATGCTGCCACCGAAGGTTTTTCAAACGCTTTATGCATTCGGCCGGTGTCTCGTGATGGCTCGACACGTCCTTCGTGAACAATTCGTAGCAATCACCGCGGAGGGCGCGTACTATCTCCACAGAGTATCCTTGCTCCGTTAATTCTCGATTCGATTCTGTATTCTGAAAGGAAGAGAAATAACAACGATGATAATAATAATAATAATAATAAAAGCATCGAGATCGAAAAGAGGAAGACGGGTGAATAGTCTAAGTTCGATTCATTATTCTTATTCCATTCGTTCGGGAAGGAGAACCTTTTGCTGGCCCGGCGAAGTGGCGAATTTCTTGCTGAGAACCCGGTCGATTAGACCAATGATGTAACTTTTAGTCGCTCGAAGATTAAAATCAGGATTCAAATCCCCTCCAGCGTACGTGTTCTTCCTATTCGGAATATCCTGTTCCTCGTCCTTAACGGCCAACTCGCAGTACGAGCTATCCTCTCTCGTCTCCTCCGTGTTACTCGTCGATTCTTTTCCAGGACTGCAAGGCGAATCTTGCCGCGTGGTGGACCGTTGGCACGGTTTACAGATCGGTCGCGCGTTCTCCTCCTCTTTCGGCAACTCTTCCTCCTTCGTGTAGTCGTTCGTGTCGATCGCCAAACTTTTATGCTTGGGCTGGAACGGGAATCGTTTCATCGAGCGCGGCTCCTTTTCAATAAATTCGAAGGGAAGAAGTACTTGCCAATTCTTCCTCGTTATTCTTCGAAGTTTGCGAGGCACAACCTTTCAAGATGGAAAGCTTATTCGGCAGTGGCTCGCTTTTCTTCTTCCCTTGCACGTTCCTTGCATTTTCCTCCACTCCCTCCTCCGAGTCCATCTTCTTCCTATTCCCGTGCTTCCCGGCCAAGTTGAATCTCAACCTGCCCCTCGTGTACAGCAAGTCGGCGTCCTCGTGGTCGCCCAACTCGTGTTTTGTAAAAAAAAAAGAAAAAATTCACGTTCGTCAATCGTCGAGAACAACGGGGACATTTCGAATTAGCCCAATTGGCGTATCGTTACCTGATGATGCTCGTCCCTCGTGTAATAACTCTCCTTCTTGTAACTGTTCTTCATCGATCTCGGATATTCGTAACATATATTGTCGTTTTCAGCCGAGTGCAATATATTCTTCATGATCGAATGCACCTGATCCTGCTCGATCCTGCATTGGCGTCGATGAGTATTCGGCTGCCTTTTCCGCGAGTGGTAATGAGCGTACGCTGATCCGTTACAACCCGATACCCCGTACAGCCTCGGCGATAAAGTGTTGCTCTGCGACTTCTTGAACGTTTGGCTCGTTGGATTCGTCAATAAATTCTCGTACTCGTTCAAAACGGCGTCCATATTTTTGGAACAACTGGTGAAGAAGAAAAAAAGAAAGGGAAAATAGAGAGAGAGAAAAAGGAAATTCTGATATTTGCGCGAGTAAAATGATCAAAAATTCGAGCGAGCTCGAACGCGTTACTTTGTTCTTCCCATCGAATATTTCACGGCTTCAGGAGGGCAATGACAAGAAGGACAGTGTTGCACTTGATCTTTCGCTCTTCTCACGCGTCTCCTTACCAAATCTGGCGGTATCTCGGATCGTGGTTGATTGCATTTTAGACAACGTTTCAGATCGTGATACGATTCCACTTGTTTCCGTCGTTCTTCGTGATATCTCTGGGTCGGGCAACATTCTTCAGTATCCTGGAAGAAAAATTCCTTGTTATTGGCCCCAACTTTCAAGATTCGTATTTTTCTGGGCGGAAATCGATTGATCCGGAAAAAGGAAAATAAGGTGGACACCTAACCGTTTCTGTATCTTGTCGGTCCATCATCTTGCTGTCAGAATGCTGTCAAAACCTTCCGTGGAATTTGCACCTTCCCACGTCCCGGATAATCCGGATTTCAGTAATATCTAATTGACCTTCGTTCATAATAAATTCTGCTTTTCCATTGAAAAAAATTAGCGAAAGGAAAAAGCGAGAAAGTGTAGAGAGGATAAAGGTTGTTGGTTTAGTATATAGTACGAAAGTCACGGATCAAACGTGTGCTGAAAAAAAAAATTGACTCGCGCTGTTTCTTCGAGAAAGAATGAAACGCCGAGGTAGGCGCTGGAGAATAATAGATAAAAAAGAAAATTAATTTTGAATATTTGCACCGATTTTTTCACCCAGTGCGAATAAATATGAAGAAATTTTTCGAGGATAAATGTCGAGAAACGTTTCTTTTTCAAACAAACCTATATCTCCTACCTTATCACGTGTTCGTGATAATATGTCATAAATATATTATATCCTTGCACCACTATTTCGTTACGTTATCGATCTATAAAAAAATGATAAAAATCTCGCGTGCAATGTCTTTTGTATCGATCGATGAAAAAATTCTCGAAAAAGGTAGCGTATCGAACGAGAAACAATCACGTTTGTTGCGACACTCGCGTGAACATCGTTGAAAAAGGAACTAAGCTACTTGCTAATAAAAAAGAACAATGACGAAAAAATCGGTGACAAAAACACTTGAAACGACATTGGAAAAAAGCGAGTATTTCTGCGAGAATGAAATATTGCCGGATCTACAGGCACGCCAGAGAATCACGTCGAGGAAAGAAAAGTCGGCGTATCCAACTATGATTGGCCTGCCATCTATCAATCCAAAATCCGTAGCAGGAAAATATTTCGTGAAATTCGCCAGTTCCGGAACGTTACACGGTTTGAATCATTTGGTCGCGCCAAATAAACATCCTTTGGAAAGGTAAGTAGACTTGGACTATATATATATGTATATATTAACAATCATGATGATTTTTAACAAATGAAATATTCGTTCACAAGATTCTTAATATTGTTTTTCGTTGTCGGAGCTCTGGTGTGCTTGATCGTTTTGTCGAACATTTTCTGGGATCGTTATCAGAATAACGCCACGGTTATCGTAGTGGATAACAATAAAGATTTGTTTAAAATTCCACGATGGTCTCTATTCGTTTGCATGGTTCAGACTATAGATCCAATGAAAATGACGGACGTGTTTAAAAAGTAAGATCCTCGTGTATAAGATGAAATTTTTTTTAACGTGTTGAATATACCTTAGATACGATATTAAAGACACACCAGAGGCGAGAGAGTTCTTCACTTTTCTCGGTACCGTCACTTACGAAAACATGATGGAAACGCCTATTTACGACAAAGTGCCAGCGAACAAGTGGCTAGATATCCTTTACGATTTGAAACGAGATATAGGCTCGAACATTTTGTCAGAGAAATCTTTTGATCCTTACGAGACTTGGATAATTACGGAAAAAGGATTGTGTTTCGTGTCGAGGAACGTGTTTGCAGTCTATGCTACGTTGAAGTTGGTATTTCTTTTTTTAGTAATAATAACAACAAGTAATTCTTCGATCGAATGATCGCAAATATATAATCTTTTATGCAAGCTATTGGAAAAATGATAATTGGACCACGATTCCTATACCAGATGATTTCCAGAATTACGATACGTCCTTCGATAATTTAATAGAAAATTTTAATCTACCTTTCAACGCTACGGTGGGAATATAAATAAATGTTTCTGTTCATTTTGAAAATCATAGATGATGGTAATATAATTAATTTTTTTCTTTTCTCAGTTCACTGTGTCCGATCCTTTCGAATTGATAACGTATGACATTCCTATGATACGGACACATTCGAAGAAAATTTACAGAAATATAATATTTTCGTCACAGATTCAGACGAAACCGAATGTCCAAGAGCTCTCTGTTCGCCAAAGAAAATGTAAATTTTTCGACGATGGCGGTTTAAAAACGTGGCCGGTTTATACAAAAAATATGTGCATCATAGAATGCAGAATGAAAGTGATACAGGATAATTGTAATTGTCGTCCCCATTTTGCCAGGCCTATTGGTAAGCCGCGTTAAAATCTGCATGACGTGATTAAATATAAATGAAAAATTTTTTAATATTTGCAGATGGCGTAAACACGTGCAATGCAACGCAACTTCGTTGCATCGGTAATATAACAAAGGAGCTTTTTCTATACGAATATCCTTTTCTTTGCAAGTGTATCCCAAACTGTAATGTCGTTTCCTATCAAATCAAAAATATCGAAGAGAGTAACATGTATTTATTAAATTTAATTTATATTACGATAAAAAAAAGTAAGCAACATATGAATAAAATTTATTAAAATTAAAATTATTTCAGAGAACAAATAAATACAAATACAAACGCAATAATTATAAACACTGAATTTCCACAAATCATTTATTACAGATCACTGTTATACGGCTTTACTGATTTACTAAGTATGTATGGAAATATTTTTAATTATGTCTAGAATATCTTTATTTATATATTTTCGTATCTTTATATTCGAAAACAGGTTAAGTAAAATAATAAAAAAATAATTCTAAATTATAGTCCAATATTATATGAGAAATATAAGAATATATTCGTGTGTATACGTTTGTGTTACTTTGATAATTGTTAAAATTTTTTTTTTCAAAATTAAATGATTTACTAATAAAAATGTTTATTAATGTATATCTTACATTACAGCTAGTATTGGAGGAGCAGCAGGATTATTTCTGGGAGCTAGTGTTTTATCCTTTGTTGAAATATTCTATTATAGTACCATTCATTTATTCTTCTATATGAAAGAAAGTAGATGGAAATCCAAAAATACAACCAAAATGTCTAATTAATGTAGAGAACTTTTTTTCTACTCTTTATAAGGAAAGGTATCATTCAAAATACACAGACGTGAAATATTTAAAAAATATTGTTTATCATAAACATGTTATCTCTTTTCAATAGGACACGATGTAAAATAAATATCATCACATACACGTATAACTGTACACGCGATAAATCTATGCCGCGTAATGATTGTACATCAATTTACAAAGAGAATTAAGAACATAATTACAACTTCTGAATGAAAAACTTTTTGATTGATCTTAACTTTCTTATATCAATCAATGATAAGACTAGCTAAAAAGACGCTAAAATGTCACTAAACGGAGTTCCAGGTTCTTTTGCTGCTGCTTCGAAAGTTTCCACGAAAGCCTTCTTTTGAGTCTCCTTAGATAACTATTAAAAAAAATATTTTATTGTTATTAATTGAAATTTACGTTTGATTATTTTTTATTATAAAATCACGTATACCTTACGATAGAAATCAGAGGCAGCAATGCATAGTATCTTTTTATCCTCGTATTCGTGTTTTCCTATTCTGGATTGAATATAAGGAAATCTGAATAAAGTGTTAAGAAATCGTTTACGATAAACGAACGGATTGACGAAAAATTGTAAAAAAAATACAGGAAGGATACAATGCTCTTAGCCAATGATTCGTAGATGTACTAATAAAAAAACAAGACAAGCACCACGTCGACATCGTAATCGGCAAACTCTGAATAAAGTTTGGTAAGCTAAATACAACCCAATCTTGGAGAAGTTCCATTTGCGCGCAAGTGCATGCTCTTTCGCAAACCTGTAAATAATTATTTTATCATTTCAAATTGTTCGCAAATTGTAAGCTGGTTACAAATATACTTATATAAAATCGCATATGATTATTGACTCACGTTGTTACCGATCGATCATTTGTGTTACTAACCTTAAATACAACGGCGGAAAGTAATCGTGGATGAGGTTGTTGCGGCGACAAAAATTCCCCTATAACTTTGGTTAAAATTTCTAAAGGTGGAAAGAAATCAGCAAGCACGCTGGATAAGACTGTGCATAAAAGTTCCACTTCCATAGAATGTCCCCTTCTAATTTTATCGAAAATTGCAGAAGTACGTTCAATAGACCGAACTAGCGTTTCCGGCTCAATATCTGGTAATGGTTCCTCTGTTTTTAATTGATTCAATCTATCGGATGATTCCGTATACATGCAAGTCAATAATAATTGCAAGGCGGGTAACGATAACATAGGACTAGGCTGTTTTAAACGATCGATCGCAACTTTCACTATTTGCTCGGCAACCTTTCCAATCACACTTTTCGTTGCTACGAGTCGCTCGAGCCCCTATATCGATTATGTGAAAACAAAATTATATAAAAAATCAACGTATAAGCGTCCACATGCGTTTAAAAAATTAGTATTTACACGAGCACACATTAATATACCTGCAAAAGGGTTTGATGCAAACTATAAGAAATATTTTGCGATGTAAGTAAAGTGAGAACTAATTCTAACACGGCTGGTGCTTCCGTATCTGGTGGAGTATCTTCTGCGTGCTCTAATAAAAAGAACACCAGAGCCCACATCACACCTTGATGCTCTTCGCTTTGACTTAACACACTGAATTAAATAAGCAATTAATTTCGGCAAAAGAAAAAAAAAAAAAAAAAATACATATAAATCAGAATAGAAAGTGAATAAAAATTGTTGTCTTACCCGCTCAAATCTTGCGCGTCAAGATGTTTCTGTATATATTCTATCGCTAACGGGTGTATAATATTCATCGTCTCCTCGCAATTTGCAAGCACAGCGCTTTGTAGCAGGTACAACGAGCCATGAAGGGCGGATACTTTAGCAGGTAAGAAGTTCGACTTGAGATTTGCATCTACTAAACGCTTCACTTTATCCAACGTTTCGAAATCCTGAAAAGTATAATACACAACAATGGAAAAGAGAAATAAAATAATGAAAAATTATATTATATAAAGAATACATACCAATGGTGTTAACACTGCAGCAGCTTTACAAACGGAAATTACTAAATATTGATGTAAAATATCGTTCTCCGCGGGATGGATTCTAGAGATCTCCAAACACGTGTCCAACATCCATTGATACTGAGCTCTTTCGACGAACAACTCCGAAATTGCTAGAATAGACTTGACAGTCTCCGTGAGCAATTGTATAGGTGTATTAGCTTGCGGGGACATCCAAGATGTATAAAGTTCTATTAAGAAACGAAGGCAGGAATCTAAATCGAGCGACGCTGACATTAACGCGTCGTTCCTCCTATTCTTTAAGTTAAGAACAGAGGCGTTCAATTTGTCCTCATACAAGTTACATAATGACCACAAGTAAGAAACGGAAAGTTGACTGTACGTATACTTGCTCAAATTCGCAACCCTTTCCACGTTTCCCCGGTGGAAGATGTGGTCCATGTTCAAGCCATAGTTAATCTCCAAGTCGTTCATACACTCGTATTTCCACGTGAGTAAATCTTGAATTGCGTACAACTTTTGCGAGCTAATTTTGTGAACGGAAAGCTGAGGATCCCTCGGATGATGAATCACGGTACTGGCCTTTGGATTGCCTGGATAAGGAAGAAGCAAAGTGTGCAACAGCAATTTCGTTATCGCCTGTACAGCCAAGGTACTCGCTTGGATCAACGTAGGAATCTCTTCTCTCGACACGTTCTCGTTTTGTGACAGATTGAGCACACCCAGAAGGGCCATCCATATTTCCTCGAATTGTAATCGAGAGATCCAGCCCAACAGATTTATCCTGTAAATAAATTGCTCCAAGATTTCCACCTCCTGAAGAAGATTCGACTCCGAGGGTAACAAAGGGAAGTAACATTTGGTCGGACCGGAACCGACAACGTTCCAATTTTGCTTCCAAACCAACGGCGGAGTTAGAATATAAGAATTTACCAGCGGTTGACGGCTAATGCTTACGATTAAGTCTTGTATCGTGTCGAACATGTATCGTGGGATATTTGTTGGCGATGATTGTTCGTTTTGACATCGTTCCAACCAAGCGATGAGGTTAGCCATCCGCGTGCAAGCATGGGCGAAATCTTTAGTATCCTCGTCTTCCAGCGCTGGATCTAAAGCACGTGTATCTATAACTGGTAAGGCGTCGAGTGTCGTTAGCAAATATTCTACTATCCTTGTTAATGAAGCAGCACCGCTACAAACCCACGAGTACCTTGTGTTTTCCCCAAAAACTTTGTTAGGGCCAGGATGTTTTAAAATCTCGGATGCGCAACTCAGCGCGAGCTCCATATTCCTTGGTTTCAATTTTTTCACCTTTTTCTCGTCGCAATGTACCATCCAGTACGTTAATTCCAGGCATAGAACTGCAAATTTGGCTAAATCTTCTTCAGATTTTTTATCGATTTTCGCTAAATTATATTTGGCTAATTTTGATAATGTTTTCATGTATATCTTTACAGCTGGTATCAACATAAAAAGCACGTCCCAGTACACCGACTCGTTTAGAAGTTCGTTCAATCGAATCGCATACTTCAACTCCCTCGAATTGTTATTCGATTGCGTCGGATCGTAAATATAATGCGGTTTAGGCATTAAATCGATGACGTAGTGGACGTGGTCCAATAAGCATTGTTTGGCGGCGCTGTACAACGGACTAGTTTCAAAATTGAAATCTTTCTCGTTTTGTGCTACACCGAATTCTAATTTTTGGCACTTCTCCACGCTCATTCGTACGCCTAATATTATGCATGGCTTCAATATCGCGATATTGAACTCTTTGGAAGACAAAATACCAAGGCAATCTTCAAAATCCAAAACTTTTAACAATTGCGCTGCTTCTGACAGATTATAATTAATATTCGAATTACAACATCGTAATTTTACCTGCGACAAAAACCAATTACGATCCAATTGAATACTTTTCACGGTGGATGGATTAAACGGTCTGCATTGATCAAGTTCCAGAGGGGACAAATCGTAGTATTGTACCCCTAATTTGTTCAATAAACTGACCAGTCCGCCATGTTTCTTCGCGAGCTTGGTCATTTGAAGCGTCTCCATAATTTTGGTAAAATCGTCTTTCGATAATTGTTTCATCACGTCCGCTGCAGGCGTGGTCAATAAAATTTCTACTCTTCGACTGGCTATTTTCGCCGCCATCCTCGACAATGCAAGATATTTAGTCGATAATAATCTCGGTATCAATGTCATTAAAACAGCTCCGCTCTGAGAATGATGAGCACCTTCTATACATTGTAAAAGTCGTTTTACGAAACTGGGTGGTGACAAATCTGTGCATTTGGTTGCAATTGCTTGTACTAACAATCCACTAGCCGCAGGATTTCTATGTATAGCTGTTGTCAATAGATCCCTGACAGGTGATTCGATAGCGTTATTAACCGTCTCCTCTGTATGATTAACTAATAACCACGTCAAAGGCTCTGCATCGCACAAAGTTTCGCACACGTAATCGCAAAACAATATAATACCACCTTTTCGAATTATTTGAATATTAATGCTACTCTCACAGTTTATATTCTTTTCTTCACTCGGAGGGCAGTGTACGACGTATTCCGCTCGGCGGGTGCCCAATATCTTCGACCAAAATGTCATTTCGTTATAGCCTAATAAAGTCATTAAATAAGCCCATTGACAAGTTAATGTTGGACACTTGTTTCCAATGTTTAACATCAAGAAGTTTAGATCGGCAATTGGTAGCTTTTCTTCTTCAAGAACGTTTCTACCTTGAATCATTTGTATTACAGCATTCGCAACTTTACAATGACTTCCAGACTCGAACATGTGAATGCATAATTGAAGGAAGAATGCGAATTGATGGATCAAATAGTAATCGTTTTCTATCGATTCCGAGAATGCAACGTATGGATCATTGAGGTTAGGATTTAACAATCCAAGAAGATTATACACTTTGGAACCCACCAAGTTGATAACATTAAAAATAAATCTAGCTAATATTCTTTCGGGCGGTACTTTGACAAGTTGACTGTCTAAAACATTTAGAGGATCTGTAGTTCGAGAAGTTTTCGTGTGAAGAAAGGATTGTGATAACTCTGAAAAATTTATACTCAAGTCAGAAAGTCGCGCAAGCATTGCTTCCTCCTTCGAGCATGCTATCAAAGATAACAAAACAACGTTTACTACCCCTAACCATCGTTTTAATCTCAAACTTGAAGTATCTAAAGAATCGGGTTTAGCAAAAAGTACTTTTAAAAGAGGATCAACTGGTCTGAAAACTGTGGGAGAAATAGCTGCGAACAATTTAACCATTGCTATGTGTGCTTTCTCCGATTCTATTCGAATTTTTCCGGCTGTTAACATAGGAAGAACAGAATCCATTGTTAGCCTAGACCATCTTCTCCATTTTTCTTCTCCATTACCATCTCCACTGAATCTAGATTCCGTTAAACATAACGCCAGAAGTTCGATGATTTGGTAATATTCCACAAGACGTAAAAGCATCGAAATCAAAACTTCTCTTGTCGTCTCAAGCTCTCTTTGCTCTACTGGATTCAAACTTGCATTTCTAATTAAAAATACATCTTCTACAACAGGAGCGAGAGCTGGTATACAGTACGTAAGAGCTGGTTGTCCACTTGCCATAAGTCCATCGCATAATTGAATTATCTTTGGAATTCCTATTATGGCTTTCGAATGATTTTTCTCATATGATAAATGAACTAAGAAATTGAAAATCTTTGGTAACAGATCCTCCGTTTGTTTCACATGACCTTCTTCGATAAATTCAAACTGTTTTAATACAAATCCAATGAATATTCTCTCAGAGTCCAGCAAACAATAGTTAACTCTTAATTGCACTAACTGACTAAGTAACATTAATACTTGACACTGTAACGACACGTTACTTGTTACAGTGTATTGTTTCAAGGATTTTATAACCATCGGCTCAAAGAGACGAATAAACGAAGCTACCGAGGTTTTTTGATCGGATGATCTCGATAAATTCTTAAAAATAGAAGAAAATTTTCTATCTCCTTTTCTATGTAACAAACCTATCCACCTGAAATAAAAAATTTTATACAATAATTTATGTAAAAAAATATATTCATACACGTATTATTATATTACTACAATATAATAATATAAACTTACCCGGTATCTGGTTCGTTTTCACCCCTGCAATTGTTTCCTATGGATTTTATAGTATCTGCCATTTGTCTTGCAGGATTTTGAAAACAGTAATTATAAAATCCCTTGATATCATCCCATAATATGGTTATTCTGTCCGAATTTTTCTGTATATCTAATTCATTCCATTGTGCACACACATTAGTACTAAATAAACACTTCAATAGTTGTTGAACACATTGAACGGTTGCGGTTGGAGACAACACAACAGTATTTTGTAAATAATATAGAATTTCTTCCGCAATTTGAGCTGCTTCATTAACAGATATAATTTCAAGAATTTGTGAAAGAACATCTAAAATCGCATTTAACAGAGACAAATACATTTCGCTAGCATATGGTTCAAGTGTGGCTAAATAATTCAAGTGTGCAGCTTTAAGAATTTCATACATTTTCATGTAATGCGATGTAGAAATAAACGCACCCATTTGTTCTTTTCCAAATTTTGAGCTCCCAATTTTTTCTCCTTTTTCTTTCATCTTCGGTTCAGATATTATTTTTTTTTTTGGAGATAACGTTTGCGTGGATGATAAAGATGGTAACGTTGTTTTTGTACTAGTTTGTGTTAATTGTACATCATCAATTATATGAACAAATATATTTAACACTCTCATAATATGTATTAATAACAATTCTATTTGTTTATCTTTAAATGTACCCCACCAAGTTTTGGTTGGATCATTAGGTTTAAAATTACAAAAAGCTAAACCCGAAGCAAGATTGCCAGCAAGAAGTACCAAATGTTTATGTGTTAACAGATCTAAGCTTATAGGAGATGACGATAATAAAGATAAAGCTAAAGATAAAAGACCATTGCTCACGGACGATGGCATCATATCGTTTGTAAAATTTGAATCGCTAATATCTAATCGGCTACCGCCTTTTTTATGGGATTTTTTCAACAATGTTTTCGGTGAAATACAATCCCATCCTCTAATATATACTGTAGTGCTGTATACTTCGCTTAAACGAAAAAGAGCTTCACAACAGCCATATACTAAATATTTTGATGATTGTACTCCAAGAATTTCTGCCAACATATTAATTATAATTGACAATGAGTATTCTACATTTGGACGATAGTTCATGGCATCATGAAAATTTAAAGCTGTAAATGGCTGTATAGAGGTATTTATAAAGAACTTTTGTTTCTGTTGACAAGAAGATAATTCTACGGAACTTCTGGTTACTGCACTTAAAAATTTTTCCGTATATTGTACAGCTTTTCGCGTAATAACATCATCATGTGGTTGTTGATAATGTAACAAAGGAATACTTCTAAAAAAAATATATATTATATTAATCAAAAAAAATTTTAAACTATTAATGTAATGATACAAATATACAAATAAATAATATAAATAATATAAATTTCGACAATTACTTTACAATAGCATCAGATGCTGCATGTCTAATTCTTTGATCTTGATCACCTAATAGTGTTACAATAACATCGATAAAATGTTTTTGGAACATTGATCCACCACATATATGTTCTACAGTAACATACGATATCTCACTCAATAATTCCACTAATTTAATTTTCACTAGAAAATATGGATTCTTTACTAGTTGAGGTAATGCAGTTAATACAGTAATTCCATGTTTATTGTCAACAGATTCTAACAATTCTGGTAGACATAAACTAAGTGCTGTTAATGTTTGTCGACATGTAGTAGCAGAATCATCTTCTAAACCCTATTTTAAACATAAATTAAAAATTTCATTAATATTAAATTATTAGAAATATTCATTAATATCAAAATTAATAACTTTTATATATAATATTATTATAAAATTTACCTTTAAAAGTAATTTAATCAAATTTTCTAAAGATATAATGCCACGAATTTTATTTGCGATTTCTTCTTCAAATTTTTTAAAAGATCCTCCATATTGAATATATATAGATTTTAAAAATGTACCAATAATAATTGATACATTACCCCTAATTTGAGGATCTGGATGATTTGCAAATAATAAAATATCTGTTATCATTTGTTCATTTTCATTAGAATTTGATTCTTTTGCAACAGGAATTAAAAATAAATTCGGGCAAAGTCTTAAAATATAAGCCACGCAAGTTAAAGCAAGAGATTTTACACTAACACGAAAATATTTGTCTGGTATTACATAACCAACATTGCCAGTTAAAAGGAAAGATGATACTAAATAACGACAACAAAATTTTAAAGATATATCAGAATCTGTAAAAGTTCCAATATCTATTTCCCGTAATGAAAAATCTAGAGAAAGTTTCTTAGGAGAAGCGATAGACGATGCAATTTCCTCGGTAGAGTCTACTTCTTTTGCTTCGTTTTGTAAATTTGAATAAAATTTCTCCGATTTTTCTATTTCACTTCCAATGTCACTACCTTCTTCAACTGTTTCATCTAGAATAAAATAATTTAAATGACCATAATTATTTTTTAATTAATACAAATTATATATTTATATTATAGATTTTATCTTACTATCAGTTACTCCAAATTTCAAACTATTATAATTTTCTAAAATCTTTCCTTTCATTTCTATAACATTATTTGTACATTCCTTGGGAATTTGTAAATTTTGGACCAAAGGAGGTACAGTTTCAGAATCTAATATCCACTTTTCTATCTTTGGATTTATTTCAGGTAAATCAGAATCAAGTAAATTTAAAGTATAATCAGAATTTTCTTCACAAGCAGTTGCAGTACTAGAAGTACTTGCTTGACTTAATGATAATGTCATTTCATTTTGATTCAATGCTATTCTGCTATGTGTTATACCTTGATTCGATAATAATAATGATACTAAAACTTTTGAAGGTGACTTTAAAAACTGTGTTAATGTTTCCAAAACGGCATTTATAACGTTATGATCAGAATGCCATTTTGTATAATGTAAACATAGTTCATAAATTTGTAATAAGGTATCTGTCTGAACTATGTCATCATCTTGAATTTCTGAAGAATTGCATATATGCGGTAAAATTATTCTTATACAACCAAATATACCAATAATGGTTGCTATACGACTTTCATCTTCATTTATAGGCACTACAATAGCTGAAAAATGTTTAATTTATAAAAAATATATTATTTAAATATAATATTTATAAATTTACCTAAAAGATATTTCAATACATAATTTAAAAAAAATTGTGGTTTTCGACAATTTAAACATGTTGCTAAAATCATATTTGCTGCAGCTCTACGAAATGCTGCTTGTACAGAAGATACATTTTCAAAGAATGCTTTCAATAATGTCTAGAAAAAGAAATCATAGACATATATTTATTAATATCATGCATATTGAATTATATGGTAAACATAAGAAATTACCTTGATATCATTGTCTGTCATAAAAGGCCCTAGTGTTTTCATAATTAATGGTAATGATTGTGACAGTGTTTCAATTACAGATTCCTCAGATCGATGTGCAATAGTTACTATGCATGGTATCAAATTAAATACATATGCTTTTCCTCTTGTAGGACGAATCATATGACTGAGAAGTCCAAATCTCCAGAGAGCAGCTCTTAATGTTCTAGCAGGTCCATTTCTTTTTATTTCATTATAAAGTTCTATTTGAATTTTAACAATATTACTGTCAGCCATTGCCTTTCAAATAAAATAGTTATTAAAATATACATAGCTCTGTTATAATTATTATTAAAGGTTATAAAATTTAAATATTATACCCTTATAATTTTATTTAATGTTTCATCTGCTACCATTCTGACATCAGATTCATCATCATTACACAATATCAGTAATGTTTCAATTGAAAGACTAAGTACTTGAGGAAACTTGGCTGCTACTTTAACAGTTGGTGAACATATTCCTTCTGTTATTGTCATGCAACATGTTAATTTATCTTTCCTTTTTGTAAAATAAAAACATATATTTAAAATAAAAAATGTATTAAATATTTTTATTAAATTATATAATTTTTACTAATTTTTTTATTATAGTAATAAATGTAATTTTATAAATATATTGAATAAAATATACAATGTTTTATCATATGTATTTAAATATAAATAAAATATAAATAAAAATAATCTATTTAATTTATTAATTTTTTTATCATTGTATTCATAAAATCATTTTAATTATTAAATGGTAAAAATTTATTTTTGTACCTTGCATTCGAATCTGACAGAAGAGTGTTCGACTCTTGAGCTGATTTTAAAGCTTCTATAGCTTTTAATACGTTATTTAATGTTGTCATTTTGCCAAATATAATTTAAAAAATTATTCTCCACTTTTTACAAATCAATGAGTTTTAACAAATTACATTTTGATAATGTAGGCCGAATTTATGACAGACACATCGTACACATATATAAAACTACATGCTGCTCAGTACCATATTTATTTGTGATTCAAACGTCACACTAAAAACAATTCCCCAGTCTTTAATTAGACAATAGAACGAGGCATAAGAAAATTGGTGAACTCGACGTTTAATGCGTATTTGCCGTTATTCTTAAGAGTAAGAGCCACCGTTTAAATACTAACCCTATTGTATACAGGATAAAATGAATACAATGTACGTATAATCTTTATTTCTATTTAAAAACTTGATAATATTAATAATCCAGATTATATTGATATAAAAAACAAGATAAAAAACATTAATTATTTAATTATTTAAATAAAAAAAAAAATGAAAAGGTAGATATAATACATCATGTATAATGAATATAAAAATATGTGTTTGTAAATAATTCATTTGATTAATTTTTGAAAAATGTAATATAATTAATAATTTATATATTGTTCAAGCTATTATAGAATTCATATATTTTTAGATTTTTTAATAAAGATAATATAGAAGAGTGAGTTAAAAATAATATTTAAGAGGCATGTACAATAAGATTAATTAATATAGACGGTATTATTAATAACGTAAATAGAGATATATTTAATTTATTTCGACAATAGAAGATAACAATTAACCTATTTATTATTCAATTCTTAGGGTAGCCATATTACGTTGGAACATTTCGATTGCGTAGTGAGCTCGAAATTTATCTCAAAATGAATTTACTATTGTCAGTGCAATATAAATTCATGGTTTAAGGATTTAGTTTTTAAATTTTTTTTTTTCATTTATATTTATTGAATAAAATATATAAATTTTTATTAATATCAATCTTTTACAATTTGTAACTAATATATTAGTAAATTTATAAATTGTAAGTTATAACTTGTAACAATGAACTGCGAATAGAGTTGGTGAATAAGAAGAACAAGTTTTGCCTTCTTTCATACCGTATATTACCGGCAAAAGTAGTGTGCAAAAAAATATTTATTTCCGTTTAATTAACTAAATTTAACTATTTTCAGAATAATTTAACAAAACATACATAATAATATAAATACAAATATATAAATATATATATATATAAATATTAATAATTTTTAAACATATTTGTTAATAAAACGTAATGTAAGGCATTATTAAATAGAATATTTACAATGTTTTGTATACGATCCATTAAACTTTTTCAAATATTATTTGACATAAAAACGCTAGTTACGACTCGAGAACAAAGGTTTGATAAATTACATAAAGGAGTATTTCTAATTACATTTTTCGTTGTTTTTTTATTCAAAAATTAAATTATAAATATTTTTAGCATCTGTTATGTATTATTTTTATTTTCAAAGTTTTCTTTAATTATGCAATATAAAATTATTTATTAAATTATTAAATTATTAATATATTGTTTATGAAAATAAATATTGATTTTAATAATTTTAATTATTTTCGTATATATCAAAATGTATATTCTGAATTAGGTTAGATTGATAAAAAATGAATTATTCAATTTATTCTTATATTATAAATTCATTGTTTATAATTTACAGAATCTTTAACAACTTTTGGATGTCTAAATATGCCAGGATGTGCAGCAGTTGGCTGCAACAATCGTAGTGAAAAAGGTTATATTATGAAATGTTTTCCACGTGATCCAAAATTAAGGAAAATTTGGCAAGAACGTGTAGCTAGAGCTGATTGGGAACCATCAAATAACTCATTTCTTTGCCACGTACATTTTGAACCTCAAGAGTGGTCTATAACTCAAAGTGGAAGAATTAGATTGAAAAAAAATGCAGTTCCTTCCATATTTACTGTGACATCTACTAGAAAATCTCCTAAAAAAAGAACAAAATTATTTGATGATATAGGTAAAAACATATTACAAGGTGAATATAATATAGAATACATGGAAAACGATATTGAACATTCATCTATTGAGCATTTAGAAGAGAAAGAATTGGATTTTCAGGAAACTGCTGAATCATCTATAGAACAATCTATTAAAAGTAATTTTAAATCTACCTATAAATCTATAGGAACTAAAAAAGAAGAGAATATTAATGTTGATCATCAAAAACAAAATATTGTAATGATTGCTGAAGATAATCTTACTGATATTAATAGTTTAATGGAGCAATATAATTTTGAAGTGCAATCAAGTGATAATAAAAAAGAAGTTGGATTGTCCTTAATTATGGAAAATTCAGAAACTACTCAGATACCAACTATTACTGTGAAAAATGAAATTAAAATAGAAGTTATGGATCATAATACATTTGAAGATAGTTATGATGAAATTGAAGAAAAATTAAAACAAATTTGTGATGGTGGAATTACTGAAGATGATTATAAAAATGAAAATGAGAAAAAATTAAAAATTAAGAATCAAAAAGAAGATGAAATTGAAGAAAAAATGGATACAAATAGTGAGTATACTAATGATGATCATAAAGT